>NC_073700.1:58459870-59090665 GCF_023634085.1 Falco cherrug | reverse complement strand
GCAATGAAAAGTTTGATCAAATAACATGCATGCAGCAGGACAGCTTGTCCACAAACATCAAAATTATCTGCTTGTAATTCTTTGTTATCATTGCAATCTTTCTAATAGACTAATGCATATTTTTCACTCACCCTCCATAATTTTTTTAATCTCTTCACTCGGGACAATTTGGATTTGTTCATCTCTTGATGTCTGCAGGTCAAATACGTATCCTATATGGCTGTAAATATATCCTACAACCGGTTGGGTGCCTAAAACAGTAGTGTGATAGATATTCTTGAAAACAGAGGCACTCCCTGGCTTTTAATGCTGCTTCCAATAACCACACAGTTCACAGCTCAGCATAAAGTAACCAATAGCCGAACATGACATTATAAAAAAAAAACAAAAAAAAAAAACAAAAATCCCTTCTTTGAGATCACAGAGGGAGAAGTCTTGATCCATCCAATACTTGATTTAGGTCAGTGAAAAAAAAAAAAAAAGATGCTATTATGTCAGCTGTCCAATTTTAAGAAGACTTGTGAGCTGAGAGTTATGGCACTTTAAAGCACTGTCATGATGAGTCTGTACAAAGGGATTGTTTTAATCCTATATTAAAAAAAAATAAAATATGAAAGCTACTTAAGATGTATGGAAATCACAGGATATTACAAAAATACCTGCAATGTGGTGCTATGGAATGATGCTGAGAAATACTTCATGTAGTGTTTCCTACTTTATTTTTGTGGTTTCCTAAGGATGTGAGGTTTATATGATGGTGAGAGTGTGCACACCTGTCATTCCTCCCAAATAATTTTAACCCTTTGTCCCTTTTTAAATAAAAAGTAAAAAAATAATATAAAATAGAAGTCTCAGAGATGCTAATTTTTAAGTTTCCTGAAAATCAATGAATGACTCAGGAAATTGTACTGGTTCCTATTCTAATGGAAAGGCGGCAGTGAGAGAACCTTTCCAGGAGGAAGATCCCATGGAAAGTCCCAATCATGAAAAAATCTTGATCACAGTTCTTGTTATCCAGCTCACAGACCACTGTGATAGAGAAGAGCCATTTGGGTTTATTGTTCATAAGTCTAGGCTTCTTATGTTCCCTTTTATAATTTCAGGGAATGGAAAACAAAGCAGAAAAATGTGTGAAATAGATCTCTTTGATAAAACATAAAAACCCCCACCATATTTCAAGTCCATTTCTGGAATGAGAAAATAAGATTTTGTGACAAACACTATGATTTATTACAGAGAGCTACAACTCAAAGCTGATCTCCTGTGGTGCTGTGGTGCACAATGAGCCATCCCTGCAGATGTGACGATGTAGAGGACACCGTTTTTAAGCGTCAGCTCTAATTGAAAGCCTGGTAATGTAACAACTCAGGTGGCTGGAAGGAAGTTTTTCAGCAGAGATACATACAAGAGTTTTGCTTTGAATATCTGGCATCCTGAGTGGCGCTCTCGCAAGAAAAAAAGGGCTGATCACACTTTCTCATGCGAATGATACTGCTTTCTTTGCCACATAGTGCTATCCTAGATCTTTATCGTGGTGTTATGGCATCACAGAAACCTTCTCTTCCCATCTTAAAACACTGTGCAGTGTGTATTTGATCAGAGTACACTGCATATAAAGCCATATTTGATATTACTGGTCAGTAGCGATGCAGTCCTTATTAAACTTGCCCTCTCTTTCTCTGCAAGGAAAGGTCTAGACAGAAGTGCTGCAGGCCTGAAGCGGCAAGGTTCTACTTGTGCAATATGTCATTACTTACATGGTAGAGCTAAACCCCTATGGGGGTGTGCATTTACCGGTAATTCAGGACTTGACCCACACTTTCCAACGTACATGAGATTTTTTGCTAAATGTAAAGTTCCATTTCAGACAAGGATACCAAATTTAGTTGACACTTAAGAGCTGTTACATGCTATTTTCAGACTGGTCCTAGGGTTCCATTTCATCATTTTATTCTCACATTTGATGTCAAGCTCCTAATGTTGTTCTGCTAGGAGCATTCCCATTTATTTTAATGGCAGTAGAATCTTACATTCGTTTAATAAAGAATAAAAGTGACTCATGTCTTGTTTTTATCTAAAAGGACTAGCTATACCTCATTAGATTTTCTGTAAGCACTTCATCCCTCCTTAGTAATCAGCTTCTCAATTATCTAACAACAGCATTCCAATAATTTTTCAGATGTAATTTTCAGTCATTCTGACAATAAGCTCTTAATCTGCCTGCCACTGAAAAGACAGACAAGAATATTTAAAATTTCTTAGTGTTTTCTGTTGGTTGTATTTGTTTATGACTAGTTAGATGTAAGAGAATGTCTAGAAACATTTCTTGATGTTATGTCGAATTAGTACCGAGGCACCGAGCACTTGCAGTTAAGCTCCCTGCAGACAAGTGCTGTTACAGGAGCAAATGCACTGACTGTGGGTGCAGGTAAGGTGCCGGTGTATGTCTTCTGCACGGAACTATGCCTCTGACCAAAACCATGGTCATGCCTCATGCTACCACGTGCCTGCCCAGTAAAAGCTGGGTCAGTTTCTTAGTTCTCTTCTCCTCTTTCCTATCTTTGCTTATACACCACTAGACACCTACAGCTGAAGGTGCGTTTTCCTAGACTCCAGTGATAACCAAAATGAAATGGAGCCATTCCTTGAAATGGCTCCTCTAAGCAGTAGAAGAACCTGCTTTATATTTCTTTGTCCTCAAAAGATGGACATGAGCTGCTGGCTTTACATAGTATAATAATGGAAATTGTTCAGGAAATTCCTTTTGCTTGGTGTGATCAGGGCTTGTAAAATAACACTGCATGCCCAGGCCAAGGTCAAGCCAAACGTGAGTCTACCTTGTGGCTTTCTTCTTTGTGGTTTGAATGTTATGGTTAGAAGCCAAGAAAAATGTTTCTTCTGAATTAAACCCACTTCAGAATCACTCACAATGCTTTCACCAATTTAAGGGCTTTTGACATGGTAATGTGCTGAAAAGTGGCTTCCAGCACATTTTTATCATGGTTTCAGGGTAAAATTCTAATTCGTAAATAAAATGGCTTAATTCATTCACTACACTTCTTACACTGACAGGCACACTTCAGGAAAATAGCTTCCCTCTCGATTTAAGAAGTCTGAAGACCACAAATGTCAAAGCACTAGCATTTCCAAGGTGTTGCTAACAAGGTGAGGGAGCTGGATGAGGTCGGAGTAGAGCCCAGCTGTTAATGACCAAATCACTCTCTCGTGTCCCCCAACTCCCTTCCACATAAACTCTGACCTCAAAATAAACCTCCTTAGAGCAAGTAAAAGGTGTCAGTTGAACTCCCGTCCTCTCTTCATTGAACCTTAGAACTCCTACACGACCAGTGCTTTGTAAGAAACAAGAGCCAGATGAAGAAAAGGAGACAAACACAGGTACAACGTCATATTGATGTTTTGTAAAAAACGCAATGGAACACCTTGGACATGAAAACTATCAAACTGTCCTGAGGTTCTTACAGCTCATATTTCAGTATTAACCATCTCCATTTGGTTGCCCTGGTGGATTACACAACAAGCTCTTTGTGCCATCCAGCAATAACTGCTGTTGGCAGGTTTTGGTGCTTTGCTTCCAGTAAGGTGAGATGCTCAGCTTTTACCCAGTAATTCAGTTAAACATAATGGAATGAAATCATCCCAGATACTTACTGCAAGCTGAAAATCTCACCTCAGCTGCATTTACTGAGAACAATAGCACTATGTGTGTTCCTGTAAGTATAATCAGGTTCCTATAGCAGCTCTCAAATTAACAGACGAGGAATAAAATTTGATATTGTACTAATCGATCACAGGATTAGAAACTACCAGTGTGGCAGGCAGTGAAAAAGAAATCTGCAATGCAAGAAGTTACAGGGAAAGTCTTTACTTTCCATTAAAGACTGAGAAATATTAGTAGGAAATCAAGAGTACCACTGATACCTCATTTGGATAGTGGGTACAATTTTGGTCACTCATATGCACGAGAAATCAAAGTAAAACTGGAACAGATGCAACTAATGGCTGGCAGATGATCAGGACAATGGAGAACCTGTCATGTGAGAGAAACTACAGGGGCCTAATTAAAGTAAGGCTAAGAGGGGATATGACTGCCATCTATAAATACACTGGGGAAGGAAGCAGAAATGGGGAAGAAAAGCTATTTAAACCTAAGGTCAGCACCAAGACAGGACAGATGTATATAAACAAGAAAGGACAAAAGTAAGCTAAAAATCAGAAGATTTTTTTTTTTTAATCTCTAATTCCTAATAAGAATAATTAAGAAACTTTAATTCCTAATAAGACTAGAAGGGAAAAAATGTTACATGAGTCTAAGATCATGGTCAAATAGTTAATAAGTGGGACAGAACGACAGAGTGCCTGCAGTATGAAGGGAGCAAACTACCCTGAAGCTACTAGTAATTTCCTAGTCCTCAGAGTGCTCTTGTGACAGAATTAGGCAAACATCTTTTCATGCTGGGCCTAATGCTTAGCTGCACTGTGAGCACCAGCTGTGACCCTCTTCTGGTGAGTATACGCTGCCCCATGAAGCAGTCTAAGGACTGCTCTAACTTTCACCATCTACTTACATAAGCCCATGGATCCTCCATATGCCACCAGGGCATTACCTGCCCATTAGGTCATGATCTGATCATACCCCTGCACTGGGAATCAGTCACAACAGCCAAGTTCACATGCAGAGCTGCCCTATTTCAGGAACAAACCAAAGGACAGCATAGCTGAAGCCCTACCTTCCACCAGAATTAGATGTCTCCTTGCCAGCAAATTAGATACAAACGATGTGTTCACATTGCAGATCACAGCTGAGTTTGAACCTTGGCTTTCAAAGCTAACTCAGCTCACATTTCAGTTGGTTGGCTCCCAAGCTGAAGAAGGCACAGGACCCTCTTGGTTTACAGATGTGAGAACACTCAAAGCTTGTCCATTATCAAGTTCAAATGTGACATCCTTAGCCTAGGGTTTACCATTATACGAGCGCTCTTACTCCAACAGCCTTCATCAGCCTTTAAACCTTTTCCTGGATTCCTGACTACACGGAATGAGCAGGTGCTTAGTTGCTTGCACATACCCCATCCTTATTAATAGGGGAAATTTGGGGGACACCATGATTTCTCTAACAGCTAACAGAACGAGTAGCTGCACAAGACCATGTCAGCACCTCAGGTAGGAGAGGCAGAATGCTCCAACAAACAAAGTAAAGAATATGTATATAAAAATAAATAAATAAAAAGCTACAGAGAGGAAAAGATGGCAATCTGCAGTCCTATTTGCTTATGAAATTCTCGTGAGAGGAGCAGAATCACACACTGACTCCCATAGTTGTTCATGAACTGGCTCTGGAAAAGGGGATGATACATAGAGCCACAGCTCAAACCAATGAACAGGGAAAGTGAGAAGCTAAACCCATGGCAAAAAACAGACAAAAAAAAAAATAAAATTAGTATTGCAACAAAAGCAGCACCTGCCAGAAGTAAAACAAGGGGAACTGAAACACCTCCATCCTGTTTCAAGATCTTACAATGGCTGAAACTAGGACATGTGCTACTACCGTTGAGCACTGTGATGAAAATGGGTGCAAACACTCAATGCTACACTGACAGGTAGATGCTTTGCTCAGCTCTGCCCACAGACACTTGTGGCTCACGGTCAAAAGCCTGGAGAGAAAAAATTTTTACACCTAGACCTTTCCCCTATCTCTCCAGCCTGAGCTGCTCATTCTTGCCTCCAAAGATGACAGCAGCTTTTGGCCAAAACCCAGAAAACCAAAGTGCTCCATTGCTCCCTTGCCACCAGGACTGTTTGTGCTCAGTCTGCCACTGACAGCACTGATTCTGCAGCATGCTCAGAAGCAGGGCTTAGCATGGCGACACTTGCCCACTTGCACCAGTGAGATAAGTCACCCCCAAACAGCACTTTCCTGCTGACTGCCACTATCAGGAGACTCATGAACAACATGCCCATTGCCTACCCCACGTTGCCCTGTCAGCTGGTGCCCATGTGAGCTACAAAGATGGCTGAACACAAACTCCTGTTCACTTCAATAACTTTAACAGACAAAACCAGAAAATACTTTTAATGATGTTACTCCCTTAAACATGAAGCATGCTGCAGTGTGCGGCCCCCTTGGTTGTGCCAATGACCAGAAAATACTTTTAATGATGTTACTCCCTTAAACATGAAGCATGCTGCAGTGTGCGGCCCCCTTGGTTGTGCCAATGCAACTACTTGTGGGGTCATGCTGTGAGGTGGATCAGAAAAATCATCTTTTTTACCAGGTTATTTTCAAGGCAGATCAGTTCACTTACAGTGCATTGACCTGCCTCACATTGCAGCTGTGCAAGCAGTTACGTTGGCAAGCTGAGGACAAACAGCTTCCTTCGCTGGCATTACCTTCCAGCCCTTCATGCTGGGAGCTGCAGTGAACTCCTGAACCTGCCCCCCACTCCTTAGAAACAGCAACCCTCTCAGGGTGAGAATCAGCCATTTGGAAGCAAAAAGCATTGGGAAGAAGTCACAGTACAGCAATGTGAAAATACTGAAGATCATTAGCAGGAGGAGATGATGTATATTTAATGGTCTCTACTATTTGCATATATATTAACTCAAATGAATACTTCAGTCACGTCCACGCACTGTGCTAGAGAAATATGAAAGGAAAAAAAAGTCCATCCTCATATATGAGTGTGCACACTTGCAGGCATGGAGTCTTTGCGAAAAGTAGCACCTATTGCTTAGTTATTCAAAGCCACGCTTAGTGGCTAAATTCCAGTCTGCGGGAGATGTGGGAGAGAAGCCTTGAAAACAGCGTGTGCTCTGGGTGGAACAAAATACTCTGAGACAGCCTGCCATCACCACTGTCCGTCACGAAATGCCCCATTTGTAATAGATTTTATACTTTTTGCAAGCAGCGTCTTCATCAAACTCAGCTACACAGACTGTAGGGTTTCAGTATGAGGCATTTAGTAAGTTCTCCTTCCCTGCATTGCATATGTTCTATATCTTAGCATACATAAAAGCTGTTGAACTCAGAGAAGAAAAAGCAATAACATTGTCACATCTCCACCAGAGTGTTTAGACCACAGTATCCAAGGTACCCTATGCCTTCATGAAATTCAGTCCCAAGAGGCAAAACCTTCTTATTCATATCTAAGGTAAATACAATCAGTAATTAATCAGGTTTTTATTATTATTATTTTAGTTTCTAAATCAACTACCTGAAAACTTCCATTCTCACCCACATGGCAGTTTTACAGCAACAGCTACTCCTGATTTGTGCCACTGGGTTCACTGGGAAGGAAGTCCTCGTTCCTTCACCAGCAGCACCAGCGTGATGTGCTGATGTTGTGTTCAGGAGCCAAATGTCTTGAACTTCTGGACTGCTGAAAGGACTGGGAGCAGCAACAGAGACTGAGGACTGTGGGGTCCATGGTCTGCTTTAAGAGACATCTGGGTGAACCGCTTTTCTTGCCGGGGAGCAAGAGGGCTAAGAAAGTGAGTAGGAGAGAGAAATGGATAGACAGAAGCACAAAAGACAGTGCAAACCTCAACTATCCTGAAAGTCTATTAAGAGACTAAATGTATTACAAACTGTCAAATACATGTAGACAAGAGATCTGGGGTCCGTGGGAAGATGCACTTGTCTGAGTTACCAGATCTTCCCCAGCATCTCAGCTTTTCAGGTACCCTGGAGCTGAGGCTGCCCAGGTGAGCAGTAACCTTCAGGACAAGCAGGTCCAGGTCTCTCCGCCACTGAATTTCTGTAGTTTGACTAAGCTCAGAAACCAGGGCACTGTATAACTGTTCAATATATAACAAAATACAGCTGGGTTTTTGTGTTTCATTTTTATTATAAGAAAGTCCTGATTCTCTGAAACAAAATTAAAAAAAAAAAAAACAACAAAAAACAAAACACTTTAAAAAGTAGGAGTAGAGATTTAAGTCATTCCTGTCAAATATTTGTCCAACCTTGGTTTAGAAAATTCCACTGATGGAGACCTGACACTTTGTAGGCAATCTATCCCAGCCCCTACAGCTAAAAAGTTAATTTTTCAAGCTCGTTATTCTATGCCATGCCTACACAAGAGCTAGTGATAGTTTTTCCCTCTTTGCAATTACTCTTTAGAGAAATAAAAACTGTCACTGTGTGTCATTGTGAGGGAAGGCATTAAACAATACCTGGGTTTAGACTTTACAAATCAATTTTCCATCCGTGGTGTAATATTAATTCTCAGACCTCATAATATATTCTTTTATAGAGGCAGTTCCAGTTTCTCTCCCTTATTAGGTACAGATAAAGATTTCCATAGTATTTAACAATGTGTTGTTCCTTGGGGGAGTGTGTTTTGTCTTTCTGTATTATGTTGCTCTCTGACATTGATTGGTGATACAACCCTGTGCCTTGCAGTTTTCTGCTTTTGTTTATATATCCCGTGCAGACCTAGGTACTTAGGAACAGTAATGGGTTTCCAGCCCTGGTATTATTTCCATTAGGGTTGCCTAGCCACCTAAAGTCAGCTAGTCCCAAACCACGGGTGACAAAAATTTATAAAATGAAAAGATCAACAAAAAAGGCTTTAAGAAAATACACAGCAAGCTAGTTTCTACCCCTAAAAACATAACCTGTATTTAAGATAACCAACAATTGACTTATAAACAACACAAAATATAAAGCAATTAGGACAGACAGACATTGTGACTTTGGAAGATACCAGACTTAGAGAAGGCAGGTAACTCTCTGTACATCTAGCAGCTGTGCAACCGTCCCCTCAGGGTTCTTCCACCTCTTTTAAAGGACAAACTCTACAAGGGAAATAGAATCCCAGTCACTGCCCCTGTTCAGACAGATTTTTCATCTGAAGTCTCCACCAAGGTGAACAATTAATGTTAATCCAGAGGACATTTTGTGTGATCAACCATTAGCGATGCAATCAATCCATTCATGGCCATCTACTGGTAACACATTTTGGTCATTATGAAGACAGATCATTTTGAGCTGCTAGTTAAAAGCAAAAAGCTCCTTATCCCACTCCCATAATCATCTAGACTCTGTTAGATGTAATTACTGCCAGGCGATAAGGGAGACTAAGGAAAGGGGCAGACTGAAATATGTCCCCAAGTGCCTTAACTATTTTGGATCTTAATTCTTTAAAACTCCTTATCATACTAAAAATATTAGCTTTGCCACCAAAGGTGGGACTCATTTGGCGAAACAGAGACATCTGCCCTGTAGAGTCTCCATGTGAGCTTGCCGTCCTGGACTCCTCCCGCAGGCGATGGAGCTCAGGTCAGTGGAGTCACTGCCTCCTAAAGCAGACATCTGAACCCCGTCAGAAGAGTCATGACCTGGAAGTGCTGGTATTGATTATAAAGGGGGTCTAGGGTGACGAGATCAGAAGGAAATGTCTTAGCTTGATTAAAACAAATTCTGCCCCGTGAGTCTCCTGAGCAACTTTTCACCTCCGACAAAATCCATTGCGTTGCCAGCCTTGCACATTTTTTGCACTTAGAGAACAGGATTTGTGAGCGCATCTGGATGCACGTGTGTACGTGAGGTCGGGAGGAATGATAAAAGCGCACAGTGCTGGATACAGCAGACACCAGTATCCCACAGGGGCATGCATTTCTTTGCTCTGTTTACTAGAAAAGCAGAAATGCTGGCAGGCTCCTTCTGCCACTAGATTTCCTAGCAGCTGTCCAACAACCATTTTAGTGGTTGGTTAGGGCACTTGTAGCACCCTCTAAATATTTGATATTTTATTCCTCCCTTGAAGCATCTGGGATAAGTCACTTCTGGAAGCAGAACACTGGACCAGATGGAGCATTGGTTTGTGACATTCTGATCTGGTAATTCCTATGTTAATTTTTACAACAATTTAGATGGGCATTGGCCACAGAACCCAGTCTGAGTCAATTTTATTATAGGAAAAGAATCATAGAATCATTTAGGTTGGAAAAGACCTTTAAGATCATTGAGTCCAACTGCAAACCTAACACTGCCTTTCCCCCATCCTCCCTTCCTATTGAGAAGCATTTTATTTTTTTTAATGGAGACTGTCACAGCACAGTACTTTGAAGGAAGAAAGGGGCACTGCAGATTTCAGGAGTCAAGAGCTGGGCTCCCACTGTGACTTCAGACACGCAATGAAAAGGGGAACATTTTCCACAGTTGTTATCTGCGAATTTGGCAGATGCCTTTTAAACTTTTTATAAGATTTAAGTACTGCATGATATGTGCAAGTAAATGCAGTGTTTAGTGGGATTACAGTCAGCATTGTACAGATGCCCAAAGGTTTCCTCAAGAACCCCAGTTCTGTTGGCTGGTACTTGGATACAGAAAAAAACCTGACTATATTACAACATGCAATAAGGTTACATTTTTAGAAATTACCAGTAATCATGAGCATATCAGAGTGCAAAAGGTCCAGCAGAAGTGACAATAAAGGGAACTGATTTTCACTGTATTTCTGAATATCAGACATCTTTCCATGTCACACGTAAAAATAAAGGCATCCCAAAGTATCAGACACCATTGAAATGCCACTCTGCAATATCAAAGTCTGCTCTAAACCATGGAAACACAGTCAGAAGTTTAGCTTGTGCCCCCACTTAAGGGCAGTTTGATTATCAAGGTCAGCTATGTGTAATATGGAGAATTTTATAGCCCCATAATTACCTCTAATTAAACCCCCAGCTTCTGTCTAGGTATTTCTCCCTTACGTTGTTTTTGCTTATACACCCTTATAATGCCAAGCTGTGAAAAATCATATGGGTCATCTAATCTTGTCATTGTTCTGTTCTTACATTAACATATTAATTCCAAACAATATAGAAAAAAAAATAGGAACAAAAAATGTCATGACTGCAGTAGTGTAGTTAGATGTGAGTCCTTGCAGGCATTTTAGGGATTAGCAGTGTAACAAATTATTAGTTCCTCTAAATATCTGGATCTAGCTAAAGAAACTAATCATATAAAACTGAATCATTAGCCTCTGGCAAACTGCCTCACTTTCTGTTAGAACAGGCTGGTACAAGTTGAGAAATTGAATGATTTTTTTGTTTTGTTTTGTTTTGTTTTTTTAATAACACAGGAAAGTAGATAATTTTCCCCTGTTAATTTTTATAAACTGAATAAAGCCTGAAAACACCCAGTAGAAATAGATTTGTTGTTTACCAGTTGAGTTCATGAAGGATTCCTTGTTGCTGTATGGCCTTTTAAAATATATATTATGGTTGCACTCAGAGGTTGATAGGAACATTCATATGTCATTTTTGGCTGATCTTTGTTCCCTTAAGTTACAGTGATGAAATGTCAAAGTGGTGACTTTGCCAATGAGTTTCACAGGGCTGCACCAGCAATGACATATTCATCACTGATTAAACGCAGTTTGCTGCACGAACTGAACTCTGGGGCAGGTTTGTACCAATAAGGCATCACATTGAGTAGAGAGGACACAAAGCTGTGTCACTACTGGTGACATCAGACATGCAGCCCTCCTTCCCATGTGATGCCGTAGAGATACAGCTGAGCACTCTGGAGCAACCAGAGGCAAATGCTACCCATGTACCTGACACCTGGAGCCCAGAGAAGCCAAGCTTTAAGGGCAAGAGGCTCCTGCTGTTTCTGTACACCTTACGAAAGAGGGTCGCATTGCTCAGAGAGCTCAGACAGAGGATATTATCTTGCTGAAATGCCTCTTTTTCAGCTCACCCCTCACATCTGTGTGGCCTCTCTTCCAGAACAAGCATTTGCCAGAAATGTTTTTCTGCTTTCACAATAGAAACCAGCTGGACTAAACCCAGCCTTGTGAGAGTGCATCTGCATGGGCAGTCCTGAGCAGGGGATTGGCATCCAAGAGACTGTTTATTTCAGAAATGTCACTTGGAGAATTTTTTTTATGTTACCTGAACAGCCAAGTGTCCAATTTGCACTGAATTGAATACTTCGACTGCATTTTTTCACATAAAAAATTAAAGTAGCTTGAGAGAAAGGCCTGAACTAATACAGTCTCATATAACAGGTTCCCAGACTCCATAGTAAGCTCCAAATCAGCTGTTCCAGCAATGGAAGCACCTGGGGATGGGGAAGGGCAGAGGATGCACACACACTGAGTCTGTGTTTGGCAAAAAATAAACATTCATATCGAGGGGTATGGAAAATTCCTTTCTAGGACTTTCTGCAAAATATGGCATAAAGCTTCTGGGTGCCTTGTCATGACACCCCATACCTCCCGCAAACCATCCCTGCAGCAGCAGGAATTTGCTAGTGCATAGGGAAAGACAATGTGGGCAGCAGTGCAGGGCTGCTGTGCCCGAGGGCAGGAAGGAACCTGCCAGGAGTGCTGCTCCTGGGGCTGTAGATGTCCAGGCTGGGATGTGCTGGGTACGCTCTGGAGGCACAGGACCATACACCATAGGGCTGCTTCTGCCTGAGCCTTCCCACAGAGCAGGGAGGGAGAGGAGGCTGCGAGAGAAGGAATTTATGAGGGTGGATAGGAAGGCAAGCCTAGAGCTGAAAGATAGGGGATAAGAAAGATCCTCTTAGAGCACATCTGAGGAGACTGAAGGCCAGGGAACAAAGAAATAGAGAATCTCAAGGAAACCACGATAAAGTAGCCTGGTGAGAAGGATATGAATAAGCAAAGGTTACAGGAGGGGGAGGTTGCTAAAAGGCGAAGAGAGGTGCCAAGAGGAAAGATATTCTGTCCTGAAAAAGTGAGGACAGACAGAAGAAATGTTATCTGGGACACAGTAGCTCCCAAAATAGAACATCATCTTGTCCCCTATTTAGAGAAGGAAATGGCGATTCCTATCTATAGACATGTTTTAACAACTTCCACATTTTTTCCATTCCCCCCCCCCCCCCCGCCACTGCCTCCATCAAAACCTTCAGCTGTCTGAAGTCACATTAAGCAAGCTCAAGACCATGCTAATATTCATCATTTGTGTGTGGGGTAATGCACGTTTGTAACTTTGTCTTCCCCTGCACACTGCAGCCAACGTTTCTGTGGGACGAGAGCTATCTCCTCCTAGCTGAAGTCTTTATAAAGGTCATCGAAGTTCAAGGAGCAATCCATTAGTTAGAAAGGCTTGTTTTGGAAGAGTTCTGGCTGTTTTGCCAAGACAAATGATTTTTCTGAACTGATTTCTGAAAGGAACAAGCCTTTGAGAAAATCATTAATTCCATCCTGAATACAATGAAGAATAAGGAGAACAACAACAAAAAAAAGCCAACGTCCTACCGAGTTCTCTGAAAGGGTATAGATTTCATTTTTCTTTGAAAATAATAGCAGAAGCTTTACTAGGCAATTTTTATGACTTTTGTTGATTTTTACACGTGTCAAAAGATGGATGCAATCTATTCAGTACATAAGCAGGATGATTAAACAAAGCTTCTTGTTGGATCTCTTGGTCAGTATGTTTCTCTGAACCTGCTGCTCTTCTGTCACCACTGGAATTTAGTGAGCTAGAACAAGATTTTGGGAGCCCCTTGTGTGTCTATCAGAGATAAATTGAAGTGGCATCACCAATCCAGGCAGCTTTCAGTGAGAAAGAGGATCCTAAGACAGATCAGTTTTGTCATTGGCAATGATAGCCCACACTGCTCTCCCCCCATAAGTGATGAGCTTGGGAATGGCTCAAAAAACCATGGGACATCTATGTTCCATTTAAACCCCAAATTTATACTGCATACAAACCACTGGACAAGCAAATATGTGCTCAGGTTGGATTCAGTTAGGTGGGTCCAGTAGGAGAACATGGACATGGGCTTCTCCTGCTTGCAGAAAGTCTGACTCACATGGCCCATGATTTCTGGAGGCACCATCTGATAGCACTGTTAGCCAGACGAGCTGAACGACTCTCTGCCTAGAAGTGCTCAACTCCAGAGACTTGCAGACAGCTAATGCATAGCCATTTGCCTCGTAGCAATGCAGCCTTATGGAGCCTGGAGACAGGGTGCTGCAACCTCCCAAGCTCAGCTCAGTGCAGCAGCAGGAGGCGATGCAAGCTCTAGATTTAAAACATGGGGAGTCAGAAGAATTTCTAGGTCTGGCTGCATATGTCAGACCCCAATGAGGACCCCCTTTGCAGCCATCACAGGTGAAGTGTGTTTCCCATCCATTGAGAAGGAAATAAAAGGCTTGTGGCTCCAACGGGCTGATAAGCAAAACAACCTATCTTGAAAATATGGACAGTCAAGAGGAAAATCAGGACAAAAAATTCCTATTTCTGCAGAATCACTGTGCTAATATAACACTTCCAGTAAAATTAAAATAAGGGAAAATATGACAGGGCAGCAAAGTTTGATAAGTTGATATTAATGGCCCTGCCTCTTGTAATAATCAGAGAGGGAACTACCTTCACCAGGAGACTTATTAAGTCTTTGAGTATAAGCAATATCTCCTTGCAAGAGTGAGAGGTTCAATTAAACAATCTGAACGAGTTTTTGAAAGTTTGGCCAAGGTAGTTTATCTAAGGGAGACTGCCTCTGAAATGAGCCTTCAGGCCCCAGTGGAATGTGCTTGGCTAAAAGGTAGCAAATTCCATCAAAATCATAGTATTATCATTAATGATGTTACTTTCTGAATTCTGGAGGACAGGGGATAGCCCTTGGCTCAGGAGGACCAGTGGTGAGATTAGCCGAAAAATTACTGGGTCTGCCAGAACAGTCAAGCTTCTAAAAATAACACTTGATGTTTTATTCATATGGATAAATTACTTAATTTGAAGTCCCTTCATGGTGTTCAGCTTCCAGCAAGGCTGGGATTTGCCTTCTGCCATACAAATGACCTTTGTCCTCACTCACTCACACATGCCTCAGAAAGAAACCAACGAGAAAGCAGTGCTGAAGGGAAACTGAGGCACAGGGGACTGCAGAGGAGTGACAGCAGAGGGTGCAGAATAACCAGTTGGTGTCCTTTCAACACTGACTCTTTAGGCACACTTATTTATTCTAAAAACAGATAACTTTTTCAAAGTTTGTTGATTTATTCTTTTTTCTTTCCCCCTGAGGTTCAGATATTAATTTCCTGTGTACAACAGATGCATGAGTTAGATGCATTTAATAAGGGATTTTTCTAATCTATTTTTGGAGGTATATACACACATCCCGTGTCAACCTCTGTACATATACCCAGGAGTCCCATGTTGTCAGTCGCTTATATATTTCACCTGACCACTCAATAAAGCCAAATGCTATAAACTGGCAGAATGACAGAGCATTGCAGATTTCTGACAATTCTTCAAATTTTTATCTGAGGGAAGAGTGTGAGAGCTCACTACATATGCCAGACTATGATCTACTGGTTATACATCTTAAATATTAGCTATAGTTCCCTGCATTTATTTTCCTCTCCTGAAGTGCAGTTTTTATTGAGCCTTTCCAGTATTATTCACTAGGCCTGGACATGCAAAAGATGCTAGGCGGGGTCTGTTTTTAGGTTTTTTATTATTTTTTGCTTGTAAACTACTACCATTTGCCCTAGAAATTTCTCCTGTTGTCATTAGGATTCTATGAAATTAGGGGCAGCAGGGAATGTCTCTGAGTTTGCAGTTTCAAAGAACACCAGCTCTACTGCGCTCATTATTTGTGCTTTTTTTTTTTTTTTGCATTAATAATTGCACAAATGTTGTACAGATTTGATGAAAAAAATGCACATTTTCATATTTTCTTCAATATCAGAGAAGCAGTCATATGAGTCGACAAGAAGTATTCCCTTTTGATATGGCTTTAACTCTTAGAAGAGTGAAAGCGGTGAAGAATGGGTTAATAAAACCATTGTAAATGAAGAGAAGCATTGAAAAAAAAACATTTCACACAGCAGAAATGAGATGGAAGCAACCTGCATCTCAACTCAACGGAGGCAAAAATGTTTCCATGGTAAGAATAACCAGTATTTCAGGCGGTAGAGTAACCTTCTAGTGCGTTTCACACAAAACAGCACTTGGAGATATTTACAGCAGAACCAGGCAAGACATTGCAGGGGGCATAGCAGGGGATACACAAACCAGACAATCTAATAGATATTTTCCAGTTCCAATGCTTGATGGTTTTTGCAGGGGTAAAACCCAATTGTTTCAGTAAATACAATACATCTCTTACAATACCAAGCAACAATGCAGCAATTACTAAAGGTCGTGACTGTAATTAAAGAGCATTATATATTTTATTGCCAGTGCCTCATTTTCTATTAAGTTAGATGCTATCCCAGCTGAGCTAACAGCTGCCCTTACCTCTAAATTTTTTTAACAAAATAATAATTTCAGAAACTGTATTACTGGAGATGTTAGCCTTTCTTGCTCATGCAGTGTTCAGAATTTGCACCTTTTCAGACAACTATAACAATGCATAACACCTAACATTTTCTGCAATCCCAAGGTTAAAAATATTTTTCAATGCTTGCCTTGTATTTCTAGCTCTGTTCATTCATTTTTTCAGTGTTGGCATACTCATTTGAATCCTACTTGCTTGTCAAGTCCTCCAAGTCACGTTTTGTTAAGGAATCTCATCTATTACTGAAAATACAGAACAAAATCCCAATGCTATTTTCTTCCATCTAAATTTCTTCTTTTTAAATGTTGGGATGGGGACAGTTTTCCACCTGGTGAGGTGCAAATACTCATTAGTAGACTCTACTGTTTTATATTGTCAGCTGCTACTTTTAACAATCACATTTGTGCTACTACTGTTCAGGGTCTTGATTTCCAACCCTGTACCTTTTTTTTCCTCTTTGTTTCCCTAAGGTTTATTTGCAGGCATCCATGGAGTTTTGCTCTAGTGCTGCAGAGGTAATTTCTGGATATGAAATCCACACTCTCAGCTTCACGCTAAGGGCTGATGAGGAGAAAAGTCATTACAAATTCCCCTGTGCAGAAGAGCCTCAGCCAGTATGGCAGGTCTCAAGAAAAGGAGTGGAATGGATGGAGCCCGTGAGTCCTACAATGGGAGATACATAAACCAGGTGGCTCCACACTGCCAAGGTGCTCATCGCTCTGCCCAAGACCAGCAGCAGGGCTTCTAAGAAGGCTGTCAGAGGGCTGTTCCTACTCTCCATTTTGGACTTTAGAGCTTATCTCAATCTTCCTTGTGAATTTAGCCCAGAGCTATTTACAAGTGGAACCGATCCAAAGTGAGGATCAAATACCTGCTGGGAACAAGCAATTCCTCGCTCAGTTTAACAGTCAGCAGTCTGGGCACTGAGCGAGCACAGAGATTTCCTACAGACATTATGGATCAAACTCTTCCCAGAACTGCAGTCCTCCACCAGCCTGTCGGGCACAGCACAGCCCTGTGGTCTTTTCCTCAAAACATCTTTTAACTCCCCTCACAGTCATCCTATTCAAAATGTTTTCTAAGTGGTCTCCAGCCACAGTGTATTTTAGGTTTATAATTTCTATGTGTTAAAAAACGTAATTCAGCATTGCCAGAGAAGACGAAACCCTGAATTCTCAGGGACTTGGCTGTAGGGACAGAAAGTCAGCAAAGATCATAGAGGAAGAAAGCCAAAAATGTCTGAGACTATGAGATAAGGAGAGAGATGAGGCTGGAGAGACTGCAGAAACGCACTCGGGCACTGCAGCCTTGCAGTCACACAGCGCTGGGGGTGGAAAGTCCTGGGTTAATATTCTCTGGTATAACCCATCCAGGTGACTTTAGACAATTTTACCGCTTATTTTATGAAAAAGGGAAAAATCCTACATTGCCACAGGTTTTGGTGTGCATAAGGCACTGCGACACTCCTTAGTTGAGCAGCACACCAAACCCTGCAACTCAGACTACCTGGTAGCTGTGAGCTGTACGGGACCAGCCAGAGTAATTGATAACTTCTTAGCACTACAGAGCTAGTAGCATTGCATAGCTTTTAGTTACACCAAATAGCGCATATATTATAACTATTATTCTAAACTATAGAAAAGCCTCCTCTATTTCAAATGTTTATCTCAGCTAAGCTGAATGCTTTGAAGTCTTTGAACCCCTACTTCTCAGCTAGCTGATGCAGACCTTCAAAGACATCCACTGACTCAGGGAAGGGGAGAAAATGACAGATTTGAGTTCCCCCTCTGCTTTTCAACATTCACCCTGTGCAATGGATTTAAACAAATTGCAGGATCCAGGACAGCTCAAGAGTTCAAGTTTTGCAACTTGAAATTCCAGTGCATCACCCTCCTGTCTCATATCTGTATTTCAAATTGTATTTACCAAGTACTTCAAATTTTTCTTTATAACAGGTTATTAATCTGACACAGGATTTTGCAATACTTGTGCATTCAAATTCCTGCACAGTTTAGCAGATACATCTGACCTTGCTATTATCCTTCCTTTAGGAGATTTATACAGCATTCCTTCTTTGGAAAGATCATTAATTAGCATGCCAATAGAAAAAATGAAATTGCCTGCCATCTCCTATGTAAATGCTTCCCCATCTGTTCCTTTCTCATTTTCTCTGCACACACTCTACGAAAGGTAGCTTTAGTTTTTATACTGCTCTTAGAAAACAGTACATTCTTTGTTGTGCAATTTAAATGTTAAATTGCATTGCATTGTGAAATGTGGCTCTATTAAAGTAATATATAGTTTCATGGAGTCTCTCAGAATCTGAGCCAGCTTCCACCAGAGTTGGTGGCTGTCCTTTCCTTAATACCTCTGGATTCAGTTTAAGGTCTAAAGGATTAGGTTTTGATATTTTCGCATCTAAGCCTGCTATTTATAATACCAAAAAGTTCTGCAGTTATTAATTAATAAGAACTTATAGCAGGATTCTAGTAACAGCCCAGTGAACTCTATTGGAGTTTCCACATGGCACTTAACACCTTTCACAGCTATTTTTGTTCTGCTGTTTAAAAAAAAATGTAGGCTTTTCGTTAGTCAAAAAAACGTTTGTATGGAAGATTATTTTTTTTTAATTATGTTAAGGATATTCAGAACTGATTTTCATAGAATCATAGAATGGTTTGGGTTCAAAGGGACCTTAAAGATCATCTAGTTCCCACCCCCCTGCCATGGGCAGGGACACCTGCCACCAGCCCAGGTTGCTCCCAGCCCCGTCCAGCCTGGCCTTGGGCACTGCCAGGGATGGGGCACCCACAGCTGCTCTGGGCAGCCTGGGCCAGTGCCTCGCCGCCCTCGCAGTGAAGAATTTCTTCCAAATACCTAATCTAAACCTGCCCTCTTCCAGTTTAAAGCCATTCCCCCTTGTCCTATCACTGCATGCCCTTGTAAAAAGCCCCTCTCCAGCTTTGTTGCAGGCCCCTTTAGGTACTGGGAGGCTGCTATAAGGTCTCCCCGAGCCTTCTCTTCTCCAGGCTGAGCAACCCCAGCTCTCTCAGCCTGTCTCCATAGCAGAGGGGCTCCAGCCCTCTGATCATCTTCATGGCCCTCCCCTGGACTCACTCCAACAGGTCCATGCCCTTCTTATGCTGGGAGCTCCAGAGAGGACATTTCAAAGGGACTATTGTTGTTTTACTAAGTATTTCACAAAAGGTGGCAACTCTGTGTAGCAAAAATGTAATTTTCCATCTTTTTCCTTGAATTACTGAACAGTTCAGCAGTAAATGATTTAAGAAGGGGAATCCAAAATACTTTGCAGTACCACTAAGAGGCCAGTGGAGATTTGTTGTTCAGCTGCCTCCCATCCTGGATGTTTTGGACTACCGCATGACATATAAAGACAACAACTTCTCATGGCTTTGGCTCTTCAAGCAGAGAGTACATCAGAAATGCTGGCTGACCTCAGCACTCAGTTCAGAGCAGTAGGGCAGTTCTGAGGTGGATCCCTTGACAGTCCTCACTTACCACATCTTGGTGTCAGCTAGAGAATGGGTCCAGCACAATGAATGGATTCCTTTTGGAGGAAACCAAACTGGTAGCCCTACTCGAGATGTGCATGTAATGTGTTCCAACCGTTAAGAAGAGCATAGAGGTTCAAACCAAGGGACTGTGAAGTCCTCCAACATGTACTGAGCACTTGTCCCCCAGCACAATGCTCTCAAGCCACTATGAGCTCATGCAACAGCCAGAAGAACTTCTTGCACAATGTGAAGGGCCAAACGTGTCCATCCCATTCATAACTATTGTCCTCCACCAGCCTCATGGGGCTCTGCAGGCCCATCACAAACCTGGAAGGCCTGGTGATGCTCTAAGTATTTCAGTTGTTGATAGGAGAGGTGGATCATTTGTGGATCATTCTCCTTAAAGGAGGGAGGACAAAGAACCAGAACAAAAGCTGTCACCTCACTGGGAAGGGAAGCAGGAGGGGGTCTGCCTTGTAAAGAGTGTGCCCCTCTGTCCCACAAGGTGTAGGGATCCTCTGGCTACACCCTACTACTCCACAACTCTCACGCACTCAAGGTGTAGCAGCTAGCAGAGTTCTTTTCCTCTCCTCTGGGCTCTCCCCTCTCTGCCATTTCCAAGTAAATCTTTTCTGCACCAAATGCTTGCTGACCCCACGCTGCCTCCTGAATCTTCTGCTTCTCAGATGGATTTTTCCCTTGCAAACAACTCAGGCCCTGGTCTGGGGTCTCCTCAGGACTCTTTAAACAGCAGTTGCAGGCACACCCCAAGGCACAGACAATGCCAACAAGGACACAGGGAGATGTATTTGGAGTAACCATGTGTGCCCAAAGGGAATGGGAGACTAAGTGCCACTAGGGAGTGTGAGTGTGTGTTTATGCGGAGATGAAGAGATGACACAGGGACTGGGTCAGTGTGGCATGTGGTATATGGTAAGGCCACGATTAAATGTGAGACAGGCTCCATCATTACCTAAGTTTATAAGCCACCTGCACAGGGAGAATACAGCTTCTCTGACAATAAAAGTAGGGATGCGAAGACCACAGATGATCTGGTCCCTGCTTGGAAAGGTGCCAACTTTCCTTTTTAATCTGAGACTGGAATAGCAAAAAACATGCATCTCTTGAAGTTTTCCTGGGAAACTTTCTGACAAGGCCATAAGTCTAGCACAGTGGTCCACCAGGACCTGCACAACGAATGTGAAAAACAATTTAAACCATCATGGATGATCTGGGCTGAGCTGGTAATATGCTAAATATCCCCTACACAGTTTGGGAGCCCATGTAGAGTAGATGCTCAGGTGGTTTTGCCGTGGTGTATCACAAATGTCTTACCATTGGTAAAGAGTTTGGAGGACAGCCCTGGAAAACTCAGATCATGCTTTTGCCCACAAAAAACTATCCTACCTAAAACCTTTCAGCCCTCAGCCAGAAGGAGGCAGAACCTGTGCAACTGCACAGCGCAACAGTCACTCTCTTGAATACAGAAGGAACTCCAGGAACTTCACCTAATGATAAAACATTGCCAACAGCTCACAGCAGAGGGTCTCTATTGTGCACCTCCAAATTCAAAACATTTTGCACCTACTACTTGTTATTCCATGTCTCAAGGACAATGTTGTTCCATCAGCTTGAGCTTGTCTCCCAGCTCCAAACCTCCATTTGCTTAGAGACAAAGCAGCTGCAGCAGCAAAGTCTCCCAGGAGGCCCCAGGCAAGAGGATTTCTAGGAGGGTATGGTTTCAGTTTATCCAGAATGTTCATGCACAATAGCTGCTGTAGCTGCAGGATTGAGCATATATTTTTCCCCATAACATTTGTTTGTTTTGCTGATGACTAAATGGAGAGCTGGGATGGGGGTCAGAAGCAGGTGCTATGGTGCCATGCATAAGCAAGCAGGAACAGAGTGGACAGGAACAGAAATAAGGCTTGTTTCATGTGTGAGGCTGCACATAAGTGAGGATGGAAGAACAGAGAAATAGTATGGTCATCTGTATGAAACGTGGTAGTGTGTTACTCCCAAGAGTGGCAGGTTCAGAGGCAAGCAGGACAGGAGCAACAGTTTGTAGGACAGCTTTTCTCCAGACAGCTTCAAATCACACACATGGTGGAGATGTTTGGTTTAGGAGACCAGAATAACTCTAATCTGGACTGACATAACTCCGAAATGTGTACAGTGGAGGATCCTGCACATCAACTGCTTTGCTCTACTGATCTGCTCCTACTGTGCTGCATCACTGACTGATTAGTTTTAGCTGTCATTTTTCTAAGGAGCCACACTCTGTGCTGAAAATGAGGCACCTGAATGATGTGAAACACTGTCGTGTCATTTGTAAAACAAAATTATTTTGATTGGTTTTCAATCAGAATGTCATATTTGGATGTTCTTTAAAAAGCAGGCATAATTTTCAGGGGCATAGAAGAGAGGGGGGTCAACCCAAGGACAGCAATACCCATTACATTTAGAACCAATTATTTTCAACTAGAACATTATCATAAATGTTTCTGATTTGGGAGCCCACGATTTTGACTCCCTGATTGCTCATCACTTCCCACCTGAGAACTGAAGCCTCGCATGATCAACCAAGCATGTTGCAGAGATGAGCTTTCCTTTGTAGTGTGGTTGTGCGCTGTATCTTTGCTTTAGATTTCCTCTCTATTTCAGGTTGCAAACAGTTTCCTGCTCATTTGTGTTCAACACAGTTTTGCACTACATTTCCAATGAATTTTCTGGACATGGAATTTTAAAAAGTAATTAGCCAAATATATTATCAAGTTGTCTTACTCATAAATATCAAATAGTAACATAAAAGAAGCATATGCTGTTGTGGTTCTCCAACTGGGTGCCAGATGGCATTACTAAGATTCAGACAGACTCTGTATTAAAATGAGTTGGGAATATACCACCGAAATAACTTTTTTCTTCACAGTAGGAAACAATTTCCAGAAAAATCAACGTTTTCCATGGAAGACTTCTGCTCACATATTTCAGTTTTTCATATCTGCATTGCTGAAAGACAATGTTTTGGTTTACCAAAATGAACGCAAACATCTTCATCTGAGTTAGCTACACCCTGGTCTGTCCTCATCCTGAGCTGCTGGGATTTGTCATAGGTCAGATGCCTGGTAGCCCCATTTTCATTACAGACCCAGTTCTCAGGTGACACAGTCTTAGCTATGGTTGATATAAGCACAAGACCCACCCAGCACAACACCCATGCATGTGTCCTCTGTGTACCAAGGGCACACGTGGGCACAGGATGGACAACGTGGCCTCTGAACAGCATGTTCAATAACACGTTTAAATGAAATCAATGCACCCCGTCGTAATTCACTTAAACATCTGAAACAAACCTGGTTTAAGGACACTGAGATAATTCCCTTCACATAAACAAAGTGCTTTGCATGTTAAATCAGAGATAGCAGAGATTCTGGTTTTCCAAGTGAGTGTACATCCCTGCCAAGAGAATGGGAAGATTCTCTGGTATTTCTACTGCTAGATAAGACAGGAATGTCTTTCTGGATGACAAACTCCACAAATTGCAGGGTTTGACCCAGAGACAGGTGAAATCAAAAAAAACCACAACAAACCAAAAACATATCCCATGGTCTTTTGTCAATATAAATCCTATAAAAAATAGAAACTTGAAAAGCAGTATACATACAAAATAAGGACAAACCGTGAACTGCAAATAACCTGCGACTGAAACACTGAAAATGTTTTTTTGTAACGACGTTTACAATGTAAATGAGGCTATTCCAGGGTGACATGCTGCAGACACCTGTGACGAGACTTCCAACCTTTGATCATAAACCTGACACCTCCCGGCCAGCTACCCTACCCTGCCTGCTACCGGCCTCATTAGGCTACTGACTATCACACTATCCAAACTCAAATTTCAGTTCTTAAAATTACTGGGCAAAGTAATGGATCAGATTATTTTGTCATTACAGCACGGCATGATCTCTTAATTGATTAACAGTTCAATGATTTTGAGTTTCCTGTCATTTCAAAGCCTGCTGCAGTTTGTGCACTGCTCTGCTTGCCTTTCCCTGTGCAATCGGCTGCCTCTTCTTGCAGGCAGCATTTTCCTAAAAGTTTAAGACCTCATGCATGCTTATTTCTAACTACTTGCAAGCTCTGATTTTCCAGACTGAAGAGGGGAGCTCTGTGAGCTCCACATACAAACAACGTTGCACCAGATTCCTCCTCTCCCTTGTCAATGTTATAAAAAGGTACTTCCTGCTGCTTTCAGCACCTTACTTAGGAGCTTAGAACTTTCCTTGAATGCTCAACCACTTCCATTTTCTTTTCTCCCCTCCACAGACAAGACGTTTTGTTTTGAATAAGAAAGACCAGCACAGAGTCTTTGTGAACTCTAAAAGATTTCAGAAAAGGGCTTTATATTACAACTTCAGTCCCTCTTGTCAAAGGCAAAACTGGAAACTTCAGGGAAGGAGTTCCTGTCTAAGTTCTTAAGAATAACCTTTGTTTAATGTTACCTCCCATTTCTCCCTATCAAAGCAAAGAAGAAAAGGGATTCATTTTGCAGTGAGCAAATTATGGTTTTATAATAGGCTTGTCAGAAAATGAGTCTGCATTTCTAGCACAGCTTTGTTCCACATATCCTTGATTTCCTGAAGTCCTTTACTGGGAGAACAGAGAAAGTCTGACCTCCCCATCCCTCCAAGGTGGCTGCAGCCATGAGACACCACTGCACATCTACACCTTTCAACACAGCTGTGACCATGCATTCTGCATGCAGAGGTGCAAATGTGTTGGGGAGCTGCTCTTTAACCTACCCATATTAATCTCCACTTTCCTTTTCACCCACAAATACATGAGCCTTTGGTAGCTTTAGACCCTGAAATCCTCTATACCATAAAGCAGCGTGCTTTCAACAGCTTGCTCTCAGCAAATAAACCCAGGAGGAATGGAGCTACTGAACATTCTGTATTCTCATATAAGTAGAAACCAATTAGTCTGATGTGCCAAAGAAGAGAGAACATCCAGTAATCTCAGATGGCGTCATCAGACTCTCCAGAATATCTCTAGAATCACAGAGGTGGCAATCACGACACGTCATGTCTCACTGTGAGCCCATCCAGTCAGCTCTCATGAGATGCTAGTGTAGCCCTGGAGGGAGAGATCAGATCTGTACTGCTGTGCATCAGAATAAGGATGCTATGTGGTGGTTTGTGCCATCCGTTCCCCTAGGTTGCTCTCTGAATGTCTCATGAAGACGTAGAAATATTCAATGCTACTGGGGTAGTACAGTGCCATCTTTCCTTCATAGCTGCACAGTGGTTTTGCAGAAGTTGGGAGTCAACCCGAGCTCTCCTTAATATTTTTGATATATATACAAATGCCATTATGTACTGTCAAATCAAAATAACTACCATATTTTATATCTTATATTTTATAGTTGATTTTTTTTTCTTCTCTTACCAAGTGTTTGCATTTGAAGCAGAAGTTTGTGTTTCCAGAGTAGCACAGCACAAGCACCACTCTGACTTCCAGTTGAATGAGACTTCAGCACATACATACAAGAAAGCAAAGGCCATTTAGACTGACCCCAGAGACTGAACTGCAGAACTTGAGACCTGAAAATTTCCCTTGAGTTAATGCATGCTCTCATGCATCCTTCAGCAAACTCATGTGGTCAGCCTGAACACTGAGGAGGACACACTATCATCTCTGACTCATCTACTACAGCAGCAAGGTGAAGATAGGAAAAAAGATAACCTTCTGCATAGAAAGTACAAGAGTAACTTGCATGCCTCTGCTTAAATTTTCCACACTGAAACATGGCGAGGAAAGAGTAGAGATCATCTCTACTTTTATTCAACAAGCTGGGGATGCAGTCACAGTGGTCAAGACATCAGTTTTATGCTACACCCAGAAGCCATAGCTGAGAAAGGACACTGTGAGGAGCACTCACTGCAGATGCCTCAGAAGCATCTGTAACATCCAGCACAGTGCAGCGGGGACATAAGGCACTGGCAGTCTGTCACAGCACTCTCTAAACGATCAAGCTGCAACAAGGTCTTTTACCACCTCATACCAGCATACTCTTCGTGCCAGTCCCTCTGCTGCCTTCTCCTCACCTCATCCAGTACCCACTCTCTCCTTCTCTTCCTTGGCTGCTCTCTCTTCACTGGCTCTCAACCACTTAACAGAACCAGCCACAGCTGCACCTTATCTACATCAGCCAACCCGCCGCCCTGAAGCCAACCCACAGCTGTATGTTATCAATGCTAATTAACCCAGCTTCATTCTTCTGCAGCAGTCCTGCAGGTAACTGGGAGGCATGCAGGGGAAATGCAGTCAAGGGAAAGGCAGGTTGCCCTTGCCGGTCCCCCTGGGGGCTGGGACAGTCGGTACAAGATGCTAGTGGGTCCAGACCCTGGGTGCACCAACAGCCTCTGCAACACCTCGTCCTTCCTCCCAGGGTTTGGCTGCCGGTGCTCTGGGCCGGCTGGGATGCGGTGCAGCCGCAACCTGGGAGCGGGTTGCTGGGAGAGGGGCTGTGTGAGATGAGCTGGGAGAAGCCCCATTGGGAGCTGACCCCTTCGCTCCAGCCCTCACCCCAGGTCCTCGCCCTGGTGATGCTGCAGCTATGTCTGAGCCTGGCCATGTGCCCTGCTGGTCCTGACCTGCTGACTTGAGTTCTCACTTGACTGTGGACCTATATCATCCCACAGGTATGTGTGGAGACCTGGCCTTTTGGCACGTCCTGGCTACTATCCCTGGACCACTTCTGCTCGCCTTGCTCTGCCCTGCCAGCCTCGCTGGCCCCCTGGCTCCTGGCTGACCTTCCCTTGCTGAGAAGACCCACTCTGACTCCTGCCCAACACACCCTCTCTAACAGGATCCCACAGCCACTCCCTGCTTAAAACAAGGGATGCACCACTTCAGGATGGATTCAGAAATTATCTAACAAGATATAAAAATAGCTTCTGTACCTCAAAAGTGCATTTCTACAATTCCCAAGCATGTAGCAATTCAAATGTCCATTTACATAAATGCCCCATGGTAGTGTGACTTAAAAACCACTTATGCTTGTTTCCTGCCTTCAAAACTACCTCAGAGGCTTTAGAAATTCACCTGCCTACCTCACATTCAAAGCAAACAATCCCACAAGTTTAAATGTTGTATTTAAACTGAACATTTTGCTTTATTTCCCCTTTTAAAAGAAACAATAGATGCCAGAGGAAGGAGCACACCAATGTGAAATCACAAAACCTTCTCTCATCTGCATTTTGAGGACAACTAGAAACAGCTTAGTCTTTCACTGACATAAGTACTCAAAGGCTGAAGAGAACAATCACTGTCCTAAAAGCAGACCAAACAGTTGAATAACAAAGAACATAGAAAGTATAAAATAAATCTCTTTTTCATAATGGTCACATGTGAATCAGAAGTCTTTTGCACTCATAGTGATGCTTAAACGCACTTAAGCATTTTGACCATTAGATTTCAAGTTCCCTAAGTGGGAAATACTAAAAAAATGTTCAGCATCTCCTCAGAGTCCCTGAAATCCTTACAGCTTGCTAAACAGACTGTCCATTTCATTGCAGGGTTGCAATGAACTTTGGATAAGGGGGCTCAGTATCACCATAAGTATCATAGGAAAAGTTGCTGATTTTAAACTGAACTGAGTTCAGCACATGTCATATTTTCAGTTGAGTCAAAAGTGCCTAAAAAAGTAGAAATACTAATACAGAACTAGCAGGGTCTTGCATTAACTACTGTATCCTTCAGATGGTCAATGGCAGAGACTTTTCTTGTTCTTCACATTTTTTGATATGTGCAGGTGCTATTATTTAGCAGACTGATAGTTCTGGAAACAAGCTACTCATCCAAAAAAAATGCAATTACTTACAGAAGAGATAATTAATGATCCTTATAATTTTGCCGCAGCCCCTTCTGAAATTAGAGCCTGTGGACTAGTTGTCATGTAAACATCTACCAGGAGGCACTCCTTGCCATTAAGTACTACCATTAAGAAAAAAAAAAAAATAATTTCCATACGGAGGACTAGAGAAGAACAAAGGGACATGGAACAAAGTGACTTCCCAAGGATAGCTGCTGCCTCCTGCAACCCAAACCTTCTTCACTGCATCCTTTCTTTGTACCCTATGTAAATACACATTCTGGATTTTGAGCAGTTCTTTCATTTTAACATCATTATTGGTAACTGTTGAGAAGCCCAGAGCACAATCTGTTCCTACTGAACTTTCCTTAATTGTCACTAGATGTAGTCTTAATGGATTGCCTATAAGTGTCAGTAAAAATGAGAGAAAGGAATGAGGTTAAACTTAAATTAAAATCTGGGCTCTTATAAAGGATCTGAGAAAGACAGAAAGGTTCATTCTTTCCTGGTTTTACACTTTTTAATTAAGCATAGATTGAAAAGCATCTTGCACCACCTTTTGAGTTCCTCATTCACTTACATTTCAGGCTGAACTGAGCTCTCAAGAGGGGCACAGGCAGCTTAGGACACAGCAGAAAGCCAGTTGCTACTTCCCTGGGTACTTTAAGGATGAGCACGAGTTTCCTCTCTCTCCAAAAGCCCTCTGAACCTGAACCTCACAATACAAAGTCTGAGAGGCAGCCGAAACTGTGCGGTGCACCAAGCAGTGGGATGGCAGTGCCTGCTTGCTTCTAAAGGGAGGAAAAAAGACCAAAGGATGAAGAAACAGTGTTTTGGAGAAGGAACAGGACTGTGACTATTGGGGGCTAAGAGATCCAAAAATGTTGATTTGTGCTCTGGAGTCAGTAATTCCCAATCATCTGCAGACATTTTTATAGCTAGAAAAATAGATCCTAAAGAGGTTAAACTACCCACTGTGACAAAAGGAAGCACTGCTTGAAACAGGGATAGCTCATTTTCTCTCATACCTGTTACTTTTACTGGAGTCTAATCAGTATTTAATACTCTAGCAACCAGGGCAGGAATAATGCTCTTCTATCCCTAGGCAGAATTGTGATTAGCAACGTTTTCAGGCTGCTGTCACATTCATTTCATTAACATGAAATAGCATTGCATCTCTCATTTAGAAGTGCTGTTCCTAGCTGCAAGGGCTGTGAGGAAAACCTAGAATGTGTGAGCTAAGCAAACCCACTGAATTCCTCCTTAACGTATAGATGGCTGTGAAGCAACAGAGGAGTGGGGGGAAGAGCAATATCTGTTCTGGTCTCCGCAACAGATTCTCAGCCACAAACTTCAAATAAACCCTGAACTGCGACAATCACTTCATTAACTGTTTCCCTTTTGAAAACTTTTACATGAAAACAGCAATTATAATTATCATAAAGTATCCAAATACTTCACAGGCATTTTTTGGACCAAATGCCCTATATATTTTGCGTCTATGACAACCTTCATAAGGCTATAAAGAACTGCATATGCAGAGTCTCATGCAATGCTAAAACCAAAAAAGTAGGGAGCATTACACAGCATTTAGGGTGGGACTGAACTTGCAGACTGATGCCCAAGTGTGGCCACACAAACCACGTCTTTGTGTTCCGACAGATCATGGAGATCCAGTCAATACAGCTAATGGAGCTTTGGGCACAGTTCAACAGATGAGACATAGATTTCTGTTTTAGCATGATCTGAATTCTTCTGACTCCCCTAATTTAATCAACAACCTGCACTATCATGAGAACTGAGTGGTCTGGGTCATGTTTAGATGTTTGCAGTTTAGATCCCATCCTTAGGGTTTGTTTCAGTTGCCTAAACACAGGTGATGGCACCATCCAACATATCACAAGGTACCAGCAGAGCTCCAGCTGTCTCCCATGGAGGGCTTGTTTTTCTGAAAATGGCCTTTTCTATTCTCTTACATTGTTTAAATATCCTATGATATAAATGGTGCAGCAGTATCAAACTAATTTTTTTGCTATTTAATTACATTATTTTTTTTTTTACCCTTTTCAGCACTCATGGAACTGTAGCCAAATGTTCTCCACCGGATGGAGTAAAACCAAAACTTCTGCCCTCAAATTTTCAGTCTAGCTTCTCTGTGAAGCACAAGCCAGTTTCAAACGAGGTCAATGGCAGAATTCAGTGACTGAGGCACCAAAAAAGGTGTGTCATAGTATTATTTTGTGTTGTACTGGTTTCGTATTGGTACAGTGAGCTGTACTGCTTGCCTTTTCTGTATCAGCTGTATTGTTTTCTTTGTATGAGTTGCAGAATTATTATTTATTATATAAGCACTATATAAGTGACTATCATCTGAAAAATGCAAGTGGTCTAACAGGTAATGCTACATGGTTCACTGTAAACCCTCTGAATCTGTCAGATTAAAGACTGTTGATAGAGATCTGTTAGAGAGGTATGGATTATCAGTGCTCCTGGCTTTGGAAACTGCTGCTCTTTCTTAATCCTTATGGAGAAGCAAGCAAAATAAAACTCCTTGCTGTGTTTGCCCCGAGGAAGAGAACTGGGCTTTCTAAAGGATCTGGGTTTCTATAAATACTGCTCTACACCAAGAAAGAGTTAGGTAATACAGTAACCTTAATGGTGAAGAAAAATTCATAGAATAAAGGCTCACTGATTATTCATCTTTAAAAAAAGACAGGTTTGTCAGAAGACCTATTGAAAAACTGTCAGGAACAGTATCTACCCACTGAATGGTGAGTTTATTCTGAGTTTTATTGTTTTAACTGGATGCTGTAGATAATGCTCTGGTCAGATGCAGTTGTTCTTGAAACATCTGCAGATAAACCACATTTTATCTGGTTGAAATGACACTGCTGCTCTCTGTGTCTCTGCTTTGTCTGGAGATGTGCCCAAAAAATGTCACTACATCACTTGCAGTGATACATGGTCACATAAACTCCAGTGTCCTGAAGCTTATCCTTTACAATAGTCTATGCAGTCGTTAAAGACTCATGAAAGACACAGCATAGTCAGTGCCTATGTTTTTGAAAAATAGGCATCTTTTATTTGGTATCACATTGCTTTAATTGAGCTTGTTACTTTAAAAAAAAAACAAACCCTGACCTTCAGTATCTCCCATTGGGCCTCAGAATCAGAGGTCGTTTTAAACCTAATTTGTTCTTTTCTTGCCACAGAACAAGTGACTCTGTGCTTTCATTTGTTGGCTTAATTGAGGTGTTGAGATCAAGCACACTAATGAATGGAAAGACACATCCCCTTTTCCTAATAACACAGGGAGGAAAAGTAAACTTCTGGAAAAACTGAAAAAAAATGTAAATTTCCCAGCTAATGCGTTGATTTATGTTCACAGTCAATGTCTGCTGAGTGTACAATATATTCTTCTGAGCAGTGCCTTATTTCTTCTGTGAGACTTCCAGGATGAGAGTTACCACCTGGGTGGAAGCACGCAGCAGACTCACACTGTTGACAACTGGTAGGGTCCAGATTAACTTCAGTGTGTTCTGCATTACTCCACTGCATTAGGAATACGGAAGATGCGGTATCTCATAAATTAGTCTGTATAAAGGAATATACTCCAACTCTAGCATTGCAAAGACTATAGCCTGCTTTTTAGGTTTGTTTCAGAGTCATCACTTTGAAAAAAAACCTAGAGAAAGGTGCTACAGGAGTCGATAAAATAAAAAAAATCAGAACATAGCCATCAATTTGAGAGTAGCACTTTTCTATATCCTAACAAACAAGCTCATCAAGAGCCCATCAAGAAGGGCATCACTTGAAAGCAGATCAAAGTATGATAGATAACTTTGACTTTCTCAGAAATTTTTATGCTTAGTAAAGTATCAGAACTGTCACCAAAATATTTCATAAAATTACTATTTCCATTCAGATTAATTATATGCCTAACTGCCTAATTCCAGATGTTATGTGAAATGTATTGGCTTTTATATTAGAGTGTTAAACTATACTGATTTTTAAGGAACCTCTCAGATATGTAAAATACTTTTAAAATAATATTGTTAGCCATGTCAGCACTTCTTCTATAAAGAAAATCCGATTCACATGAGAAAAGAATAAAACCAAGGGTCTACCAGCCTAAAAACAACTGATTCATAATATAGTAAATATAAATAAAGATCCTAACAGGAGATTATTTTTCCCTACAGGTTTAGTTGAGGTGGTAACTCCTCAGAGTAAGCAGCAGAAATAGCAGCCACCTCCCTCCAACCTGGGCACTGACAAACAGTGATTTCAAAAGACCTTTTTGGCTTTCAAGATGACTGTGGACAGGTGGGCTGGATGAGGACCAGGCTGAGGACCAGCAGCTATGACACAACTAGGACAAGCTGATTGTCCACAAGACCACAAGAAAATGTTCTCTGACCTGCCAAACTATGTGCTGCAATGCTGTTTAGTTAGGACTATGTGGGAAGCTATTGAAAGTGAAAACTGAGCATTTCACATCTGGAAAATGCCTGGCACACTCAGGGGAGCAATAAAATAACATTGAAATTGCTGCAAGGGCAGTATGTTTCTCCGTTTCCTTTCTCCTCCATGAACAGGGAGTTGTTAGGTTACTAATATGATGCTGTCCTTGATCTCCTGGCAATGTCACTTGTGATGCTGCACCTATTCTGGGGTGGGGAGCAAAGCATCTTTTAATAATAGCACACTCCTGAAGAGGAACAGGCTGGAGGAGGTGGCCAGACCCAGTAGTGAGGGTGGAGATAATTAATGATCTAGAGTATCAGAGGTGGAAACAGTTCTGGACTCCCCAGTTCAAGAGAGATGGAGAACTACCAGAGAGGGTCCAGTGGGGGGCTGTGAAGATGATGAGGGGACTGGAACATCTCCCTGATGAGGAAAGGCTGAGCGAGCTGGGCCTGCGTAGCCTGCAGAAGAGAAGACTGAGAGGGGATCCCAGCAACGTCTACAAGTATCTTAAGGGCAAGTGGCAGGAGGCTGGGGCCAAGCTCTTCTCAGTGGCGCCCAGCGACAGGACAAGGGGCAACGGGCACAAACTGCAACACAGGGAGCTCCATCTGAAGGTGAGGAAGAACGTCTGTACTCCGAGGGTGACGGAGCCCTGGGACAGGCTGCCCAGAGAGGCTGTGGGGTCTCCTCTGGGGACATTCAAAACCCGCATGGAAGTGACTCTGTGCAGGCCCCAGGTGAGCCTGCTTTAGCAGGGGGTTGGGCTAGATGGTCACCAGAGGTGCCTTCCAACCCTGACTGTTTGGTGATTCCATGATTCTGTGAAACGACTCTAGGGCTGATGAAAGCAGGCCTTACAGGATTCAAAGATTCAAACGGGGTAAAGCTTTAGCTTTCTCCATCTACTTAAACCTGATGTGATTGGGAAGCTGTTCCCAGAGCCATAGCTTCCCTGTAGCTCCCTAAATGTGGCATCTGACACAGACAGGGCAAATGCCCAGAGCCACATGTGTGTACAGTGGGATGAAAACAAGGCTAAAAATCCCACAGCTCCTCTGGGAGATCTGTGCCTGGTTATTAGGGACTGCCACCAGGCAGCAGTGGGACATAGGTGTGGGATGCAATATGCAAATTAAAGTACCTAAAATGAAGGATGTATATTAGCCTGAAAATCACCTTTATTCTCTAGGCAGGATTGACTGTATCAGCTCGATCTGCACAGGATGTAATGGGAATTTAGACAATCACGTAGACACTGATATTTAGGTGTCTTAATCTGTGAATTTAAGCCACCTCCAGCACTTTATATCACTACTGAACGGGTTGATATGCACGTGGCATAGAGTGGCTGTTCAGAGCAGGCTGCCAGGAAGGCTGCAATGACCAGAGAACTACCCTATTTCCCAATTCTTGTTAAAACTCTGTTAAAAAAAGATAGAAAAGAAGCCTGTTTAAAATACCTCCATATAAAAAGACAGTATACTTTTTGTCCATCCACATCATCACACGAAAGGGATGCAATGATCATGTTTAGCCTTTCTTTTTCTAAAATGTTAGCACTTAGACCACAGCAAAGGAGCTACACTGCATTTGTATTTTTTTTCCTTGGTTTTGCTCTCCCCAGTATGTTTTAAAATCCCTGTCTTTACTGGAAGTCACTGGAGTGAACACAAGGATGTCAAGGGAAAGTTTAATGACCTCTGCATGCATGGGATAGTCCTTTCTGACCTTAACATCTATAAATGCGATTATATTCATGCTGAATCATATGGTCAGCTACAGTATGGGGAGGCCAAAAGTTGACATATTGTTTGGGACTTACAAAACCAGTTGACTTTGAGGTTATTTCTCTTATATGTAATTGGATCTGAGGTGTTTCCTCTTATCTTCAAAAAACACTCTGTTTACTTCCAGGACAATCTACATCTGCAAGCGGTAAAATTGATTTGATGCTCACATACCATTTTTGGCAGAAAATCTCCTGTCCCACTTTTCAGACATTCTTACAGAAATGTGAAAAGAATATTCACAGAATGCCTTAAGTCAACAGGATTAAGGACTGTCAAGTACATTGCTTAGAAGGTATAAGTCCTATCTACGTGCTAAGGATTTTATTGTGCTTTCATGAGAATATTTGCACTGACAGTTAGGGATGTCTCTAGGGGGTACTTTTTTTCTCTCTTTAATGATAGCCAAGGAGGTAAAATAGCTGCCAGTTGGGATAAGAAATTGAACCCCTGCCTCCCCAGCTCGCTGTTGTCAGTTTAACTGAATTCATTGCATAACTTTTAATCCAACATCCTTTACACTTAACACCACATTACTTTACTAACCCTTTAATTATCATTGTGTACAAGTGCTGATGACCTAAACACCAGGACCATGCATCATGCTGCTCCCTGGGGAAGCCACCACAGTGCAGCAAGATCTGTGACTTGGAGAGGCAAGGAAGGTTGATAGGAAGGTGAAGCAGGGAAGGAATTTGGCTTCTGGGGATAGATTAATCAAAGGAGGCAGCAGATATAAGGGGAGCACAAGAGTGCAGCAGGCACAAAAGAAGACTAAGGACTCAGAAAACTGGGCAGCCTTGGAGAAACAGGCAGAGAAAAGGGAAAGATAGAGGAGATATGGAAGGTAAGAGCAGCAACAAGCTGATAAACAAAAAGCCTGGCAGGCACATTTCTGGCTTTAATGAATCCCATCGTGCTGGGTGTGGTACAAACATACAAAGCAAACGATGCAGCCCCGCGTCCCAATGAACTGACAACGTGCATGTAGTTCAGACACACACACAGGAGTATGGAGAGTACCCTCTGCAGTTTGGTACGCTACAGGCTAATACGAGTGAGTAGGGAACTAGGGCTCAGTGGCATGTGGTGTCTGCTGGAAAGAGACATATTAGACTAATCTTGGAACACATCAACAGACAAAGAGAAAAATGGAAAGAAAAATTAATGGAAAATACCCACAATAAGGCTCAGAATAAAAATCCACTAAAACAATTTCCAATATTAGTAGTTGTTTGGGTTTTTTGAAAAAAAAAAAAAAAAAAAAAAGTATGCTATGTCAATCTTTCAGAGAAAAATTAAAATTTGGGAAAAAAACTAGAAAACTCATAGTGAAATAGAAAGTTTCTTTTTTTTCCGCTCTCTTCCCTGATTTTCCTGTTTCTACTGTCTTCTCTTTTTCCTCTCCTTCCTTCTTTTCAAGTAAATCTGAAAGAAAGGATAAAGGCAACCTTCTTTCCTCACCTCTACAGAGGTGACAGCAGAGAGAAAGGAAAGAAGACAGGAACAGTGGAAAAAAATGCTGTGAGAATTTTTGAAAAGGCATAAAACTTTACGGCCAAATCAAGTAAAAAGGATGGGAAAGCGAAGGAAGGAGAGGAAATTTCTTCTCCAGAACAAAATACAAGTCACTTCCTTTATGTGTTTCCAGCCTGAATGAACTTTTGTTCCCTTTAGAGACAAAAGTAAGGTATGATTTATTAATAAAAGATAGCAACTCTGCTAATATTGTATCTGTGTTTTATTAATGTGAAGCAGCACAATTGTAGATCTTACAATTTACTCGACATCAAAGAGTAATTTTCCATAGTGGATTACGTATTGAATGTTTCTACCTCCATTCAGAAGGCCAATTTGCTTGCAGATGAGGAGTAATGCACCAGACAATTACCAGATTGATAGAGCTTTTAGGGGATGCAATAACAAGGAAGGATTGCATTGACTCGGCACCATTCAGATTCTGAAAGAGTTTATAAAGTAGTACTGGGTTGTGAAAGAAAAGAAAAAAACCCCAAAAGTCTAAAACTGCTGAATGTCGCATACATATGAAAGAAGTTGGGGGAAGGAGGAGCTAACAAGGTCTGCTGGCCTGCCAGTGCTTATGTCTAAATTGGAGAAAACCCAGAAAGTCACCAGGAGAAATGAAAGGTCTCAGAGTCCAGCTCTCCAGGGCAGGGACCATCTGTCTGCTCTGTGTTTGTACAGAACTAAGCCTGGTGGGGTCTTTGTTAAAACACTTGAAAAATAACTTTGGCTTTTCAGTTGAAGGGAATTTAGAAGCTGTATTTTGGGAATATAGATAGGTCAACAATGACTTTGACCGCTTTATTAAGTTAGCATGCCCATGGACTAACTGGCAGCCAAGATTTTACTGTTCTGGAAACATCTGCATTTAACCAAAGGAGGACATGCCATTTACTGGGACTTTAATGCTCTATAATAACACAATCCAAAGCACAATGGTGTTACTGCCTTTTCTAATTCTAATTAAACTACCACTGCCTAAGCACCTTTTGCTTGACCATGAACAAATCGCAGATTTCATCCTTCTCAGCTGTTACTACCAGAGATGCAAAGAGCTCGAAGAAAATCATCAAAGGAACAAGATCTGACATCTATGAACCACAGAAGAAAAACTAAAGGGTTTTATATGCTCAGATGCCTTTGTCTATCTGTCAGCTTCCTAGATGAGCTCACTCAGGGCATTTACACAGGTCTGGGACTGAAGGGTTTTTTTCTTAAACACCCCCTTCACTAAGACAGACTTTCTCAGTGCAGTTCCCACTTGTGCCCTGTGGCAGAAGGGACATGTTCATTACCAAAGCAGGAAGGAAGGAAGGAAAAAACCTCTCACTGTCCCAATCTGAATTTAAGACCTATCGCTCTTCTGTACCATGCAACTGCCAGAAATGCTGTAACATTTACCTCATTCTAATCCCATAGAGATAGATGCTGACCATCACTTAACACTTTCAAAGACATTAAAAATGATGGGCCTTATGTTAGAGTTGGAATATAATTCAAATCTCCGAGTCAGGGAAAGTTCATCCTTCTGCTGTAAATGGCCAACTTTGATGTTGTTTTGAATGCGATGATGCATCTTCAGGGCTTTGGAAGTCACAAAGTGAAAAATATACTGACCAATAAAGTAACATGGATTATAAACATCTTAACAGCAGACATAAAGGTGAATTTTTCTCACCACAATTCTTGGAATAGACAGTATAATTATGTTGAAAGATACAGAATGCATGAAACTTACTTTTTACAACAGATTTACAGATTGAAGGACAACCAAGTCTAACAGAAAGGGCCAGCTAATCTTAATGCAGTAAATCTAGCCTGGTAGGCAAGTCAATTTAAGACAACTGAACTTTGCCCATGAAGTGCAAAGGGTGTACTGCAGAGCTCTGCATGTCATGCTGCAAGACAGTGGAGATGCCTAGGTGAAGCAGATACAAATATTGAAAAGTCCAGTATTTGGCAAATCTGACAGAAGACCAGGTAGGGAGCAAGAGTGGTCAGATCGTCCTCCAAGCAGCTGTCCAGGGACAGCCCAGGTTCCTCTGGCACACATAGAAAAATTCATTCCATGCTTCAAATGAGCTGTCTGCAGAGGACAAAATCGGGTGTTAATTTTTTGCTTCTAAGACACGCTTGTTCTTGCTCTTCAGATATTCCAGTCATGCTGTTAGAGGAAATCCGGTAAATCAAACTTTCTGCCAGTGGGACCAGAGGTTTGTGCATTCTGGTTTCACATTCTTTGCACTTTTTAAAGTTCAAGTAGACAACATAATAAGCCATCAGCAATCGCAGGCTTAAAACTGTGCATCATCATTCTCTCTATGTAATTATTTCATCAGACAGAGGGAGGCTAACTGAACTGATAGGTGTGTAGAGCATGAAGACAAGCCTATCACAGTGTTTCGATCACATTTTACCCACGTAAGTACCTGCTGTATGAATTTTAGAAGCTTTTCTGAATGCCTGCTTCTCTGAAATGGAACCTGCTGTGGTTTGCTGTGGATTTCTCAGCTGTTTTATTCTCCCAGAAGGAATTTGTTCTTGCTGGAATAAGACTACACTAAGATTTTTATGAAAAATACTTCCTCATCATATGAGGCACGAGATATGGCTCCCCAAGTATCTGCAATAACCTGTGTTTTTAGTTATTTTGACTTTTTATTGAGCGCATACTCTGAATGCAAACATCAGGTCAGATCCATGCATTTATTTCTATTAGTGCTGCAACCACTCCTCTACCTTGACTGTTGTTACATCAAAATGGTCTAAGATGTCCTCTACAACACTAGTGACAAACCTTACATGACAAAAGAGATTAAAACCAGAAAAAAATAAATTCTGTGTATTTTAGAGGAGGTGTAAACTACTCATACTGTCCAAACCACAATAAGAATTCCATGTTGGAAGTAAGGACTTCAATGCCTGAACCAAGAAAAAAAACTTTTCCTCCTTTACCTTTCCTTAAGCTTTCTTCACTTTGTTTCTAGTGGAAGATATGAGATAAAACAGTCAAAACTGAGTAGAAATAAACACATCACTATGACCAAAGTGCTTCCAGTTTGATGGGTTTATTTTTCGGACTAGTTGCAGATGAGGAAAAAATGCCAACACCTGCATTTATTTTTATCAATAGCACTGAAAAACCTTATAAAATCCTTCTTTAATATGAAGAATGAAGAAAGTATAATAAAAGAGGAATCACTTGCTTCTGTGAAGAAGCCATGAAATAATGTTCTTTATTACTTGTTCAAGCAGATGACTGTGACCTCCATATCTTAGAGTCTGTTTTGGATACTTCAGACCACATGTGTGCTAATGTGTTCAACAGAATTTGTGTTCAAATATCTGTCAGGCTCAAAAGTTGTATAACAGCAACAACAACAATAAGAATAAATACACAAGCATTAAAATGAAAAGTAATGGGGGTCTGGTTGTTTTTTTTTTTTTTTTTTCAGAAATAGGAATTCAAAAGCTTAACTGTGTGCATTGAACACAATCAAGCATCTTTCTTCTAGATACCAAAACATAAATATTAAACCATGGGTAGCATTCAGGCAAATTAAAGCACAAGTATAACAGAATTAAGCATAAGCTTAAATAGTGTGGATTTCCATGGGACGAAAACCCATTTTCAGAAATAAGTAATTTCTTTAATTGGCCTTATGATTACAAATGCCAGTTACAATCTAATGAGGTACCAAGCTCAAACCATGTTTGGGAAAGGCACAACTGTCTTGAGTTCCAGTGTATTTGATTTCATAAACACTAGCTTCCCTAGATGCAAGTGGACTATATTTAGCAGGCTGAGAACTTCATCTGATCAATGCTGAGCATGCAGTAAATCAGCAAATCCATCAATGATACTAAAAGAAGCCCCTTCTATAACGAGGCTTTACGGAGATTTCTATTTAGAGATTTATATCTCAATATCAAATTGTGACAATAGTATGGAGTTCAGATCCAGGCTTTAATGTATAAAGAACTCTGGGTGTTTCTCATAGCTATGTTTAAGTTTAGAAGAAATGATTGAGTGCATGACCCAAATCCATGGAGGCTTTCTGCTTTCAGTGCTCTGAATCATTTGTCCTTCAAGGGTATTAAAATTTATTTGTTAAAGTTTACTAGTGAAAGAATGAAAAGACCTAATTTATTTCCACAGTTTTCAAGCTCATATTTAACTTTTCAGAACAGCATACAATTTCTGAAATGGAATGCATTTCAATTTCAAACAGAATTTGCACTATACAAAGATCTATGTTGCATTATGCATTTGTTTTCTCATAAACAGGAATGTTAAAAAAGGGACATGTTACAAACAGAATTAGTTTTCTTTCTTTAAACCCCCCTCTCTTTCTCAAACTTTAGTTAATATTGTAGCCTGCAGCTAGGACCAAAAGAAGGACAGAATTTCTTTCTGTTTTTTCTTTCATTTACTGATCAAATAAAATATTTTTGATCCAAAAGAACTTCGGATCAGAACAGCTTGCTTCCCCCTCCCGGCTCCAAAAAAAAAAAAAGAAAAAAAAAAGGCAATGGATCTGTTTCAGTGTATGCTAAACTCACCTGGGACTAGTGATGCATCTTTCTCAGAAATCCTCTCTCTGTAAGACGTCTGTAAAATGCAAATTATATTTATCCCAAATAATTATTAATAGTATATTACCTACTAAGAGCACAATTATACTATTAAGTTCTTTAGATTTCACCCCATATATGGGGGGGAGCGGAGAAAGACTTCTGTCCCTGGGTGGGAGGGCAAAGTTAGATCTTTAGCTTCACTGAAATATTGCCTGTGACCTGTACTGATTTCAGCAGGCCGACTACAAGTGCTGATCACTGTCTAACACCCTTCACATGTCCTACTATGAAGGACAGTTAACTTCCCCTGCCAGTGACTGGGAAAACAGATGAATTGTCTCAGCACAGTACATCCCTGTATCCCCAGGCTTGACAAACATGGGTCCTCAGTCAGATTGGGCATTTGGTTTTGGGACTTCAGCCATAGCTGTTGTGACTTACTGTTATTTATAAGTTTCAAACTGGCTGCATTTCATTTCTTTTCTCTGCTTCTCTTGGTACAATTTTCCCTTCATAGAAGGCACCAGAGCTGTGATCATGGATCTCAGTAGGACCAGGATTTCATTCACCACCTTTGGCATCACACAGTTCTACTCATGCACAACCACCCTAATGCTCGCAGGCAAATGCCACCAAACAGAGCTAATTATCATCTGGAAATCTGCAATGCAAACTGCCCTCGGATTATTTCAAGTCAAGTGTTGGGCATAACATTTTGTATTACGCTATATTAGTATATGTAAATATTACATGTGATATCATGCAAATAGTTGCATTGCATTTGGGGTTTTTTTAGTTATCTGTCATTAAACAATCATCAACCATCAGGAATCAACAGCTGTAGGTTTGCTGTATGTTGAATCTGAGACACTGAATGGGAATAGCCAGCAAAGAGTAAGGAAGAACCTGACCTTTTTGCAAGGACACATCTGATGAATTGCAGTCTTGCCCTGGATTTGAGGACGGGCAAAGAGTGAGTCACAGAAAATGAAAGTTGCCTTGGTCAATGACTTGCCCTTATATCACAGCCCTGATGACTCTGAGAATTTCTGAGTGGTGGATAGTGAAAACAATTACTAAGTGTCTTCATCATTATCAGTTTGAGCACAGTATCTTTGAACAGACAAGTTCGTATTTCCTATTGCTGTTACCAACCATTTCAGGCTTGTTCCAATGCTTAATTATTCTTAGAATCATAAAGTTTTTTTCCTGCTAATAAACTTAAATCTTTCTTACTGAAAATTAAGCCCTTACTCTGTTTCCCTTCACTCTTACTCTGTTTCTGACTCACTGCTCTCCATTTTCTAAGAAGCTCTTCTGCATTGGAGATGACTTGAAATCCTCTCATTTCAAATCAAACTCAGCCTTCCAACAGGGTTATTATATTTTATTTTTTAAATCTTGTCATTTTTCTTGCTTTCCCCTGGACTCTCTTGGATCTGTGCATATCATTCTTAACGTGTGGCTCAAAGCACAAAGAAGTATACACAGCAGAGTAAGTATTTCCCACATCCTGCTCGTGATACTCCTGCTAATACATCCCCACGTGAAATTCCCGTACACCTTTAAAACAGCATCAGCAATGCCTGTCTAGTTTATGATCCGCTCTAACAGCAGGTCCCTATGTGCACTGTTGCTGCCCCGTGAAATATTCCCTATTTTATATGCCTGCAATTGATTTCTCTTCCTTCAGTCTTGTACTTTGTGTTTAGTTAACTTCATTTTAATGATTTTAGGCTATTTGGCAAGCATATCCATGTCACTCTCTATTCTAATTCTGTACTTCAAGGTGTTTGCAACCCATCCCAGCCTGGCATCAACAGGAAAAATTAAAGGGCAGATTATCCTCTGTCACCTGAATCACTGAAAATATTGACAACAACCCCCAGTGCCAGATGCCTCCGTAAATTCCAGTGAAATGCTCTCCCAGCTCAACAGCAAACCATCAACAGGTTACTCTACCACTTTTCAAGCAGCTCTACACCACTTCAGATGATTGTGCCCTAATGTGTTTTCCCCTGCACTGCTTGGGAAGTGTCATTTGGAATGCTGTTGAAAGCCTTGCTTACATTCACAATATATCACATCTACCACTTTTTATCCACTTGGCGGTTCTTATCCTTTTACAGGGATGACACAATTTATACTTGACAAACCCACATGGTCTATTTTTATCTCCTTATTACAGGCTTATTAATGGATTCTGCTTTGTGCTACAGGAGTCAGGTTGACTGGTCAACCGTTCTCTCAGGCTTCTTTTTTCCTCCTTGTGGTTCATTCCCCAAGTACTCACAAGCAATTTCAGTTGGGTACTCCTGAACTTAATGCATGTGACTTATCTATGTATTTTGTAGCCTTTTCTCCTCCCCTGTTTCCACTTGGTCACCTGTCTTCCTATTAAAATTAATTGCTTTAATTATAGAGTCACAAATTTATTTTAGAAAAGTGAAACAAAAGACAATAAAAAATTCAGCCTTTTCTTAGCCTTCTTGGTTTTTTTCTTTCCACATTAAGTAATTGTCTTTTACTTTCTTTTGCCTTCCACATGTTCCTAATGTATTTATAGTACCTCGTCTTGCTGTCTTTTAGTGACTTGCTTGCTGCAAGTTATTCTGTGCCTCAGCTCAATTCCCTCTCTTTCCAAATTCTTGTGTTATTCCTTCATGTCTGGCTTTCTAAGCTTCCTTTTAAAACAATCCATCCTCTGACAGCGTAACGTGTAATTTGTTGCCTGCGTGTCCTTGTTTTGGCTGGGATAATTTTCTTCTTTAGTAGCTGGCACAGTGCTGTGTTCTGGATTTAGGATGAGAACGATGCCGATAACACACCAATGGTTTAGTTGTTGCTCTGTAGTGCTTGCCCTAAGTCAAGGACTTTTCAAGTTTTCCATGCGCTGCCAGTGAGCAGGGGCACAAGAAGCCGGGATGGAGTAGAGCCAGGACAGCTGACCCGAACTAGCCAAAGGGATATTCCATACCACAGAACGTCATGCTCAGTATACAAACTGGGGGGGGGGGGAGTTGGCTCAGAAGGGCCAACCGCTGCTTGGGGACTGGCTGGGCATTTTGGCTGGTAAGCATTTGTATTGCGCATTGCTTGTCTTCGTCGTCTCTCTTTTTATTGTCACTGTTTTCATTACTATTATGATGATTATATTTTACTTTAATTCTATTATTAAACTGTTCTTAACTCAACCCACGGGTTTTACCTTTTTCCAATTCTCCTCCGCATCCCACTGGGGCAGGGGGCAGCAGTGGGGAGTGAGTGAGCAGCTGCGTGGTACTTATCTGCTGGCTGGGGTTAAACCACAACACTAGAGTAGAAAATATCAGAAAAGCATCATGTCACAGTTTCCCCCACAACATGTTGCTAGCAGTCTGCTCAGCTGCACAAGGACCTATGACCACATAAATGCCCTGTTTGTGGACGTGTCCTACCAGACCACACACATCCACTACAAAGAAGATTCAACTAACCTAAAAATCTGGTCCAAAATGTGTGTATTTTTTCCCCCCAGTGTGTCCACTTGTGCAATTGCCAAGTCTTTTGTAAGTCAAAAAACATGATGAGCCAAAGCCACAAGGAAAGCACTAAATGAGCTATCATTTGTGGCTTTCACATACCATTCTTTATTTCAATAATACAATTTAAAATTATAGCAGTGAACACACATAAATGTCAAGTATAATAGCATTTAGTGGAGAAATAAAACAGAAATGGGCAATCTAATTGTTAGGCTATGCACTGAAGTCCTCTCCTACCTTTTTTCTATTCAGCTTATATAGCTGTTGCGAAAGGCTGTCTGTCAATATGGTCGTGTATTATTGTCAACCTATTTGTCCTTTCGATCAAACTGACAGCAATTTAGCCTGATTGCTATGCAGCTGGAGTAATTTGGGCCCTGATCTCCCAGACGCTTTCATGGCAGCTGCATTTCCATGGCTTACTGCAGCACACCTGCAGAAGGACTGCCGTCCAAAGGGTGCAGTGCTACAGAATACCATATTTCAACCATATTTATGGCTGAAGAGGAACAGCTTAATTACAAGGGAATTGGGATTGGGCATTCATGGAAAGCTGGAATGTTACCTGATAGAAAAAGATGAGTGCTGCTACTTCAAATGCAAAGAAATCATTCCAACCACTTAATGTGGTGGTAGGTTTCACTGTATCACACCCATACATTGCAAGCAAAAAACCCAGCCTGAAACAGAAATTGAAATTCAAAACTCCCTCCAAGCATCTGTGTGCTCCACTGCACCTGCACATATCCATCAGAGCCAGAGTCAGAAAATGTGCGATGGCAAGGGAAAATCCAGTGCTTGTGCGCTATTTCGCACCTTTTGGTACCACAGCAATAGCGCCAAGAAGCTCTGAGAATCAGTGCTTAATTTATCACCCGCCACCTAATGTAGGCTGTTGCCTAGGATTGCTTTCAAGCGCAGGTATTTGATTTTTAGCTGGGCCCTCAAACAACCTGGTTGTGGTCAGTCAAGGGCACTGGCATCTTACAGGAGGAAGGCCATCTCCTCCCTTTAAAACTTCTCCTGGGTTCTATTAGTTTTGAATGACAAGAAAAAAATAATCCATTCATAAGAAGGGAGATGGAAGCCTATTCATTGGGAAGTCTGGAGGAGTAGCACGAATAGGTAAGATAGGGTTCCCAGAGATTACAAACATCCACTGGGTTCACAGGAATAATTCACTGGCTGATAATTCATCACCGTGAAACAAAATGCTTTGCTTTCAATAAACATCTTTGCCCTATGCAAAATGAAAGATGAACCTGAAAATGGCTCAAAGGAACTGTTTGTAAAACCTGTGAACACCAAAAATTGGTTTATTCCACTTATCAGTAACACCGCAAGAAACAACAGCCTGACTTCAGTGCTCTTTGCTTGGCCAATTCACATTATCACTATACTTTTAAGATTACTATTGCTTAATGGGGTTTTACTCTGCCCAGCGATAAATCCTTTAATGCAGTGAAGACAGAGGAAGAAACAGTTCAAGGAGTTTGATTTTCCAAGCCAAACAGTCCTAGGTAACAGGTTATAAAAAAAGGGGGGATACCTGTAATTATTTGATGTGGTGCACACATAATAAGATTTTGAGGCAATTATTAAAGAAATATTCAGCTGACCAGAGTTCATTTCCCGTGCAAAGCTCCCCCTCCCCTGAGATTGCAAACAACTGGGCTACGCAGCCCCAAGCACAAACCTCAATAACAGCATCTCTGGGGGTTTCAACCCATTTGATCACTTTAATAGAAAAACTGATGTGACACCTGTTTGTAATCACAGGGGTTTCCTTATGTAAGTCACTTTCTGCCATCTGAGAGGTGTGACCCCACACACCGTTTCAGTTTGTGTGTCACACTGTTGCTGCTACTAAGGACCTGACCATTTGAGAGACTGCATTTTTAAATCTCAGTATATCCTCTGGAATTAAATAATAACATATTCAGCCCTTCTCAGGAGATCCACAGGCACATACTGTATACTTTCAGCTCCCCTGTTTTTTCTCCAGTACCCAAGATCTGGGCACAGATATGAGAGAGAGTGGCTGGAATCCAGCTTAGTACTAAAACTGAGTACTTGCAATGCTAGTCGATCGGACTCTACATCCTTTACAACCTCTGCAATTGTAACTGGCTTCTAGAAGGAGGCTAGAAAAAGAGAAGTTTGAGCTTGGCAGAATGAAAACTATCAAGTAACAAGGGCTTGTTTCAAACAGAAATTACTCCAGAAACAGATGTTCAAGAGAAGCTATTCCAAATAACTCACCACGTGCACAGTGTTCCACATATGAAGTGTGTCTCAAGGTGAGGTTCTTGAATCCACTTTAAAAGTCAACAGCACCACCTAACCTCATAATAAGCGGGAAAAAGAACTTACTGATTTCACCCATCTCTTTCTTTTTCTTTTTAAATCAATAAACAGAACTTAAGACTATGCCCTGAGGCCCAGCAAAAGTCAGTGCCACCTTGTGCTGGGCTCACATTTAAACAAAATGTTTAAATTTTGTAAACTTAGTAGCTACTTGTAAACTTTGTAAACTTGTTTACTTTGTAAACTTATGAGCTACTGTGTGGCACGAGAAACTTGGAGCTCCAGCACTGCAACCTTAAGTATGTGCATGCCTTGCCAGGAGCCTGGCAGATTGCCCCTGGTTTTTCATATGACCAGCTGTAGGATGAGCAGCTTGAGCTCAACCTACCTGAGCAGCAGAGGGTAGGAAAGAGCCAACAGAGAGACCCACTGCAGTGATGAGACCACTAAGATCCAGGAACAGAACTCCAGCCATGGACTATTAATGCCTGAGCACCTTCTCTGTTATGCTAGCGTGCCTACCCAGATTACGCTGACAAGAGCTTGCCTCTGTATCATATCCATGTGAGGCTGTAGCTGACAGGAAACTAAACTGCTTCTGCCGCTTCTTCATTTCATTTTCCAGCAATTTTCCACCAGTGTATGTGGGAATTTAAAAGAGTGACAAACTCATTTTGGGTCTGTGCTGCAAACCTGATCAACTGGGGTTTTGTTCACATACCACTACTGTCTACATAGATTTGCCAGAGACTCAAATCCAGCTGGCGCTGGATGGAGCCTGGCTGAGTGATGCACTTTTCACTTGACCTGATAAACTGGCAATCTTGAACTGCTACACTTTGCCTAATTTGCAGGAACTGCTATACAGGGTTTATAGGAATCATACATTCTGGCTTTCTGGAGTCTGTTTCTACAAGTACCTGATTTTGCATTTGATTTCTCCTTCATGAAATGCCACATTTCTTGAAACCAAAAGGCACCATGACGACAAACTGATAATTGTAAAGGCCGGGGGGGGGGGGGGGGGGAATAATTTGAGACTAGTTTGCATAATAGAATACAGAAAACACAACTGTACGTACAGCAAGCACTTTTCTTCAGTCCTGTATTTCCCCCTTTGAATAGTGAGTTTCACAAGGAGGGGACTCTGCTTTCTCCCAGCCCATTTTTGTAAAGCATGAGTATAGATTGATATTCATAAAAGAGTTTTTATTTCTACACTTCATGTTAGTTTTCCTGCCTGCTACAGATAGATAATTTTCTACCTGTTTTTTTACAGCTTTTTCATCCTTCCTCTTGCCCACTCACTTAGTTCCAACCTGCAGTTTTATCCAGTCTTTGTTTATTGCTTTCACTCTTTAGATGTAACCTTTAAAACTGAGCCCTTTATATTTCTAACTATCTTAGAGTCACATAGAAAGCATCGGAAGTGGTAGAAGTTTATTTCAGAGTTTCAACAGAGCTATTTGGAAATTTTTAACTTTTTTTTTCTTTCCTGAGAAAATTCATTGTCACCCTACACTTCATGCATTGACATACAACTTCCAGTGACATCTGCTCATGGGAAGGCTTCAGAATAAATGTCTGGTTTGAGGAGAAAGAAAAAGCTGGTGGCAAGGACAATCCTCCAGGTCACAGCTTGTCTCCCAGCAGCTATCTGACCAGTAATCTAATTTTCCATGGTGGGAACTTCACTGTCCAGTCTGATGGGATGAGCCAACCATGCTCAAACAAAAGAGGTTTACATTATATAACAACACAAGGCAACTTCTAGACTTTAAGACATAGAAAATCATGCAACTGTAAGACGAGCTCAAGGTAATGCACTGTCCAGGAGGCTTCACCTTGTACCTGCTCAGAGGTGATGCAATAAACATAGAGCATTTCATGGAGAACATGACAGATGAGCTGAGGATCCCTGTGGACAGGCCTTTGGGTTGCTTATAGCACACAGGTCATGATTTAGATTGTCCTATAATTTAAGGCAGTTATTTGGCTCCACTTGTCTGGTATTTGACTGTCTCACCATTTACTACATATTTATTCTCTCTGTGATAGAAGGAACTGATATTGTTTGCTCTTTAAAGGGTGGAAACCAAGGCACCAAGAAACTAAGTGCATTGACCAACTGTCTGTACAAACACTGAAATTGAGCACAAGGACTAATCTGCTCATAACAGATTTAACTACTAGTTGCCGAGTCTCCAGGAGTACCTCTGTTCACACAAAGGAGAGGCATTTGAGCTGTAAGCCCCTTGCAGGAAGGAGTCCTGATCAGACTGCTTCTTTGAGGCACGGCACTTGTTCCCTCTCCTTGTCCATCTCAACCGGATGCCCTTCCAACAGGCACCCTGGAAAGACCATTAATGTGCACAATTGTTGGAAAGGAAGCAGAAATCTCAGAGAAGATAAGACATGCAAGAGAGTAATGGTTTTGTGTAGCTTTGATTTATTGATGAGCTGAGGTTATGTATGGTTATTTAATGCCACTGCCTGGCTGAGAAAATTTGTTACCTAATTTGGAGTGCTTAACGCAGCTGAATGGTCATTTTGCTGCTGTAGGCTTAATTAACTGGTGGGTGGTCCATAGGTTTTAATGTAGATGTAAGCTTTTTTGGTTTTTAAGAAGAACATGTTTTATTATTTGACCTTTTTTGCATACTGCCTCGGTATCAGCTATAAAACATATCAGAACACATCTGAAATCTTCCTGTCATGGTCTTTTTTGTTAAGAGTCATTTTATTTTCTTACACTATTCAGAAATATTCCATCCAAAGCCCTAGCCAGGCATACTTTAAAAAATGTATTTTTGAATGCATTTATGTCATCAGAGCGTTTCACATTTATATTTAGTTGGTATCTTTCAAGATTTGCAGTGAGCTGACTTGATGATGGTGGAGTATCAGTCTAGGCAACAGACACTGCTCCGGATGGGTCCTAGGGCATATTCAGTACAAGTGAGGTGATGAGCTGATGAGTTGACAGCCCTCTTTGATTTCCGATTTTCATGTTTCTATTTAAGTGTGTGACTCAAACCTGTAATATTTCCACAATGACCCATGTCCCTGTGATATTTAAGGGACAGTCACTCAGACTGCAGGTGTTTTGTGATTTATGTCAGAACAAATGGAGCTATTCAATTTATCCTACATCCAGGACTTCATTACATAAATCCTGAACTAATCTCTTCTTTGTCAGAAATTAGACCCAGAACTACCTATCTGGAGAACATATGCCTTTGCAGCAGTGGAAACCAGCTACTTGGAAGCAATGTTTTAGCTGCTAAGGTATGTGGAAGGTCCTAGGAAACAGCTTAAGAAATCTTCCTCCCTCAAAACGACAGGCACAAATAGGTCTGACACAGTGTCCCTGCAGGTGATGACCACTGGTCCCCTGTTTCTCAGGATCATCACTAGCTGATGCACAGTAACTATAGGGAAGGCTCATGGTACGTGGATATACTTGTGCTTTATTCATCGCAAACACTGGCTTTCTGTAATCCGGGGACTTTGCTTATCACAACCCTGTTGATGATAAGATAACACCGTTAAGGTAAGAGGTGCTCCAAAATCCAGCTGCACCTGCTCACTGCAGTGCTCAGGACAGCATAGTGCCTCCTCTTCAACTCTCTCTAAAGGAGAGTAGAAAGCAAAGGGACTTCTTCCCCAAGGCTGGCCTCTGGAGGATCAGGGTATGCGCACTGGAGGCACAGCAGCAAGATGTGAGAAACCTAGTTTCTCCATGAAATTCATCATTTCACAAGCATCTCTGGACTGGCTCCACACCAGTCCTCATTGCTGGGCTTTGCTTCAGCGGGTCTCAGTTTGATGTGTGGCTCCTAACTGGCTAAGTGAGCACTGAAGTCTCATTAAAAGATTTGAGAAAATACTGGTCCTTTTTATACAATACCATTTCATTTATTATTATGTATCATTTAGTATTATGTATATACCACTAGTGCATTCAGTAGCAATTACTTTGCTACTGTAGACATTTTCTATTACCTGCTTCCCAGTGCAAGTTACTCATAACAGTGCAAAAATCTGAGTTCTGACCCATAGGAGGTTTCTCAGAAAGCACTGAAGTGGTTAATTTATACAGCTCTGGTAAGGATCGAAGTGCTTTATAACAAGAACATCATATAAACTCCTCTAAATGTAGGTATTAATTGACTCTTGCAAATTCTACTTGCCCACTCAGCTGGGACGAGTAATTATTTTTGATGGACGAGTAAAATGTCATTAGTACTTCCATCCTGCTAAAGCTGGAAGATTAGTCTTTGTGGATGAGCTGATAAATTTCCATGACAGTTTTGCAAGGCTGAATGAATAAATAGATGTAGCCGTGCTTTTAAAACTACACACAAAGTCTGTCCTGATAGGTACAGCCAAACTCTTACTCAAAGAGGGAGCCTCTTCTATAGACACCAGGCATGAATCCAACGAAACACTGACATCTACCCAGCTCGAGGTCTTGCTTGGTCTCTGCTATTAAATAAGGAACAGACGCTATCTGAAATGCTACATAAGCAGCTAACAGCGGAGTAAGCTACCATGAGTACATATACCAGGACAGTATTTCTTGTGTAACTTAAACTCCTGTTTATCTCATTCCCATATGAGTCTTGATCACATGAATCACTCTTCCTTAAGCTGCCTATGTGGTATACACTGTCTCCTGAAACGCCTCTCAAATCACTCCTACTCTTTTCCCTGAGATCAGTGTTAACGGCTCCAGGCACCGCACACCCAGCTGAATCTCTGCACGCAGCGGATACGCTGGGCTGGGCCACATGCCGCACAGTCTGTGCAAGGCCGATGGAGGACACAAAGCCTTTCCTCAGAGGAACGGGCAGGAGAGGTCATTGGCGAGGAGCTGATTGAAGGAGAAAATTTGAAGATTGCATTAGTCTTCACAACTCTTTAAGAAAAAGTCTCTTCAAAGGAAACCTCTGGCTTGAGAAACAGTAATAAGCATCAGTTCCTCAGGTTACATTGAGACTTGAAAGGGAAGGGGTGTCACAGCAGGGACAACATGAAATAGCTGGGAGAACTGACATTAGGTGTCTGTATTTGATTACAGTGGGTGTAACGCCCTCGCTGAGGCACATCCTCCTGCAGCCTCACACCATGCAGAAGTCTGCTTGAGCTTCTAACACTTCCACCAGTATTCACATGCATGGAAGAAAACTTTAAGTAAATTACAGAGTCACAGCTGTGCCTTGTGCATCAGAGGTCACACCGCAGCTCTTTCCTAAGGCAAAGGTGTACACTGGGAAGAGCTGTTTGCACAGCACGGTAAGATGAGGCAGTTAGTACCTCTCCCCCCATGCTAATTTTCTCAGCCCTCCTGCTGACATACCTATGCCAACAGGTCCACATGCCTTCTGTAAGGACTTGGTGTATCTTCTGCTAATGGAACACTAGCTACATTGTCAAAAAGCTCTTGCTGCATTTTAAGCTGCATCTCATGCTAGAGGGCTCTTCCAGGAGACCTTTGTTACTAAGCCCTTACAGTACAGCTGTGCTCTATGATGCCAGAGAAAACAATGTTCTTTCATGCACTCCATGTTTCTCTGTTCTTCTTTGTTAATAAAGACTTAGGAAATGGCTGCCAGGCCTCTCATACCCCTGATTAACAAGTGGATGTTGTGACAATGTTTAAATGCTAAATAAACCTGCAGCCTGAAAGTAACTGGAGACCCAGAAGGACAAAACCATGCATGACATTTATCAGGTGCACCGAAAAATGGCAAGAAAATCTGCCTAGCAAAAAGCCTGATCAGGATATGATAGAAAAATGCAGATATTAACTAGATTTTTTAAACTGTTTTTACTAATATTAATAAATACAGTAGAGTGTGTACTAGAAAACATTATTTGGGAAGTATTTAAAACATACATTGTAAAATACTTTACTTGGGGAGAAAATGAACAGTTATTTGTAGCAGCTCCAGCTCCTGTCTACAGCAAAAATAAAGTGAAATAAAATAAACCGAACAGCCCCTGGCTGCTAATAACATGTTCCCTTCCCTTTCTGTAGCCTTATTTTGTTGTGGCTTCTTACCCACTACAGCACTATTCTGCTACCTTAGAAAGAAGCAGGCTCAGGTGCTTACCTATCTGTGTCCTGGCAGATAAAGCACAATACGGGGCACTAATGCTCGGAGGAGGACATGGACCTTTCCCTTGAAGCCAAAAGGAATTTGGTTTCACCTGTCACTGTGGAGTGATACCGGGCTACTCCCAAAGCACGGTGGTGCAAACCCTGAAACAGGCACAACACCACAAGCTTTTCTGGTCTGGGATTATATGGGGCAAAAGTTACTACTGTTTCTGCTGACTTTCAAAGAGCATTAGGCACCTGATTCCCTGCTGTGCTTCTGAAAAATCTCCCTTGAAGTATTTTTAAATCACAGCAAGGGATTCTACAGGGTTACCGTCTTTATTAACAGCAAGATTTAGTGAGCAATAGTGTTAGCACAACTCGCATCAAACACATAGAGAAGGGGACATAGATATTCTCTGAAGTTACTGGGCTACTGTTAAAGGAAAGGGAGTTAAAGGAAAGGTTTCTTCTTATCAAGACATAAACCTGAGCTTGCATCACATCACACACGCAGCCTAATCAAGGGTGAATGGTTCTAGGCCTTGAAAGCATATGGACTCTCCCACCTTCACTGCATATTCCTTTCAACTTGTGGATTCTCCAAACAACTGACACATCTTTATTCTGACTTACCAAGGTAAAAATTCATTCAACCATATCTGACCTAGGGAATTTATCTGCTGGTGGAAGGATGCAAGTCAAGACATTCCCAGAATATAAAACCACAGAAATATTTTCTCTAACACCTTTTCCAGCAATCTATGCAAATATATACCTTGCTCTTTGGGTATTATTTTTTTTAATTTATTTTATTGCAACCAGACACAGCAAACTATCACAGTGGCATCAATGGCCTGAAGAGATACAATCTAAAAATGTGCTGGATCAGAACTGTTCTGACAAGATCCATTGTAATAAATATATAACAATGAAAACAACGCTTTGTTAATCACCAAAACACTTTCCCATACAGACACCAAGGCTTAGGCTGACTTATGGGCAGCATACCAGGCTTTGACAAAGCATTGAAAAAAGAGATCATTAGTTTGCCAGAACCATAAATCTAGCATGTCCAATTTTCAAACCATTGACAAATTATTTCTGTAGAGTGATTAAATTTTTCCGATAGTATAATCTCCCAAGGTCTAGTGGTAAAACTGCAAGAATCATAAGAAGAACCCCAAAATGCCAGTTTATTTTATGATTTATTATATAACTTGTAACAAACTTATTATCTTCCTGAAGAAAATGACTGCAACTTTGATCGTGCTGCCAGGAAGAAAATCAAGACGTCAACTACTAAATCAAACCAACAGGTTAGAGACCACATGGAAAGGGAATTTAACACGGCATGCACAGGACACACATCTCTCCCAGTGATCTCCTTGTGAATGCGTCCACCAGTTTCAGTAGAACTAGGATTCACGCCAATAACCAGCTCTAATAACAAGACAGAAAAGCCAATATGTCACAGACAGTAAGTGGGATAGGAAAGGAATGACATTAAGATTTGCTCAAGTGACTGTTAAGTATCTTGAGACCAAACCCTCATGGGTAACTGAACGATGAGCCCCATGTAAATACATGTAAAGTGATGCGCAAAGGAGAAACAATCCTAAGGTTTACATAGACAGTGATGGGTTTGAGCAATTAGTACGCAGGGAAGAGAGCTTGGATTATAATAAATAAGACTCTGAAAATGTCAGCTTAGCGATTAGGAGCTGGCAAGGATACAAATCAAATGCTGAGAATTGCTAGGAAAGAAATAGGGAACAAAACAGAAAAAAAAAACCATACCACTGCACAAATCTATGGGACAACCTCATCCTGAAGTCAGTGCGCAGTCCCCATACTGCTCCCTGCCCCTAAAAGGATGTAGTAGAAATGGACAACAGACAGACAAGGTGAGAAGGATGACTGAAAATAGAGACTGGCTTCCGTATTAACTCAGACTTTTCAGCCCAGAAAGGGACAAGAGGATAGGGATGTATATAAGGAGGTATGGAAGGGAGAAGGTCAACAGGGTATGCTTCTTAATTCTATCTTCCGATATAACAACTATGCAACATCATATAAAATGGCCTGAAAGGTTACATGGACTCAAAAGGTATTAGACACGTTCATAGAAGAAAAAATAATTTAGGACTACTAAATGCATAGAGAGCTCTGGCTCATGAAATTGCTGGAGGCCACAAAGATGTTCTTTAAAATGTCTAGTAGTATGTTCCTGAACCCTGAAAATCTATGAATTTCAAAATGTTTCATTATCTAAATAACCAAACCAGAAACAAAATGTTGGTTTTACAGTATCCTTTTTAAAATTTATTAGTTATTCAACCACAGAACAGGAAAAACATTCTGATCATAATTTGCAGAGGAAGAGGATCTAGATGCTGAAATGTGTTTTGTACTCAAACAGCAAAGACAAATACACAGGAGACAAGCCTGATCTGCAGACAGCTTAAGAATAGATGAAAGGGCTAAGTTAATTTGATACATTTATTTTAATTGCTTATTGATCCAGCTCTAGTGATACCATAGTACAGCATTCTCTATTTCCTCTTACTTTATTGTGAAAACTCAAACAGTCTGATATACTGTCTTGATCATCCAGGAAATGAGTTGTTACTAAGGCTGCTTTTTTCTTCAGCAAAACATGTTTGCTAGCTATACTCTAATGGCTTTAGCCCATTTCATGCTTTATAGTAGAGTTTTGGATTGTCACAGCCACAGATAATCCAGAAGAATGCCATCAAAGTGATCAAAACATGCATGACATATCAGTGTGCTCCTTAAAATGTCAGTTTGCTCTGTTAAATCATGCTTAAACTGTAACAACCTCCCTTCTCAGCAGAAAACATTAGGAGTTTTTCATGCCTTGCATTATAACCTTGGTAAATATCACCAGACTTAGAAATCCAAGAATATCAAGCTACCAGCAGCAGCCTCATTTACTTATTTTCATTTAAGGATTTTGCTAGGCACTGACTCACCAGACAAATCTTTTGCCTGCCACACAAGGGTTACAGACCTTCTAAAATTGGCTTGGTAGATGACAACTCTCAATCCCCCGTTTTGTTTACTAGAACCCATGGGGAAAACATTTCTGTTTAGCTCTTCCTCTGCTAGCGCCAAGTGGCAAAACGGGACCTTTTCCAGCAAAGTAATCATAGCAGCTACCCTCAAAGCTTTCTCCAGCTCACTCTCTTATTCATGTTTCCCCCACCTCAACATCAACCACAGTGAAATATCCTCCTTTTAGTCAAAAACTGAGAAAGCTCTAAAATAATGATTGTCTCTGCAGTTATATGTCTCAGGAGGCAATTTTGCAGTAGGGACAGGTTGTTATTTGATGTAAAGGATGGTGTTGAGCAATGTAGGATCAATCACTTGCATCACTTAAAGAACCAGAATTCATCCAAAATGGACATTTACAAAACTATGTTTTGTTAGTAAGCTGTTCATCTGCAGGAATTATAGGAATGCCTCCCTGGCATTTAACCCAAAGGAGAGCAGCAGCAGCACTTTTCTGTTTGAGAAACAGCCACGACAGCTAAGGATGCTATGCACTGCGACTGACTCTACGGAACCTTAACGGTAGCTCGTATATAGGTCTTGTTTCTGCATATCTCTTCTATGCCACAACAAAACTCCTCTGAAGTGCACAATTTTATTTTTTTTTTTCAGAGCACATAGCATGTACTTTCCATAGCAATAAAATCTACAGAAAGACATTGTTGAAAAAAAACCCAGGAGAATTTCCAGTCCCTTCCATCACAGTTTCCCAACTACCACTGACAGACGTTTCTCTTCTCTGTTCTGAGTTGTTCTCTTAATAAAAAAGTACTCCATGATCCTTCCTAAAGCCATGTATTATTACAGAGTTTCTCCTAAAATCTAACCAAAATCTCACTGTTGCAAATTAAGATTTCCCAGAAGAAACCTTCATAACAAGAAAAGTCTTTGCACAGCTAAGACTGTTAAAATTGTTTCGCTCAGTTTTCCCTTTTTTCAACTAAAAAGTAACAGGTTTTCAAACTTTTGTCATGTTTCTCAACCCTTCTGAGTTCATCTGGACTCCTTCCAGTTTCCCTAATTTTCCTCCAAGCATTAGGGCCAGTACTCAATTTCAGATTACTTCAGTACCAAACAGAGCTGAATAATTACTTCCCATAACTTAAATACAACATATCCATCAATATATCCTGAAATGAGCATTACCACTTCTGCAATTGCATGCATTTTGGATCTATATTTAACTTGTCATCTGCTATATATATAGAAGCCACAAACCCCCTTTTCTGCAGAAAGCTGTTCAGCCAATTATTCCCCATCTTCCTCCTGGTGTCATATGATTTTCCTTCTTAACTACAATACTTAGCATTTGTTTTTATTGAATTTTATCTTACTGATTTCACACTGTCACTCAAATTTATCATGATAATCTAAAATTCTATGCTTGTCCTCTTTGAGTGCTTGCAATTACCAATTTCACAGACTTTAATTGTAATCCTTATTCCGTTATCCAAAATGCTTATGGAACAAACACATAGCTATAGTGTACATTCTCTCCTCCTCATACTAAAATATCAGCCTTTTTAAAAACAGTGCAAGCACGTGTAAATCTACAGTAAGATATAATCACTGTAAATAAGGCCTTCTATTAAAAGAAACAAAAAACCCAAACCTTCCCCAGGTCAGAATTTGACCAATTCAAAGCCACTGTCCCCCAGCACCTCCTTCCAGGAGTACTTTTAAAAGAAAGGGCTGAACATAACCCTCTGTAGGGGTCCTACGGAGCTCTTTACATGCTGACACACCACTCCCAGGGGAAACAAGCAATTAAACAGGGCGCTTTCAAACTCATAAATTCCAGATTGGCACTAACATTAAGCTGGACTCCTGTTCTGCTTGGCAGCCAAACATCTGCATCAATGCAGATGCAAACAAGCTATCCAGCACAAGAGAATTGCCCATATAGACTGAATTATGAGCTTATATCTAAATCACTCAAATAAATCTGCTTAAAGAAGTGGTAGCCTATTACTGATGTGCCTACTTCATTATTTAACACAGGAATGCAACTCCTCACTCTTCTCACAGATACTGTCAGCTATCCATAAAGAAAAATTGCCAAGCTCAATGTACATTTACTTGCCAAATTAGTTTAGAAACAATGGGCTTTCACTTCAAAGAAGAGTCAGGAAACATGACATGACTTTGCAAAACATTAATCTTCCACTTCAAAATATTATCATCAGATGAATGTCCTGCATGTCTTCTGAAGCTACTGAGCAAGCTCCAATTCTTTTTCAACTTCTCTAATCAGACACACAGATTTACCAGGTTTAAAACACAATTTCAGGCATGATGTGAACATATTCACCCCATTTCAGTCCCTCCTATGTAGCTGAGGTCCCATAGTATCTGGGAGACTTATGAGTATTTGCCCTCACCACATCCCCAGGAGGTAAGGAATGCTATTATCCCCATTTCACAGTGAAAGCCCCATAGATGTGTAACTGCCTATCCACGCAGCAGAGCTCAGGATAGTGAGTCCCTAAGTTGGTGCATCCTGAGTCTGCCCAGGAGCCAGATGAGAAATGTATTTTTGTATGAACCATCTGAACCATCACTCAAACACAACATCCTGCTTTGGCAGCCAGGCCTTGCACCATCATGGGACACAGTGGCAACACCAAATCCAGTGACTCCCATTCACCGTACAGATCTCTGCTTCATTCACAGGTTTATCTGCCAGCATAGGTTATTGTGTGCTCTCAGCTATTATTTCCTGCACATTACTTTTGGATTAGGATCACTATTAAGTGCAGCAGGTTCTGATACTGCTAAGGCAGCAGATGTTTTTAGGAGTTACCCGAACAGCAACACACTCAGCCCACATTCTTGATGTGGCCAAAGAGAATAGCTCACTTCAAAATATGCCCATCAATTAATAAGCCAGTTCAAAAAATTAGCATATATTTAACATTATTTTCCACCTTCAAAATCTCAGTTTGTACAGTTGCATCTTAGGCAACAATGCTAATGTACAACTCTTCAAACACTACTGTTGGGGTCTGCAGTGGGTCTGCAGATGAGTTAGTTGAAAGATTTAGTCGTGTACCTTTAGGACAGCCACAAATTGTCAGGTATGTAAACAGGATGTGAAGAACTGGAACTTAGAGCCGCAGCATACGGGCACCTACAGCAACAGCAAATAGCAAGCAAGAAGAAGAACACAGAAAGCCTATCAGGGTCTGACACATGTACTATCTAAGATATATAAGCAATTTGTATAAACAGTAAAGGCCATTTTGTCCGAACCCAGCCACGCAGACATAGTGTTTTTCAGTCTGTCTTGACTTGTGTCACTACACACTACAGCATCAATATGGTGGAGAGAAGTATAACAGGTAACTGCTGCACTTGTCATTTCTCCTAATGAAGAGAATGCTCATGAAATCAAGTTTGGACTAAAGTATCTGCAACATTATCAAGTCACCTGCTGCACTGCATCGTTTTGTTCAAACTCCATAACATGAACCAGCTTCAAATTTCTTCCCCACACAATGATTGCTATAACCCGTTTTGTCGGAGGGTATCGTTTGCCTAGAAATACGCCTGTCTAGGGCATGGCTGAAGCAAGAGGGTTAGAAAAGAGGTAAGTAGCTAAAGAGTAACCATCGCAGGGAAAAAAAAAAAAAAAAAAAAAAGGAATCACATAGGAAGAAAACATTGCATGTCAATGTAAGGCAGAAAGGGCAAATCTGGTCCTGATGTAACCTGTACTGCAATGATGTCCTCAGTTATCCAGCTCTAACGCAACATGAAATGGAAAAGTCTGACAGAAGCAATGATGGTGCCGACAGACCCATCTGAGCAGTGATCAGTGAAACACCCGTCGCACCCGGGCCTGTACAGAAAACCTCCAGCCTGCTCCTCTCCTTGCCCACTCCCGCAAGACTTCAGAGCTTCTCTGCTCAGCCTCACGCCTGCTGAATTCCCTCCTCTCTGGAAGAAAGAGCTCTGCTTACAGCAACACCCACCCCCGTGAGCAAAACACAGAGGTTTCTGGTCACACACGGAAGTTTTTAACCTTCTCCTGGCAGACACTAGGGCATCTTCATTCAGCATTAGACGCCACACTCAGCCACACCTGATGTGTCTCTGAGAGATCTTATCGTCCCTGCTCCTTTGCAGGTAGCAAGAGCTTGTAAGCTGGTTGGAGCCTAGGTCCATTGGCTTTTAGTATTGCCAGCCATCACGGCACACTCAGGGTGCTGGGCGCCCACCCCAGCCCACCTACCTGTTCCACTGGAGCTGCCTCCTCTACAAAGAACTCTTCCATTGCTGCAGCTGCTCACGTCTGTGCAAGGAACCGGGGCGAGGGGCGGGGATGGGGGTGGAGGGGAATCCTGGAAACTGGCACAACCTAGATACACAGACTGGCAGAGCAACCAATGTTTAAAAAAAATCTTAATTAATTACACAGAATCCAGCAAAATTCTGAACAACTGAGCTGATTCTCGGGTTGGGGTTTTTTTTCCCCTTTTTTTTTTTTTTTTTAAAGCGTTCCTTACTCCAATGAGGCAGAAGAAGCTTTCCAAGGCTCTTTGCTCTCTGCAGAGAAGTAAGCAAGGATGGCAGCCATCCTTTGAAGAAGATGTTATCACCAGCAGCTAGCAACATGCTTTGGCATGAAGCTAGAACAAGAAGGTGCTTTTTATCAGTAGTGGTACCTAAAAAGGGGCAGTTATTTAACCATTTCAGTGCTACAGTGTGGTTTCAAAGAGTTACCGGGAGTGGAAATGTCCCTTTGGAGCAACGGCGGATGGGAAAATCAAGACTGAGGCATCCTGCAAGGCTGTACTGAGTGGGGACAGGCTTTGCAAAGGCTGATCTTGTGCCACTTGTGGTCTCACACAGGTTAGTGGTTTTGAGGGACTCCAAAGAGAGGAAATTCCTACCAGGACAACAGCTAAGGCACTGCTTTGTCTTCATCTGCAAAAACGCAGCAGGCTGCGTCCACGTGACTGGGATACATCTCCATGGCATTACTGGCAAAATTCCCTACTGATTCATATGGGTCAGCATCAGGCCTGCAGACATGGGTTAAAACAACTCTCTGGTGAACACCAGGTCTTTCCATAGTAGCTAGAGGTTTTCATAATTCACAAGGAAAGTATTTAAAATAATCCAAAGAGTTGTAAAAAGCAGCAGAGGATTCCTGAAGTAATAAAAATATGTTCCCCAAAGAGCATGGAATTGGAAAAAAATATTAATTGAAAAGTAAGTGATGTGGGATGGAGAGTCATATAACTGATGAAGGGGAAATGCACTTCAGATCTTCACAGAAACAAAATGAGTTGGAAACTTTTTCAGCTTTTCACATCACAGCTTTCTTCCAAGCAATCGTATAAGATTTTTTTTTTTCCTGATATAAGTAGAGAAAATAGACTTTAAAAGTTTAAGAAACTCCAGTGAACTCTGTAGAAAAATAAAATTGCTCAGAAACTTGTTTTTGAAACTACCACAGTACAATCAGGGAAAAAGAAAAAAAAGAATCCTATTGGGTTCATCACTAATGAAATGACCTTAAAAATCTACATTTCATTAAGTCTGGTACACGCTAAAACGCCACAGGAAAAACAATATATTATTTTATTTAGTAATATCAAAAGCTGTCATTTTCTGCAACAACCTGGGGCTACAGAAAAGCATAGTCCCATGAATAATTAGCATTTGGCATTAAGAAGTATTTTATGAAGAAAGCTGCCATAGCTCTAAGTAGCACAACTAGAAGTGTCGGATAGTATTAATGAAAGGTTAAGGTGACTGTTGGTCTTACCTATTAATTTGTCTTTGTGGAGTTATAATCAGAACCTTTTCATTATTGTCAAATTTTATTTGAATATTAATGAAACTAAAGCCATATGAAAAGTTCTGGACAAGGAAGAAGGAAAACAGATGGAAAATATCAGCAAGAAAAACAATCACTTGCAGCATTCTGACTTGAAAATGGCACTTTTGCCTGTAAATAAATAGCCCAGTTCAGGAAATCACATAAGCAAGTTCTTAATTTCAGGGATACAAGCCTTCTGGTATCAGGCTTGATGGTTCATCAACTGTCTGCCACTGCTTTATGCATTCTTATGGGTGATTTACACAAGGTTTGAGGTGGTGGGTATCTACATTTGACAGGACAGACTTTACCACATTTTACCGCCTGGAAGAATTTTTGCTGCAAAAGCAAAATATCATGATCTTTATAGCTTTTTTTCACCTGTTTGCAATTAATAAATAGTTCCTTTCTATTTTTGAAAGCTGGGAGCAGAAAAAAAGAAAAGTTTATAGTACATTACCTGCTGGCATTTCTAAAGGACTTGCACAGAGGAAATTGCCAGATATCAGTTTCTCTGCAATAACTATGCACATATCCACTTTTATGACCTGGCGCTCAGATGTAAGTGTAAGGTAAGCTGAGTTAATCAAGGCTAGACTGCTTGAATGATATCTTGAGTTAAAAGGGGGACAAGCTACCTCAAGGAGTTGATGGTGGAGTAAGGCAGATGTATTTCAACAATCCTGAAGCAGCTGTCCTGAAGCAATTTCTGTAGTGCAATAACAGGTTCACATGGCAAAGCTTTCACAAATCAAAGATATTAATACATTCATCAACCATAAAGGACATTTATAGTCATTTATTCAGAAATCCTGATAGCTGCAGGTCTTCTCCGAATTTTAATTGTTTGAATTAGACAATTTGTTAGCCCTCACTGAAAAATTTCCCAGGTTGAAGTTGATTATAAATAACTCTTGGCAAGTTTTTAAACTGGCAAGCTACACCTACCTGCCTCATTAAGAAACCTTTATTTACCTTCAGTTTCCTTTACTATGTTCTGTTTACCTCTTTTTCAAGTAGATTGGAGAGATGCAATAGAGCCCTGCACTTTCACTTTGATAAACTAAACATTCAGCTCAGCAAGGCGTATTTTTCCTTCTCATATTCAACACCAGAGCTTCTCCAGATCCTCTTCACTGTGCATGGATACTAGTCACTTGTGTAATTTTTAATTAAGGATTCCATCAGGGTCAGTCAAAGATCTACTGTAATTTCCTTCTTATTGAAGGGTCAAATATATGTGAACGTTTTTCAACACACCTAATGCACAGAGAGCTTGTCCTTCACTGGATATTTCTCAATGACACCAAGTCTTTTTCATAGACATTACTTCCCTCACCCTTCAGATATGACCCATATTCTTTGTTGTCATATGTGACTTTTTTGAAATAGATGTTTTTTCTGTTCTTTCTGCTTACCAACAGATCCCAGCCAGCCTGGATCCGTCCCATTATCTTTAGTATTGACACAAAGATCAGTATAACATAATCAGAAAACTTTATCTGCCACTGCTTGCTGCATTCTTACGGGTAATTTACACAAGGTTTGAGGTGGTGGATCAAGAACCAATCCTTGCAGGACTGAGAAGCACATTTGCTCTATGATGATTCTCCATGTGTAATTATACAAAGATAGAGTAATTGGCCAGACAGCCTAAGGAGGCTGCACGTGTGGAACTAGTGCGCCTGCAGTTTCTCAAGTACTGTGGGGGTCTGTGGTACAGAGCCAGAAACTCTCAGATGTCACATCCATCACCCAGCTAAGACCGTTCTTGGGGGAAAAAAGTTTGTGTCTGACGAGACTTGATCTTTAGGATGTCATCATCTTTGTCTTTCCTTACCAAAGGTCTAGAAACTCAATTTTCTCATTTATTATAATGATTACTACTACAAAGTTTTTCTTTGCTCCCATCGTCATTTAGTATTCTTATATTTATAGTCCCTTCCCTCTTTGCATTTAAAAGTCTCCTTTCACTTCTCCTCTAAAACATATAGGTTAGAAAAGAGAAATAGTATATTTTTCCTAGAATGTGGGGTCAGGTCACTTAGAAGACTATTCCTGAGCAGAACACACAGGAAGAGATCCTCTTGTCAAAGTTAGGGTATCTGAAACTTTCCTGAGCTTCAGTTCCCTGAAGGTCACGGCCTTCAGCAGTTGTTGGGAATTCTGGATTCAAACTGACACGCAAAAAACACAGCAAACCTCTGTCAAAATTGTCAGCTGCGGGTTGGACTTTCTCTTTTAAGATGATGTCGTTTCTACTTGATTTCTCTGTGAAACTATACAGGAATCCAGCCTTGCCTGAAGAAATCATAGCCCTTAGTCAACCTTCAGAGGAACCTAACCTTAATTTTGAGAACTTATAGCCAGGAGAATTTGACTTTCCCTTGGTCTTTCTCACAAATATTCTGCACAGTTCAAATGATGATCAACATGTGTGTACCACACATTGACAAACACTGTGACATGCATTCAGGAAATAACAGCAGCAGTCTCCCATCACACTCAACTCAACTGGGGATACAGGGCCACCAGAAGATGCTGATAATCTGAGATACCTTTGGCTTTGTTAAAGCTACAGTACAGACAAGAAACAACCATAATCTTTTCCAGTCCTCTTTTCAGCAATATTTCTCACTTTGTTTCCTTTTTCCAAGTGTTTGGATGAAAGTTATAATAATTACTTTCTCTGAAAAAACCCCACAAACCTCTGTGGTTTACTGATCTTTGCATTGTAAACAGAGAGTTTAAGATGGAGGAATATTTTTAAAAACCCAAATAGCATAGCTCAGTTTCATTCCTTCTTTGATACTGTTCTTTTTTATGTTGCTACGGTATGTGTGCGCCATGTGAAAGTGAGGTTGCTATGGAAACTACTCATTATTTTTCAATAGTAGGCTAGCTACTTAAAAAAAATCCTACATCTTTTTAATCCTTGGAGAGTCCTAATTTATCCTGTACACAGACTTTCCTTCTTGACAGTTCCTTTAATATTCACCACAGTGCACATTAATCTGAACATGTCTAACAAATCCACAACTTCGGAAATCAACTTTCTGGCAAAGTTTGGTTCTAAAAAATATTTTTTTTAGCTTCACTTTTACCTGCTTACTTCTCTGAAAGATTGTAGGTATGAACAGCAGAACCAAGAGAAGACCTCTGCAAGAGTCTCATTGCTTAGAGAGCCAGACATGGCACACAAGAAGTAATTCCTTTATCCACAATAAATGATAAAAGCTGCAGGAAAGGAGGATGGACCACGGTCAGAAGCGTTAGCCTGGAAGCTAGGGTTAATTCCTTTCAGTGCCACAGGCTTCCCCACCCAGCACAGGCAATACTCTCTGCCTCTTCTTCCCTCAGTTCACCACCTGCTAAATGGTATGAGGAGCCCTCTATTTGACACACCAAGTTCACCAGTGATCATCTCAAGCATTAAGGGAACACACTGCATCAGTGCAGTCAGCGGGTGGGAGTGTGGGACTTTCCAGAACTCCAGACTGTCACCCTGTGGTACAACTTACTGCTTCTCTGCTTAGACATTACACTGTCCCTCCTCTTTTTTTTTTTTTTTTTTTTTTTTTTTTTAAAGAAGCAAATGAAGCAACTATTAATGATGAACCAATTAACTGCTTCCTACCCAAATTCTTCCATATTATTGGGTTAAGTAAGAGAATATTGTTAGTTGAAGATCCCAATTTCCAATTTCAGAACACCAGCTGGTGCCTAAAAGAGGCTACTCGAAAGGACTAGCCTCTCTCAGACAAAATACTAATTCCCCCTTGAGGATGTGACTATTCCAAAATATTCATTCCACTCCAAGGATCTGAATATTCCCGCCTTTCTTACTATTTCTTTGAAGCACAGCAGTGGCATCTCAGTGGAACAGCTCTCATCAGAACTAAAAGAGCTACAGCAGCTGATTCTGTCATCCCATCAATATTAGGTATGTCTGAAGCATCGGTAGCATTTCCTTAGATTACTAGAGTTTAACTGCTTTGAAAAGTTAACAGAACTCCTCTAATAATATACACTGAACAGCAATAGGAACTCCAGAGTATAGTGAAAGCAGAACTAGGCTAACACAAAAATAAGTTATCTCAAGCATTTCAGAGATTACAAACAATATTTTCATGGTTGTCACTGTGGCTCTTTTTTTCCCCCAGTGACATTTTCCTCTAACCTTGCACACGTTTCATATGTGCAATCACTTGTAAACCTGCTTAAAATTCAGCCACAGATAAGAGCAGCTAAAAGGAAACTTCTAAAGTTAGCAGGTCTAGATCTAAGTTTTCCAACACATAATCAGCTTTTCCTTCTGGGATTTTTACAAGGAAATAGTTTTCTTAATCACTGCCTATGGGTCCTTGCACTGTGCCACTCATTCTAATCTTAACAAACAAGGGAAAATACTGGGTTTATTATGCAGTTCAACAAACTTTGCTACTGTGAGCACACTGCTCACAGGTGTTACATACCAATATCAGATAACATAAATAGCTAAATAATTTGTCATATGTGGTCCAAAAGGTTTAAAACCTCAAATGTCTTTATCACCGATTCAAGTAAAAGACTGCCAACATATGTAATATTCTCCCCAACAATTTTTTCTGGTACTTATTACCATGCTAGGACGACAAAGTCCAGAATTTATACTTGTTCACTGTAATTGAAACTCCTTCCTGCAAGAGTTTTTGGCTTCTTCCTGACCTCAGCTTTGAAAAAAAAATATTCCTGTGACTACTTCTGTATTGCAATTTCACTTGGTTAAACTCTGCCACTTTTTTAACATTTCCCAAAAGAGACAATATGGCCAGAAATGATTCTCCAAACTGTATTTATGAAAATTAAAATATTATCCCTAAACCTACAAAGCTCATAGATATATCCAAAATACTTTAACCAAACCAAAGTTAGTGGTATGTTGTAGGTGGAAAGCCAGAAATTGTAGCTTTTTTTTCAAGCAGATCGAAGTAGGAAAGCCAAAGCTGAAACTGAGAAAGGGTGAACTGAGGTGGGGGTGGCGACAAGGCGGGGGGAGCGGAGTGGTGGTAGTGTAAGTATCGACATCTTCAAAATTCCTCCTTCGGGGGCTCTTTAGCGCTTTCCTGAGCCTTATTTCCCCTAGCAGAAAGAATTTCTACTCAGCAAACCCTGCCCTCTGCTGACTAAATGCCATTAGTGCCACACGTAGATGCACATCTGGGTTGGGTTTTTTTCCGATTTACACGTACATTGCAATGAAAAATGCGAGCAAAAATCCATTCAGTAGCATGCTTTGGCTTTTATTTATTCCCTCTTAAGGTCTTAATAAAAATTGTACTTTTTGTTTATTTCTGTTTCAAAGAAGTGCTCATCTTACCTACCCTAAGGGCCACGTGCGTTAGAGACATAAAGAATTTGTGTTGTATTCACCCCTTTTGTGTTCTATGAAAAAAAACATCACTCTTTCCAGACTGATCACACAGTACAGCAGAATTATTGTCCAGCCTCATCCTTCTGCCACTGAAAGAGCAAACGCTTCAGCCAGTTAGGCTGCTGTGTAGAAGAACATGCTTGAGCCCATCTCTGCCCCCACACCTGCAAAGCTGAGATAAAGACACATTTCACACACTGGGCATTGCTACTTTGAAGTCACACAACACCAGGCAACACTGGCAAAAGAAATTACAGAGACAATAAATGAATGATTGGAATAATCAGGGTACTAAATTTATCACATTTGTACAATCAGAAATCGAAGCCTTCCACAGACAACGGGAAAACTGTGAAATCCAGATATGTACTTGATTTTTGGTAAAAGCCTTTTTTTTAGACACCATATTCAACGGCTATATTTAAAGCCATTTGCTAAATTCTTTTTCCAAACAGGCATCAGGTTACAACAAAAATGTTTCTAGCTGAACTACATAAATGGTGTATGCCTCCCTCCCACTGTGCGAAAAAATATGTGGTTGCAGCATATACACCTTTATGATTGCTATAAACCGAAATCCAAGCAGTCATCAAAACCAAAATAGCACTCGAGGGGCAGAGATCAGCAGGTCAGTGGATTTTTAGAGTGGTGGCCAGAGTTTACTGATGCACTGGCAGCATCGCTGAGAGCTGTCAGGTGTATGCACTGCATTTCTCTTTCAAAACTGAGGAGTTACCAGAATTTTCAGTGGTTTTTTTTTTTTTGCTCCCCCCTGAAGACTGCTAGGCATCAGCAAGGCCTGGCACAAAGCTTGTCATGCTGAGACACATCTGGACGGGCAGGTAGAAAGGTAGGGAGAGGCCCATAAATCACAACTTCTTCCCTGCCCAATGGCTCCATGCCACAACCTGCCAGTCCCAGGCTGGGAGCTACACCGTGGAGGAAGAGTTGGGTGCCAACTTGCAGAGAAGTCCTGAATAGAGACTCCAGGTGACCCACAGAGCACTTAGCTGGGACTGGATGATAGCTGAAAGACTGGAAACACCTGGGGAAACTGATTAACTTCATTTCTGTTGCTCTCATTACAGCAGGACTCATTTGCCCCATGGTGCTATAGCTGCAAAGATGGCTTGAGCCGACACCACAGCCAAAAGATGTCCTCTCTTCTCCAGCCCTGCCAGTGACGCAGATGTCTGTGGGGCCACATGATGACACAGAGTGGGGAAGCTAGAAATAGCTCCAGCAAAGGGATGAAAGTCAAGTTTTACCCTACATTAGAATTTGCCCTTTTCTCCCAGCATGGGAGCTCACAGTTAACTATTCGTTTCAGTTCCCCGTCGCTGCCATGAGAGACCCCAAAAATCTGAAAGACTCTTAACCCTCACCCAAGGATGGGCTAGGGAGAGAAAGGTGCTATTGCTCAGCAGTGAAAGCTGCCTGCTCACTCCTCAGGTCTGTTATGCACGTCAATAAGGCTGTTCCTCTGCCCTCAGAGGATTCACTGGGAAAGCAAGACGCCTGCAGAGACCCAACACCGCAAGAGTGGTGTGAGTCCTCCTGCAGCTGCTCCGGGATGTGCCTGGCTGCACAGCACACGGCAAGAGCGTGCCGCACGCAAGAGCAAGGCCATTTTGCTAATGCATGAGGAGATGGCAAAGCAGGCATGAAAAAACAAATAAAGCAGTAAGAACAACATAGCTCAAAGTACAATCAAGAGAACAATTATCAACCCAAGAGGAGAGACATTTTATGCCCTGCTACTTTCTCTCAGTCACAGGGCTACCGCTAATTAAAACAGATAAACTTTTCAGGCAGAGTGTGATTTTCAAGTTGATGGTGTCCTTAAAAATCTTGTCTGGCTTTCATTGCTATTCATGGCACAGCAGTTTGCTCTCACTTACCCTGACTCAGCAAAGCTCTTGCATGTGCTCGGTTTTAAGCACATGCTTAAACCAGTATGTTGTGAGAACACGGATCTTCTGCTGAGCCAAGAGTCCCATGAAGAATGACTCTTCATTCTGGGAGGCAGCCTCTGCAAACCAACTTCCAGCAGCTGCACACAGAGCACACGAGGGCCTGGTGGGTCTCTGGGGCACGATGGATATATGCTTAAGGCAGATATGGGCACGGACTCACAATAAGTCAGTGTGATACTGAAGAGGCTCAGATCTGCTATTGAGCTGAAGATGTGTCAGAGAACAAGCAAATACGGGGCACAACTAGAACTTGGAGGAGTGGGAGAAGCCAGAGCACCCTGCCATCTAAGTAGCCATTACTACAAACTTGGGCAACTGATTCACCACCGTTTTCTACAGAAAGATCCTATCGCAGGAGGATAAATCATCTTACTAGGCAAGGACGTGGGCTCTGCCACTATCAAAGGCCTTGAGGATGATGAAACAGCAGGAGGCAACTCAAAAAACAATGACCTTCTAAAATCTTTTACATGTGGCACCAGTCTCCTGTTAGGACTGAAACTGTACAGCAAAAGGGCCAAAACAGCCAACGCAGACAGCAGCTTAGGCCCTGAATGTGCAGTCAAAGTACACGCAGCGTGGTTTCATCAGCTTGTGTAATCCACTACTGCAGGCGGCAGTGGCAATGCAAAGGAGGGTTTCTGCTGCCACAACGATCGTCAAATTGCTGATTTACTGAAGACATGCTGAATGGCTTGGAGACACAGAGAACATTTCTTTACTGCTGACAATGCTGAGCCCTGTTCTTGGTACTAAAGTACCAGGGGAAAGGAGGGAGGAAAAAGCAAAGGCAGTTTACTTGCAATTGCCTTGTCTCCAGTTCTGTCGCTTTATTTTCTTGTTTTTGTCTCGTCATCTGTTCCTGCCATAAATCTCTGGCTGTGCTTGTAAGGCCTTTTACCTGTACCTAGGTGCCCAAGGGACACAAGCCATACACAGGGCTTACCTTCTGTTGCAGGGTCTCCGGAGGGCACAACCAGAGGGTTTGAGGGAACACTGTGATCTCCATTTCAGTGACACATCCTGTTCATGCTATTTTAATTGCGGTTTAGTGGCTTACAGCCAAGGCAAGGAATGAATTTCAGGGCAGAAGGCAGACAGCTTTTTACTTTCATTCCAGTCTCTGATACCAGACATGGCTTCAAATCACCATATACCTTGAAAAATGCATTACGATGCACAAGCATGCCAGCCTGGTGGCAAGGCCACTTGGATGAAAAGCAGTGACACACGTCTATTCATTTCTCCTTTTTGTGTGCATTGTCCCCTGTTCTCTCTTTTTCAGTTTGTCTTCCCTTTCTACCTTCCCCTCTTTTCCTGGAAACTTGGAAAACTTCTACAGCAGCTCGAAACTCATGTGAGTTTTAAAACAATTCCCAGCTGAGAGCTAAAAATCAAAGTCAAGTTTGCATCACACTGCTTAGGAGAGACTGGTGCTTGCTTTCTCCACTCCAGCACAAACTTAAAGCCATGAGGGCAAGAGCGGCAGGAAAGCTGGACTCACACACACCTTCTTGGGAAGCAGCAGGGTAACTTCACAGCAACCTCCTCTGCCTTCCCCACCTCTACTTTTCAAACATACTGCTAATGCAATCCAGAGACTTCCAGAATATCCAGACCTTTTCTGCTCACCCTCACTTGGGGAAACCAGCCAAGTTCACCTCGCTGGTAAATAATAATACACATCTTGCTTAGAATAGCTGGCAAATTTATTGCATTGTGCCCATGGATTGCTCTGAATGGGCACAAGGTCAGCCTCCGTCAGTCCCAGTTTCTCTGTTTGCTAGACAGTGATTTGGACTGCAGAAGGGAGCCCTGTTCCTCGATATACTGAGACAGGACATAAGGGAAACTATTCCACTGTGTCCCAAGAGAAGGATCACCCCACTGATGTCTCAGAAGGAAAGGGGATAGGGGCTGACCAGGTCATATGTGGAAATACAGAACAGATGGTTTCGCTGCAAGGGTAGGGCAAGCAGTGAAGGGGGATGTCAGGGCTCGGGTGTGCAGGAACAATAATGCTACTAATATTTTCTCCTCTTTTTACAAAAGACCTCTTTCTTTCTTTCTTTTCCCTTCCAAACAGCAGCTAAACTGTAAAGCTTATTGCCCCAGGATGTTGTGTATGCTAGAAGTTCACGTGTGTTTGTATGAAAAATCCAGCAACACCACCCTGGGCACAGAAACATCCTCAGCCACAGCCTGCTTGGAGTGCACGCGGGAGGAGCTACACAGTCTGCTTACGCTAGTCTAATATTCTTTCTCTAGGCAACTGCTATTGACAATTATCAGATAAATGAAAAAAGAAACACTTTTGATCTTTGGTGTGATCCAGTATGAAACACTTTTGATCTTTGGTGTGATCCAGTATGCGCTCTGCTACGCTTTAGTACTGCAATGTACTTGGTGACTTCAGATTTCTTTTAAAACCCCAGTGCCTGAAATCATAGAAGGAAATTACAAAAGGCCTAAAGGAGTCTTAGAATTGTTAAATCTCCTGATTATCTTCAGAGAATCTCAAAATGTGGAGGCTCAAGTTTACAGATGCTAGGAATCAGCAACATTGATGCCGCACCACTTCCACTTCAGTGCTTGCCTGCTACTTTTCTCCATGGTAGTGCATTGCTCAACTCATAAAGGTGTTTTCTCCTGCTGTCCTGTTCCAGGAAGAAGCTGGGAGGCAGCAGGAACAGAGGAGTTGAGCTATGCATTGCTCTGGATGCTCCTCTCAGCCTATGTGTTTATGATGACATGTATAATAGAACAGCACGTGCATGTGCTGCCATCTGACACACTGCCTGGTCTTGTGATGCAACAGGGATCATGATGTGAATCTTCCCAGTGCCTCCATATCCTCTGCCCCTTCCCAGCAGCAACACAGAAGCAGAAAAATTAAAGATTTGGCGAAGCTCAGCCACACTTGATGTTCACTCCCGGGAGGGAAAGCAAGCTGTGTAGGACTTCCAGATGGCAAAACAGACATGCACAGTTGAAGCTGCAAAATAAGCCCGGCTGACCTGCTACCAACAACTGATCAATGTTGAGTCCAATTTTTCTTTGGGGATTTCCATTGACTTAGCTCCTTAAAAGGAAGGAGTTTGCTACTCTGTACATTGATCTGGAGACTAGCAATTGAGAGGAACGACAGAGCAATGCCAAATCACAGATCATGCATAATCCCATTAATGGTGTCTAAATACAGCAGCTATAACATAGGCTCCGCTGCAACCAGTCCCCCTGTGGCCCTTACAGAATGGTACTTCAAAATGCCTACAGAAAGAGATTAATGCACACATGGTCAGCTGGTTTGTTTTAAGCTGAGACTCAAAGCTTAGATCACAGGGTCATGCTCAACCCCTGTGGCTGGCCATGAACGATTTATATTCCATGGTCTACAGCCCATCCCAAGTCAGCACACACAGCTCTTGGAGGCATGCAGCAGGGTTTGTTCTGTGAACCGAGGGGCTCATTGAGATTCAGGTTACAAAACAGGTTACTTCAGGGATGCCCATAGTTTGAATAATTTAAAGTCAAAATGGACAAACACAACAATGTATTATGGAGAAAAGCCTGCTCTGGAAAGATAGGAGATAACATCCTTGATCTCATCTCTCTCCTCATGACTTCAACTGTGTTAAGAACTTAAGATGGAAAATGTTCTGCCCAGTGGAGTAACTTCAGGGCCATCCTGTGAAGCATCTGTTTAAAAAGCAGACCTAAGCACATCGGGAAAACCAGCGTTAGCTGCAGAGCTGAGGACCTGCAGATGCATCTGGTGAAGCATCAGATCTCTGCAAATCAGGTTCTCCAGCAGCTATGAATTTCAGTTTAGCCATGCCCAAAGTTATCCAGGTTAGCTTACCATCTACCCGTATACCCTCTCAACGGGAAGGAGAAATTAATCTCTCCCTCTGCATCAGTACTGGCTCTTGTCAAGATGTTTTCTGTACATATTCCCAGCCTAGTCTCTTAGTCCTTTTGCCACCATTACTGTATTTTTGCTTCTGATTTTGTCTCACAGTAGGCTGCTGTGTTTCATCATATACCTATAGTATATTTGGGGCAACAGAACTGGCTGTTCCCCTCCTTACTGATACTTCTCCCCCTTTTTGTTTCTTTTGTTCTTGAATGTCATTTGGGGTCTGCACACAGAAGCCACAAAACTATCATTTTGGTGCCCAAGGTGCAGGATTCTAGGCCAGTTCCACAGAGATATTTAAATGCCAAAGCCCTGCAGAGCTCAGTTCTTTCACATAGCCAGACTTTAATGTTCAAGCAAATTATTATTTGTAACATCTTTTATCCTGATTTTAAAGAGTGGTACTTTCTAAACCTTTGTTTTCTGTTAAAACTACGAAAGACAGACACTACCAGAAGTGTGCTTGTTTATTCAAACTTCAGTAATATCATTCCACAGAATTTCTATTCTCATCTGTCCCATAGACAATAAACAGACAATTTGCTGACTCCTAAGTGGTAAAAATTAATTTGAATTTCATGACAAGAGATACAGATCAGGGAGAAAGAAATTAAGAAACACAGTATATCTTCATACCTACTGATAGGAGACTGCAGCCCACACTCCCTTTATTCTAGCAAGTTCAGATCCCTATAGCAGTTAAGTCCCAGCAGCAAGTTCAGCAAGGTTGGCCATGCAAACACAAACTTGTCTCTGACAGCCATAAGGAGCCCACAAGTGAGGTTTGTGCTGCCAGGACTAAACTCCTAACAGCACCCAGTCAAATTAGCCTGTTACCAGACACGGCTGCGCCTACAGGAGTTGCAGTTCTGGCCCCACAGTTGCAGTAATTCCATTCCAAACCTTTGCACAAGCAAGTCAAGGGGTTTTTTTCTGACATTCAAAGTCAAAGGTAGAAAAAGAAGTGAAAAAAAGGAAGTGACATTAGCACAGACCCACATTTATCAAGCACCAGTTTCTTCCCCTACCATGTATTTCGAATGATAGAAAGTTTTTCAGCCTCTCAGCAGAGATCAATGCCTGAAATCTGAAGCCAGACAAATTCAGACAATTTCAGGTGAAAAATGAGGCACACAGTTAAGAGCAAAGTCATTAATGACTGCATGACTTAAACACCTTGATGGATTCTCTGTCACCAGGGCATGCTCAGATCAGACTGGGTATTTTTGTTTGATTACACTCTATCTCAAACAGTTCTGCAGTCAACTGTCAGTCAGACAACTTCAGATCAATTCAACCTCATGTAGCGCTTTACAGTTTTGAAGATGCCTTTCAGCCACAACCAGCACTGATACTCCATGCATTGCTGGACCACCCTGAACAGGATGAGACATGATTCTGGCTCCACCAGCATCTGCCACCAAGCCCTGGCAGCAGCAGCTCCCCTTATTCCATAAGCAAAGGAAGTGCAGCAGTGCCTGAGCAAGCACTTGCCTATTGACTTCACCAGGCTAGAAGAGATGGATGGACCCATGGACCACATCTGACCTGTGAGCTACCAGAAGACCACAACAGACTAGATGATTGCAATGACTTTAACTGTCTAGTAGAGAAACACATCTGTATTAAGTGCACCATTTCTTAATTTATTACAGTCCAGTCTAGGTTGGCATGATGAATTGTCATGCCAGTAAAGTATCCTTATGAGTTTTGGGTGAAGGAGAAATCCTTAGATATAATCAGCCAAGGGATATCCAGATGGTTGTTCTGGGAAGGTGTAGAAAGAGTATGAGCTGGTTATCTGCAGAGGAGATGAGAGACTCCTACCAGTCTCAGGGAAAATGAGAAATACAGTTCCCAAACTAGTGGCAGGTTAAAGCAATACTTCATTGGTAGTTAGGAAGCATGGAATGAGATGGATAGGATAGGGGCAGGGATACTGATGGCTTTATGCACTCAAAATTCAAGTGAAGGTCACAAGTATAATCTGAGATTTGCAGTGGCACAGCAGATAGCTCTCACTCACACTGATCAGTCCATCACTATATTGTCATAATGCCACTCACAGATCAAGACTCCACTGGGCAAGGCACAAACAGGCTGTCTCCAAAGGATGGAACGCTCCTTGGGGCTCACATGCAAACAGGCAAGCTGCAGCAAGCAACATAACTATCACTTGCAGTAACTTTCTTTAGGCATACTCTTAGTCCATGGCAAATGTAAGGTCATTTGGATTAGTTTAGCCTTTACAGGGCACTCATTGCCTGAGAACTGCCACTTAACAGCTCATGCACCTAAACTCTGTGATTTCTTTCTTACCAGGCAGGTGCAAGCTCATTGCATACATTAGGCAGGCAAGCTGCCCTTGTCTGCATTGAATATGCCTGCACTTTCCCAGCAATGCAGCAAATGCCTTTTTGACACAGGAGCTCAGGGTGACTGGGGAATACTGACTGCTGTCTGGTGCTCTCACAGCTACCAGCTTTGCTGGTTTGGTATCCACACCCAAAACCATAGTTCTAATGCAGCAGAATGTTGCGACCTGAGGATGAGACAAAGCAACATAATTATGGTAAACAGTGAATACATCTACTTTATTTCTCCGGGTATTTCAGAACTACTCTTTTGGCATAGGACACAGCACCAAATACTGTTCTGTTTGATCTTAAATCCCTATTTTATTTTTCCTGAACACAAACTACTAAATATTAACAGGCCACAAACTAAAATTGAACTTTCTTTCCAGAATGACTTCTTAACAGTCTCAGGAATATCACCCTTACTGAGCTTTCTTCCAAACAAACCACATTTCAAACTTGTTTTCCTCTTGCAGCCAACTCTATGCAAATCTTGTTCCCAAAAGGCATTTACATCCTCAGACCACACACAGGAATAATTCCTTCTGCATTCATTCGTGCATTTCTTTCTTTTAATTTCTCCCCTCAAATGTAGTCCATTAAGCCACTCAAGACACAGGAAGATTTCTCTTTTCCAGGTACATGAAGCTTCTCCAGCCTCAGAGAATTTGGAAGCAGCTCTTTCATCATATGAAACAATAAAAATAATAATAATAATAAAAAACCCGATCTTGCAGTGCTGCATTTCTTTCTTAGCAGGAGGACTATTGTTTTCCATTAAGCAATGATGAACATTTCCTCCTATTAACTCCTCCAGGAACTGTTTGAAAGCCCTAAGGATGCTCTGTTTTATTAAAAGTAAGTAAATTCTCTAGGTATGTTATATCAGCTCTGAAGTTCTCTCTAAACTTAACTCAAATGTGATACCCCACAGAGCAGGAAGATGAATCGGAGACAGATTTCAATTAGTCTTTCTCAGGAACAAAAACACTGAAGATACAAAAGATAAATGTGTCTCAAAATGCTTCAGCAGAAATAAACTGTGTGCAGTAACACCTAGAATAATATGAAATTCCAGAATAGCATGCATGAGAACAAGAAGAATCATGAAAAACTAGTTGTACTTTATGTTTTCATGCATACTGCTTCTTTCAGCTTATTTGTTTTTGCTCTACCGCTGGACATTCTGGAATTTCACCCTTGCATATTTCAGGCTAAAGATTTCGGAACTGTGCTGTGAGAGGATACTGTCCTTTTCAACATAAGCTGATCCGCTTTGCATGGAATACTTAAATTATTATGTAGGTCAGAGAACAGTAACAGTTCTCTACCACGAGGTCTAACACTTTCTTGGGAAATTGGATACTTGGGTTTAAAACTTTGCTACTGGGAACGTTTAATTATCTCTACAAGGTGGTATGGCTTCTATAAGGCAGATCCATAAAATCCTGTGTCTTGGTGATTAGGAAACATTCTGAAAGATTATTTCACCCATCTGGGCAGATTGCTATAACTCCCTTCTCCTTTTTTTAATTTAGTCTTAAATTTTTATTGCCAAAAACGTCCATAAAGTCAGGACAACCATGCTGGTTTCAAGAAAACTGAAATTACACAGTTTGGAAAAAGATTACAGCTCATTCATCCTCTCTGTGCTAGGAACTTTATGAATACCAACAGTAAGGTAAGTTCTACCAGAAATAATTTATTGTTAAAGTACAACACAAAAGACAGACAGATGCATACAAAAGAGGAACAGAGAGTGGAAATGTGCCAGAGACAGTTGATCTAATTTCCTAGTAAGTCAAGTAGAAATTACAAAAGTATGACCTTTGCTATTATTAGAAAAGAATTCAGCATTCCCAAAATCACTATGTATGTCCAGTGCCCTGACAGCTATGAAACCAGAGAGAAAAGATGGACCTATTTCCCCACAACAGCTGATTCTTAGCAAGGATGAGAACAAAACTATTCTCAAGTTACTCTGTTAATGGTCTGTGGCCACAATCTCCTACTTCTAACCTACTGATGAATCACTGGGGACTCCACTCGCTGTCATACAATGTCATCTCTTGTTTTCCTGCTTGCTTTTTTAAGATGGGGCTGCTTCAGTGGTCTGAGGACACAAAAGAGACAGGATTTGGAGGAAGACATGTCATTAAGTCAACCAATGTAAGAGGAATAACTTCAAATCTGAAGGGCTTGAAAGTTTGTATACCCACAGGACCAGTTACCCTAATAAAAGATGTTACTTCACCCTACAAGTCTTGCTTTAAAACTAAGTATGGCACAATATTGAGCATCTACATAGAACTGATGTAGTCTAATGTAATCTTAACTCAGCCTTGTCTTCAAGCACACAGGTATTTCTGCTACAAAAGCCGTCAACCTCATGAGGGAATTAGTAAGGCCCACAGTGACACGCATGACTGAAAAGAAACAGCATGCAGTAAATGAAGCACTGATCTGGAAGGAAAGAGGAAGGACAGCTTCGTGACTAAGCAAGTGGACTGACACCCTGAAAACACAGGTGATTTCCCTGTATCTTGTACAACCAGATCCTGTAGTGCTGGGCAAAACATTTAAGCTGGATTCTGTTAAATGAGTACTACAGTGTTATTTCACAAATGTTCACCTCTGGGACTTCTGATACTATTTGTAGAAATGCTGAGGGTCAGCATTATCACTGAGGTCACTGACTTGTGTTTAGGACTCCAATAAAAATAGTCCCCACATCATGGTATTCTTGACACATTAACAATTGTTCCTCAATTTGCTATCTATGGAATGGGAATAAACCCCTCCTCGTGTTCAGCAGCCATCCTGTGAAAACAAATTCACTGGGTTTTGAGACGCATTCAAATACTGTGGCAGTAAATGCTAGAGAAGAGCCCACGAGAAAATTAAGCAGCATCTGAAGAGAGTGCAGATTAAGGCCTAGGGCTATACATTAAACAATGGGGAGGAAAATGAAACGTTGAAGAGCTTTTCATTAAACCACTGTGAGCATGGGAAGAGGGGTCCTGTGCAAAAAAACCCCACGATGACATGCAATCATTTAATTAAAGACTAACATAAGACACATGAGGAAACTAGAGTAATGAATACAAGAAAAAGTTGAATGAAGAGATTCGCCAGAAACTTTAAGTCCAGCGCTGTCCCTATCTTTTGAGTGCTTGATGTGCTGATGATTTCTCTGATGCATACTGTAATAACGTGCAAAGATATATAAAGGAGCCCTGAACAACCTCTATCAGCGACTGGAAGTTCACAGGCATGTGAGTAATTGGTAGTTAAATTAGTTCTGACTAATATGAATGAGCAGCAGCTGAAAGATGGCACTGCATCAGCACAACACAGTGCTTGCAGCACCCTCAGCTCTTCCACAGGAGTACCCCACCGGGCTGGGCACATACAGCCTTGGCGCGAGGGAAGCTTATCCCTTGGGCAGACATGGCCCTGGGGAGGTACTGATCTACATCAACTGTGTGTTTGGTGGCATGTGAAACTAAAACCCTGAGTCTTCAACATATATTAGCACTTTCAAGCAGTATAAGCTGTACCGCTTGATCTTTGCTTTCTTGAGAAGCAAAAAAAAAAAGGCAGGGGTTTTAGTGCTTCAGAGTTTGGACGTTTTGCTGGGCGAATCATTTCTATCACAATGCCTTTTAGCCCAGGGCTTAGAAAAACCATCAAGAATAGAAAGCAGGAGTAAGATTATAGGATATAATATAAATGTTTCATCTTAAGAGCAGTGTAGAAACAATATCAGATGGCTTTTATTGCATAACCAAAATCTTCTGAAAAATCGGCCCAATACTATACAGGGATTTAAAAGCTCCGGAAAAATTAAGTGGCATAGAAGAACAGAAGCCAGCCTTCTAACTCCCAGTCATGTGCTACAGCCATGGTGTTTGCTGACTTACTGCTCATGTGCAGCATGCTTTCCCTTTGCTGCTGGGATGAGATAACTGGAGATTACTTTGGTGATTCCCACCACATCAACATACCTGCTGTCCTATGCACCAAAATCACTTCTCCATACTTGTGAGAAACTGTCATCTCCATCCCTTGCCTCTTAACTGCACTGATATAGCATCACCACCTCTCCCTCAGCCTCCATTTCAGAAAGCACCACATCTGGTGCTCCACTCCTGCATTGTCCAAAAAGGAAGAGGCCCTTCTTCTCAGCCAATGCTGGAATAGTCGGAAAGAAATTTGCTGCCTTAGTCTTGCTACATTAAATATCTTCACACGTATGCTTCTCATCGCTTTATTTGAAGTGGCTGCATTAGTTTTAAACAAGTCTGTGCCGTAGGTCAAAATTTAAAAATTGCTCAGGGCCAGATCCAGTAAAGGACACAGCTGCTTTCAAGCTGTTACAAATTGTCAACATTCTGAGCCCACTGTGAGCTTGAAAAATGAGCATTAGGGGTACTGAGGGGAAGAAGCTAACGGGAATTGCCCAGCAGCTGTGGTACCCCTTTTTTTTACAGTTACCATCTGCTAAGGAACAGAGCCCTACATCTCAGAGCTCTTCCCACCACCACGGTTGCTTTCCCTCAGTTTCCTTTCCAACTCACCTGTCTCTCCTGTGTTCAGAAAGGACAAGAGACAGGAGAACCCTTCTGAGTCTGCAGCAACAGCCAAGAACTCATCCTGGGAGACGGGGTTTTGAGCAAGGCTGAGAACCAAACCCAGACTTTTCACTAGATGAATGCCACAGCTGTTAGAGCATCATGTAGCAAGTGGGCAGTTTTGCCTCCTCCAGGCACAGTTCCTAAAATAATCGGTGTTTTATAAGGGACTCAGACCTTCCAATGTATGTTAAGCCCACTCTGAACCTACATAATACAATGAGCTATTGAAGGGCACCAGGTGTGTTCCTAGGTGAAATGAACTCCTGCTCTGCCTGTTTCTGATTCACAGAGAGACTGATGCTTACACTTATGTAAGACTTAGATGCTTACATAAACTGGGCAATTTTGTCACACAAACAGCACTGCTCTTGCGGCCTAGGGATAATTTATGTTTAAAAAGGGAAACATCCAGTAAGGTTGTTCAAACTCTGAGCTAGTTTTCTCAATCATTTGGATCTGTTGAGCTACTAAATTCTCTTTAGATATCCAGACCTGCAACTCATATAATTTGGAGATCATTGCATTCAGATTACACTATAGTGGTCCTATAACACAAAACAAACTGTCTGATATTCTTCCATAGCTTCTCAGCTATAGAATTTCCTTTGCAATCTGTCATTGTTATGAAGATAAGCAAAGATACTGTCTGTAAAGTGGGACTGTGCAGAAACATTAGAACAAAGCACTTTGGCGAAACAATGCTACAACAATAAGGGGAAAAGAACTGCTCTGAATTAGATTTACCCACACAGACCATCTGCAATTTAAATGCCTATAGATGCTGCTGCCCTTGTAGTGGCAGACATCTTAACATCTTGCCTCTTGAAATGGAAAATTGTTTGGCCTACAGGGGAGGTAGCTAGAAACTCTTAGAGAAATATCATATACCTGGTATACCTGACACAATTTGTTTAAAATGCAGCAATGCAGCAGCCCAGGGACTCTTGAATAAACCTGACCGAACAATCTTAAAAATATGTGCAAAGGATGGATTCAGCCCTGTATAATACATTTTGCTTTTTTTTTTTTTCCCCCCAAAAACCACTGAGTATAATAAACTTTAACCCTTCAGGATATTCTTTGAAAAGATGTTTAGCCTGCATAATTAAACCTGAAGTTCCTGTTACCTAGCTGGAGGCAGTGATGTCTTCACTGGCTGCATGCAAAATTTCAATACATTTAGTTGTAAAAGGGGACCTTATGTTTTCTCTGGTTCCAAGGGCAGGTATGCAATCCCATAAAAATAGAGTTACTGAGGTCTGTCTTAAAGCTAGATATGACTTTTAGCTTTGTGTGCTCTTCCAATACTTCAGTGTTCAAGATCTTTCCAGCCTAACCCAATTTATGACCAGATTACAGCCATCTATTCATATTCCAACAATACCCTTCATCTTAAAAAACTTTATTGTCCCCCAGAGAAAGGCCTATTGACCTGAATAAATGAGAAGCAGTGATTATTGGAGCTGACCAAGAAAAATGCTGGGAATGCCTGGGTCCGACAATAAAACTTTCTGCTAATAGATATCCTGAGGATGCATAGATTCTCCATTTCCACCATTACCAAAGTCATAGAAAATTCTAATCTCCTGCTTTCATAAGAGATAAGACCCATGAAGTATAAAAAGCCTCTTTGGCTCTTAGCAAGCACATGAATTTACATTTAGAAACTGAAGATTACATCACTATGAAGTAAAGAACAGATTTTGGTATAGTACCTTGCTGGAGTGCTCTGAGCTCCAGGGGAAGAACAGAGAAGAAAGCCCTATGACAGATATTTATTCTAAGATTTCATCAGGAAGTTTCGCAATGTCAATAGACAAACTCCCAAATAACTCATTTGTCTAAAATCAGCCACTAGATTTCTTCATCCAATCTTAGAAATTGTGGGATTTCAAACCAATTTTAAGAGGCTCTGGTTTCCCATTCACTCCTTAATAAGCCTCTTCCTGGTGTTCATGGAAAAAAATGGAACAGAAAAATAATATAGAAATAATCACATTGTCTTGTCTGGAAAGTCACAGCCAGCCTGCATGAAAGGGCGAAAGGGAGAGAGGGAAGGCCGTCCGTAATGCCCAACATGCATTTTGCAGTGAGTCAATCAATCATTCTTCTCTTTGTAGAAATGCCTTGAACAGAACAGAACCGTCCTGAAATGGTCCATCACTTAAAACATTTGATGAAAGCAGATTTGGTTTTTGGTTTATGATACAGCACGCTGGAGAAGATGAGTTTTCTAGATGAGATACAGGCAGTACACATAAAACCAATCTTCTTTCTGCCTTCCACTGCTGTCCAAGGCACTGGGTTAAAGAAAAACACAGGAGTGGGCTACTGCCCAAATCAGCCACACAGATATCACTTATCACTGCTAGAGATGTTGATCTTTGTACAATTAATCTACACAACACTGTGTCAAACAGGAAAAATCTGTCATACACATGTCCTATCCTTTAAGCTTAAAGCCTGACATCTTATTAGTCTTCTCCCCAATTAATACCTCGCTCAGCAATCTGCCATTCAAACAATGCTCACCAAGCCTTTCATAAAGACACCTGAACCTGATTAAGTTGCCTCACAGAAGCCTTGCTAATAATATACATTTGGAGTGCTTTTAATCATTTTATGAAGTTAGGAAATTCTCATCTATTGAACTCCAGCGGACCACAGAGAAATTTTATGGCTCGTCACCAATCGAGATCAGGTGAGAGGAATGCAGAACGGTGCTTTCAAATTAAATTACAGTTTTTCAGGTTGGACTGACACAATCTGTCTTCAGCAAAAGAGGAGCCTTTTGTGGAACTTTTAGAGCAAATTCAATCCTCTGATTCACATTGCTGCTCCCTACACTTTATACTAAATTGCACAGTTAAAAAGCTGACTATGGCATTCTCACATATCTTTCCAGCCCGATAGCTCTGTGCTATCTGCCAAAAACCCACTTCCAGAATTGCTTCAGTTTAGCACAGACAGGAAGAAACACTGAAGGAACATGGCTGTAATTTGAGGAATTTCACATGCAGATTTACAGAATGGAATTAAACTGACTTTGACCTTGCTCTTAACCTTCTCTTTCCAGTCCCATGAGGCCCTTCTTTCTAGCGCATCCAAAGAGGAGAGAGCCACCACAGAGCTGTGCAGTTGCTATGAACATCCTTGTATCTGTGAAAGACAGTATTCCCTCATGACCCAACATGAGAGGAGACAGCTGATCTCCAATCTTCTTCCTCTCCTCTAACATGAAGCTTGCCGAAGGTCTGGAGAACAGCTTATGAAGGAGCACATAATTTTCTATTGACCAAATTGTAAAAACAAAACAAACAAACAAAAAAAATATGACAAAAGTAATCCTTTTGGCCAAGTTTACACATGCTGTGAATTTGTGTCCTGGGAATGTGCTAAGTGACTTCCCCTGAACATTCATAGGAAGAGAATTTCAACCCACCCTGAGCTTAAATGCCCCCAGACAGTGAATGTTACAGTGATGCTTTCTGAAAGCTTTCTTACCAGAAACCTGACCTGAGCCCATGCCACGAACTCCGTTCTTTCAAACCCACATTGACAGACATGGAGAAGTCTTTCAGAATGACTGAATGCAAGAAGAAAGGGCTATCAAAAACATGCTTTTCAGTTACAGATCTCCTAGCTGAGCAGCCACACGTCATGGGGAAGGGTCAGGAAAGTTGAAGACTCAGCCTGAAAAGACACAGAAGTGCAATCATGTCATGCAGCACAGGAATGGTGATAGCATGGGAAACTCAGCTCCCATCCATAAGGTGAAGACCGGAGGGTATAAGAAGATTGTCCTTGAGACCTCTCCACACACACCCATCAAACACATGCTTCTGTGCACCCCTGTAATACAAACAGTTAATCTAGGCTGAAGTTACACCAAAAAGGGTGTAAAATGAAACAGAAATGGACAATGTTTTGTAAGTGCTAAAATATACCTTGAATTTGTTATCCACAATGCAAACATTTAATAAGGATAATACATTTTTTTTTCTGAGATTGCAGCTGTAGCACTACACAATTGGTCACTAATTATGCATTTATAGAATATCTTCCTAAAGAAATTACAGAAGAGAGGATGCAAACTATACACAAGCAGCTTTTCTATCAAGTATTTAAGAAAGATATGTAATACTTGCAGCATTCTAAAGAGAAAAAAACTGGTAAAACTTACCATAGAACCAAAATATGGGAGAAATGGTTTCCAGCTTCTCCTCTCTGAGGACATCAGAATATTTCAACAGAGGTGGTATAAAGGTGTGAAAGACATTTTGGGAAAAAATACGAGACAAAAAAATCCTCTTTACCCAGGTTTGGGAGAACCTTCCTTTCGGCCCAGAGCTAGTTCCTGGATTACGCTAAGTAGGAGGAAAGGGTAAGCGCAGAATATTCTGTGTCAATCACAAGAAATATTTTGCCCTATAGCAAAAAACATTTCAGAAGCAAAATTTCTTCATTTCCAGTATTAGAGCTGGCATCCAGTTCTGTGCATCTCAGCTTCCCTCTTTCTTCTTTCCCTTCATTGTCCCCTGTCTGGTTTTCATCTTCTTGCTGTTTTCTCTTGCTTTTAGAGTCTGCTTCATTCTTTCCCCCAATGGCAAATTAAACTGAGGACACTGCTTGAAAATTCACATCCAGACTCTTAATCAGTGCATCCTGGCTGTATCCCCTTTTGGGCAAAGAAGTTCTCTTAGAAAGGTTTTAACACACTAAAGCAGCCAGAGTAGCCCAGACATCACAGACACAAGACAGTCTTTGAAAACAGGGAAAAAAAACTTAGAGAAAGCAACCACAAATGACTCCATTCTGCCCATCTTCCTTTCCACATTTGCTGCTTCTTTTTTTTTTCTTTTTTTTTTTTTTTTTTCTCAGTGGCCTTTCTCACCTTCCCAAGTACATGACTTTTAACCCAGACAACCCTCCCATCTATCAAGAGACTGAAATGCATGTTTATACTCCCTCAGGACTAACCTTGTCACTTTACCACATTAGCTCACATTTCCATCTCTGACAACTTGTGGCATGTTTTCCCTCAACCAACAACCACTTTCTTTTATATGACACACAGCACTTCAGCAGCCAAAACACAATAGTCTGATAACTGCTCATCCAGCATCATGTATCTTCTTATTATCAGCTACATTATCCTTATCTAATTGCATGCACTTTGGCTCAATCTGACATTTTCAAAACTACAGATGCTTATTAGCTTTTCTTAGCTAAAAGAAAAATGTGCATTATAGTGATTATCAGCTCCTGGCACTGCCTGTGAAACATTGTAATGAAAGAGACCTTTAGCCCACTGTAAACAAGCACAAACAAGCCTGTTTTGGTTATTAGCAATGCTCCCATAAATGTTGCCACTGTCTGAATTAACGACAACACTGCTAATTAATAATCTCATGTTTCTATGGGTTCTTTTTAGCCCAAAGCTTTAGGCCGAACGCAGAAATGATTTAATTCTGCACCACCACAGTGAAGCCACAGATGAAGTCACAGCCTTGATTCCTTTATGGTAGCCAACAGATGCAGTTCCTGCCCCACAGGGATAAATAACTAGCTGCAAGTCATGCAGCAGGTTTCCTACCCTTCTTTCCAGTGCTGTACCACAGATCTGTGTCACCTCAAACAGAAGGTATAGAAATGTGCCCAGAAATCTGTGACAGTTACCCACTCCCTGAAGAAGCCTGTTCCAAGCACACTGAACCCAAACACAGAGAGTGTAAATAAGGCAAGTACAATAGATCAGGTTACTGTGGTCCTAAACCTTGGCTACATCAGTCTTTACTAATTACTCGTTTGCAATGAATCACTGTATGTTTTGACACATGTTGTTTGCACTGCAGTTCACAATACAATGAAGCTGCTTCAACAGCACCCACTTTATTAGAGAACCATTGTGAAGCAATATAATGCATTTAGTGTTTTCTCCAGGTGCCTTAACTTGTATCTGGGATTACAAAGACCCAAATTTAAAAAAAAAAAAAGAAAAATAAGTTAATATAGAACAGACAGAAGAACTGTATCAATAACATGCTTACATTCAGTATGCCCAGCAGGAAGACTAGTAAAAGTGGAAATCTTCAGTTCACTATAAACCATTTATGTCTCTATGGCAACATCATTGTTGATTTCTACAGCTTCCCTATTACCAGTGTAATAGATATTTGGCCTTTTAAGTATTACCTTTCTTTTCTGGCACCTAAAGGAAATAAAAAAAAAAAAAAAACAAACAAAGACAAACCATATTTAATATAGATTATCCACAAACATGAGGAGGGATTTAGCAATAAATGACAAGCAAATAAAGATAGGATTCTACAGTCACATGAAACATAATCCCATGAGCAATCTCTGCAAATCTCAGAGCTGTGTATGCAATAAACTTATCTTGGGACAATCAGTCTCTTATGCAAGAGGTCAAGTGCTATTTAAAGCAGATCCCAACACCCTCTTTCCTCTCTGCTTGAGGCTTCCTGGTTCCGCTGCAACATGAGATAACCTGACCTGCCTGTCCTGAAAGAAGAGCAAGGGAGACAGGCAGCAGCTGAAACTTGCATTTTGCAATGCCAGAGGGCATGTCACTGTGAAGCTGCTGGAGAGGAGCCATCTGAGGTCTTTGCTGGGAGATCCATCTTTAGGCGCCAGGGCAGAGAGAGATAAGGTTGCCAGCAGCCACCTGTTAGACAGGGAGGACGGACTGACTCATGGCTTCCTGGCAGTGCAAACCAAACTGAGTTTTTCGCCTATGAGGTAGGTCTGGAGAGACGGAGAGAGGAAAGGCCGAGCTGTGCTTGCAGCCTCTATTGCTTTTAAGGTACTGGGAGGTCTAGGGAGTAAATGGGAAGAGCCATCCACCCCAGAGCCACCTCTCATACCACCCTACCTGCCAGCAGCAACAGCTGCCACCAGATTGCTTTTCTCTGACCCTGACACAAGCATAAATGTCTGTTTTGCTACTGCCAGCAGTTCATACTTTTTCTTTTGCCAAAGGCTGCCCTTACAAATACAAGTATTTTTTTGTCCACCTTACCTAGAGGCACTGCAGGACTTTTGGGTTCATCTTCACAGACACAAACTCTACATGACTGGGCTCTGCAAACCACTGCTTGTACCCTTGAGAAGGGACAAAGAGCAGTAACAAGCCCCTGCTGCTGCCCAGATGCTGGGCATTATTCTCCCTCTGCATCTGTCAGAAAGGGAGGAAAGCAGCAGGCCCAGGGATCCTGTGTAAAACTCCTGCTGGCTCTGCTCACCAGGTGGCTTCAGATCTACAACTTGAAGACTGCTGTAACATCTGTATTTGCTCAGTCTCCAATAGGTTTCATTTCTCCTCTGACCAAAATACCACAGCTACTTTCTTTTACAGAGTGTTGGAGCTCATTTTAATGGAAAATAAGGAACACATACATACTGTTGTCATAAACACTTTAGAATTAATCACTATGGTATGACTAGAGCTGAGGTTACCAGGCATTTCCCACTGCTGCTTTTCCATTTCATGTAGCTCTGTATGTCCAAGATAGCAAGCCTCGGGAGAAATTTGCATTTGCTTTTGAGGTCTGCCTAGAATGAAATCTACTTGAAATGCTAGAGCAGATGCTATTGACAAACACAGGGAAAAAAACCCCAACCAACCAACCAACAAACACACACACTGAAATATTATGTAATGGAAGTATTAAGATGCTCCTGTCCTTCCTTTTGGATACTTTAAATTTCTCTTCTCTCAAAGCAAACTCTAAACACTCGAACAGCTAAAGGAAAACATCAGACATTTGAAACATCACATGAAAACTGTCAAGAACAAGTGCTAGATACAGCAATGACTTAAATGTGTCGGACTGCACCATTAGTTTTACACCTGTAAGAATATCCTTGGTGATAACTGGAATAATTTTTAGTCTTAAAGCCCCTGGTGGCCCAGGACCAGAAACTGCAATAGTTCACAGAGCTGAGCCACAGCAAACCATCACTGCCATAGAGCTGAGATGCACTATGAGACAGTGTGTCAACTCAGCCTCTGGTTTTCCACCTGCAAAGTGAAGATAATAACATTAAATGCCATTTCAGAAGGCACAGAGACAGCAGCTCATGGAAGAATCTATGTAACAGCAGAGCTTTACCAACAAGCACCTTTAGAGGAAAATAATCTACACTACACCAGTGCTAAGCAATTACAAAATATGCTCAATGGAAGTCTGGTAAGATTTCATCAGCAGAGACTCACTATCAGCCTTACATGACCTACACATTACCTCACATACTCCATTAGCTTTGCTTAAACTTACTTCTCACAATGTGGATGAGCATCAGACCCTGCTCTTCTTCTCTCCCTGGCTCCACATTACAAGTGTCCTGAGGCTTAAAAACTGTGTCAGTCCTTGCTGTAATCTTTATGACTTTCAAGTGTTACTTTAACAAAGCAAAGTATGAAAGATCTCTAAATTAACGTGCTTAAAAGCTGAGAAGTAACTAAAACTCCCACTGATTGTGGGAAATGAAGGTTCCCAAACACTCTACAGGTGGAAAAGTTGTGAAGTACTCGTGTTTCCACTACACAAAACCCACAGCCCATTCACCCCTCAAAACACCTTACTGCATTGTACCACTACACTCTTCCTCTGTTCCTTTCTACACTGCTATGTGCTGCAAAACATACATGTGCCCAATGCCCATGTCTTGCTCTCATTTTTAGTTACATATCGGCAGTAAAGACCATGGCACGTAGATCTCTTCATGCAGGGTAATGCACAGACTCTACCAAACACCTGCAATTTAATGAATACAGATAACGTTTACCAAAGGTGCATGAGTGACTAAGAACCTGATCCAAAATGAGTATTTATGCACCTAATTAAGAAATAGATTATAATACATATTTTGGGGTTTGATCACAAATATCTTTTCAAAAAGCCTGAATTTACAAACCTGAATTATCTGTGTGTATGTTTGAAAATCTGTATCACAGATCACTGTATCACAATGCACCTGTTTTTTTGAAAAAGACTGGAGGGTTTTGTTTTCCTTTGGGAGAAAAGAGAAAAACATTCCCTCAGAAAAAAAAAGATTTGTTTCTCCTCTCCTTCTCCCATGCTTGAATACGGGACCATTTAAAACTGTTGTTGAACCATTTTTTTTATGAGCTTTGAAAACAAAATATTTCTCCCTGATGGTGAAGAAGAGAGTTACAAAACTGCCATTAGGTCAATCAAATCTATAGAAAGCAATAAGGAATTGAACCTAACCCTCACACGTAGGTATGAGTACATAAATAAATGGTTTGTTGGTACTTTACTATAAAAGCAATGAAATGCCAAGTGCTCCACAGGAACAGTGTAATCAAGACACACTGCCACCCCTTGGTCACAGCATGAAAATACTCGTACATCATGGCAATGTGCCGGGTGGGAAGCATCCAGCATACCAGGCAAAAATCCCAGTAAAATCAACTTGCAGTTAATGAATTTTAATGGGAGATTTTGCTGAACCATCACAAGAATAAATATGTTAGCCCAAATTAATGTAAAGGTTTTTATTTCAAGGGACAAAATCTGACTCCCAAAGATAATTTGCAAAGCTGTGATGGACGCCCTAAGAACTGTCCTCTTTCTGGCCTTTTCTGAAACAAAAATATACAGAGGAATAGAGAGCAGCACACACTCATAGGTATTCTTCCCAGCCCCTAAGACTCTGAAAGCCCCTTGGAAACCAACACAAGCTCCTTTGCCCCTGGGTTCAGTGTATTCTTTCTGCACTTGAGCTACTAGCTCTAGCTCAGGAGAAATAACTTGAGCTGAGTAGTCTACATGAGCTACCGCAACTTATTGTTCAGTTCACTACTATTAGGAAGATGATTCAGCCTCTTCACACGGTTATTCCTGAATACTTAAAAATACATTCTCTCTGGCAGATTTTTTTTAGTGTATGCATCATCATGGCTAGTAAAGACTGCAGAATCAGAGGCTGATTTTAAACTGGAAGTAAATATCATAAGGTGGCTTACTTCTAAATATAGCTATAAAGCAAAGCATAAAAAACATATCACCCCCAGAGCAAAGTGTTCATTATTCAGTAATCACAAAATATATGATGGACCTCCATGCAAATAAACCCCATTATTTTTATAACGTTTGTAACTATTTATTTTGAAGGAAGCAAGTTGTACTTTTTATTAATTGCAAAATGTGAGCTTACAGAATGTCAGTAGGGCCTAACTAATTCCACTGAAAGAACTACCCCCAGCTAACTACAGCTTCATGGCTGTAGGACAACTGGGTTCAGCATGCAAGAACTCACCAAGAAGAGGCAGAAGAGGAGATTCTTAGAGACTCAAACAGCAGTTTCTGTCAATAAGCACAGCAGTTTGGAACTGTAGATAGACTTCTGATTACTTATCTTACAGTATCATTATGATTCCTGTCAGAACTACAAACCCTTCTATACAATCACACCACACATCTCTTTGGGAAAAGACCACATCATTTCTGAAATGCCTGTTGTCTGCAGCTCAGGCCCCAACCTTTCTGAAACACTCTCCTTGACATACATTTCTAGGAGGCAATACCTCTTCTCATTAGACAAATAATGAACTGAAAATTAACACTTTCAATTACATGCAAGAGCAAGTCTGACATCCTAAATTACAATTTTTTTTACACTAATGGCTTTGGTTCTCGCTTCCTCAGACTCAATCTATTAACAAATAATATTTGATTTACTTAATCCTTAATTTATTCAAGCAGGAAACACAGTTTTACTGAGGCATTTAAAAATTATCACTATATATATATGAATGAAAAACCTCTCAAAATATAAATAATTCTGAATAATCAATTGCAAAACTAGTAAAGTATAATATATGGCCATATGTAGTTTTAAGTAAATGCAGGAGAGAAAGTAATATTCAGAATTCAGTTATGGAAAGAATATCCACAGTAACGAAAGCTCTTGTACTTTGGGTCTGGCCATTTTTATATGGTTAAGTCTCCTATTAAAGCCAATAGAAGCTTTGGCTAAGTACTAAATCTGTAGAATGCAGTGTACATCTGTGTATATAGAAAAGTCTTACGATGTTTCAGTGGAGGGTTCAATATTTTTAACACATAACTTACCATACAAAATCTAACTTAAAAGGGACTTCTGTGATGATCACTGTATAGTCAGTGTCTTACAAAGCAAATCCATATTCTGTGTTACAGAAAAGTGCTGAATTTCTTGTGCACCTGATTAATGCATTGTTATCATCCCAGTAATTAAAAGGAGCGGGGTTATACACAATCAGCATAATACATCTTACTCAGCACCTCCTGGCAGTTGCCTGCAAAAATTAAACTCATTAATCACTGTGATGCCAAAGAAGAAAAAGCTTGGAAAAGATGAAGAAGCTCTATTTTACCGGAAAAAAATCTCAAGTCAACATCTAGGAGAAAACCCCTTCTGCAGTACAATACAGAAAGCGCTAACCTCATTAATCTAAAAAGAAGAATCAAATTACCAAAATTCTTTGTAATCTGCTATACCACCACACTAGATTTTATTAAGAGTCTTCACAGATAATTGCCTCATATCTAACTGAATGTAGCAAAAATATTATCCCATAACAAAGCAAAAATGCCATCAAACCCTTGTTTACAGCTATTGCAATAATTAACTTCAGCATCAATACTGCCACAGAGACAACTGGGAAGTGGTTTCTGAGGTCATTTATACAGGACCTAGTTTCCTCATTACTCCTCCCATAAATAACATGACTGTCTCCACAAACTAATAATTAACATGAAAAATTTGCAATATGTAACCCAAGTTTTGCTCACAAGTTAGGTCTACTCTATGTATTTCTCATATTCCTACCACAATTTGAAATACAGTAAAAACTTGTTAAAATACTTCAACACTTTTGTTACTTCTGCTTTGCTACACTTACATGTTACAAAACCAATGTTCCCAAGTCTGCCTCAATGGTGGCTGCAAAGTGAAGTGAGTAGTTGTCATATTAAATTATGACTGTCTTTGTTTAAAATGTTGTTTATTACCAAGTTACTGCTTCCTATTTAGCTTCATATAGGTTTCATCTTGTATTTTTCCACCAATAGTACTTCCAGTGGACAAAATGCTTACTAACAATACTGTGACCTTCAAAGGCAAGATCCTGTCTTTCCCTCTGTTTTGTACTGCATTGAGGTCTGTACTGGTGCTTAGAAATACAGTACTGAATGCAGCATGTGTATTTCAATAGGGAAAGTCATCACCAGTGCCCTATGAAAAAAACTCAGTTCTCTCCCGGTTATTAATCACATGACAAAGTTAGAACAATCTCATTCTCAGGTTTGTTTTGGTGTGGGCAAGCAACAAAACTTTGTTTCTAGATGTTTAAGCTCTAGCTTTTCCTAGTAGATTAACGAAGAAAAATGAAAGACAACATGAAAGCCCTGCTAAAGTGTTTGTGTAAAAAAGAAAATAAAAGTCTAATCACCTTCGAAAATGGTTTTCAATACCGTCTCATTAAGCTTTGCCCCATGATAAGCTACAGCACATGCTCCTGGCACCCTGCACAAACAGCCTGCTCTCTGCTCTCCTTGCACTGCGCCCATAGCCCTTGCCTGCTGCCTGCCTCGCTTTTCTCTGTTCCTCGGGGATTTCATGCTCAGGTCTGCATTCCCTCGTCCTGGGGCGGGAGACAAAGCCATCTCTCCACGGCCAAGGGCGAGAGAAGCTGCCACCAGGTCGGCGCCGGTCCCAAGCGGGTTCAGCACGGCGGGCAGCTCCGCCGGTCCCGAGCGGGTTCAGCACCGTGGGCAGCTCCGCCGGTCCCGAGCGGGTTCAGCACCGTGGGCAGCTCCGCCGGTCCCGAGCGGGTTCAGCACCGTGGGCAGCTCCGCCGGCCTCGCTCCGGCCCGCTCAGCACGGCGGGCGGCCCCGCCTGCCCTCCGCCTCCACGCTCCCCGTGGACAGGACCCTTCCTCCCGCAGCACACGCTTTAACGGCCATTTCTACTGGCTTCGTCACGTCTTCATCCTTCCGACCTGACCGACCCTCTACCGGCGACCCCCAGCGCCGCATCTGTTGGACGGGGGCACCTGGGAACTGCCCGCGCCGCCCCACTGCGCTTTCTCAGGCACGTTGCCTCCTTGAAACATAATTCACCCAAAGTGCCCACGTGCGTTCAGAAGTCACCCCAAAGCCCTGTTTCTGGCCACGCTTTTCACACTTCATTGCAGGCACCCGTCCCTCTACAGATGGCACTGCCCAACAGTGCTGTCCAGCCACACACAAACCCTAAGGGGAGAAAAAAACCCACAAATAAACGAACAACAACAACAAAAAAAAACCCAAACACAAAAAACCCAACCACCCAAACACAGGCACACATCCCCACACCCAAACCTCTCCTTTTAGCAGTTTAATGTTATTAATATTGTTTTGGAGCCTGTCAGCATAAATCACTCGCACATGCTAAATTGCGTCCTTTGCTTCCGGGCTCAGCGGTTGTGGTGATCAGAGAAGCGGCTCTAGAAATGTGTCGTCCCCCAGTCCAGGAAAGCGAAATGACAACAGCCCAGCCCCGAGGCGGCTGGGGCCGAGCCCGCGGCGGCGGCACTGCGCTGGCTGGCAGCGACACCTACAGCCCGGCAAGGCGCCGGGAAGGGGCCCGTGTCCCCCGGCACGCCGGGGAAGGGGAGCGGGTGGCGGTCGGGCATAGGGACAGGTCCCCTCCCGCAGTTGGCCAGGGCCAAGGAGCAACAGTGCCGAGATCGGTGAGGGGGTCACGGGCAAGGGTTAATTCAGGGTCCTGTCACCGCTGGCCCCCGGGGCTGAGTGTGGCAGTCACCTCGGGGAGGTTTAGGTCGGTTTGCCTCGGTGCTGCAAAACCGCTCTTTTCTACGGGCTGCGGAAGTCTTTACGAAAGGACGGGGAAAGGCACAGGGAATTCGACGACAATCCGCGGAAGTTTCCCTGCGAGGACAACTCTCTCCTCCGAGCGAGGCAGACCGGCTGGAAGCCTTTCCTGGGAAGGCTCCCAGAGCCAGAGCCGACCCCTGCCGCAAAGCTACCGCGTCCCACCCGGGCAAGAAGTATTTTTAACAGACGCAAACGTTATTCCCAACAGCAGCCATTTGCTTCCTCTTGTGCGTGCTTCTACAGAGGCAAAACACATTCAAACCCCTCTGCAAACCCAACGCTACCCGGCGATAGGGAGCCACCTGGTTTGATTTACCGCCGGCCCTTAGTCTCCCAGCTTTCCAAATCTTTCCGAACCCACTCTTCCCACCCACCCCCACCCCGCGAGAACTAGGCGCGATCGACCCGAGCCAGTTTAACTCCATCAGGCGCGGCAGCGAGACGGCGGCCGGGGTGTCACTCGTTACTAAGACAATACGCAGATGCGCCCTTTGAAGTCGCTGCTCTCGCAGGCACTGCGGGAGCGCAAGGTGCGCGGCCAAAGTTTGCGCTTCCCCGCGGGGCTCACCCCGGGGCGGCGGGCAGGGAAGGGAAGGAGACGCAGAAACGGCTGCTCAGGGGTTAAAAAGTTTCCCTGCTGCCAGCTTGGGGGGGGAGGCTGACAAGAAAGCCAGGAGGGAGGAACAAGGTGAAGACTTCTGCCCCAGGGTATGTTAACGGGTGAAACATGGAATAACAATAAAAAAAAAAAAAAAGGGGGGGGGCGGAGAGCGGGGAGCCCTGCCGCCTCGCTGGGAGGGAGACGCCCGGAGCTTCCACTTGCCGTTTCCAAACGTGCTGCCCCCGCGCCCCAGCCCTGCTCCGCGGCAGCGGGGAGCCGCGCCAGCCGCCAGGTAACGGGGAGCGGTGCGGGGGCAGCGCGGGGGCGAGCGAGCCCCGGCTCGGCTCGGCTCCGTCCCGTACTATCCCCGGCACTTCGGGCGAAGAAGAGGAGCGCAAAGAGCCGCTGGGAAGAGCGGACAAACCACGAGAAATCGCCGCCAGCCTGGAGGGGCACTGAGGCATCCGGCAGGACGGGGGCGCGGAGAGGGGGCACACCCGAAACCCGACCCAGCCCAACGCGAACGCCACCGGCGCTTACATCCTCCTCCTCGCAGTCACTTCGCGGCTGGTACTGGAAGCGGGGCCGGCTGCTTTCCTGTTGCAATGGACGCGGGGTCTTGCCGGCAGCGCCGTCCTCCTCGGTGCTCTGGGCGCCCAGGAGGTGACTCGCTTCGGGGGGAACGGGGAAAGAGCGGGAGGTGTTGATCTTCCCGCTGAACCGCTGGTACAGTGAAGCCATGAAGTCAATCCGCGGGAAACGAGGGGGAGGGAGGGAAAGAGAGACGCTTCTCCCTCTCCCTTTTTTTCTCCCCCTCCTTTCTTCTTTTTTGGCTACAGCATGCTACACGCGGACGAGGATCAGTCCCACATCAGGGGAAGGGAGAGCGAGGGATCCTGCTCCCCGGTCCTCTGCACCGGCACCCGGAGAGAAGCGGGGGGGGGGGGGGGGGGGGGATCGAGAGAGCAGAGACGGAGGAGTAATAGAGGGGGAGAGGAGAGAAGATAGATAAATAAATAATAAAACGCAATCGAGCCGTAACACCACAGGCCCCGGGAATGCTGCACCATCCAGTGTTGGGAAGGAAAAAAAAAAAAAAAAAAAAAAAAAGAAAGAAAAAAAAAGAACCAAAACACTCCACGAAGACGTACCCCCGATAATGGCGTCTGAGTGGATCAGCATTAAATGTGCTTTGGGGGTGTGCGTGTGTTTGCAAAAGCAGGAGAGAAAAAAAAAAAAAAATGGAAGGGGGGCTGGCTCAATGGCTGGCTGTCAGCGGCTCCCCAGGCAGAGGTGGCGGAGCAGTCGCCTCCGAGGTCGCATACCAACAGTGTGCACAAGCGAGAGGCAGAGTGACAGAGTGTGTGAGACGGAGTGGAAGAGGCTGGGAAGCCTCATTCAAAGCACGTTGCTCTTCTGGGGAGGGAGGGCTCTTCTACAATCATCTCCTTTTCGGCACCTTGTTTTTCTTCTTCCTATTTTTTTTTTTTTTTTCCCGGGGAAACAACTTGGAAAAAAAACCACCAAAACCAAAATAAGAGCAACAGACACCTGATCGCCAGCCGTGAGAGAGAAAAAGAGGTGGGGAGAGGAAAGGCGAGGCGGGGAGGAGCGAGGCGGGACCGGCAGCTGGAGGGGCGCGGGGAGGCCGGTGTGTCCGGAGCGGCTCGGCCCCGGGGAAGGGGCGAGGGGCGGCCGGGGAAGCCCCTCCGCTGCGCTGCCCTGCCCCAGCCGGCCGCGGCACAGCGGGCAAGTGCCCCGTCCCCGTCCCCTCCACCCTGTCCTCCTCCTTACCCCGCTTTCCCATGGCTGGGGAGAGTGGGAGGAGGGGGTGGGGGGTGGGGGAATATTGCGGGTTTGGGGAGGTTGTTGTTGTCGCTTTTTAAAAGAATCCGGTAAATTGTGTCTCTTACTATTTTTGTATTAATTCATTTTTGCTGCATTAAAACGTGCTTCAGCGCCCCTCAGTGGAAATCCACCCAAAGTGGCTCCCGGCAGCACCGGCCGGGGATAAACAACCCCGGTCCCAGCGCCGGGGGCGGCCGGGCCGGGTTGGGCCGGGGTCGGGACCGGGATCGGACCGGCCCGAAGCGGGAGCGCGCCCGGGAGCACGCCCGGCGACCCCCGCCGCCGCGGCCCTTGCGCCGCCTTTGAGTGGCCCTTGCGCGGGGACCCGGAAAACCGCGGCCGCGAATTAACGCTCCCCGGGGAGAAATCGGGCATGTGCTCGGGTAGGCACCGGGGGAGCTGGCAGCGGGTGTCCGGCGCTTCCAGCACGGCGGCATCGGGACGGAGGGGAACAATTCCTGTTGCCCCATCATCAAGCTCCGGGGTTTCCATAGCAACAGATGCTCAGGTTTAAAGGAAAGTGGCAGAGTTGCTGTCACCTCCTCTCCTTCCCAAAATCATCCTCCTCTTTGATCTCTAAATTTGCCAGAGATATTGGGATTACTGGGTGTCCTCCTGTGGGAAACACACAAAGCACAAGTCAGTTTGCCCATTACGGCTGGGAGACTTGCTGCTGAAGAGCTCACAAACTTGATTATACTTTAGCAAGTGGACTTGATGGGCTGTGATGTTTCTAAACATGGTTCTTAAAGTTTTAGCTGTTAAGAAAATACCACCTTTGACATATGTAACTTCAGTCTTAAAGAAAACCCCACCTCAGCAAATCATGTATATGATAGTCTAAAGTGCAACTATGCCCCCCCTTTACAAATTCAACAACTGCCTGATCAAAATATCTTTACATTTGAGTAGTTTCATCCACTGCTTTTTTTTTGTATCTTCAAAGTCAGGGATGAAAAGTCTTAACATTTAGATGAAAAAGGAACCTTATCTCATCAAGAGAGAAAACAAACAGAAACGCTCTGCCTCCTTCCTGATGGAACTTGAAAGAAGGAATCATTTTGATCTTCACTACTGAGATCCTGACATTTAATTAAAAGACAACATGAGCACACAATGCAAAGGTCTAGCTTCTAAGTCCTAGCGACATACGTCATAACAGACGTAAACTTCCAAAAGCTACTTGGACACCCCGTAACCTATGTTTTGGACACAAACTGACTACATGCTACCAAAAATCTGGACAGTTAGCTCAATTGAATTCCATCTTGAACTGCATAAAGAGTGACTTTATGACTATTTGGAATTGGTGACAACTAGCACCAAAAAAAAAAAAGAACAAGAGAATCAAATTAAAAGAAATAATACATTTTTAATTTCTAAGGAAAACTAGGACACAAAGGAATAATCAAAGAAAGCCACAAAAAGGCAAGATGAAACCACGAGGCAGAAAAAACCACCAAAGATGAAATGTCTGAATTAAAAATTCTCAAAGTACAGAAAAAAGAAAACATTCTGCCTCACAGCTCAGTTCAAAACTGAAAGAGCCACTTCCATTCCAAATACATTCAGTTTATGGTTTTAATTCTTAAGAATCAAGCTTTCACATAATTGAGTTTGTCTAGTCATGCACACAGATATCGTGCATGTATGTGTGTACACAATTCATGGAAAAAATATATTAAGGGAACATAAAATTGCAATACTTTAGAAGTCAAATACTTTAAAAGCTCAGTGAAAAACAGCCAGCCAAATGGTCCTCACCCACCAAAAAATCCTGATCATGCAGCTCTGGGCTGTGATTCATTTGCCCTGAAATAAATAATTACAGCTATTTAAAGGACTTCCCGATTCCAGCTCTCTACGCCATGACAGACCAGGGACAGCAGAAGCAAAGTCACGTCATGCTCCGGGTATCATGGTGGGTGAAGGAAGATGGTTTGCACCAGTTGGGAACAGCAAGACACATTATTTCTGTAGCCCTGCTACAGCAAGAGTGACCTTGTGTAGAAGGGCTGAGCAGGCAGCTAGAGGCAGAAATATCTTGAATAACCCCCTGCAATAAGATTCACCAGAATCAGTCTGTTGATGCAGTTATTGAAAGCAGAAGGGTTTTTCTGAGTCATAGGGGAGCCAGATGATTTCATTAGGGACTCTGGAGAGCACTTCAGTCTGCCTGCACACAAGTTATCTCAGGATGTAGCTTGTCCCCTACAAGCATGTATTATGGTAGTCCTCTCCGCCTCTCACGGAGGGACACAACCCAGTGCTCCTGAGTCACAGCTCAGTGCTGGAAGTCCTGTACTATTCACTTGCAATTCCATGGTTCATTTGCTGTTCACCTGTGCATGACTTGGAGCCCAGAGTCCCCTACAATGTCCCAGTTATACAACCAGACACTGTCATACAGTGCACACACCAACAAGGCATGGAAAACAGGATAGAGCCAAAAAAAGAAATGCAGGACTTGTTGAGACATGATAGTAAAATGGCAAGAAACAAACACCGTATCAGTAACTGGGGTTTCATAACAGCAAAAGACCATTTCAGCCTATCGTGAGATCTGAGCAGAAGAAAGCAACTTGCATTACATAATACACTTTAAAGAGGCAAAATATTTCAGATGTATAAATGTAACATTCTTGTCTTTAAACAAACATCTTATATCTTATATTATTTCCCTAAATCCTGCCAAGAGATCCCAAGATAAAAAATCAAGGCATTTCAAAACAAACAGTGTCCTCAACTGTCTCGTAGTTGTATATTTAATTCAGTATCCAAAGTTTTGCGAGGAGGTTTGATTCCTAACTAGTGATGTTTCCATCAAAATAAAGTGTGTTAGCTTAACATATTTTCCCTGCAGCAGCAAAGTATGTTTTACTGACATTTTTAAAGCATGCAGATAAAAACGACACTTGTTTTTTTCCACATTGTATAAATAAACAGCATCCCCACATTTCAGCACTATTAATGTAACACTATCAAAAGCAGGTCAGACCCAAGCCCTACTGCCTTTAAAACTATACATAAAATATCTCTTTCTGGAAAAGGCTTCTCAGAATAACACTGGAAAAGAAAACAATCCAGCAATATTTCTCTTGGATATTTAAAAAAAATATTAGTTCTCTCTCTCTCTCAGGGAACTCAAGCATTGTTATTCATGTTCCATTTTTCTGTTCTGACTAAGCAATTTTTGTTTGCTTAGACTTTGAACTCGTCAGCTAAACATGTTTCTAGTTTTCATGTGGTGACAGTTATATATTTTAATAAAAAATAATTTTTCAATAGTTAAGGTACACTTTTTATTATTTAAAATATTGTATTTTCCTTTTCCAATGAACTTCCAAAGGGATTTTAGAATTTCCTGATTATATTTTTGTATCACTCCAGAAAACACCAAATGAATATTTGCTCTTACATTGACTGTTTTTATTAATATAATCCCTCTGATTTATTATAATAGCAACTCTGCAGGCACTACAGAAACAAAGATACACTATTTTAATGTCTATTACTATCGTTAGCCAAGACAAAAGCGTCCAACTTGTGAATCTCTAATGGCCCCTGGCTTATATCATCTATATACGTACTGTCTGGTGTCACCTAAAAGCCCAACCAAACCAAGACAGAACAGAAATTCTCTTTCCTTTATCAAATGCAGCAATTCAGCAGTCCCTGAGGATACACTTGATCATTTATTTTGATCTAACGTGTGTGCTGGGGGGAGCATACCCTGTGGCAAGGATACATGACACTGGGGATGCTGAAGACTAAGGGGTATTATATACTGTGGAATTAGTATGCTGATCTGTTCACTTTCTTATGTTATTATTTGCGCTAGTAAGCACTGGACAATGAGTGAGCATGGGACACAAAGAGGCACCTCTGGCACCACACAGATTATTCAAAAAAATATCTTGCAGGTCTTAAAATTATAAAAAAAAAACAACCAAAAAAACCCCCAAAACACAAAAACAACCCAACAACCAAAAAACCCAAAGAAACCCAAATCCCTAAACAAACAAACTGTCTAGCTTTCCAGGCTGGACTAAAAGAAGCATTGGAAAAATCAGTTTTATGGGCACTGCAAGAATAATTCAGTCTTCCACAAGTGGTTGAATGAGGGCTTTTTGTGGGGAAAACACTGCTACTCAAGTACTGGGAACAGTAGGCAAAAGTGGCTTTACAGGATAAAAAATTTGGGGAAAAAAAGAAAGTAGGCTGGAAGAAAAGGCTCTTCAGGGGAAGAGATGGAGCCAGAGGGAGCAGCAAAGAAAGAAACCAAAAGCACATAGAAAAGGCAGGGACACAGTGAAGTACCAGGAGGGTTGAGCGAGCAAGGAGATGAAGGCAAGTGAGGTCAAAGAGGCAGAGAAGAAATGGACCAAAACTGGCAGAGATGGAAAGCACCAACACACCTGAAGAGCGAGGAGACAGGCTGGAGCAGTACAAGGTTAATTGGAGCCACATGGTGAGAGGATTTTCAAAGCCAGGGAGACCAGCTGCTCCAGAGGGTACTTCCAACACCTGGTGGATAAATGTTTGCTCAGTGGTCAGTAGACGGCTGATTTTATCCACCAAGAGTCCTGATACACACCTAGGTCTAATTAAATGAAATCGAGAACACGGCTGAATATCAGCAAGTACTTCCTGGTAGTGTGAGAAGGACTGTTTCCAAAGGAAATTGGTGAAAGTCCTAATGCTGAGGACATTTATAAATAGCCTGTATGAGGCACTAGAAAATGTGCTGTGAGGCATAATCCTGCCAAATTGGCAAAAAAGATAAACCACACGACCAAGAAGGTCTTTCCCATATGATTTTTTATGATTTTGCAACTGGTGCAGGGGGTGATGAAAGGCAGTAAAAAAACCCACAGAGGAGCGTGCTCAGGATCAATGGTTGTACAAGTTTGCTGCTAGAAAAGGTAAGTGCAAAGCCTATGTAAAAGAAGGTGCAGATGTACACGTGTTTGTACAGCTGCACCCCACACTGGGGTCCCGGTCTACCACTATACCTAGTATGGCCATACATTGAAATAGGAAATTTGCACTGAATACTGTCTTTCTTGCCTTAATTAGTATTCCGTCTTTGGAAGCTTTATCTGAGAGGCATTAGGATGAGATCCCAATTCCATGTCTTCAAAAAAAACCCAGGAAGTTAAGCATTAAAGTTACAGATAAATAAATTTTTCTTCAGATGCCAAGAGCTGTTGGCAGCCATGCAAGACTCGGCTAATGTTGCTGAACTGGTCTCCACTGTGCATATTCTTCTCTGCTTTGTAAATTGCCGGTATTTGATGCTCAAGTCAGATATGCCATGACAACAACCAGTTTGCCTGATTAATATGATCTCTCAAGGGGGTCTTCAGTAAGAAAAGGAAATATGTTATTGTTTTTTTTTTTTAGAAAGGCAAAGCAGGCTGTTGCAGGTCTATCAAAAAAGTAACCATCTTGCAATAGTATCCACTGACACTTCAGTCAGCTACCTCAGATGGACTCTTGTCTTGAGGCAAGGAGATTACCCTCAGCTCTCTATGTGAAAGGGATGCACAAGGTTCCTGCTCCATCTTAAGTGCCTGAGCCACATCTGCACATCCTTAATTGCCCGTGTTGGGAGAAGCCAATACAATTCCTCTCGAATTCAGCACTATAAATTGGTAGCACACAGAAGCAGCATACCTTGGAGAAATTCTGAATTTCCACTTGCTGAAAAGAACTTGTGCATGCAGAATCTTAGAGAAACTGAAGGGATTTAACCAGTCAGCATTTCAAATGCATGGCACAGATTTCAAAGGGAGCAGACAAGACAAAATACTTTCATTTAAAGACGACTTCTTTATAAAACAGAGATTATTTTTTTTTAAACAGATCTGTGACTCCTTGGACTAGCTGGCACTAAATTCACAGCTGTCTGGTCGCTTGGAAGACAACTAAAACCTACATCTAATAAAAGACCATGGGGATGTAATGACAACACAAGTTTAGGGTTTGGAACCCCACAGCTGAAGGAAAACTCTGGAGAGAAAAAGGAATTAAAAAAAAAAAGCATACATAGGGAGATGGACATCTCAAAAAGGCCAGTTACCATCAGGCTAACAAGATATTCTTCCACTCTGTTGTTCTCATTCTGGCCCTGACAGCCATAGATTTCTTCCACCAGTTTGGCACAGCTTCAGCATGTTCAAATATTCTTTTCCTGCAGGCTTTTACAAAGAAAAGAGCAATGATGGAGGTTTTTAAAAAAAACCCACCCTGTGAGGGTGCATGTTGGATATTCTCTAGGAATAAATACTGGATCAGGGAATCTTGAAGGTTGTAGGTACAATTCAGTCCAGTTTCTGTCTCCCATCAGGACTACAGACAGGTGAGGAGCTGTCTTGAGATGTGTCTTCTCAGGGCAGATTTGAATGTACAGAACTGCCACTACAGGTAATTCAGAAAGTTTTCAGACTGAACAGAAAAGCATCTAATGAGTTCCAGTCATCTGGAGTTAGTGGACTTTAAGCAGGGACTTTATGGAACACAGTTCTAGATTAGCTGTCTGAAGTCCCCTGAAATCACCTAAAATTAAATAATTCCTTTTTAAATTTGGCACTAATTTGAATTTGTAGATGTTTGTGCTACTTCCCTATTAGTGCTGGTGCATATTCTTTCACACCCGTTTGTCTTCATAAATTGATTAGAAAAAAAGCCTACCAGATCACTCATAGTTTTCTAAGTAAAAATTACCCCATTTATTCAATCCACCTGTCTTAATAACATAAAAGTCTAAAACGACTGAGGCTCTTGGAAGCTATTTTGAAGGTTTGTTAATGCTTTTGGTCAACTGCCATTATGTAGCAGCAAATATATAGGATTATAAATGGCTGTCCAAACAGTGTATTCATTTTTCAAGAAGTGGGAGACACAAGGACAAGAATGGAATACTGATAGGAGATTAATAAATTATGTCCTTACCGATTTAACAGAGGTTTATGAGAACAGTTATTTAGGATCAGCAAACAAGCCAACCAAAGAGAAATTTTCATTTTAAGTACCTCTTAGGATGTGCCCTGATTTAACTCATCAACATATGTGCTTCCTTTTAACCTTACTGCACTCTTTTGAAGTACGTCAAACAGAGGGACTAAGGTCAGGTTTGCAAAGCTATTTAGTGATGTGATGTGAGGTAGTGGAATACACATAGGAATTATCAAAATCAGATCAGTAATGGTGTAATCAATATGAGCTGCTGCTTTGGAAAATTCCAGTAGATATTCACATGCATCTTGATGTATTCACTGTATGCACCTAAATTTAGGGGCATTTGATTCCTAGTTGCTAGTTAAGCCGATATAGATCTTACTGGCTTACTAAGTAATACCTTTAAAAAATAAATAAGCGCAAAGCTTTGTGAAACAAGACATGCATATTTCTAGTCCATTCTACTTAGAGGTAGATCTATATGCGTAATTATTTGCATATGCCAAGAAATCTTAAAAGCATGTCAAGTGAATCAAACTAAAGAAAGGGTGAAAATTAAGTTTAGGGATGTTCAATAATTTCACCACAAAGATAAATGCAATCCAGGACTCGGCTAACCAAGAGAATACAAGCTGCTTCATCATGATCTGAATATGACTGTGACAAAGACAATCCTGTGAAACTTTGACTGCAACTGATAATTTCAAATCTCTGAAAGAAGTCTGATTTGCTCTTCCAGAGAAAAATAATCTAATTTCCCTCCAAGTTACACAAGCACACAGCAGTATTCAGATCCTCTTTTTTCCACAAAGCAGGCAAGCAGCAACTAGGCAGCTAAAAATGTCACAACAGGGCTCAAAGAACCAACCTTTGAGTCCATCACAGCTTCTGCAACAGTGACATCAACAAGAATTCAGCAACACAGCCAGAGATGCATTTTGTAAAGGCACCAACACTGAAAGCAGTTATTGAAAAAATGAAGCCACCATGACTTAAGGCAGTAACAATTTCTGATGAAACACCACTTGCTATGCCAGTTGATGCCTCCCCCCAGGAACACTAGCAGCAATGAGCGGACAGAAACAGCACCACCATTTATCTGGAATTTAATGTTCTTGATAATCACTAAATTGTTTCTCAACACTACATTCTGAATGATTTCATACAAATAACCACACTAAAACCTTCTCCAATTTCATGAGATTGAACAAAGCTTACCATTTTCCAGCGGGAATTGTTTATTCTAGCCATTATTCACCAATTTAAGTATGTCTTTGCCTATCCAGTAACTCAGTAAACCAGAATTCACTACTGATTCTGGGGATAACAAATTTCTTGAAAATATCCTCTACTGAGAAAAGAGTATCTCCATTCAGAGGACCATATCCTTGTATTGGTATTGCTTGTTATTTTTGGAAGGGTGTGACACCTCAAAACCAATTAGCATGGCCTAGTTGTGTCATCTAGAAATGTACAGGTTCTTCAAGATAAAGCACATGCAACACTGACATTACGACAAATGCAGGCAACAACTTGTCAGAGGTGGAAACGTTTGCTGGATAACAGAGATGACATAAACAGAAAGTGGGACAGTCACCTCAAAGAGGGGAAAAAAATGTGTTTTGGCTAGAATTTCAGACGTCACACTGCACTTGCAAGAATCTAAAGGACCTGGGATTTTCCTACCAAAGGCATCTGCCTCATCTTCAAACACACAGAGCTTTCTTTGTGTCACAGAATTTGCAAGAAAGTAGTACAACCTGGGTTGTATCAGAAATAGCGTGCCCAGCAGGACAAGGGAAGTGATTATCTCAATGTGCTTGGCGCTGGTGAGGCTGCACCCCAACTACTGTGTTCAGTTTTGGGCCCCTCACTTCAAGAAAGACATTGAGGTGCTGGAGCTTGTCCAGAGAAGGGCAACGCAGCTGGTGAAGGGTCCAGAGCACAAGTCTTCTGAGTTCAGGGAAGTGGGGTGTTTTAGCTTGGAGAGGAGGAAGCTCAGGAGACCTTATTGCTCTCTACAACTACCTTAAAGGAGGTTGTAGTGATGTGGCTGTCAGTCTCTTCTCCCAAGTTACAAGCAATAGGATGAGAGGAAAAGGCTTTAAGTTGCACCAGGGGAGTTTTAGGTTGGATATTAGGAAAAATTTCTTCACTGAAAGGGTTATTGAGCATTGGAACAGGCTGCCCAGGGACATGGTTGAGTCACCATCCCTGGAGGTATTTAAAAAATGTGTGGCTGTGGTGCTTAGGGACATAGTTTAGGGGTGGACTTAGCAGTGCTGGGTTAATGGTTGGACTCAATGATCTTAAAAGTCTTTTTCAACCTAAATGATTCTCTGATTCTACAAAAAAGGAAAGAAAACACTTGCAAGGGGCTCAAACCTTTGGAATTTGCTGGTCTTTTAAGCCCAAAATAGTGTTACTTTCAGAACACTCACCAAGGCCTATTTCTAAATAAATACACAGGCAATGATTTCATCTTTGGCCTGCTTTTCCCAGAGAGCTGTAGAGGAGCACAGCTTTAACTGTAATGTACCTGTGTGTTGAGCATATGACCCACGTCTGAGGAACTCCCTGTTCTCATGACTGATGGTTGACTGGGATTCTCATGCAGAACTTCAGCTCCTCTCTCCACCATGGGCAATTCTCTAGCCATGCCACCTAATTTAAGAGACAGTAGAAGCCACACATCCTGCCACCTTGCAAGCCCCACATGTGCTCCAAAATGTTTTAAAGTAGGTTTGTGGGTCAGCTGCAGTGTAGACTGCTAGCATATCCCAGCTTAGTACTGCAGTCATGGTGGGAGAGGTCTGATTGCACCTTTCTACTTATTTTTGGAGCAGCCTAAGGCAAGTTTACAAAGTAATCTCTTTCTCTTTCTTTTGTGTTACCGATAGGGCCTTTCTATAGAAAAAAAAGATACTGATATGTTCACAGTGTGATTTCTAAGCTGACAGCAGGCCTTTAAGATGAAGGCACAGACATTATATTAAATATGCTCCATCGCACATATTTTTTGCCTATTATCTAGTTCATATTAGAAAATAGTTGTCATTTTTTTATCAGATACCTTTGGAAACTCACTACTGTTGGACCCTGCCCTCTACTGACATGCTTTTCTTGTGAACACAATGCAGTCTGCTATACGCATGACAACCTAGATGGCACACTTTAAATAAGTCTTTTATGGAAAGAGGCAAAAAAGAGGGAATGACATGAGGACAAAGCCTAAAATGATAGTGATTTCTATTTCCTATGTCAAATAACTGGGAGACAGGGCAAAAAGAAAAAAAAATTCCAATCTTCTTAATAATTACTAATCAATTCTTAATAATAAGCTGAAGATAATTCATTGGGATGAATACAATTTTATAAATAAAAGTCTGGATCATCTTCTACCCTTCAGAAATAAAATTGTTTTGTTTATAGTGCTTGTCAAGCCTGTTCTCTGAGTTTGATAAAGAAAACATGCCAGACCTGGTAGAAGTTGCAGTGGTAAACAAGCAGCTGTGCCATTCTGCTAAACTGCAGCACTAGCACATATGGCACAAAGCAGTACTGGTGGCAAGGGAGCAGTTCCACTCCCGCCAGTCTGTGCCCTCTGCCCAGCACACATTATTATAAGTGACAAGAGAGCAAGTATTTTGATATCTGTTTTCACTTAAGGCCCTTAAAGTGGAGACAACATCCATTAAGACTTACAGTAAACTTCTGAAATAGAACTCCTTGTTGGTGTTTTACAGATGAGACCAGCAGAGCTAAGTGATTTGTTCATGCAAGTCTGTACTGGAGGCAGAAGAGTGCACAGACTTCATCCTATGGCTGTGTATTCCACAGAGTAACAAACTCTCTTTATGTCAAGCAGTGGGAAAGCTCAGCCGAATTGGAAGGAGGTGGAGCATCAGAAGAGATGCCACTTGCTAAATTTGGAAACAACAGGCCCCCAATCAGGACCATTCATCTGGTCCAGTACACAGCTGCTTGCATAAAATAGGCAGCTAACAGAAAAAAAGCTGAAGTCAGAGGACTACACTACACAGATAGTAAAACTTCCCTGAGAAACAGCATTCTTCCGAAGTCATTACTACAGATGTCACTGGTGTGTATGTATGTGCTGAAGCAATTGTATTTCTTATGCCACAGTTGTTCTATGTTTGCAACTGCAGTCCTGAGAAAAACCCTAACGTGCTGGTTTCTCTTTCTGTAGGGTTCTCAGGTTATTTATTCCAGCCCAACTGACAGAAAAGTCAGAGCTACTGCGAGCACAGAGAATGTTTTATGCCCTCCATAAAATCATTTGACAATCCAAGGAAAACTTTCCTGAGTCTGTTGTTCAGATTCCAGTGTGATTAATTATATTCAGTGGGAGCTTTACTTGAGTGAGGACTGCAGGGTCTGACAATATCTGAGCAGGTCAGCCCAAAACATTAAAATGATTCACAACCCTAGAAATAAACATTTGAAGAAAAAACCTGTAAATACAGATCAGCATCACCACTTGAGGGTGCTGCAGTAGTTCTTAAATATTAACTCAAAGATGTGCTACCAGGCAGGTACTGTACACAGAGCTACACGGCAATAATTCACCTAATTACTTCCATGGAGGCACTTGAAACATTTGGAGCTAAATTCGCACAAAATACAGCTGAACAGGAGGTCTTGTTCCGAAACAGAGGTTTAAATCTTAAAACCTTCATAACTAATTCAGATGATAAAATAGGATTCTCCTTAAAAAGAGGTGGAAAAAGGAAAAATTAAGTAGAACAAAAGAGGACTCTCAATTATGCAAGCACATGCATTTCAAACTTCAAAAAATTCATTACAAGTATAAATTCTCAGCTCTGCACACATTTCCTTTGACTGTAGTACAAGCAAATGTTTTCCAAGGCATATCAAATTGATTTTGCTATAAACTATTACAGGATTATAGTCCATTTGATAGTCTTCACTACAGGAAACACACAGAACTAGTCTCTGTGGGAAATATATTGAATAGTCAGTAAAACACAAAGCAATACCAAAATACAATAGAAAATGGTTCAAAAAAGCCACAGCAACCTAAATGGAGAGTCTGAGTCAAACATTATCTATGATTCTGCTATTTTGTGGAGCCTCCCTTTTATCATAAAAAATGCTATTTTCTCAAGAGGATATAAAGCCACAAAAAAAAAAAAAAAGAACAGACAATAATGAAGTTAAAAGAAACTTATGAAATCACTACATCTGTGAAAGCATAGTGACTGCACATAAAATGAGCTCTCGTTTAGAAAGCATGTTCAATTCTAGTTCTTTTATTTGACTCTTATCAGACAGTCAAGAGAGCTGATCAGGGACTATTTGGTGATACTCTTGGAAAACACTGATCCACCAAAGTTAAAACTGCTGGCAGAAAAAGAGCTGGTTTAAAAGAAAATTCCCAGTTCAAAGACATTTGTGGAGAGGGATTTATTTCTTAAGGTTAGAAGATATAAATGGACCACTTTCAGACTGAAAATAACACACATTTATTTCCAAAAATGAAGTGATTCTGAAATGCTGATGAAGTATGGCCAAAAAAAAAAAGTCGGAAATAAAAATAAAAAATTTTAGTTGACCCAAACTGATTTTATTCTTTGGCTTGCTACAGAGCAGACATTTCCAAGATCTATTTCCCAACCCAACTCAGAGCAGCAAAGTTTTTGAAGCCTTGAAACCCGAGTTTCTCAGCTCTAATCTCTTTGCTGGGTGCCCAGTAGAACATGGTAGGTTGAAAGGCTTTCTAAAACTATTGAAAAACATGATAATTATCTGGACCTTGGGCCTGAAGTCAATGTACTGCAATCAGCTGGAAGAGTAAGACTGCCTTGCTGCAAGGGTGAATATAATCTATGAACAGGTGAGTACTAGGAATAGTCCTTTGCAATGAGAGGCAGTCTCACCCTCCTCCCATGTCCTATCCCTTCAGTGACTGTTCAACAGCTGAATTGCTGCTGCTGCTGAAATCGATACCACCCACGATCCACAATATGCACTTCCCAGGACTGTACTCACATAGATAAGGAACTGACCCAATTTTTAAAGATTGAATTTAACCCCAACAAACATTGTTACAGAGTACATACACACAACCCAACAAATGCTTGCGCCTCACTTTCATAGCAAAAGACACCAAAGGGAAAGCAATGAGATGAGGGTGAATGTATCAAGGAGAGGTGTGTAAGAGCCAGAAATTCATTCTGCAAATGATATGAAGAACACACTTCTTTGGCCTTAGCTCTCATTTGGCCCCTATATTGCAATACTCAGCATCAGAAAAACAGAGCAAAAGCTACTGTAGATGCTTTACAGAGAGAGGAGTAAACCCTGAGCCTATGTAGCAAGACACTGTTTTATTAGGGCATCTGAAATTAATGTCAATATTCCCTTTCTTTATAAAAAGTGTGTTAGAAATAGACAGACAATCTTGACACTATGTGTGCTTTTCTACAGCCTATTCATTTCTACATTGCATTGTTCAACTAGTTATTTTTAAATTTTCATTACTTCGCAGACAGTGTCCTGATTATTCCTCTGAGAATGGTAATATTTTAAATACCTTTACACATCATTAACATTAGCACAAGACCTACCCACTTCCCTATAACAAGGTCACAAATACCAGATGAACATTTCCAGTGAGCAAAATAAAAGATATGTATAATTTTTACAAGTTAAAAAAACTGCTGTCGGGACTTTTTTTCGAAGACAAAAATAGAAGAAGGTAGAATACCGTCTTGGCCTCACTTAAAGCATGAGCCCATCTCACAGAGGTTTGTATGGAGTTCCAGCCTGGCCTACACATATAGAGAGAGTCAGTAAACAGGCCACAGCCAAGTGATTTGGCTGTCAGATGCATGGACAAGACCTCCTGATTGTTGATTTGCATCTTTACTATGTGGGAAATTATGCCTCCAGCAAAGTGATACATTTACCTCCTACTAATTTTAGTCAGACCAGGATTAAATTTTGGGCAAGTTGCTTTGATTCTGTTTCAATTACCCCTGGAATAAAATGTCTGCATAATAACCTCCACCTACCCAGAAGGGGCTGTGAAGATTAATGGTAGGAAAGCACCTGGATGCCAAGGACAGACATTTGTCCTACTTACGTCTACATATGAAAAATGATCAGACTCTTTTGTCTCTCAGAAAACAGTCACAGTTACTTTAAAATACATATTCAAGCTAAGAGTTGTGAACTCAAAGACCAGAGTAGTTGAAATTATTAACAAGGAACATGTAACTCTGTAAATGTATTTCACTGGGAAAAGGTCAGTATTAGAGATATGAGACAGCCTTTTACATTAGAATAACTCATATCACCTTCTCTTCATCCGTCATGTATTTCCATAACTCTGTGCCTTCTTTCAGTCATCTTATTTAACAAAAAGGATTTATGTTTTGTGGAAAACGGCACTACAGAAAAGGCATATTTATTAAGTCTGCCATTGCAAAATCTTTTTTTATTAGATGTGTTAGCAGCCCTTAACTTTTTCAATAATCTTATTATTTATTGCACACTGTACTTTATATTTCAGTCAGTTTAATTATACCAGTAACATGCTGGGTAACATTTCTAATTTTCCTTCTGTAAATAACAGGTATCATAGCAAAATGTCTGTAAGCACTCGTTATAAATGAGGAACGCTTGTCACTCATATCAAACCACCGTGGTTTGCTATGCACAAATGTTTTTAAAACATTCAGATTTTTGGGATGAAATATTTCATTCCAAGGAGCATGTGGTTGCTTTGTGTCAAGGTACACAGGAGAGAGTGACAGCTGTGTAAACACTGAATTATGGCATACTGCAAAACACCCCAAACTTCTCCACAGAAGCATTTCAGAGTATCTGCCCTCCTACAGGGAGGTCTTCTGAACCACATTTTGTGTGTAGCAGGGTCAGGACCCACTGTGCTTTTGCTCCTGTGCAATGTGCATAGAAAGGAAACAACAAAGTGATTTCTTTATTCCTGCTCCATATTGTCCCTTCATGGCTTCACTAGATGAGCAGGAATACTGCTACTGTTGAGATAATTAGCACAGGCAATTAATAAGAGATTGTTAATGTTTCACTGAAACACAATAGCAAAAGATAAATAATTCCTCCCTGAAGATCTAAACCAGAAGATTAATTAACAGCTGGATGGGAGGGGAAGCAAGAAGCTAGAACACACTCCAGAACTACAATCTGCTACCCAATCTTTGCAGGAAAACGTGTGTGTTCGCGCATTATATTCTTTACTTAAGCATCTATCCTGCATCAGCAAAGCACCTGCAAAGCTCTCCACCGAGTTCAGTAACAGCAGGATTGCACCTGAAGTTGGAAATGCTCATCCTTAGAAAAGGGTGATCCTAATAATGTGATTACATGGTCCAGTCCTGTAAGGAATGTTATTCAGTCTCCACAGAAAACTTTGCATGATCAGGGCTACAGCTCTATGTTACGGTGGTAACACGCTGAACAATCACCTCAAACTAGCACCCTCCTCCTTACTCTGTGAGGATCTACAATCCTTCTTTCACTCCTTGTTTTCTCCAGGTCTATCATTCTTTTTCCTGTTAAGGATAAAGCTTGAGTACTTCTCAATACTTAGTAACTTCTCTAGCACCTCATGGGGAGTGAAAAACATGTAAAGCAGAATTAAGACTTATCAACAGCCCTGTGTTTTAATTCAGGACCCCTAGAAAAAGCAGCTGAAAAACTCATCTTTCCTTTCATGCTATCCCAGCCTAGTACCCTACTTCATTTCTCTCTAGAAGACATCTTTCCATGCTCTGGAGGGATTTTCCCCAAGCACCTCTTCCCTAGGACACAGACAGCTCTCACCAAGCTTGTCACTACACACAGCTCCTTGCTTCCTAAGCCCAATCACCAGATGTGCGTCTTCATGGCATGCACATACCCTTCTCGTAAACACAGCCCTGGCCAAACACTGCAGGCAGGCAGTTCCTAGTCTGCACAACTCGTTCCCTCCTAGCTCAAGTACAAAGAGGGAAGGTCTTCCTTACTCTTAAAAAGGGTTGGTCTATGCTAGAATATCCTTTGCAAAAGCACTGCATTTCAAGGTTGAGCTTTTTGAGTATTGAAGTTGCCTGGTTCCCATCAAGTTTATGGAAAGGCCTGAAATAACACCTCCTGTTTAGGCATGAGTGCTTATTTATGTTCTGCTTTGAGACATTTTGCTTCTGAGCTGGTGTTTGGGTACCCCAGAGAAAGCTGTTTGTTGGGCAAAGAGCTACATACATGATGCTGTGTGTAAAGAAACACTGACCATCATAGTCTGCCATTTACATATCTCTTTCAGAGCTCTGCTAAGCTTCAGGACATAGCAGAGGAAGATACCTGTACTTCACCTTTACATACAGCAATTCTGATTTACCATGTGCCAGTACAAGGGCAGAGGAGAGGCAGGCTTCCCCTTTCTTCTCTGAGACTCTGGGTCTTTAGGCAGCAGAAGAGCAGACTATGTAGCCAATAGCACGCGATGCCAACTTCTTTTGCTTCCCTGGCACAAGCAGCACCATATGCTCTTGCTTCCAGACTGTCTCTCCACACAGGATGGCCAGAGGGCTCTGCAATCCAGGGCAGCATAGTACGGGAAGGCAGGAGTATAGAAGCAGTGTATCTGTGCCCAGCTACTTTCCTATTTCTAGGTTTACTGGTGAGCTGAGAAAGTATGGAATGATTCACATCCATTCCTTAAAATCATGTAACTAAATCAATGAGATGCATTTTTGCCTGCCGCACTGAGCAAAGGGGAGTTCTAGAGGAAAAGGTAATTCATAAAGAACTGAATGGAAATAACTGCAGGTGCTATGACAACTTATTTGTTTATTTAGTTTTAAAATTATTAACAAATTTGCCTCTCCACCAGCCTCAGTGCCCTAACATTATTAACTACTCAATAAAATTTCAACAGCTCTAAAATAATCAGTTTTACAGAAACCCAGTCACCCAGCCACTTTCACAGCTATCACTTGCTTCAGTGCAAGAGGAAGAAAACCAAAGACCTCTGCCTTCTGCAACATACTCCAATTCTTTAAATATGGGCTATTTCAGATCTGTGATTAGAAACACATTCCAGAGTCCTGGAGAACACTCTGCTAATAGCTTTAGCTTTTAATGGGCATATGGGTCAAGTGCCCTTCTGATCTCAGCTTGATGATGCAAGCATGATTCTCATGCTGGACAAGCTCCGGGCACAATAGATCAAAATTGGCATCTTATGCACCACCCACGACCTACAAGTGGCCAGTGGAGATCCTGAGCTTGCCACGTCAATCCAAATGTTTCCCTCAGAAGAAAAATCTGTGCATCTCCACAGCTGGCCTGCGACAGTATGTCAATAATCTGGCCGTAGATGAACCAGGCATAGACAAGGCAGCTGAGAAGAAAGGCCAGCAGGCATTGTCCAAAGGGGATTAGGTGCAAATCTTTCTTTCTGACGTACAGGTAATACCTGCTTCCTCCTCCTACCCTCAAGACCTCCATATTGCTGTAGATGAAGTTCAAGCAGCTCACCTTCATCCACACCCAGACATGACTGGAGAGAGAAGCTAACTTCCAGCACTCCAGATTCACTTTTGAAAATGCTAGCAAATATGTCAGTGCTTATCAATATGTTGGGACACACATACAAACATAGAGAAAGCCCTGGCATGGCAAAGTTTGGAACCCCAGTCCACACAGGAGACATGCAGGGCTTCCCAACTCTTGACAGGCTGAAGCTGGAACCCAGGCTTGATCCAAAGTCCACTAAAACCAAAGGAAGTCTTTTCAGTCTCCAGACATTAGGCCTCTGTGTAGTGAAAGAAGAATGGAATTCTCCCAAGACTGGCAAATTAAACCCAGATAGGTACTGACTAAGGGAGCAGAACATTTATGAGATACTACATTCATCACTGGGATTCTTTATATGTGAAGAACCAGGTTTCATTTCTTGTTTATTTGCACAGAAAGTACAGCCACAGTATTTTGTTTAAATGAGCAGTCTTTTGATATTTCAGTAGGCTTTTCTATTTATATAATGGGGCTCTCTTGAACTCTCCTCTTGAACTCTGAACTTTACCTGTGATGCCCTTGTCTGTACACATCTTTCATGACTGGCACAAATGAGTACCGCAGATATTTCAAAGTACCACCAGTCATCTCACTAGTGTACTACAATGCAGTAAAATATATGGCAAATTACAACTACAAAATACATTTTAATCTTTCTAAAACCTGCTTCCCGTTGACGACCCAAAAAAAGGGAGAAGTTCAGAATACTATTTTATTGTTTAGCTTGCCTGCCCAAGCTCCTACATTACAAGCTGAGAAATGCTATGAGCCTGAATGAACTGACCATCTACAATAACCAAATTTCTTCCTACTGTTTGAAAAGCAAATATGCACAGGAAAAGCAATAACCTACTATATATGTCAAAAGGGAAGAAGAACCTTTAAGTTCAGTGGCCTGATATAATATCAATGCCATAAATCCGTATGAAGCGGGCACTGTTCTTTTCCAGCTGGAATCACACTGGTGTCCTTTTAGCAAAGCAATGCAAAAAACTAACGCAGCACAAAAAGGGCTGCATGAAAGCAACTTTCGATACCACTTATTTTGCCTATTTCCTTACTGATTTCCTTCCTATTTCTTACTGTCTCAAATCAGTGCAGCAACCTTTGTTTTCTTCGATTAGCACAATGAGTTAATGTAGACATTTTACAACCAGCATTGCCATGATTAATGGAAATAGATTTGTCCCTACCGCTTAATGTTAAACAGCTGAGGTCAGGTTATATGCTAATTTAAACTTCAGACAATCCTACTTGTGTCAATGGGATCACGCGTGCAGCAAAATGTTGCTTCAGCTGCATTTCTGTCTCCTGCAGCCTTCCATCGTACCTTAACATATTTCTTCGGTGATGTTCTAATGGGTACATAGCAATGAGGGTCATTCACAGCAAATGGATTTTTGCACTGCTGCTTGCAAATTGCAGTACTCCTATTTGCCAGTCACATAACAAACAACTGGCCTAAAAGCAGACGATAAAAGCAGGAGATAAAAAAACCCACATGTGGAGCAGCAGAACTAGTGAAGCAAACATTTCTATGAAGACATAGCTAATGGTTAGATTCTCTAGTGTCTAATGAGGTATCAGCTCCAACTGAAATTTGTCCTGCAGGTAAGGCATTTCATAACAGCTCTTCCTTTATAAGGCCTCTAGTGCTTGATAAGACTAAACATTACACTGCAGCCTCCCTTCAAGGGTCTATGAATTGTGTTTTTCTTACCAGACTACCTATTTTCAAAGAAAATTGTGGCAATACAGACTTCTACCCTCACATGCCTTTCAGAGTTGGTTATAAAATTACTGAAATAGGAAAAATAAGACAGAAACACAAAACCATGACTGTGACTGTGCATCTGTGAAGCACTTCTAGGGAAAGAAGCAAGTGGATCGCTTATGTCAAAGCGCATCTAGCACAAAACCAATGAGCGACAAGATTTCAAAGGTACAGAGCTTTTGTGAGACTGTTCTTGCAAAGACAGGACACATCCCCTGGGATATTTGTGGCTATTAAGATGTGGTGTGATGAGAGTACTGTTTCAGCAAGAGAAGGATGTTGCATGTGGCTGAAACAATTGCTCCTTACACCAGTTCAATGTGCACAAAACAAACTGCATCACATGTACAGAAAGGCATCACCATTCCTGCACCTGTCACTACTGGAAGGCCATTTGGGACCACTTTTTCAACTTTATTTCTGGTAATGCTCCATCCCAAGCTCAGCTGCATTCACTGGAGTTCTGTTCTGACATCAGTAGGATAACTGATGATAAGCAAGGACAGTGTGCGTTTTCTGAAACGTCTCAGCAATCTTGTCAAATAAGTGAGCACTACTAGGGAAATATCCAAAGATGCAGAGTTAGAATTAGTGAAAGAAAAAGGAGGTTTATTATTTATATTCCAGCAGCATGTAGCAACTCCAACTGTGATCTGAGTCTCAGTGTGCCAGACAACATAAAAACATACAGTAGAAGCCAATTTTGGCTCTGAAGAGCTTACAGTCTTCAGAGGCAAGACAGACAGAAGGTGAGAAAAGAAAGAGAACTAACATACACACAGCAAAATCAGTCGCAAAGCTAAGAGTAATACTGTCTCCCTCCAAATACTGAAGCCTATCCTCTGTCCAGTCTGTCATACTGCCTGCTGATCTGAACAGTTTGACACCTTGAATGCTTTCACTTTCAGGAGTAACTCTGCAAGCTAAGGTATGAGGAGCCCCAAGCAGAAAGCAAGCTGAATCACATCTCCAGAAACCAAAATTATCAGTTTATTCTGCTATAATTCTTCATGAATCCATACTAGGTTATTGCTCCTTTGTCCTTTATTTCTCTTTTACCATCTTTTTTTTTTTTTTTTCCCTAAGTAGGTCACCTCATCTCCTGAAGTATGAAGCCATAAGACTATGAAAGCATAAAGGAGATTTATTCCTCTCTGTGTGCATGATCTTCTCCACTGAAAGAAGTATGGGAATGACTACAAGGTTCATCATCAACTTCCAAGAATAGACAAATGCCTTTGTTATGCTTCTGTGGCATATCTCAAACACCGGCAGGATAAAAACTACAGTGAAGAAAGAAAAACTCTTGCCATTAACTTGTCCACTAAAATATTTTAGCATGTTCCAAAGGTGGTGAAAGGTCAGAGACTAATTTCATTTGAGAGTTTTAATTTGCTAGACTTAACATATGTCCATTAATGGATTTTTTTACCTGTCTCAGACCTGTCTCTGCTCCTAGATACACATTTATATTAAATTTATGATTTACAAGCATCATGATAGACTGCCCTTTGCCAACCTCTTAAAGGGCTATCAGTCACAATGATTTTTCACATATGATGCTTAACTACATTTTAATAAGTTGTTCTTGAGAAAATAAATTCCCCAGCAGGTGAAGCTGACAGAAATTTAAACCCTGCACATGCCTAAAATACAATGTCTTTGCAGAATAACATCAAGCAATTCCTCAGTACTGCTATTTTGTATCGTTTTTTACTGATTTTTGTTTGCACTAATTCCAGAGGTCTCACTTCACACCACCAAAAAATGATGTCATTCACAATAATGACTGTTCTCTGAAATTTCTCCACATAAGGCAACACAAGATTGAAGAAACTCACAGACTAAAGATGGGTTACTTGCATTCAAGCTGTCTGTAGTGAAGGAAAAGCTTGTGGCTATTTTATCAAGAGGTGATGCTGATGCCGTAATTACAGGATTATTTATACATGTACTAGACAGCACACACACACTCATATATGCAGATAACCACAGTATTCAACAGGGTCAGGAAGGACCATGACTCACAAGCGGCCATTTAAATAAATATACTGTAATACTGACATTTCAATTTAATGGAAAATGCTTCTGAAAATAGACTAATAATGTCTGTCCTTACAAAATTAATTCTGTAATTTCATATTCTAAAGTCCTTTGAAACAAGAAGACTCTTTCCAGTATATAAGGAATAAAATTATGTGGAACAGGAAGATTTCCTTAGAAAGTTAAACCAGAAAAGAACATATTAAGAATCTGTATCTTTTAAGATCTTCCTAACTCAAATATTCACTTTCATCAAAAGGCCACTTGCTTCCCTAAGGATCAACAATTGTTAGGATCCAATACCTTTCCTAGGAATTAACTACAAGCCCATGGACTCTACTGTCTCTAGAAATACCTTCTACATTCTTCTCCATTATCCACTCCCTCAGGTGGATATATTTTTCAGCTAAAACCAGCCTTCCTTTCTGGCCACTCTTTGTCAATGCCTCCTTACTTTTGACAAAACGGAGAACAAAACATTCAAAGCAAGAAAGCTTTTATGTGCAAATAAATCAATGATGTTTACAAGATGAATTAGGTACCTAGCTACACTGAGATCTGATTCCAATGAAACCAAAGACAACTATACTTATGCAGGGTCTGCTGACCTGGAGTTTTCATTAGATCCACAGGAAATTTTAAGCTTTTAAAACCACTTGTTAATATTGCCAGATGACACAGTTATGCAATTATCTGGCCCATTAGTTTTGCAGTTTACAACCACTAGCAAGTGGTTTTCCCACACTCTGAACACTTTGATGGAAAACAGTATTTACAATAGAGTAGCTGATAACACAATGCCGACACCAGAAATTCTGCTCAAGTCCCTGCTTCAAGTATATCCAGGACTGGAATACAGGTCTCTTCTCAGAGTTAGGAGAACAGGTTAAGATCCTGTCTCAGCTTATGTGATAGCTCCAAATGGCTCCAGTAACTGTCAGTTCAGGTTCCTCATGTGTCTAGTCTTTGAAGCCACATTATTTGAAGAACCAGATTTTTCACACAATTTAGTTGTTGCAACACGCTCCAGGAAAACTGTGGGCAGAATCACTGATGAAGAAAGGACACACTGAACATCTACTAAATTTTGAGACTTCATTTGACCTACAAGAGCAGTGAGCTTAACAGTGCTCCATCCATTAGTATTACTGGCCAAGGCTGCTCAATAAAGGCTTTACGATGAAAGCGTAACAACCACAGCAGGCATAATTCTTAGTGTTCTTGTGGACAATGACTAAATCAATACTGAGTACCAGCCTCAGAGTTTACACATAGCAACATGGTAAGTCTTCCTTCTTCATATAACTTCACGAACAGCATGCAATAAACCATTCAGCAGGTACAAAATGCAGGTTCCTGCATTTCAATACAACAGCTCAATTTTTCTCCTTCTAAGTTGTTCTCTGTTGTGGAAACAAGACAGATAGGCCAGTGTAAAGTACGCTACGCAGACATGCATTCTGTTCTATGGATTTGCTCCTTACACAGTGAATCTTCTCTTCTGTGATATTTAGATGAACACATACTTACACAGGTCCAATGCACCACAGCTGCACATTTTTAACCTGCATCTTCAGCTATGTCTGCAAGGTCACACAAGAAAAACCCAGCAGTGACAGAGAAGGATCTCAAGCCAATAGCGTGTCAAACTTTCCATAGAAACCAAGCACGGAGTTCATAGTTAACTCACTGTTTCCTTATCACCTGAGCTGTGGCCATGCTATACCCTGACTGTATGAGCTGAGCTTTCTTTCGCACCATTAAGCGCCCACAATTTAAATATTTATAGCTAATCTCTAGTCACATAAGGTCCCTTCATAAGTAATAACCACTTCAGGTTAGGAGTCACTTGATCTATTTGAGCACCTATTTCATACAGAGATGAGTTCTGTGCAAGCCACAGTAAGTACACTCACTAGATCCCCACAAATTTCAGTAGGAAACTGGGATAACCAGCTCAGATGTAATGGGTCTATCATCCATATTTCTACTCATAATCAGGAAACCTGAATCAATCATAAATTAATCCTGCATTCCACGCATTAACCCTAAATTTCCTAGAGGCAGAAAATGGACTCTGCCGACAAACTGCATTCTCCTCATGTAAATTTTATTTTTCAGCTATGATGGGTTTAATTTCACCTTGATTTCTTTGGAGACTAAAAGTATTACAGAAAAAATACATTTCTTCTGCTTTGCCTTCAGCCTGAGAATGACAGCAACATTCTCCCTGTGAAGAAACTGGAAATGCTGCAGTGATTTTTATCACTAGCACTTGTATTTCCTGGATATTAATAGATGTTTGGAAAACGCTGTAGTATCTCATTGTTTATGAAATACAGCTGGGTATAATCCTGCAAAGAGATGAATACCTCTATATCAGGAGCTGAGCAGATTGCTTGTCTTACTCTTCAGTTTACATTAATGAACCACTAAGGTTTGGCTTGGAAAGGTGATGTTAACACCACAGACTGGACAGATCTACAGTCAGTATGCAATCAGCATTTACTTTGTCATGACAAGGGTAGAGCTGTACTCCTCCTACCCACTGCAAAGTCAACAAAGTGCAACACCTGTAACATATCACTCCAGCTCATTACAGTGCACAGGTATGTCGTATTTTCGAATAAGCTGATCAACACGCTATTGTTTCAGTCAATACCAGAGTATCAAAATTCAGACAGATTTTAAACTGGAAAAATTTAAAAAAAAACACCCCAACAATAAGGACAAGAAACTTACATTCCACTGAGAATAATGAAGTACACAAATACAGGTTGGGCAATTTCCAGATACGTGGAAGTTCTGAAGGGAAAGGATGTTGCATTAAAATGAACCTCAAACTCAGTATGAGACAATCATCTCATATCAAAAATACATCATGGTTTTGGGAAGTGTAAATACTATGATGCAACCAGTGAAGGAGATAAAAGCTTTTGATAAAATTCCAGTCAGATTTTTACTTGACTCAGCATTCATGGTTCTGTGCCCATTTTTAGACACAAAATGCAGATTAGTTTGGAAGGAGAAAAACAAGGAGAGACACTTACACAAAAGGAAAACTGTTTAATTGAGAGGGGTAAAAAAAAGCCCAACAGCTTTTTAACAGCCGGTTATAAAGGAAGTAGCAAAAATTGTCGTGTCTGTGGTGGGCAGAACAGATCATACAAGTTAGCACAAGCAGTAAGAGAGGGAAAACCTTTCTATGGATAGAAAACCTTTCTAAAGATTGTGCAGTATCACCCAGGAAGATTGTCAACCCTTCCTCATTACAATTTTCAAAAAGTAACAGACACATAGCAAGAGTGACTAAGGCAAAGCTGATCTTGGCTTGCAGCTGGGCAATGAACTAGCTAAAACTGAATGTTCCCTTTTAGCCCTACTTTTTTGTCAGTAGTGGTGAGCTTTGTTTCTTTTTTGTTTTATTTCTCCTATGGGTAAACAAGACGGAATGTCCACAGTATGGCTCTCAGGTGCTCATGGGAGATTGCAGGGCTTAAATGTGCAAAAATATATATCTTTCTATTCTGTGGAAACTGGCCACATTTGAAATGATACAATTCTGCAAGAATCCTTCAGAGCCTTCAAACCATCATGTGTCAGAGTAGGTATTTTAAAGATGATTTTCATTATACTACACATATCTCACTTGATTATACTTTGATTCTGTTCTCACTTTAGCAGGCACCACTCCTGCTGACTTCAATAACATTATTCCTTCTGGTTTTACACTATTCTAAATGAGAATAGACCCAGCCCTAAAGTAGTAAAATGGATTTGGGATTACAAGATCTTAATGTTCTGGGGCCTTTTTGCAATTTACTACTGTTCTCCAGGTTTCATTTATGCCTATAAATTGTCCCTTTGATGGCAGTGGCAGGAATGTGTTTCTTTAAGACACCACTTGCTTCCATAAGCACGGAAAGACCGATGAACCCCTGCAGAACCCTGCAGCTGGGGCTAGATTGATCTGTAATGCAATCCAGCAGTTCTTAAATACAGGTAACATGAAAAGCACTTCAGCAAGCTGCTGAATACAGCAGTCTGTTTAAAAACAATAGAAGTGACTGAGTATATTCATCTCATTGTAAGAAAATGCTCACAGAATAAGACAAGCTTCCCCGAAAGACTGGGTTTTCCAGTTACTTGCTGTGACTGCATCCCCTGGTGAGTTGCACTTCTGAGTTCATGAATGCAGCAGCACGAAGTAAGGAATATTGAAAAGCTGGGGCTCTTTTTAGACCTCAGTCCACCTCTAGACAAAAGCCTTAATGATCTTCAATATTTTACATGCAGGCTGGATCTGAGGAAACACTCATAAAAGAATTACCCCAACAATAAATCTAACCTAAGTTAAACTAAATGAAAGATCCTGTGAAACTACATTCTACTAAGTATTCTAAAATTACATTCAATATTAAAATACCAGAGATCCCCAGCAGTGCCACATCATTGCTCAAGTGGGCATCTTCCACACACAAATTTCATTTTTACAGACATAAAGCTTCTCCAGCTTCAGAATGTTAAACTGGAACTCGTATGATTTGAACAGAAAACTCATGAATGAGAACTTGCCTCTGTATATCTCAGAGAACTCCCTGAAGAAGCCTACACCCAAAATAGGGGCATACTCACTAAATATGAAGAACACTCAACTCCCAAAGACAGCATTGCTGAAACGATCCTTCCTGGAGCCCCTGCAAGAGTAAATAATCCTGACATCCCAGAAGATACTCTACCTCTGAAGGCTCTAGGAAAGTCACAGTAGGTAACTTTAAGTTTGCTTTTCTCTGAACATAGTTGTCTTTTAGAGAATCAAAAGGGTAAAGGGTCTAATCCTAAAACAAATTAAAGCTAGTTTAGGTCTGCTTCCAAAACATTGTTTTCCCCTGGAAGATAACTGGCAGTGGCAAACTGTCTTTTTAGGGAACCAGGAGACATCAAGTTATATGTCAGGACCCCTTTTTGGTTGTTAAACTCTTTCATGAAGGTTGAACCTGAGGAAATCCACAGTGCTGATAATCACAAAGATTATCTTCCCTTGCAAGTATAAATAGGTAACAGAAGTGTTTTTCAGGTAGAAGAGAGTTTCATTACTTTCACAGCAAAGGAATTTTGCCTGCCTAACACTTTTCTTGTAAGAGAAGTCATGGGAAATTTTATAATGGAGAATTTCTGATTTCTGCAAATGATATAAGCCAAAGATGCTGGAATCCTAGAAGAGAAGTAAAAAGGAAGTGCCTAAAATGGAGGACAGCCCATAAACCCCAGCATTTGGAACCCAATCTCAGCTCCAGAGCTGGGGTTAACTGAGGATGCCATGAACACTTCTGTGGATCGTCAATCAGATAAGCTCTCCAAAAGCAATGCTTAGCCTCTCCTCTCTGTAAAAGAGCTCCTGCTGTTCCTCACATAGTACACCATTGATGGGAACCCATTTCAAGAGTGAACTGTTCCCTTGATTGTGCAGACTGTCAACAGCTGAGAGGATCTCTAATAAGCTAGTCACAGAAGAAATCTTGAACATTGTTCTGTTTCAAATCTATGATAATTCTCCAGGTCAGGGGTCAAATCCTTTGGCGATTAGCAGAATAAATTAGTTTGTTAATCAACTTGAAGGAACAAGTACTAATTAATGGGGAGGTGTTACGCATGCATGACTAAAGATACTCACATAATCACATAGCTAGAATGACCTGGTTTTGAATGACATATCCTACCCAAAATAGTCTAGAGCAAGAGAAGTGCTGTTGACAAATGGTAGTTGAGTAAAGCTGTTTGGGTATGCATGAAAGGTATGTTGCCTTAAGCAGTATAAGTGGATCTGCGCTTACAGCAAAACTGCATTTTTGAAACTATTTCAAAGTTAGAGCTGCAAGAAGCTATTCAGAAAAGAATGTAAAAAACAGGTCTGGTGGCATCGATCATAAGTTCATAACCCTTCCACTGCATGGAAAATTGGGAAAAACTGCAGAGAACTAAAACCAGGAGAGCAAAGACATGGAGAAATCAACTGACAAAATAAAACTGCACATTGGCTATGTCCGTGAACCAGACATCCCTTTAATATCATTGTATGCTTTGCTTTAGGTAGGTATTCACCATTTACTAGAACTAATAAAATTGTGGCCTGAATGCAGGGACCAGGGTACACTCAAAACTTTTGGAACAGCAGACCTGGAGTTTGCTCCTATTTTAAGATGAAAAGTTACAACTCATACACCTTTTTAACTGGATCTTGCTCACACATAACCTTTAGTAATTGTGATGCCATCCAGAAAGACATTGACAAGTTTGAGGAGTAGGCCTGTGCAAACCTCACGACATTCAACAAGGCCCCTATATCTTCTTCTAAGTTCTCCAAATAGAAAAGCCAGGATTTCCACCTGTTTTTCTTTCCACTCTCTAGCAAGACTGTTCTTTCTACCATTTTCAGATTACTTATTCAAAGTTTCCTAAACAAGAAACCTCAGTTCACACCCCCAAGTCCTTGTTTAAAGTTTTACTCAAAGATCTTGACATTTTATCAAAGTCCTGTTTATCTCTATCATTCATCTGTCTTAAGGCTCTTTAGGGTTATTGATGTTACTTTCTGTAGAACATCAAAACAACTCTCCAGTATTAACACACAACCAGACACAAGCTCATGCAAAAACAGAAGAAAGAAACCTTCCAGATTTCCCCTTCCTCATCAGATTCTTTGAGCTACTGGCATTGACCAGAAGGCTGTCATATATTGGGTCCCAGTACACGCATAGAGCAGAAGAATGGTCAGAAAGCATTCCAGTCTAATGTAAGGTAAGAGGCAGTACACTCTGCAAGTAAAGGCTACCAGCCAAACTAGCACAGAAGCTCTACCAGGTCCCCTGTGGACTTGTGTTGCACAGAAACTCTGATTAGGTTAGCATAATGATCCCCTTTAGGCCACAAAATCTATGATTGTTTCCATAATCTGAACTAGCACATTATCAGAGATAATTTTGTAAACTGATGTCAACATTAGAGAAACTCAGAATACTATTCAATCAATACTCTGAACATTAAAATAAATTCCTAAGAGTCCTTGTGTGTATCCACTGCATCAGTAACAGACTGTAATATTTGCAGAACTCAGGGAAAGTATCAAGAGTCTATTTGCTTAGTCAAACAACAAGAGTCCTCTGAATTCCTGGTAAGTTTCTCTGGCCTAATTGACATTAGCTAACAGTTGCACTTAAACATCTTATTGCTTTTATCAATGAATTCAGAGAAAAAAACCTCTAGGATGTAATGACAGGACAAACCTTCCTTAACCTCTTCCTATGCAGGAGTAGATTTTCCAATAGCTTTTCAAAGAACTAAAAAGTCTGTTTTGGAAACGAATCAGTAGACATCACAGCTGTCAAGACACCAGCTTCCCCTGATGCATTCCTGTTATAAACTAATGCACTCATATAATATAATCTTCAGTTTTATTCTTAGAGATCCTAAATGTACACATTCGTCTATAAGGACCCTTACCATGAGCAAACACCTTAGATAATCTCTTGACTCCCCCCATTGCATCATGCTTGGAAGTGAACTGAGGGTGAGGCACTGCACAGCACTTTTTTGGCCAAAGCATCCATCAAGAAAACAGTCAGGAGAGAAGAGCCACCTACTGAAAAGCAAATACACACCAGCAGAAAAATTAGAACTTAGAGGTCCTCCCCCTTCTCATCAGCACACAAGGAGCAGTAAAAATCAGGCATCCAGTCACAGTCTGACAACCTACTCTGAGCATACTTCACTGGCACAGCATCCGAGTCCCTCTCCTAGCCTAGCACAAGCAGTAGCCCCCAGCCCTAGTAACTCTTCACCTGCAGAAGGACAAAGGCCACCACGCACAGGGTTTCAATGGGCTGCAAGCACTGCTTTACAACAAGCCACTAAACTAACCTTGCTTTACAAAATAGCCCGTGTTGCTCTGGAGCCCTTTGGCTAACTGAATTATCTGGGGAAGAAAAAAAGAAATATTCCACAAATCCTACTGATTTTCTTGCCCAAAAATATGTATCCCGAGACATGCAAGATTAGCACATAATGAGCTACTAATTTTGAACCGTTACCTATAGCTCCTCAACCACACTGAGCACCGGAGTAGAAAATGCCTCAGTCAGACAACTACTTCTCAGCCAACATGGTTAACTCTCTGACTGATGTTTACATTGGAGAAAAACGCTCTGCAAAACAATTACAGCATTTAAAATGTTTTAATACACGCCAGTTTTCCAGCCCAAAACATCAGAGGGTTGTGGGGTTTTTTTTGTTCTTTTTTTTGGTTTGGGTTTTTTTTTCCCCCACAGAAAAGAACAAGACTGGAAAATGGACTCTATTTTAGCGTGGCAAGGTTTTGGTAGCAGGAGGGTTACAGGGATGCCTTCTGTGAGAAGCCGCCAGAAGCTTCCACTATGTCAACAGAGCCAATGCCAGCCAGCTCCAAGACAGACCTGCTGCTGGCCAAGGCCATCAGCAATAGTGGTAGCACCACTGGGATAACGTAATTAAGGAAGGGAAAAAAGCCCTGCTTATCAGCAGCCAGACAGGAGTGAGATGATGTGAGAGCAGCAGCCCTGCAGCCCCTGGGTCAGTGCAGGAGGAGGCGGGGGGGCTCCAGGTGCCAGAGCAGAGATTTCCCGGCAGCCTCTGGTGAAGCCCATGGTGAGGCATGCTGTGCCCCTTGGCCCATGGAGGTCCACAGTAGAGCAGATCCCACCTGCAGCCCCTGGAGGACCCCACACCAGAGAAGGTGGATGCCTGAGGGAAAATGTGACCCCATGGGAAGCACTCACTGGGGCAGACTATTGGCAGGACCTGCGGCCCTGTGGAGAGAGGATCCCATGTTGAAAAACAGTGTTGCTGACAGGACTTGTGACCCCATGGGGGACACACGCTGGAGCAGTCTGCTCCTGCAGGGCTGCACCTCGTAGGAGGGACCCATGCTGGAGCAGTTCATGAAGACCTGCAGCCCATGGGAAGGACTTGTGTTGGAGAAGTTCATAGAGGATTGTCTTTCATGGGAGGGATCCCACCTTGGAGCAGGGCAAGAGTGTGAGGAGTCCTTCCCCTGAGGAGGAAGGAGCAGCAGAAACATGCGATGAACGGACCATAGCCCCCATTCCCCATCCCCCAGTGCCATTTTGGGGGAGGACATAAAAAAAATCAGGAGTAAAGTTGACCCCCAGAAGAAGAGAGGGGTGGGGGAGATGATGTTTTAAGATGTAGTTTTTATTTTTCATTATCTTACTCTGATTTGATTGGTAATAAATTAAATTAATTTTCCCCAAGTCGAGTCTGAAAATTTTGCCCATGACAGTAATTGGCGATTTCCCTAACTTTATCTCAACTCAGCAGCATTTTGTTAATTTTTTTTTTCCCTGTCCAGTTGAGGAAGGGGTGATAGAGCTGCTTTGGTGGGCTCCTGGCATCCAACCAAGGTCAACCCACCACATGGACACACCAAGAATCAAGCTTTCTTCCTGCCTCACATCAGTACTTCTAATTATTTTCACTGATTCTTTTAAAGTCTATCCTGACCACTAGAAATTTGTATATATGAGAAAAGTCAAAGTCCTGAAAAGGTCAAATTGGCTCTTTTTGCAACTAGAAGACAAATGAAAGTGAGAAGAGAACATGAAAAGACTTCTTTTACTCCTATGCACAGCTTCAAAAATTTATGTTGGCATTCTTTGAAGATATGTATATTTGGGTTTTGTTTTTTGTTTTGTTTTTTTTTTTCCCCTCCATTGATGCACTATAGAACACAGGTTTTTGGCCCAGTCTGACAAAGACATCAGTTTTAAGGTGATATGGGAGCCAAACCAGGAATGCCTCCTTAAAATTATACCTCTTCTGAGCAATAGCAATTGGCACGACAGATACAGACAACAAAAGGCAACAGACATACGGCTGCTGCATTTGAAGTCAGGTATTGTGTCAGAAAATAGTCTAGTATTTCCTAAAATAAGTCTCTGAGCATACGGTATAGCACTAGACTCTTGCAATGGAAAGTCTGCCAAATCCCTTCAAACCTAACAAAGTGTAAGTTAAAGGAAGCAAAGGGTTAGGCAGTTTTGATTTTCTAGCCTTACACGTTCACTAAAAGACTAACTTTTATCTGCATATATACATAAACACATATACATATATTCCTGAGAAAAGTCTGTGGTGAGCTACATATTACAGATTTTAAGATTACTGTAGGCTGCTAATATTCCTCATAATGTATTTTCTAAATTCATTTCATCACCCTTTAAAAAGACTATAAAATGGGGTAGACATATTAAAGCCTAAAGCCAGGAATATAATCCAATCCATATATGCCATAAAAGTATTAATTAAGAAATCTTACGAAAGACAGGGGAAAGATTATTTAATACTGTCATAGTACCTGTGCTGTCCCAGTACCAAATCACAAGTAACAAAGAAATGAAGTCTTGTAAAAGGAGGACAGATTGAGGCTAGAATATTCTAACTTACATTACAAAGAAAGCAGGTTGCTTTCTAAAAACAAAAGAAAAGCAGGAGATATAGCTCTAAGAAGTCTCCAGGGCACAGCAGGTGTGATGGGTTGTAGAAGTTAATTAGCTGACTTGCTTGGAACAGGTAAGGAAAATCCCTATTGCTAAGCATAATGTTGGGGACATGTTTTGGTATTGTAACTCTTGTTTCTTTGTTTATTTACTAAACATTTGGTTTATGTTTTTATCATTAAATCTTATCTAGTGATAAAGTAGATTCTCAACAATCAGATGTCTACTACATGGATCAATTATTCAAGTGCAGAGTGGCCAAATTAAGACAGGGTTTACTACCAACTCAACCACCCCGTTTCAAAAGCCTACTCAAGTTGTCAGGCTGGAAAGGGGCATCTTTCTTGGCATGTATTAGCCTCTGGTACTTTGACAAGCAGTGTCAAACCAGGACATTACTATCATTCTTGGTTCTTATTTGAAAACAGAAGGTGGGGGGAGGGGGGAGTTTAGCAACAGGCCTGACCTAAACTATTAACATCATGTGAAATGCTTTGTGAAAGTCAAACACAGAGTAGATCTCAAAGCCTTCAGAAAATAACTGTTTATCCTCTGTAAGGCTTCTTTACTCTCTGTGGTCAGTCTCCTAGAAAAAAATAGTAAGTGAAGTCTTACCAACTTCTGAAGTGTGAAAACAATACTGACAGCCTGAGCAGTGGGATTTCAGAGTGCACTGCGTTCACAGGTCCACTTGCCATTGGCATCTGTAGTAAGCTATAAATGTCTTACATGTAACTTATTTTATGAAAAGTATAAACTAGACTTGTTAATGCAAATCCATTTTCATGCAAGTTTGTAATAGACCTTATTCTATTAAAATTCCTATTGCAACAAGTATGTCCTTGCCCTCTATTTACAAGCAGAACTAAGAAGTAAAGAATTTCTAAATGTCACATTTCCTTGCTCAGACCATAGCTCATCTGGCTGTAAGGCTCAGAGCACCAGATCAAAAATCTTCTAGCTATATGACGCAAAGAAGTATGGACAAGTCGAGGTTGCACCAGCAGGCTTGTGGTGAGATCAGGTGTGGTTCTGTCTTGCACAGCAGCCCTGAAAGCCAGTATGCATGCTAAGGGAAGCTGACAGAAATGTGGGCATGTGCCAGAACCCAAATTAGATCCAGTTCATCTTGCCAGGTGATCCAGTAGTCCACAGAGGAGTACAAACGATTTTGAAGGCCTAGCTTCTGTCTTCTCCAGGGAACACAGACAGGCCTGCCTACCCCCACAGATCTGTACTGCCCTCAAGCTTTAATATAGTTTGAAAAGCTTCAACAGCAACAGTACAAGACAAGAGGAAGTCTGGACCTCAACCCAGCACAGAATAGCAAAAAATAGCTTTGTTGACTGTGTTGCAGCATTTCTGGGCAACTCAGCAATTCTAACAGAAGCTCAGAAATGCAAATCAAAAGAGGAAAGGCAGAAATAATATCCACCTTACTATTTCAGAGGCTTTCAAGTGGTGAGCTCTTGGTTAGTTTCCTAAGTTGCTGAGAGTCCAAAAAGCGTATGAGTGCAGACACAAAACAACTGTTTCTGGTGAGGGTACTACCTATGAAAAATCTTGGGAGTTTGATTTTCCAATGAGGCCAAAAACCTGTTCTCTCTTTGTACATGCAAACTTCATAAGAATGATGAGTTTTGCAATTAAAAAATTGTATTATTTTTTGGAAGTACATACAAAAAAGAAATACTGGTGCAAGATAGGTATGGCTGCACATAGTCTAATAGCAGCCCTTTTCTGGTGGGCAGGCCCAACAGAACTTCTCTGTTACCAAGTCACAAATGAGACCTGGCTTGGACCAATTCTATTCACTTCTTCAAGATGTACTGAAAATACATGAAATATAGAGAGTTTTTAAAAAAATCACTGGGGTTAAACACAGACTTAAATTGAGCTCTCCATAGTCTGAAGCAGACCAGAATGTTATCAGTCACACTTCAAACATTTCTACCTCGTCAATGATGCATAACACTAAACGCTGGTTGGCTGCACTTATTTTTTGAGGGGAAATAAAGTACTTAAAAACATAATAAAGTATTTAGTAACTAAGTCATCACTAGAAGACATACAAACACACACTATACAACAGTCACATTTAGATGAACGTGTTGTAATAGAAATATCCTTAAGCTGACATGATTTGTTAGCAGGACTGTGTTTTTTTCCTACAGTATTTTCACAATCAGGAAACCAAGCAGCATTTGTAGCTCTTTACTCTGTTTCAAGGAGTTTTCAATACCTAAACTGACATAAATATAACTTCTGCACTATTTGGGCCTTGGCAGTTAACTAAAACTAAAATTGATCCTCAGTCCTATATTGAGTGGGATATTGGAACAAATACCACATCTCACTAAAACAAGCAGACAGCCAAGGTAATCCACCGATCACAAAGTACTTTTGAAATACTATTCCTTATGATACTGGTAGCTTTTAGAATGATCTTCAATCGAGAAAAAAAAAAGTATTTTAAGAGGTGAAAGTCAAACATCAATTGGCATCTGACAACCAGGGGGACATGGCAGAAAAACACACTTGTTAAAGATGGTCCCGACATACAAGTATATCCCTCAACACTTTCAGCATCTCCATCATGGCTCATTCCTGGACAAAAAACAACCCTATTTCACTGTATGGATTTTCCCCTACATGTGGTTATCCTAGTAGAGAGGGAAATCACTGTACATACTTCTAAGCACCTGGATTAGGACTTTGTGCAGTGTTTTCATAGCACCAGACAAAGTCACAGTTCTGGTTTGCGAATGGGGCTCAGAGGTACTACTCAAGCTGAATTGGTATCTTTTTAAGCTGGGTGAACATTTCCTTGTAAATAAGGGAAAATGTACATAAACTCTCACTTTCTGCCTGTCTGTACTTTTTGAAACTCTGCTAATATGGTGCCATATGTTTAGTACAGTATGTAATAACCTGGAATTAATGAGAAGATACTGGAGGATCTATTATCTTTTTGGTAGCACCTGCTGCAGTTAAGTTTTAGAACTCTACTGAAGATTTATTATGTTTCTTTAAAGTGTGTTTTTCATATGGGAATTTTCATACTGGAGAAAAACTTCAAAAAACCCCACCCCAAACCAGTGTTTTCTCCCCTCTGCATGTGCATGCTTGTAATTCTTTATACTGTACTCTGTCCAATTTATTAAGCTATTATTAATTATATTTCCAAATAGCACCCAGAGGCATCACTGAATACATGATATAAAAACATACACAAAAAAGTCAGCGCTGAATGTTTTCAACAGGTATGAATTATTTCCAGTACTGGACTTCCCCAAATACTGCAATTAGCCTAAAAATCATGAGGCCTAAAAATTATTTACTTACAGTGTTTTTATTTGTTGTTTGCTTTTCAAATGACTAAAATTACTATTTGAAAGTTCCTTCATAAGCATCATGAACAGAAACTGCCTTTAAAAAGACTGTAATTGAATATTAGGTTTTCCAATAAAAACATGACTGCAAGATTGTGACTGTAAGATGGGAGAAAGTTCACTATAAAATGTTAAGCAACACTGACATACTCTCAAAACCATAAAAACTGGTAATACAAAGGCTATTATTGTCTCAATGTACATGAGAATACAATAGCCAAATATAACAGACAGGAGAGGAACATAAGACAATAATGAGACCATAGCATAAACAGGAAAGACATTTGCATTGACATAAATATTAATTATTTCTCAATCCAGAAAATGTACATCTAAAATGCATAAACCACGAAAGTAGCTTAGTCTAGTGATTTTGCAACATATTAATACAAAATGACAGTAAGAACACAGTACTTCTTTCACTTCTCAATAAATTTAATTAAAGCAGAGGTCTGCTGGAAGACAATCTATGTCTGCCCAAACTGACTGGGGCAACGCACATGCAGTGACGGAGCATCCAGTTCATTAGCATTATGCTCTGACCTTTCCATTACATTTCTTCTTGTTGCTAATGCTTGTATATAGACAATAGACAAGCAAGAGTAGCACTCTAGAGTTTTTTAGTGCTTGGCAGCAATGGATGTTTCTCCCTTGCCTTAAGGGCAAGGGATTGCTCTCCAAGCCCAGGGAAGGAAGCATGGCCGTACTCTAATGCCCAGCTGAGCTGCTACTTTTTTGCTACTGAGTTGCAAAGTACAGAGCCTGAATACAGCCGGTCTTTTGAGGGTCCTTCCTAAGTCTGGTTACAGGCCAATCAATCCTCATACACATTTCTAGAGGAAGTCCTGCTAATTACCAACTAACACCTGTGCCAATGGCTACAAAAGGTATTCACTGGATTTTAGGATCCCAGAGGGAGAAGAGTTAACAATGTCTATGCATAAGTGATGGTCAGGCATAAGCCTGGTGCAGCTATATGAGAACTTCCCAGGGTTCCTAAAAGGAGGGACAGGGTCTGTGACAACCCAGCTGTATGACCTATGCCTGGATTGACTTTCAGACATATATGAGACTATGTAACAAAACTAGTAATTGCAGAAGAGTGAAGTATTTCAGTATGTTACTCTGTACGTCTTAACACCCCTTACAAAGTAGGTTCTTTTCATTTTAGAAGTAGCAAGGAAGCCTCCAGGATTTGCCCAAGGTCACAGGTACCAGTGCCAGCACAGACAAGTCACAGCACCTCACTAGAGGTTATTGGCTGTGTGTATAAAATGCCAGATTTGTGATTTCTCTCCAATCTCTATTTGCAACAGACTAAAGCGATGAAGATCTGTTTAAGGATTCTTAGGTCAGGTATGGAGAGAATGCTTTTAAAGTATATGTTGTGGATAAAGGTTAAACAAAGGGGGATTTCAGAAAGCCTTGAAAGGAGTAAACTTCTTTTGCACATATTTCTCCCACATTAATTTTTCTCCTGTATAAAACTCCTTTTGAAGTTGAGGTGCTGATTCTTCCCAAGTTTTTTTATTACTGCAAAAATAGCAAGGTAAACTTGCTATTTCCCTGGCCTAATGGATACTTACATTTATTTAAATAGGCTTTTATTTGACAGACACAGTTTATCACCTGGCTCTTTAGGACAGGTATGCTCTTTACAAATACAATGGAACAAGCCATCCAATGTCAGTGTGAAGGACGCAAAGCCATAACCAGTAACTGGTTAATTCAAAATATAGAAACACACAGAGAAGCAATAATGAGAACCTAAGACTCCCCAGTCAAAGACAAGCGTTTTAATCAGCTGGCCAGTGGGTCTTTGTGGTGTCCCTTGTCCCATGAATCACAAACTGCATGCAAGCTAGCATTGTAAAGGATAAGGGGAAAATGCTCTTCTATATCTAGGAGGCGAAATACAGGCTTGAGCCCACTCATACAGAGGAAGAGTCTCGCACTTTATACAGGTGAAAACCAACCACTAGGTCCTATGGAAAAAAGATAAACTCTCTCTCCTCTGTACTCCACCATTCTACCTGAAGCAGCAGCTGTGGGTTTTTTTCAGTAAGATTTCATGAATTCCTGGCAGGTACACCTACTAGAACAGCCTTGCTGGGACTTGGACACTTCCTCCTAACACAGCACAGGCAGGAGGCTGTTCCACTTCGGAAAACAGACAAACCTTAGCGTAAAAGAGAGGCTGTCCAGGTACTTAGCAGACTAAGATTAAAAAGATATTAAAGCCATGTAGGTATCTTCAGTTTTAGGCTGTAGCTGAGCCAAGGCTCTCAGGACTGTAATTCTAGATTTACATGGCTAAATTCTTGACAGCTTCAGCTTTAGTCATCTGAATCCTGGTTTTGGATTAAGCTCTCATTCCCTACAATAAGCATGTCTGTATCACAACTTTACCCATAGTCTGTGCAAAAAATAGGACTGATGTGGACTAAGGAAAACCAGAGGTCCAGAATACTATGAAATTCTTACTTTAGCCATGTGTGAAAAGAAAACAATAGACCTGAAAGCTTGGGAAATGGCCAGTTGCAAGACTATAAAGATGAATACCCAGAAAACATAGATATGTAATGGTGAGTAACAATATTCACGACTTAGTTTTCAATCCAGAAATTAAATAAAGTTTTTTGTTGCCTCATATACTGCTGAATCATTTGTCTTCCACACTGGCCAAACATCATGAAAGCAGAAGAGAATAAAACAGATCTTGAAAAGAGTCTGGTGAAGATTGTAGGTCAATCAATATGTTTTCACACAGCTTTCATATTACATACAGCATTTTTGCAAGTATTTCTCTGAACAAAAGTTCAGTTTTAAAAATCAGAATTCTTATGACCTAGCAATTGATACAAACCCACAGAAACGTAGAAAAAAAGAGAAAAAAAAAAAGAGTAACAGGACAGAAGATTATTTGCTAGAAACTAAGACAGACAGATGGGGATTCAGATTTCTGGTTGGCAACTGGAGGAAAGCAGTTTTGTGCACAAAATGTTTGCACAGACATGGGGACAGTGAAAGAAAGAAAAATCTGTATTAACAGCTAAATATCAGGAATAAAGATGAGAATTATTACAATTTAATTGGGGGAAAAAAATGAAAGGCCTATGAGACAGACTTGCCAGGAATACTGCCTCAAATCCTAGTAACAGCTAATAAGAGTGTTTAGTAAGTACCAACATTCAAGGGTAAAAAGAAAGGGGGGCGGGGAAGCCTGGAGAGAAATACCTTTCTTCATATAGCCAGAACCAAGAAATTGAACAGTGCAGTTCCTCATTGCTGACCAAGCATTGCTGAGCAACATAGTGCTGAGGGGACACGTCTGGTAGTAATAGGAGCTTTCTGCAATCAGCATGTAACTCTACAGGCATCAGAGAACCCTAATCAGAGAAATGTTTGGAACATTTGATTCTATCATATAGGAGAGAGGCTTGAATTGCATCTGACTTTAGACAAATGGTTGCGAACAGCAAAGGTAAATGATCTGACAGACAAAAGGTTAAAACAGGAACAGTCCGAACAGGTACTGAAGCCCAAGGTAAAAAGGAAACAAGAAGCAGAACCAATACACAGGCATTCGGGTCCAGGGTACATGGAGGAGGCTGGGGGTGAAGAAGGCAAAAGAAAGACAGGCATATCATGTGCTGAAAATCACTACCTTTTAATTTTAGAAAAACACAACCATTCAGAGAAGAGAGAAGGCAATGTAGGCAGTGATTGAAGATGTAGAGATTTCCAATTAAACAAAGCTACACAATGTGACCTCAGCAAATCCAAGAGTTATCAATGTGTATACACTATAGGAAAGGACTGCCAACAATTCAATCACCATGTTGGCAGCTACGTCTGTTAGGTCAATGACCAATTCTGTTCCAGCAGGATCGAACAGCCAGCTGCAATGCTGTCCCTACAACACTGACAAGGCAGTAACAGCAAACCATAATATGTGTGAGCAAGAGCTGATAACAGACAATAAAGTTATGTTGAGACCAATGGGCAAATGCAAGATGTCGGTAAGAAAGCCACAAAATCAAGAGCAAGTAGTGCATGAAGTTCACAGTAGATGACATACAGGAGAACCAACCACTGTTGTAAAGCACAAGCTACAGATTTAATTACAGTAAAACATTAGGAAATCTCAATGTGATACAGGAGGGTGAACCGTCACCCGAGCCTTTAAGCTGCATTGCATTACAATCAAAAACCATATTTTGAGGTAAGGGACTAAAACATAGCAAGCTAGATCTAGAAACAACAAACCCATACAGCTCAGGATGCTAGTGAAATACAGAATTCATGGGAGTCATTGATGCTAATGAAATACAGAATTCATGGGAGTCACTGAAAGAGATCATGGAACTAACTGAAATGACCACTGAGTTGATGATCAACAGGACAAAAAAAAAAAAATTATGAACACCAAGGACTGGCTTTGACTTGAATTCACTTTCTGCAGCACTGAATGGGGATGTGTCTGCTCACAGGTTGCTGCTTCAGTTTCTCTCAGCTAGGAGATCTGGAGATGTTCAACCATGGGCTGTTGAAACAAAACGGAAGTTTTCCATTGGTAGCATATCTGTTGTGATGAGTTCAGACAGGAGACTAAAGTAGAATGCAACCAGAATGTGGTGAAATACAGAAGCATCATAGTGCCACTTCTTCCTGTTTATCCATGAAGGCAGGCAGAAGCAGCAGTAGAGAAAACCAAGAGACTAAACAGCAGAAGCAAGAGGGAAAATATGGAGTCCCTACTCAACAATGCTGAAACACTGCAATTACCTTCTTCCAGCGGACAGAGAGTTGGGATTCTGCCTGGTCTCTTCACAATAGACAACTGCAGCCTAGCAGAAAAATGACCATCAAGCCATGAAAGCCGCTAAAAGAAGTCAAAACCAGGGAGGCATCCTACTGACACAAAGAAGCCAAGAACCTAAAGCCACTGCAAACAGATGATCTGGGCTGCTTCCAACTCTGAAACATCCACATAAAGGAAATGAGCTTAACTGCAGTAGAAAACACATCATACTAAACAGCTACAGACTCGGTGAAGTGGGGTGGGGGGAGAGCAGCAGAGAACATAACTAAGCAGTAGAGAAGGTAACGAAACCTTCTAAACTAAAACTAAATTAAACTAAATGCAGCGAAACAGACCAAAAGGGGTGAATAGGGCAAGCGAAGAGAGCCTTCTGCTTGCTTTACGTTGAAGAACTCCAGGATCACTACAGTGTCAGCCAATAACGAAGTCCTCTACAACACCAAAAACAACAAGGAATGACTGATCAGTTTATTATTAACAGCCACATCCAAAAATGTGCAACAAAATGCAACCATGTGTCTTGCACGCTGCCATGCAAGAGACAAGAATTACATAGGACACTGCATGGGACTCTCAGGGTGGTGCACAGGCAGCAGCAGGAAAACTTCACAGGAGCAGCACAAATTTAGTCTGTCTATCTATGGACTGAGTATCAGCCAAAATTGTCACGTCAGGGTAAAAATCTTCCCTTAACCTATGGCTGTTTTATTTCAAGATTCTCAAGCCCTCTCAGGTTATTTCCCAGCATGTGAAATGATTTCCACTCATGCAAAGTGAGAGTAAATCACAACAACTCTGTTGTGGCAAAGGGTTATTCCTCCTTGCCCAGGCGGTTAATGACTGCCTTGAGCACAAAGCATTGGAGAGGCAGGCTGGAAATGGTAATGAGTTAAGCAATCAGCCAAACATATTAAATGCTATGATAATCAAATTGCACTGAATTTGCATATTTTATACACATGCACACTGATAAATATTAATACAAATTCTTAATATTTGAAGTTCTATCAATTCATTTTCCATGCATTGGTTTTCCAGAAATCTGAAATTTTCAGCAAGGTTCAGCTGGCAAATCTCTTCTCAGGGCTTTGCAACTGTGTGCTCAGTTCCCAGGGAAGAGCTGGCATTTTCTGCAATATTACTAAAAGCTTTATTTATTAAACAAACAAACAAACAAACAAACCAGCTTCAAGTATGACATCACCTCCATAATGAGGTTTTCCTACCTAGAATGAAATTACTTGCTGTCTCTTTATATCACCTGGGAACTGCGAGTTTAAACCTTTTCCTCTGCAGCTCTTGTGCCCTGGAACCACTTTGTGCACATCACTGTCTCTTCATGCTTCTACACACTAACCAAATTCCCTCAAGAAGCCATGACCGGACCTCTTCCACTCCTGCTGCTGCCAATTGTCTGTAACATCCACAGAGCTACTAAAAACATTACTGGGCATATTTCTGTTGCATCATCCTCTGCTCCATCTGTGTATTTTGTCCACCTTTTGCCTCTTGTTGTCCATCAGGAACATCCTGCACAACCTGTGTCTACCACACCTGGCCCTTCTTCCATGAGCAAAGCCCACAGGTGCTCCTGAAGTAGAAATAATACATAAACCATCAGCTCTCAAATCTCACCAGGACACATTATTCTGCTCTTGCCTGCAGCCCTTAATTTGCTTCTGCCTTTGCCATTACTTATGATTAAAAGCCCTGACTCTGTTATTTAACTCCGTGAAGCATGCAGCTTGTATGAGATGGCGTACAACGCAAGCTGAATCTTACAACTTGAAACACTTCATTATATTAAAAAGAAGAAAGAGCCTTATGATTAATTTTTATTTCAAGCTACAAAATGGAACATTTAAAGCCACCTTAAATTTATTTCTCACAGCAGGAAACAGAATAAACCAACAAAACAAACTAAACATTATAATCAACCCAATTATTACCTTCTATTAGCCCAGTGCTTAAGGGATGAAAAACACCAGCATTTTAACCCGGATGAAGCATTACTGAGACATTATCCTGGGGAATGGTTTCCCCCCTACTTTCAGATTAATCCTCAAAAAAAAATTGCCTTTCTCTTAAGGGCATTCAGATGACTGATCTTATAGACATGCAGGTGATAAACTAAATCTTAGGACTAACTTCTGGTTCAGTGGTCTTCACATCTCTGACAGAAGAGCATCAGCAAGAAATATGAGGGATGCTGCATAACAGTTCCTTCTTTAATATTAAAAAAAACTGACACGTGTACCAATTGCCATGCACTAACCCAAAATCTGGCAACTATCAGAAAGGCAAAGGGGAGGGGCATCCAGGAGGAGGATCCATCAAGCAAATACATAACCAGCCCACCTCGCATCGCCCAGTTTGGCACTGTGCACAGCTCCAGATCGCTGTCTGGGAATAAAACTGTCTCTCCCTGCTCCCCGGAGTTTAGAGGAGAACGGTGACCGAGATTTAAGCCGTTTTTCTCCTCAGAGACAGGCGCAGCCCCACACGCTGCCAGCCGGGCAATGCAGGGGCGTCGAGGCGCCTCAGCCCAGTGCCCGCTTCCCGCCACGCCAGGCACCGGCCCCCCTCCCGCCGCGCTCGGCGGGGAGAAGGCAGGGCAGCCCTGCTGAGCGCCGAGGAGCCTTGCCCTCCTCGGTGGGGCCCTGTCCTCCCTCTTGTCCCTCCCTCCGCCTCTCCCCACGCTGTTTCCAACGGGCAGCAGCGTGAGTCCCACCAGCTCCCGGCTGCAGCGCGGGGCTGGGCCGCGGCCATGGGATGAGGAGAGCCGGCAGCGGGGGCAGCTGAGAAATACAATTTCCATAGGACCTTGTAGGTCGCAGCAACAGTGAAACTGCATGGTGGACATCAATTTATGCCTCGGTTTTACGACTGGCGCTCTTTGTGGCTGTATTTTAAAAGTGGCTCCAGTTGGCATATCCCCCCTCTCCCACACCTCGCCTGAGGCGCCTCCTCAGCGCCGAGCCCTGCAGCCACCACGGGCTGTGTAGCGGGGCCGGAGGGAAAGAGCTTCTCCATAAGCAAAGCCCGGGGAGGTTTTTCTCCTGGGTGGGCAAACCAGAGGGATGTTTATTATAGATAAACATTACTCAGCATGGCCTGCCCCAGGAGGGCTGCAGGGAGACGGGGCGAGCAGCCAGGGAGGCTCATGGCTGGGGTGCCAGGGCAGGACATCTACCGGCTTGCTGAGAGGCATGGAGGCTGAGGAGGAGGTGGTGGTGGTCACCTGCCGAGCTGAAATCATCACTGACTTTGTGGCAAAGCTGGTGGGAAAGGGAAGGAAAATCCCACTTCCTACAGTCAGGTCAAGGCTTGCCCCACTCCAGGCCCCGATGGATCTTGTCCCTGTGCCTTGGGGTCTTTTCATCAGTTTTTTCATCGGCCTCCCATCACCTTCCTCACAGTTCAATCAATCGCCAAATCAAAAATCACAATTTCCTCCATTCAAGGAAACCAGCTTCCCTCCCCCAGCCATGTGTGGCAGTGTGCAAGGCTGGTCCAGTCACAGCCGTGCTGCCATGAGCCCAAAGTAGTTTACCATTTGGTTGTGATAACAAGCCAACGATATTTATGCTGGTGTCAAGCCTACCTTAAATTACAGCAGCTCTCAGGAAAATAGCCCCTTGGGCTCAGCAGGGTATGCCACACTTATTTATGTCACACTTATACACCTGAATATTGAACTCTGTGTTTAAAATGGGACAACAAATCAATACTACATAGGGGATAGGTGTGGGGAAGGGAAACCCAAAAAGTCTTTAGCTTACCTCCCAAAACACAGATTTGGAAGACCAGGAGGAAAAGATGCTCATGAGACTGAGTAACACTCATCTGAACACACTGCCCACAATCCTTCTCTCTAGAAAACAATTACTATTACAGATCCAATTAATTCTTGCAGTGTGTTAAATTAATAAAATAGAACGGGAGAAGGATGGTGTAGATTATTTTTGATCAGATTTGTACTTTCTCATCTGATTTAGGAATAAAAAGTTATTTAAGCTGCTCCGCTTTCCAAAATCTAATCTTACCTATTGGATTTTGCAGTAAATTCCTAGTTACTGATTACCACAAGTTACGATTATGAGACTAGTTTATGCATACCCAAGAGACACAGAAAGTAAAAAAGAGACTGATCACATATCTGATCCCATTTCAGTTTTTCTTTGGAGTAAAGAACAGGTTGGTCTGAAATATTGGGTAATGCTAGACAATAAAATAAAGATTTAGCTGTTGCAAAGCAATAGAAATCACCATGGGCATTAGCACTCTCTGGTTAGATCCTGGAGCCAATTGTGATTACAGCAGGATCTTTGCCTAAAGGAGCAGTACAGAATCAGGCCCCTTTATTTTTGTTCTGTATAGTAAATAATATCACAAGCATCAGCATTCTGCATAATAACATGACTGATGAGGCAATACTGCTCTGATGTTTTTTGTGATAGACTGGTGATGTGGTGATGTCCAAATTAAAGGCCATCTCCCCAAAGCACAAAACATGCAAATATCCCCTAGAGACTCTTAAGAAGACGTGAAATCACAGAGTATTTTAGATTAAATAACATACAAAATTAATGCGGACAAGGAAAAGTACACCCAAAGTCAGAGGGATGAGAGACCTGACACTACAAATGTTTTTAAAAAAAAACAGAAAAGACAACTTCCTACAAAAGAAGGGTTGGGTTTTTTTCTTAATTTTCTTTATATTATCTTCTTTATTCTGCATTTAATGCCACCATGAGATTTTATTTAAACAAGGTGAACCACATCATTCGTGACAAGAAGAATCATGCTTTGAGAGTTCAGGAAATGCATGTAGCCATTTCATCATCTTAAGTTTCTCCCACCTCCACCTGGAAAAGTCATTGAATAGATAGATGTAAGTTTTCCACATCCATTAAGAGCACCCTCTGAATGAAGCTGATCCCTTCAAGCTTCTCACTGAGACCTATGAGTCTTCCAAACTTCAGGAATCACCATGATGAGCTCATAACCCTGCTGAAAGCAATGGTTTGTTGCTATTGTAATTTCTTCCTCCTCTAAGAAGGTAAAATTGAATCTAAAAATTAGGTTAGCCCAGCCATCTTTGAAAGGAACCAGAAGTTCTGATGAACTCCAACAGGTAACCTCTACGTTTCTAAGGCAGACGAAAACATTATCTAACCCTGTCCTTTACTGTTACCCTGAAATGTTTTCCACTGACCTCAACGAGAACAGGAGGTATTGCCAAGAATAAAACCTGAGTTGTGTGAACCTCTTATTTTTCACTAGTGACTTACCAGACAGAAATGGAGAGCATGAATGTGAAGATTTTAGGCAAAAAGTTGGCTGTTGTATCTTTATAAAGAAATAACAGAAAACATTAATTTTGCTTCTATTAAACACATATCACCTTTGTGCTTTGGAGAAAGTAAGCAAATGTTGTTTAACTACAAAGCAAAATGCTGTTTTGAGAGAAAAAGTAAAAATATTTCATTTGGAAGATGCTAAAGCAAAACATTTTGACTTACAAGTCTTCCTTTCCCCTTTCTGGGGTTCAAAGTGATTTGACAGTTTCAGAGCAAATTTATTGACAACTTTTGGCTGACTTGAAAATACACTGTTGCATAAGCTTGCCACTTGAATAATCTCATCCCATCTAAAACACAACATTATAGCATGATACGCAGCGTAAAAGTCCTTCAGGCTTCATGTTCCACCAAGTGCCTGTGGCAGCTTATTGTGCACTGGATCACAGTTACAAGAACCTTTCAGGAACAGATTTACATAGGACACAGTAAGCATCAAGAATGCTCACCCCCACTGAACCTGGATTTCACCCCCCTGAAGGAACATCACCAAACAATAGTAAGGACCAAGAGGATGTTTTTTCTTGTTATGAATGAATGTAGGTGTTTACTGCCAAAATGTGTTAAAGATATTTTCACTGAGTAGATTTCTGTGTTTTGTACTGAGGCCATATATCAGTAAAGGAACTCTCATAATAAACATTTGACACTGGCAGATTAATTCTCCATGAATAAATTATCTCAAATTTGTGGCCCTGGCATCACATGTGAGATTAGGTATCTACGCAGCGTTGACAGGCCCATCAAAACTGTCTTGACAGTTTAAGTAACATCTTTTGTCAAACTTTGCACCTTTGCTCCTAGTCCTCTTTCCATGATGTCAGCAGAAAATTCACGTAATGAATGGAAACATTTTGCGTTGCCGGGGATTTTTCTGCAACATTTTTTTTATTCCTATTTGCTTTCATTTATAATTGCTGCTGTGGTTTTACTTTTATAGTACAATTTTCCTTCCTGGAATTTGTCCCAATTACAAAACAGTACAAAGTTCGGTAATGTGTATATTTTTTCCATAATCAATATTTAATTATTTTTTGCTTCAGATATTTCCTCTATGACTAGAGTAAAAAAATTGAGCCTGTAAAACCTCCATCAAATATATCTTTTCCCCCCTTTTTTTCTTTTTGAAAATATTTATAAATATGAGGTTCCTACCCCACAGTCCACAACAAAGAACTTTCTCTCTGGGTGTGATCTTGTCCCCTCTGGCATTTAATCTACCAAGGGATGTCACCCCGGTCCTTCCTTGGAAAAACTGAGTGATAACACAGGATTCAAGGAAGTAACCTCATATATCTAAGTCTGTCCCAAACTTCCTGGCAGTTCTTTGCTAGTAGTTATAATAGACACTATGTTGCATACCTCTGAGAACAGTGGAAGCATAAAGCCTGGCATGGAGCTTCTCAGACCTTACTCAGAGGAGGTCCTAGATATACTTTTTGTAAGTTAAGCATATATATGATTTTACCAGCTACAGTTTATTGATTTTCTTTTCTGCTTCTAGGAGGTCAGTTGCTTACCAAGCATGTTATTTATGCCTTCTGTCACCACTCTTGATCTTTGCCATAGATTATTTGTGTAGACTAATAATTTAAATACCAATGTGTACCATGAACAACCAGTTAGCGAACATCCATTGCTTTTTCTCTGCTATACTGGTCTGTTTTGCTTTCCTGTAGAGAAGCTAAAAGCGAAGAAGTGTAGTTTATTGTTCATGCTATACAGGGGTTTCCATCAAGAGATCTCAAAACGCCCAAGCATCAATTTATTCCTGCTGTCTCATTTGTTAGCCCACGCAATTTACAATAAGTCTATTGTTTTACAGTAATAAGTGTAAGTTCCTATCAATCTGCAGTCTCTTATCTTGTTAATGAATGCAACTCATGCTGACTCTTCACAGGGGTCAACCATTACCAGAAAGTGGATTATTACCCATCAGCAAAGGTTCAGCTCTTGATTACTGACCTAATTATTCCATTCAGTACATACAACTCAAAGGAACAGGATAATGTTGTAGAACTGTTGAGTTCTAGAAGTTCAAACCATTTTTGCTGTAATACCCCAGGCATAACTGACCGGTGGGTCTCTGTGCTAATGAGCATTGCACTCTGTTACAGGAACCTTTGCACAATTTTGCCTTGTTGGCTATAGCTGATGACCTGCTTACATCAGTAAACAGATGAATGAATATTTCTTTATAAATTTTCTAATTTTGGGGTAGGTATATACCCCTTTCCCAGCTTGCTTAAGAAAATTCATGGAGTCGAGTCACAACTGCTTTTTCAGTGGCACAATTATTTTATAGTTGTAGAGGTAAAACCAAGACAATCATAACTTGGCCAATATGTACTAATTAAAAAAACCCAAACAAACAAAAAACAACACACCAATAAAAATGAAGAATCACATTGTGCAGCCTCCTCAGCACAGACTTTATTTAAGCATGTTCTCAGAGTAAAATACAGGTGTAAAAGTAATATACATATTCAGTTACAATACCTTGCAATTACTGCCCAATGTTTATCCAGACCTCAAACTCCATAATTAACAAGAAATTTATGTCATCCCTGGATTGCCTAGAGAAACTATATATCTTAATAAAAGATTTTAAGGTAGTGGTGTAAGACTCTGCTGATCAAATGTTTGCTTCTTTCTCAATATAGTCTTCTAAAAGATACCTTTTATAATAGCAAAGAGGTTTATCATCGAGAGATCCATTTCATTAAAAGACTATATATGCGTGTCCAGAGAAGGGCGATGCAGCTGGTGAAGGGTCCAGAGAACAAGTCTTATGAGGAGCGGCTGAGGGAGCAGGGGTGGTTTAGGCTAAAGGAGACTCAGGGGGGATCTTACTGCTCTTTACAACTACCCGAAAGGAGGTTGTAGGCAGGTGGGGGTTGGTCTCTTCTCCCAGATAACAAGCAGTAGGACAAGAGGAAATGGCCTCAAGTTGTACCAAGAGAGGTTTAGATTGGATATTAGGAAAAATTTCCTTACTGAAAGGGTGGTCAAGCATTGGAACAGGCTGCCCAGGGAGGTGGTGGAATCACCATCCCTGGAAGTGTTCAAAAAATACATAGATGCAGTGCTTAGCAGCATGGTTTACTGACGGACTTGGCAGTCCTGGGTTAATGGTTGGACTTTACAATCTCAAAGGTCTTTTCCAATCTAAATGATTCTACAATTCTATGTGAACACTGCATTTCTTTCAGATATTCTCTCTCACATAGAAATGCTGAAATCCAGCCCCAGACTAACACACTTCAGAAAAGCATCTGTACAGAGTAACACTGAACATCTTTTCTATACCATAGACTCCAGAGAATAAAAAAGCCTTCTGCTAGATGCCTATCAGAAGCTGCTTTTGACAGTGAGGTGACATGTAGGTAGTGGTATTATCAACTTGTTCCCTGGGTTGCAATAGGCAGGGAGAATGAAAGCTCACATCAGTTAAGGTTTATCTCACATTTCAAAGATTTAAAGTGATATTTGCAGTTTTCTTTATGGCTAAGGGATCCATCTTTTCAATACACTATCACCAAACAAGATAGATCCTTTCTGGTGACAGTCACTGGCATGAAACAACTTTGCATTTAAACTACCAGAGAATCCCAGCTCAATTAAATACAGCCCTAATTGTCAGTGTTTATAATTTTTACCACAGACATACCTATAAGGTCTCACCAAGCTCATGATTTCATTGACATTTTCTAGAAAAGAATGAGAAACTGTCCCCTCTCTCAGAACAGTCTTCTTATGCACAGCTGTATGTGAGCCAGTATTGATATGCATTTTATTACCTGCATTAATGTGAAGTCCTGAGGCAATAAATACTACTGATACAGACCTGTCTAATAATCTCAATTTTTATTCCTCTGCCACTGTGTGGGAACAGGGATATAGAGGTTAACGATGATGTCTTGTTTTTTCCCCCTGAAGTGATCATTTGAATTGGGGTGGACCAACCAACCTTATCAGGGCTGGGGACAAAATGTCATGCTTAAGACCCCCTCCCTTGCAGTACATGAGCTTATTATTTAGAGTTCACGGCAATAAGTGCTATGATCCATGCAGGGGTATGGGGCAGCGTGTGGTTGTTGGGAGTCACACACTGCCCTAGAATGAAGCAAATATGGCAGGACAGAAATTATCATCCAGGTCAGTGGGAATAGCTGTCGGAACTGGGATTCAGGCTTAGTATTTCTTGCTCTGCAATCTCATTCTAGAATCAGCTGTGATGCTGCTGCACATTTTGCAGCACATGTTTTCAACAGGATGGTAGAAGGTGTCATGTCAGTCTGAATTAAAAAAATTCTGTTATTTTTGATTGGGACACCTCAGTGATTCCCTCGATTTCACTTAACACCTACAGGTCTATTTTCCAAACTCCTCTTTTGTCTGTTCTCTCTAGAAAGAGGATGCTACCCATGAAATTACATAGAACTAACATTGTTGACATTGCCAACATCTTTACATTCCATAAAATTCTGTTACAACTGGTGAAAGCTGAAATGATAGAAATACTGCTGTAGTGAGCAAGAAGCAAACCCCTGTCTTATCAGTAAGCCAGTAGCAATGTTACTTGAGAATTTCTTATTATCAGATGGGGAGGTGGATCAGAGAAAGATAGGGACAGTAATGTGATGTCCAGTGAGGACAACTTCTTTCTCCTCTGGTCCAGAAACTGAGAAGAGGATGGTTTATCAACTGTGAAGTCCTGCTGGCGTCCCCTTCTCCAGCAAAGATTACCAGGAAAAGCTGCAGGGAGTTTTCCAGACACCCTATAAAGTACAAACAACTGTGGAAGAAAATACATGAGGAGCCTTTGACTCTTCACAGAAACACCTGCTGTGCTGCCTGGACTTCCTCCACTGTGTACTAATATGCTCTGTGCTCAAGCTCTCTCCACCTCTGCCTCTCACATCTTCTGCCCTCAAGCTTCACTTCACACCTATTCCATTGCCTTGCTTATAGCTGAGTCCCAGCTGAATAAGCAGAACCACTGTAAAATGTCCCAGAAGCTATTATGAAAGTGCACTGCCCTGCTCCGTGCACATGAGACTGTCTTAATGCCTGTATGAAGCCTAAGCTATGGACTCCTGACCTATTCCTCACAGATCTCTCTCGCACAGACCACACGCTTTTAGGGTAAGAGCTGCCGGTCCTCTGTGTCCGTAGTCTCATAGATACCAGGGCTCTCTCCTTGGTTACTGTGTAAGAAATGCAACTTTATTACTTCCTAACAAATGAAACTGATAACAATAAAGTTCTTCCCAGGAGACAAAATGTTAAATCTACAAGAAAAAAAAAAAAATTAACAACCTAATTTTAATATCCTTTTATATAGAAAGACCTCCTTAATCAGCATGAAGCTTAAATGAGGTACTTGCTTAGCAGGAACATCTACACAGGAACTGATTTTCAGCAAATTGTTTGAGATGGCCCTCTGCTCTGGATAATTTTCAGAGTGATTACTCCATCATGCCTGGGGCTGAGGAGTAGGACATTACAGGTACTAACAGGTACCTGTGTCCTTTACATGACACAAGGTGTAACATTCAGATCAATTTTCACACTGTATCACATCTCACTTACAGCTGCATTTCGGCTTCAAAGCCAACCCATTTCAGTATTCAGCTACTGGGGAAATTAACTGCTGTGTCTACAACGCAGAAAAAAAAATACATGGCTAGAAATAAATTAATATTGTTCCAGTACAAATACTCTAATCTGGAATAAAATAACTTGTATTCTGAAATAATGTTTATTCTGAAATTAAGACCCATGTAGCTAGAGAAGTATAATTAATCTTTTCTATCGATATTGCTTTTCACTTGCAGAAAATGAAAAAGTTCTTGCAGCATTGATTATTACCCTGCATTGCTACAGTGACCAATTAACCACTGATGCATGTGTCAGCATTCACCCTGGTTGGTTCCAAGGCAGCCACACTGCTCACTGATTTGGCAGCTCCTGCCTTTTTCCTTCTTCCTTTGGAAACTTTTTTCTCAGAAACAGGCAGGAAACTGAAGCATATGCACAGGTAGTGCACACACAGCCACCCAGGCTGTTGCCACACTGCACTACGCTGCACCGTACATACCACGTGGGTTACTGTGAACTGAGCCAGTTCCATCCATTTATATCGTCACTGCTAATTTTGCCTTGCAAGCACAACTACTAGTTCATTACTGAAGTACATTTAAAAAAAAAAAAGAAACAAAACCAAACAATTATCACCTTTAAACACAGAAGGTTCCCCTTTCCCTTCATTAAGCCATGTTTAAGCTCCTCTAACACCATACCAACACTAAACAGAGTTCTTTCTCCAGCCTCTTTGCTGTGTGCTCCATGTTGGCCCAGATGTCATGCTGTAGCTCAGTGAATCAGATCAGCTCATTCAACCAGCCACACCCAGCAAAAGAAAATAAGATTCAGTTTCAGCTGGATCAGTGAGCTCATCTCACTGAACATGAGCCCTGCTGCTGAGCAAGGGAAGGCAAAGTACCATGCAGCTATGAGAGCAGAGAGGGGGAGCATGGGAGAGAGTTCCAGACTGACTTGGATTGCAAAATGCCTTGCTGGGAGTGCAGCCATTCAAACTGCCCCTCAGGAGTCAGAAATTTCCCATGTGGGATGGAGGAGGGAAGAAGCACAGAAGTACTTGGATATGCGTAAGTGGAGAATGCAGCTGACCAGTCTGTCACTATCACCCCATATTCCTCCCACCATCGCCTATGTTGTTGCAAACACTGAATCAAAACTTCAAGTGGAGATCTCCAGTAAAGATGATCAGGTTCTTCTGCAAGGAGTGGGAACCTCTTAAGAGTAGGAAAATGGTAAGTGATGACTACATGCAAAAATGTAATTGATAAACCAGCTACTGTCTAACACTCCCAGTACAGACCTCCTGGCAAAGAGACACCCTGAGGTTCACATAGTGATCAGCTGTATCACAGATTCACCTCTGGGCCTTGAAAAGTGGAGGGTCGCAAAGAGAGACAGGGGGACCATTCCCTGACTTAGAGATACCTATTGGCAGACAGCCATTTACCACAGTTTATTTTTGGCCATCCTCCACATCAGATTCCAGTGGGCCTTGGCTAAGCGCTCACTATCCATAAAGGGAAACTAAGACACTGCAACAAATCACTCCGGAGAATGAAATACTTATAAAGAACAGGAATTATCTGACCAAATGTAGATACTGTAGACTTCTGAACTGGCCATCCTCAGCTTCCTTGACAGCTAACAGCCCGTGAGGCAAGATTCCTCTCTTTCTAATGTAGGTACCTAAAATAGGTCAGAGGAATTATACCCTGAACATGCCAATTTCTCTCCACTGGCTATAAGGGAAGCCCAGAATAACTAACACAAATGGAGACATTCCCACTGTAGATGGCTTGTTGGTATGTGTCTTGCTCAGGTCAGCTCTTTGGTGACTTAGTTTCCCTGTTGAATAACTGGAATGAAGTCATTTATTCTCCTTTGAAAAGCAGTTTTATCTCTGTGGACAAGAAATATCACCGAAGTTCAATGCTTTTAAGGAATTACCTTTTCTGTTTTACAAAATGGGCTAAAATTAATTGTATCTAGTTAAAAGTATTTAATTTCTTGAAATCTAAACTGAATTCCTCACAGGAATGATTTAAGTGATTTTCATAAATTGGTAGTCTGGTGACCTTTTGCCCACGGCACATTTCAAAGTTGTTCCTAATGTGTAATCAGCATACCATAAGAACCGAGTAACTCCTGTTGAAAAGGAACCAAGTTCAAAAAGACATCTGAATTGCTGAAATCACAAAGGGAAGTCAGATGAACTTTTAGACACTTCTGATGTAAAAAGAAAATCCAGATTTACATTGATTCCCTAAACTCTTCAAGCTTCTACGGAACAAGGGTACCAGGTTTGAGGCTAGTTCATTAAAAAAAAATATGGGAATAAGTTTTCACTCACCCTACTGAGGACAGGCTTTTATTAGACAAAGACAGCATCATGCCCCCAGGAGACTTGTGTCAGAGAGCCCCAGGAATCTTTCTTTAATTTATATTTGAGATGACAGGCTGGGATTTCTGCACCACACTCCGAGCAGAACCACCTGCTTCAACTACATTGGGATCATCCACTGTCTCTCTTGTTCCTCCATTTTCTAGCACTCTCAATGCAACAAGAGTAACTGCATCTGACATCTCTAAGCTCTTCTACTCAAGGGATATCTGAACAGTCAGCTGATTAAAATGGCTCTAGAAGTCCACCATGAAGCATTATTTAATCAGCTCCCCAAAAGGATGAAGCACATGGAGCAAAACAGGAAAGTAGTAAAAATTTCCTGTGTCTTACATTTCTTCTCCTTGTTTAGACTTTTTAAGTTCCCCTCAGTTTAGGTAACTAATTCCAGCTAGAAGCATCAAACCATCCTGCTTCCGACATACCCTGTCTGTATCATTCTTATGAATTTGCTAGTCTTTGTTCACTCAGATCTGTCTCAGCCTTTCTTACCACACTGAAACATCCTCCCTTACTAGGTCAAGAGGACCATGACCCTAATTTCTAAAAACCACACAATGACAATTTGGTTATGGAATAGGACTGGCCACACAAAGCATTACTGGAGAATAGTGAGTAAGGTTTGTCTCTACCCTGTAGCAACTCTGCAGTAGCTCCTAAGCTTTGTGTTTTCTCTTTCACTGGCAATTCTCAGCACTGTCTACACAGCTATAGTATGCCAAGACTAGGCCCACGAAATTAGTCCTTCCGGCCTTTAGAATTGGTTATTTTGTCCCAAGTGTCTCCTTTACACCATTCTCCTTCACAAGTTACCCCACATCAATTTATTATTCCAGTAAGTTATGAAAAAATAATAATAAAATTTCCCAGTTATAAGAAACATCTTCTAAGCTAGTACTGGTTTCCTGGAATCTATTATGCTGCGAAAATCAGATCCTCATCCTCCCCTCTTTTTGCTGGACATGGCTGCAAGAGTCTTTAGAGGACCTAGATCACAGTATTGAGCCAAAAAAACCAACCAAACAAAAAAACCCCAAACTAAAGCTCTGATAGTCCTAAAAGCCACAATGAGAGAACACCACTTAACCTTTAGTTCTGACTACACCTGGGAATTTTCATCACCTCTGGGCCATTACTGCTGTGCCCGCTCTCAGCAGGGTTACTCAGGATTGTGGATTAAAACACCAGTGCCAGCTGATAGTTCATCATTTGTAGATGAACGAGTGGGACACTTAGATTTCCCAGTGGAGGCCAGGTCCTTAAGGATGCTTTATTCCTTATCACGAAGGAAAGGGAAGAAGAATAAAAAAGAAAAAACAAGCACGTTGCTTTGACCGCTACCTCCAGTGATACAGCACTCTACTCCCCAGCAGGAGGCCTAACCTTGTAAGACAAATTGTAGTGAAAAAAAAAATTCAACTGCCACTTGAAAATGCTGAAAATTAGACATTAATGCTGTGTTAGAGAAATGATGTATTTCTTTAGCATTGTCTGTACCCAAACTATCTCATCAGACAGTTGGCTGAGAAATGAAATGATGGTTTTGAAATACTGAAATGGTTTCTTTTTGAGATGTTTTTAACAGACTCAGAAAATACATGTACATATACACACATTTATCAATTAATATTTAAATGTTTTATGAAAAGAGAAAGTCATTCTCAACATTTTCCATTCATGAAAGTAGACCTTGATACTAACATGACAGATATCTATAAGTAAATATTACTCATTTTGCTAGTAGTCACAGTGACATGATTATTTGTAAAACTTGCAATATTTTTGAAAAACTGAAAGTTTGGAAAAGAACTTTTTAAAAGAAAAAAAAAGTATTTTCAACAAATAAGGACCAGACACAGGGAATATATAATCAACCACTATATTAACAAAACCTGCTTTAAAAAAATATAATTTACGTCCAGATGACTACTTCCAAACTGGTAGATTTCTTGTTAGACCTAAATTTGCTCAGGTCTCATCTGCCTTCAGAGTAATGATTTCCCATTTCCTTGTGAACTTTTTTTCTGATACCATAGTCAATTTCCAGATTCCAAATTTTTGCAGCCAGCTGGATTGTAAATCTTACATTATGATTTTTTTGGGGCAGTTACCATGTGTTTATTCTGCTTTGAGTGCCATGTTCTGGTCTGTAACTTTAGTGCACTAAAGTCATACACAGCCATTCATAATTAAAGGCAATGATTATATCATGTCCCACATCTCACAACATTTTTGCTTTAGCTGTTCAGTCAGGCTCACTAGTTAAGAGAATTTTACTGAGCTCAAAACAAGTTCTCCCAGCAGCATCCAACATACTAGGCAGCTCCTCAGGACTCCCAGCCCCTGGCACCCTGTGCTGTGGTGGGGAAGGATATCATCCACCATCACGCTGGAGAATACACCAATCGCTCAAGAACAAGCAGTGGAGATGAGTAAGGACCTGTGGTTGAAGAATGGAACAAATCCCACAATCAAAACACAAGAGGCAAGTGAGGAACTAGATGGACTCAACATCTTTATCCATAACGCTGGGGACAGACTGGAGGAAACAGACCAAGGGAATAAAGATTTGCAGGGAATTGGGCTTGGGAGGATGAGAAATTAATTTGCACCATCCAGTCTCATACCTTTTTCCAGACAACAGACCCAGGTTTGCTTTTGTTTTAACAGAAGTAGTGAGATAACGCAGAAAAGCACAAATTTAATTCTCCATCTGCAAAGAATCCTTTCCCAATCTGCATCCTTAGAACACCTTTGAGTGCCCCTCCTTATTACTAGTCCTCTCTCCTAGAAAAACCTTCACTCAAAGAGAAACTGCCAATATTTAAATTTACACCAACATCACTTCCTTTCCACCAAAACCAGTTCTGAATGTAAAATGCTTAATGCTGAGTAACACTGAGATTCCTGCTTTGTCCTCCACCCTCAGTGTTTTGTTCTTTCCCTTGTTACTCTTTGAAAATTAGATGTATTTTTGAACCACAGTGAATGTGTAAATGTCCACTTCAGCCTGGCATCTTCTTTCTCTCTCAGAAGATGTGGCAGCAGGAAAAAGGTTATGGCAGTCACTGCTGGGCTGGGGCATCTGAGGGCCTCACTTCAGTCTGTGCCCTACGGTGCCAGATGCTCTACAAACCATTGTCAAACTAGTAAACAGCCACCCGTATGAACAAATACTCACTTTGACCCAATGGGGACACTAAGCACTAGCCAAGCAATGGAGTATCACTGTACATGCTTATTTTATCTCCTCCCAGATGCAGATTATGGGAACTTGGCAAAAAAGAAGATTTTTAGCCTGTCAGTGAAGAGTCATGAAGGGATCACACAATGTGGTGGTCTGCCAGGCATTCAGGAGATGCTTTCTTTGCTCAGAAGCAAATTATCCGATTGTTCAGTTTGAAGGGGTTTTGTCTGGGTTTGTTTTTCTAAGTACACACAGCTAAGAGAAACAGCTCACTTTAACAAAACCAGCTAGCTTGTTTCACCCAAACCTTACACTTGACAGTGCTCTGACATTGCTTTCCTGTGAAAATGGAGCTGTGCTGAAAGAGAATTTGGATCCTAGCACAGAAGTCAAATCAGCGCATCAGAGTGTTAAGATCTAACAGCAGTGAATAAGCTTCTGTAGTGATCTTATAAACCTATCCTGTGGGCAAGCTTTGCTCTACTTTCAAAAGTCTATTGTAGCAGTACTGAATGTGGGAATTTGGAAACAAACCACAAGACTTGTGCCCTTATTTGCATGTTAATCCCTAGAATGCCTTTCCATGTCACGGTTTTTCACAGCTTGCAGGTATCAGTGTTAACTCTGACTTCAGAGTGAAAGTTCAAGGCCTTTGCTTATGTGTACAATGGAATCTTTCCAACATGCAAAACATGGCACTGATTCTTTCCCCACATTTAACTTTTTTGGCAACACACTCCAAACATGTCAAATGTGCCAAAAATGGTACTGGTTACAGATGTCCAACAAATCACACCAAACTGCATGGTAAAAAAAAAATCAAAAGCATCTTTCTCTGAACAGTGCACAAATAATTTTCAAAGCTCAAAAATGCAAATGAAAACACATTTGTTATTAGCTTTCTGATTACAGGCAAAAAGCAAGAATCTTTTGTTGCATAATGTACTGGAAAAGGCCCAAACACTCTGATTTTTCTTCCTTGGAAAACTTTTCATCTCTCAGGCTAAGTGGGCAATAACTAGGGGAGCAATGACAGGGTGTTGTGCTTCCCTACTATTTCTTCTAGCTCTTACTTGCCCTAGGAAACCTGGGCTGGCTATCGGGTGCCCTGGCCTCCCACTCTGCAGTGGCAGTAGTCACTCCACAGTCTTAGGTGAAGACGGTGCTATGCCTTAATAACCTCAGAGGGCAGCATGCTTCTGTTTTCCAAGCCCCAAGGGTCTCATTAGAGGATCTGCTAAATCAGGCTTGTAGAGTCTGTCATTAACTGCAGAATTTAATTAGTCTAAGTTTGCGCTGATTTGCATTTAGGAAAGAATGAAGCTTGCTGAGTTGTTGCTGTTATCATGCTGTGTTCATCTTTTCCGTTCTTTTCTAAGGGGTTTTCTACAGTACATAAAGGTCAGGGAAACAAACATCCATGGTGCAAAACCACTCCTAAAGATGCAGTCATACCGGGGACTTAGATAAATGCTAATGAGTAACAGAGCAGACTTAATAGCAATACTGGAGTATGCCTACCCCACATATTAGAACAGCCAACATTAGCATGGTACAATCAAAAGAAATTACAAGAGCAGTGTATGATGGAGCTCTTGCAGTGACACTCTGAAATGCACCCATGGGACATGCATTTGCAAACTGCTTATTTAAAACACGCAAGTTCCCCATACCCATAATGTCATTGAGAAAATACTTGCTGACTTCAACGAGAGCACTGCTAAGCCTGACGCTTTTGGTAATCGCATCTGTGACACTGAACTGCTGATCAAGCTTTTTGCTGTCTTTTAACTACATCACCCCAGATGAAGACTTGATAAAAAATATCCCAGATTGTTCTCTCACTGTTAAGAGTTTCAGTGATCTTGCCCGCAGTATTAATATGGTTTATATTCCCAGTATTGGCAAAAAGAAGTTATTTCCTTCAGAGTTCTTGCAATGTCACTGCAGAACAGGAACTCTGCTGCTGTAGCAGAATGTCTCGTTTCCCATCTCACAGGGTGTCTCCCATGACAAGTTTCTACTTCAGCTCTTTGTACAACACCACAGATCTGAGAAGCCCTGTGAAAAGCTTTTTCTATTCTTATTCTAAACACAGGCAAACATAATCACTCTGTGCCAAAAGGAAAAGACTGCAGCTGGTAAGGAAATTAAATTTACTCCAGATCTTCCAGTAATGCATTATAGCATAAATGATGGAGGGATAACAATCAAGACATGCATAAAAATGTCTCAGAGAGTGCTTTAAAAGTTTAGGGCTTTATCTAAAAGAGCAAAACCCATCTAGTAACCACGTTTGTTGTTTTTTTTTTTTTTTCTCTCCTTGTGGATGGATTAATAAGACAAACAATCTATTAACAGCACAGATATGAAGTTTACATGAAGTTTACTCTCTAGCATTCATTTATCACACAGCTTTTTTGAACCCCAGAAAATGTTAGATCTTATCCCATTTTTTTTAATGGGAGATTGTAATTCCAGAGACCAAGATTTCCAAGACAGCTCATAGTTTTTTCTCCAGTGCAACCCACCTTTTACCGGGCCTTATTTCCCAAAAGTGCAGAGATTCTCCACCAAGAATCTTTAAAATGTCCTCTTGAACACTGGAAAAACAAAAGCCCCCTACACAAATCACTCCTGTAATTCTTGATTTCACACCATTATAGCAAAAATGTTCTATACTGGAACATAAAGAGAATCATGCCTCACTTTTTCTTAACCTCCAAATATGTTTTTCATCAGAATTTTCTAACTGAACCTGTATTAAATAAATCAAAAATACAGAAAATCCAAATTAGTTCACTGTCTTTGCACCCAAATAGCTAAATCCATACTCAAAAACATGTTGACATTTCCTACTAACCGAGTATTAGGTCTACTGGAGAACTGAACAGAAATCCTAAGATATGAATGATTTGTGGAAATTTTTCACCCTCCCCAAATTTCTTTCAAGCACCTGGAATGCATTGCTAAGTACTATACAGAAATGATCCTGTTTAGCCTATTAGATCTCAATTTATATTGGAGAAAAATGCATTTGTGAAGTATTTATGTACACAAAGAAACAACATTAACTGCACTGTGGAGATGTTATCACTTACAGCCACTGAGTGCCTCAACTACAAATTAGAAGATCATTAATTTAAAATAGTCCTGTACTAAAACACAGAACAAAGTAGTTAAAGGAAAAAGCTGTAATAGTTCCCACGGTAGAATTTCCTTTATAGGAAGGACATGAATGTTACATCAATTTACTTAACGATGAAATATTAGAACAGGTTGTAGGGTAGGGCTGACCTTACACAATACAGGGCCTTAAGTGAGATTTAGAGGCACAGCTCAGCATTAATCCCAATTTGCCTCAGCCCACCTCGAGGTCCTGTCTTACCTCTGTCTCTACCGCCTTGCTTCCTGCCTCTTGACATGCATAAGTGAAGTCACTAGCTCCTCTTTTACAGGGATACAAGCAATCAAAAATGCTTTGATACATGCTTTGGGGTAAGAACTCGAAGACAAGCAGTTGTGGCACAGCCGCAATCCCTGAAGCTGGAAAAGGGGGAGGGCTGGACTAGTGCACTCCGAACACTTGCTGCATCACTGTTGTGTAAGACCTGCCCTGGTGGCCTGCAAATGCTCATCCACGTGAGCATCTCTGCATACCACACACTCTCCAGTGAGTTCCAAGTGTGAAACACAGATGCAAGTTGCTCATGCACTTCAGCATTTACAGATTCAAACCCCTGGCTTTCACCTAGGCCTCAAATGAGGAAAATTACACCCGGCCAGGACCAAACTGTTTCAATTTTATGTTTAACTTTTCAGTAAGCACATTATTTCTTACGGAATAGATTTATATATATATATATTTATATATATATATTTTAATATATATATAATGCATTTCTCCTTTCCAAAATTTACTTTATACATCTGTGTAGAAACCCATTGCAAGTTTGCAATTACAATCAAGAGATGACTTTTTACAAGGGAAAAAAAATAATTACTCCTTTCAAGCTCTTAGGAAAATACACTTGTTTTGTCATTTGTTTTTTCTCCCTGTTTACCGTGATACTTCTTTTAGGATATTAACTTTGAGCTATTTAAGGTTTTTCAGCATATTCAAATGTATCTGTAACCTCAGTCCACAGACTTGAAAAAAAGAACGTATCTATCAGTATCAAATAATATATATGCATTATATAAAATTCTTCCTTCTTGAAGTATACTTCATGTTTCCTAAAGCTCCGCTGACAGATCACTCATATGTGAGGTAACTGTGTTTTTTGCAGTTGCTTTGCAGTATTTTGCAGGAATGTTAGGGGCACAAACTGGATGTTTTCTGTGCTATTCCAATGACACTGAAGGGGAACAGTCACTCATATTAGAAATTTTCAACTGCTTAGGTAAATCCTTACAGTTATTCATTTGGTTATTTTTCACCTTCAAAGATGCTCTTTTTAATTTAAAAAAGTTATTTTTAGTTTTAAAACTAAAAAGAGGATTAGTGGTGGAGGATTTCTTTACAGTGGCAAAAATGTGTGAATTTCATACTGATTATAAGGTACTGCATGACTTCCCATAGCCTTCCCCAGTGATCCTTTTGTACCATTACTTGCCCAGAAAATATTAAACTGTGACTGCAATAAATTACATCAACAGCTTTGCATTACTTCATGATAAGTGTTGTTCATGTTTTTACCTCCTAATGATGAAGAGAGGCTTCTTGTAGTAAAAGCTGCACATATATAAAGATAACTAAATTAAACTTGCTGGAAAGCACACCACTGTTTTCCCAGAGAACTAAAAAATAGTTTTAAAATAGCCTTAATAAATGACAAACAACTTTAATTAAAAAAAGGGGTCACAGCCCGATGCTCCTGCTGCCTGTAATAAAGCTGTTATCAGTAGGCTACATCCTGAATATAAGTCCTTATACAGCCAGGACTCAAATCTGCAGAATGATTGTATCATCCAGACTGATATTAATTCTGAAGAAAAATTGGGACTTGTGCATTATTAAGGAAGACTGTCATTGGAGTTTTCATTGAACATCTGTATCCTGAAGCCATATAAATGTCACATAAAGCCACGGCGCTTTGGCTCTGATTCAGCACAATTCTTAACCAGTCAATCAAACTACCTCTATATTTAAAGCTAAGCATGTGCACAGTGTTCCCTGCTGAATCAGGCCTCAGATCCCAACTTTGCTTTACAAACCTGTCATCATTGTGTTTCTAAGCAGAGCCTATAGTCATATATTCCACAGGACAATGCTTACAGACCTTGACAAAACCTGCTTTCTCTATATAGAGGGAAAAGTACTACAAATTAAACTAGGATGTGAATTTATAGCCCATTTGCTTTCCCATGCCAGTTCCCCAGGTGAACACTTGGTGCCCTTGTTCATTTTAACTTAAACACTTCCAAAGCATACTGTTAAACAGCAAATAAAGGTTTTCTTGATAAGGACTAAAGACCTGTTTACACTGAGATTCTTGGGAAGATACATTTAAATTTGCTTTATAGAAGGACGAGTTATGCCACATTAAATGTCTGAGAGGATAGTCCCATATGGAATTAAAATGGCTTTAATTTAATTTAGCTTAATTCACTTCATGAGTAAAATAAATAAAACGAAATGAAGGCTACTTTAATTCTGCATGAGAGTTCCATTTGGCTCAAACAGCCCATTGACAACTATTTAGTTAATTCAGAAGAACCTTGCCGAGGACCACCAAGTAGGTGACCTCTGAGAGTGTCCAAACTGAAATAAGAGAAGGGGCAGGTGGTCTGGTGTAAATGTTCCTCCTCATCTGGAACAAGCTGATATCGGACAAGGCAGGGAGCAGCAGTGCTGCATTTTCCGACTGGCCGCTCAACAGCTAAGGGCGGCTGTGTTTGAGGAAGCCGCCATCCCTCGGTAGCTCCGGAGCCAGCCTCTGCACAGTTCTTGGCACACAGGGTTCTGTTACAATCACTTGTTACCGTCAGGCGAATCCCCGTGCGCTGACTGGCAAGAAGAGAGCAGAGACCTGCGGGCGATGAACTCGGGGGGTGCAGGCACCCCCCCACCCACCCCCGGCTGAGCACAACCGGCCGCGTTCAGCACCACGGACAGCGCCGCCCCCCCGCAGCCTCCCTGGCCGCTCCCTCCCCCAAGAGTCTTAAGCTCCGCCAAAGGCCCGTCCAAAGAAACGCCTTTGGATCCCCAGCCGGAGCGTAAGGTAATAAAGCACGGGTTATTCTGAAAGCACAGTGTTCAGCCGGGCCTCTTCAGGCCACTTGGAGGAGTATTCTGTTCCCTGAGAGCTAGGCATTCAAATCTCATCAAGACTTTTGGAAAACATCCGACTAAGCAGCAACTTTTATCCTTAGAAGGATGCTCATACTATGACTCAATGCTCACTTCAGTAACTAGTTGGTTCTGTGATTCTAAATGACCACGCCTGAAGTGAAGAGCAATTGAACTACAGACTCTGTTTTCTTCCTCGCTTCTGTAACTAAAGCCTGCTGAGGAATTCTGGCAACATTTGGCCTAGATGTGGAAGCACCTTCCTAGTGTGCCCTGCTGTGCATTAAATCTACTTGGAATTAGGTGGCTTTGTTCTAATTTTTGAAGGCATTTTGTGTGCATGCGTGGGGAATACAAATAGCACTTCTCAATCAAAAGAGTGAGCAAACCTGCTTTTGTTCAGGAGCAAAGCACTGATGTTACGGTGTAAGTGCTGAACTGGACATAAAATACAAAAGAAAACCCAGCAAAATAGTGTACAGAATCAGTGTTTCCCTACAGTTTCTGCCATCCAAGGATGTCCAAATGCTTTAAAAGTTGCTTTTCAGCAAGCATACAACACTCCCATGTGACAGACAAACGTTAAGTTGCCCACTTTACAAACTGGTAAACACAGACAGAATGAGGTCCATTAGAGTTTGCTGAAATAGTGATTTTTTGCACCAAAGTAGCTTCATCAGTGCAAATCCATGGCATAAATATGTTACAAAGGAGCAGTATGCTTTATTCTTCAAAGCAGGATCATAATGCCTCAGCAAATAACTGCATACTGAACTGGGAGACCACATCCACTCTCAGTGTTGCTCCAGAATACCCTAGTCTCCAAAACCGCCAAAATAGATACCCCTTCCACACTTGTCTAAAAGGCAAGTAGTCAGCTTTGATCATGTGGAAAGAAAAGGAGAAAGGACGTAGTAAAGTCAGCTCAGACACAGAAAATGCAGATAAGGAGAGATGTGCTAGGAAGGAAAAAAGAAATAGAAAAGAAAACCCTAAATTACTTTCTACTCCCTTTGTTGTCTCATACAATGGGGACCCAATATTAAATTTGTTCAGGTTTTCAAGTCTATAACAGTGCTACCTGCAGCAGCTGTTTTGGCACCAATATTAATGCTTCACCTTTAGACAGATCTGAAAGATCAATATACTGTCAGTTTCCACTAAAGACAGTCATTAAAAAAAAACAAACCACCAAACCCAAAACTACCAAATCTTCAAATGAAGTAATTCCTTGATATAATCTGCCCAATGACTGCCTTAAGTTTAATTGTTTTAACTTTTAGCAATGAATAACAGCCACCTATAAAACAATCTGATTAGACAGCACAGATTCCATTTGTTATAATTGAAAATCTTGTTCAATATCTTTTGCTTCATTGGTCATTTCGTTAGAAAATGCAGAGTCACTTATGAAAGTGATTATTGGGGTCATTTATAGGATCACTCCATCCTACTCACATCCCATGACATGTTTCTGCTATGCAGTGCAGGGGCAGCCCGAGTGGAAAGGAAACTAACATCCTTTTCAACAAAAACATCCTTTAGTCTATTTGGGTCAGTTTGCTAGTAGCCATGAATTTCTGTCGTTACAACAGAGAAGACTGCAGGCAGCATGGATAGAAAAATATAGCCCTTATGCACTGCAGCTTTGTGATTTGTTATGCTTTAAAAAAGCCACATCACCTCATTCTCAATAGCAGTTGGCAACCAAACTCCATGACAGCTTTTGTGTACAGAAATATGCAGCTACCTTGCTAATGACTAAATCCAGTGCTTTGGATTCAATATTTATCAATTACATTTTGAAATAAAGTATACACAGCAGTGCTCCTTGCCACACTGATGAGTGAAAAAATAGTAAGAAATAGGAACACTACAGTGTAACATCCAAATTCTCTCCTGGTGAAGTTCAGAGACTGTCTGCTCCTCCTGTACATCACCGCATAACAAGACCATGACCTAATATACACCATAACCCTGTAAAGGTACAGAGAGATAAACCATGAGGAGGGTGTGACCACACACAGGTGTACTGTGGGTACACTTGCGATCACAGGAAAGGCCTGAAGGAAGGAGAGGGTGGAAAGTAGAGCTTTCATGCTTGAGAGAAAATCAACCGGGTTAGGACTGCAGTTAGAAATGTTGTAACTGATGCTTTCACAGAGTTATCTTGGACAATGAGCCAGAAGCATGTGGTCCATGCAAGGAGTAATAACACTGTAAAAACTGAAACAGTATTTGAATTAGTAATTCTTTGCAAATTAGCTCCAAAGAACTCAAAAGTGCTATGCTTCAGCACAGCTTCAGCACTTTTCTTCTTTTACTTCTTCTTTTCTTATATTTCCTTCTAAAAAAGCTCATACTACTTATAATGTAAACTTTGAGGTGTCTGCTTTATGAAAAAAAGAGCAAACCACCAGGCCAACTTTTGTCCATAACTTTTCTGTGTCAGCTGGCACCATTCTTGTAGACAGCTGCCAGCTACCCTGGGACGTGTTACCAAAGTCACACTCCTGAGAATACACCCCACACTCTACCAGCCACACAAACCTGCTATGGAATAAGGATTACTGTAAGCGATTGTATTTCTCTAGGAGCTATTTGTCTAAACCCGACACACACATCTCAGCAAATTTACCAAGGCAAACAAAGACAGAATAAAATGTACTTAGAACAAATGAACAGAGGTGGGACTGTGATCAAGGGCAAGTTTAAATGTAGTCACGTAGTCGGGTGTGACAGCAGCTGTGATACATCTATACAAGCAGGTCTGGGATGATATTAGACAAGTCATGGGAACGTGGTGCTCAGAGTAACTGCCTGACCCAGATTCACTGTCAGTGGCTGACTACTTGAAAATAGGATGAAGAATGTCTTTATGTGCAGTGGTTTCACAACAGGCATTATTTCCTTCTCTGCGCTTCTCTTGAAAGGCACAGCCGCCTATGACATGCATAGAGAGCCAAGGTCTAAATGGGTGGCACTGAAACCGGAGTGAATACCCAATGTGAGAAGTGGATGCCACATTCAGCTTGGCATGTTTGAAAGTTTTGTCCGTTTGAAGACCTTAGAACAGTCTGCTTGAAACTAACTCATGGCATACGCCAAGGACTTTAGGGACACCTTCAATACTCATCAGTGCAGTCTTGGTAATGAGCAACTTTGAAAGTACATTTTTATGGGAATATTCATGGCTGCAAAGGAGCTGTTGCGTTCTTATTGCAAAAGCTGTAACGACTCCTGTGGAATCATCTCAGATCCCATGGGGCATCAAAATAAAGCAAGCTATGCACACCCATTACAGATCTCAAACGGCAGATGTCTGTTTTTCTGATGAAGACACAGAAACAAGACACCCCTCAATATAACATGTTTCCAACCTGCAGGCAGTTCTAGATCCAATCCTGCTCACCTTATGTATATAAACAACCTGAAAGGAGTCAATTAATGCTTGAAATACCATGCTTGATATTAAAGGAATCATGCATGGAGATTGTGGTCTAGCAGAAGCAAATGAAGAATGAAGCACAGACTAATAGCTTGCGTCTAAATATACTTTCTTCTGTCAGTTCAATTTACAATACATTTTTAATGGTATTGATAGGCTGTAGACAGATGGGAAAATTATGTGCTAAAAAGCAAAACCAAGGTGAGGAAAGGAAATTAAATCTCCATTTAGCAGAAAAGTTATTTCTATGTTTGTTTTCCTTCTCAAGCAAGATGAAAACAAGGACTAAAGAAACTACCCAGTAAAAAAAATTTTAGTTCCCATCAATCAAAATGTCTCATTTTATTAAAACTGAAATAATTAATTTTATGCCTATTATTTATATAACATAAAAGCAAACAGCCATCAAGGATTACATTTCAAAGTTTTTTCCAGATGTCAGATTTTGGCAGAGTACCTTAATTTCTCTTTTTCTAAACAAAGCCTTATCAAATCCATGAAGTTCTTATATGAGGTTTATGGCACAAATACAGAAAGAAATATTTGATCTGAATATTTTATACTAGATTCCACTTTCAGAATTTTATCATCAGCTGAAATATTACCAATTTATTAATACACAGAATATTGCCTGATTCAGTAACAAATGTTAATTGCTGTGCACCATCTGTGGCAAATACTGTTTAGATTCATAATAAAACCCCGATTCAGACACAAATTCAGACAAAATTTGCGTGGACACAAATAGAAGACTTTATCCTCAGTTTTCTTTGTAATTTAGAATAAACCTGTTCTACAAGTGTAGCTCAACTGCTATTGTACAGATTTACATGTTCCTATCATCTCTTACTGAACATCGTTATCTTCAATAGATCGATGACATTTGTACCGTTTAATATCATGTTAATTACAGACAAGTACTTCAACTTAGCACAGTAAGACACAGTTTATGTACTAAATGAATACAGGTGGAGAGTACAGGAGCTCAAAATACCACAGTCAAAACACACAAAGAAAAGGAATGGAAGTAATGAATATCCCTATTTTACAAATGGGGAACAGAGGTAAAGACCAGTGAGAAGCTTCATGCAGGGTGCAGTTACCACTGAAGGAGGTGGTAGAGCTGCCCTGCACTGACCAGCTGTCCTACGCACGGTGGTATTATGAGGTTTGCTCAAGGTCACGCAAGAAATCAGTATCATATTCCCTCTAAATACAAATTTGTTGCATGCCAATCCAAGAATACTCACTGCAGGACAGCGTTTCTCCTCAGAAACCATATGACATGTCAAAGTCTGCATGAAGGAGATAAGCTGAGGATACCACGACAGCCACGGCTCAGCATGGGTTCCTGTGAGCATTAAACTTACTGGTATTTAAATACAGTTTTTATTTTAAATCTCATTTTTTTGAGACTAGATCAGACGCGCTGCCCACTGGTTAAACATCACACACTCTCACTCACATGCAAAGGCCCTACACTTTCCGTACTAACAAATCACAGTTGCCTTACACATCCTGGAGCCTCCAGTAGTCAGGAAACCTTTAAAGCCATTTGACTCCATGCAGCTTCAGCAGGCAAACGAAGTGGCAGCAGTGAAATGCTACCACACTGCTATTAAAACGGACATCAAGGGCAATACATACTGTAAGAAGAAAACCTTGTATACTATGGGGCTCAAGTGACACATTCATATAAAAGATTTACTATTCAGATTAACATGCTGAATTTTGATCAGACACTTTGCATTTCATTACCATAGGTTAGTCCTTCCTCTCTTTTATAGTCAAATCTCTAGACTTGCTTTTCTCCCCATGGCAGGACACATTTGCATTAACAACTTCTTAAGTTGCTCCATATCATAGCAATGTGGCATGGGCTTTTCATTCAGATTGCGTGACACACACTTCCACTCCAGCATGGCATACACAGAACTGCATCAGTATTCTTTTGCTTCTCACCCCAGACTGTCCTCATTATAGCTGAGAATTGTTAGTGCCTTTCTTCTCATCATAAAGTTGTTTCTCTACAGAATCATCAATATCACTTTTGCCTCCCCTCACACCTTCAGCATACATTCCTACTGCTTGAAAACAGAACATGTAACAAACAATACCACCGACTTAGGACTTTCACTAAAATCAATTTGCTCTGCATCATACTCTCCTCTCCTCTTATGGACACACGCACTGTATCATTTTACTGGTGCCACAGAATCTTCAGCGGACCTTCCTGCTGATGGTGCTTTGTCTCACCTTGTATCACAAAGTAGCTCCCTGCCTCTCCTCTTCACCCTTGCTGATTTTACTCTCATGACTTACAGCATTTACAACTAGCCTTTTCAAAACTAATGCTCTATTTACTCACAGAAATGATACAGCTTGGCTAGCATCCCTTTAGTGTTCCTAAGAACAGAAAAGTAGTAAAGCTGATATGGGAGTCAGTTAATAAAGAGCTAAAGGATACGAGTATAACTAATATTAGTCTATGCGGGTTTCTGGAAAATAGGTCTTGTCAAACAAGCCTGATTTCATTTCTTGATGAAATTACAGATTTGATTGATAAAGGCAATGATGTAGGTGCAATAGACTGAGACATTTGGAAATGCATGTGGCTTCATTATTCGAATACATTCCATCATTGGACCCTGACAGCCCCAGCCCACCCTGCTACCATGTTTTCCAGACTCATCTTTCATTGGCATGGCTGCTATCACATGGTTGGAGAGGTCAGGAGATGTGACCTACCACAACACACAGATCCTTGCTGTTAGCACGCAGTGAATGAAAGACATCAATTCCTGGGTACGTGTGAAATTAGTGTAACAAGCCCCAGTGCATGACCTTATGGAAGAAGATGGTACTTAACAAAATCTGAATATGCTGGTTTTAGCCACTCACACTCATTCTCTCAGAGTTCATTCATCTCACTGTCACGTGCACCAAGACGTGTGTTTAGGTGATCCTGCTGAGAAGACCCGTACGTGCCACCGGGGACAAGGGATATTAACTAGTAAGTTCGCATAGCAACACTTAGTTTTTCTGGTTCTTTGGCATGTCTTTTATATCTTTTGTGAGTCAACAGTTGAGAAGGGGTGGTCCTTTGCTACAGGATCTTGCCTGCTTAGGCATTCGTAAGTATTAGCAGGTTGCTGCTCATTACCTGGCTTTGCTTGTATGGAGTATGTCTGAAAAAACACATCTGCTCGGCTACCGTGTAGCTCCCTGTTGGCCTAACAGGGGAAGGAATTGTGCTAGTGTGCATGGTGTGTTAGTATCTTGCAGTCATTTATCGTCCTCAGAAAGCAGGGTCCTGTGCTGGAGAGATGCCTGTACTGTGACTTTTATTAGAGCCCAGGCCTCCTGCACTTGACAGCACAGTACATTCCCAGTTTTATTGCTGGGAACAATGTTCTTTACTATCAATACATGACATTCTTCTCACACTTATTTCACTATTTTTTCCGGTGTTTACAGAAACACATTTGCATCCGTATTTCATTCATTCCAATCCCAATATTTCTGTTACAAGTCTCTATATGTTTAATCATGTGAAAGGAAGAATGGCTTACTATGAAAATCTCCAAAAGGAGAAAGCACAAGATACTGAATTTAGCAGAGCGGATCTGCCAGTCTGACACATTTACAAGGCACAAGAGAAATAACTGAATTCACTTTTCAGACAGTAAATGTATTTACTGGGATCAACTTATGTGATCCAATGGACTCTACCAGCTTCCAGCACGATTTTTCCTATGTACACCAACAAGAAAGATACTACACTATTATTAGTTTAGATAGCTGGGTACTAGACTCTGTATCATCCAATCCAATACCTCCTATGCACTGCAAGTTCTTAATGTGCCTGTGCATGAATTCACCAACTGCAGCATTCTTTGACATACGGACTCTACCCATAAGTGGAGACTGCATGTGTCCTGACTACAGATTTAGCTCATTCTTTATTTTACTCCAGGAATCAGGACTTGAGTGTCCGTGCTTCTTATGTGGCAATTTATCTCTAAGCTGCTTTCCAAGCATGCTGCTAGCTCCCTGCAAAAGGCACAGTTCACAAAGACAGTCCACGCCAGAGCCTGCCTCACATAGATGGTGCACACGTAGACCACATCTCCTCTTTCTGCAACTCTTCTCCAGCCTCGTCTCACTAAGTAGGTCTTCCACGCTCAACCACAGCATGCAACACACACACATTTGCACATCACAGAACAAAAGCATCATTCAGGACTGAATCTTGCCCTTCGATCTGAAAAGATGCATGGAAATTATTTAAATTCCAGTAACTATGAGGCCACTTGGGGACCAGGGAGGTTCCTGCAAAGTGATGTGCAATGTGGACTCATCAGTCACCTCCAGAGTGCCTGAGCAGTGCGGTCACAAGCTGGTTCACAGCCATTACTCATGCAGCTGGGGCTCTCTTTCTCCTACAGCACACAAAGATTAGCAAGCAGGCAACGGATGTTAGCAACCATCAATAACTATCAATTTAGGATAGATTCAGACTGTGACTGAAGATTGAAAGCTTTCCCAATAACCAAATGCAAATTGCCCAAAGCCTTCTGGTCTTTCCATTGTTCTGCCTTTCCTTAGTCGCATCTATTCATAACGTGTCTCCTTTAATATAGCAGGAAGCAGAGAGCTCAGGGCAGCACTACAGCCATTTGTCACCATTCTGTGGATTAGCCCCCTTCATCTTAATGTTTTCTGTGATGTCACTGTTAATATACAATGCTTCACAAAGATATAACTCCTTAAAAACTTAAGGGATTAGGTTAAAAATGCCCATCAAACCTGGATGTGAAAATGAAATACTCGGGAATTCTCTAGAAACCCATCACATTCAAATGTGGTAGGCTGGATAAACAGGTAAAATAGGGAATCTTCAGAGGAAACCGAGGCAGCCTCTCCCTGAAAATAGTGCAAAGTTAAGTTTTGTGCCACTGAATTCAGCTAAAATGATCACATTCTTCCTCATCTATTTAATCTCTCCCTAAAAGCATGCGCTTTTTTTCCCCTCATTTTAACCCATCAGAAGACCTGAATGGCTAATATGATTCTCACCGCTACATTTTCACACCTTGGCAAGTTGCTTCTAGGCATACTGTGGGATCATTTTCCTTTCTTCATTTGGTAAATAACCACCTCCTTATTTCTATAATGAGACTCCATCTCATTTCTCTTGCTTTTTGTGAATAGATGGATAGATGACTTCTGACTTCATGTAATTTTGCCTTTTCTTGCAAGACTTCAGAGCACCAAGCTCTTTTTTTTTTCTTTTCTTTCTTTCCTTTATGGAATTAGAATTCTTTTGATTCCTTTTTTTTTTGTTTGTTTGTTGTTTTTTTTTTAATTGTAGATACAGGCATGATGGACTGACTACTATTGCAAAGACACCTGTAAGGACATTATATTTTATGAAAAATAACCCCAATACATACTTACAGCCAGCTTCAAATCTTAAATACTCCAAATCATGGTCAGGTGAGGTTTAGGGACCAATACATGCATAATTCATGAAAGCACAGCTATTATTGGTAGCTCTATAGAACAGACAGTCTGTGGTAGACACTGCATTTGAAGGATGCACCATATTCACACTAGCAATATGGAGACAAATCGATATTTATGGTGTACTCACAATCCATTCAAATCTGTTTCCATTTGAACACACTGGTGAAATACAGTGCAATATTCTGTTTCAGCTGCTAGCAAAAGATACACAACTTCAAGCAGAGCTCCCGATAGCCTGAAAGTGCAGAAGCAGAAGAGCTGATGACTGCACAGAGTTCACTAGGGATCTTGTTATGCCAATCTAATTAACCTGGAAAATGCTCAGCTAGCACCATGCTCTCGGCTCACACACAGATGGAAAACGGGCTGTTCAACTACTGTGTGTGCAAGGCAGACTTCTCATAACTCCCAAGTCAGCAGAAACATTTAAGCATATGCTTACCATTAATGTTAAACAGGTGCTTAAGTACGCTGCTGAACAGGGAACATAACCAGGAGCACGCCTCTGGAGTACGTGATTGTTGCTTTAATTGCTATTGCATACAGACAGGTTTATTTTTTTGTTGCCCTTAGATATTACCACAGCCTCATTCCCCTACCAAGAGAGCTTTGTTAAAATCTGAACAATAAAATGGTGAGAGATGCTTTATTTATAAAAAACAAGGTGTATTTGTAAACCCCAAGATACTGGGAAAAGAAAGGAGAAAAGTAGATTTTATTTTCAAAATTTCTGAAATATTTTATAGATTTTGATTCCTACAAGAATATCCAAATCACACTGAATAGTATCTTCCTTAAAGTTTTTAACGAATTGCAAATGTCAACCTACATAGTTAATGCAAATGAAATAAAATGCACAGAGAACAACGTACAAGCAACAAGGAATATGGCATGAACTTCCCTTCCCTGAGAAAAACTCTCAAACAGTGAGATCTGGAAAGGTCCAGTCATACTGATATGAACTACAATTTATATGTGAATTACTGCTCTACCCACAGTATTCTACATATCCCTCATGTGGACCACAGATCTGGTTTTTAACAGTCATTAAACTCAGAGCTCATGAATAGTAATCCTCCTGCATTACAATCATTCGCTTTACAAACTAGATCTTCCTGAGAGGTCCTTTCAGCCCCCTCACCGCCGGATGAGAAGGAATTAATATGAGCATATTTTTCACATCCTCATAATTAGGCACAAGAAAAGAGCAATACAAGCTCATTTCTAGGTTACTTTGGTTATATCATACACTACAGAAGAACTACTCAGTATTTACAGAAAACATGCCAAGCTATCATTTCCATTTTTCTTCCTGTTTTTAATAACTTCAGTCCCAAATGACAAACAAACAAAAATGTTTCATTTCCAGCATGTCTTCCAGTTTATCATCATCAGTGAAGACAAACGTAAGCAAAAGTGTAGGCATGCAGCACGCTCTGTGAAACATCTGATGGGGCTCTCTGTGGGGGACAGCTTATAAAATCAGATGAAGTAAAAACTCCAGAGTGCTTTTCTTAAAGCCTCTGGGATAAGCACCTCACCCCACTTTTCTTCTGCTTGCTTTCTTACCCTGTCCTTCACCCTCTTTTTTGGTCAATTCCACTGTTTCAGAATGTTTTTAAAAGATAGCAAAATCCTTAGTGACACAGACTATGTGGGGTTTTGTGTTGAGACTCAGGTCTGAAGGCACCTGAGCCTCAGACAAATCTCCTACCGATTTCAGCACGAGTAGTAAACCCATTAAGTTCAGCAAAAGTTTTGCTTGAGTAAGTGCTGAATAATGACTACAGAATGAGGCCATCTAATGTGTGACTGGAATTCATGCCAAGTCTAACTGTCTCTAAACATGCCTGAGTTGACAAAATCTTCTGGCTAGTATTCCCCGTAATTTGAGAGGGATTTTTCACAGCATTGACCACTCTGCTTATCATCCAGTGCTTCACCTGGGCGTGCAACATACACCACCGCACCTAACCCCGGTGGCTTGAATGGTTGCTTTTCTCATACTTGTTTTGACTGGGCATTTGGGTGCATCTCAGGGTAACCTCTAAAGTCGTCATTCTGTTGTAATTAGGGATGAGATGGCGGAAATACTCCATAGGAGGTAATAAAGTCAATAAACATTGTCACACCATGAAAGAGGCCTCATCATAAACAAAATCCTGTAGTGGTTGCTGGATATGCACTGAGTTTTCAATTCTGTTGTGCCTTGTAAGTGTACAGATGGGGAACCACCTATTTACAATCAAGGGCTGAACTCAGATTCAACTACACATGCAACAGTTCTCTTCTCTGGTCAAAACACCATCGATTCCACTGCTCCTGTTCCCACCCTTCATTTCTATAGTGATGAAGAAGAGATCACTGGACATACAGGGAAAATGTGCTTGGAGACCACCTGCACGACACACACTTCTTCCCAGTGCAGAGCGTAAGCATTACACCACAGATGCTCCAGGAACACCCAGGACCTTACCAATACCACCACAGATGCACAAAGCCAGTTTTTGCAAAAGCAGTATTTTAACATAACCTTGATAATCCACTTCAGGGGCAACCAGGACACTAGAAATGCAAACTTTGCCTGCTACAATGCCTTGCTTGCTATGATGCAAGCTCTGCTTGCTACTACAGTGTCCTTAAAAAGAGTAGAAAATCCATAGCATCTCCAGGTAAATACATGCTACAGCTGGGATACAGTTATCCCTGTATCGTGAGCATTGAGGGTCTAATGGTTTAGGTTTACTCTGTAAATTAGATTTATTTTTTTAATTTTTCTTCTCAATTGCAGCCTTTTCAAAGGGAGTGAACACTATAGGAACTTGCCAAATGTGATGCTCCATTGGGAAGAAACGCTAAGGTTCCTAAGTGACAGCATTATGCATTAGCGGATTACATAAGATTTACAGTACATAAAACAATTTAATAAATGGGCTTTGCTTGTTAATCTCACGTGAGTCACTGCTTATTATAATATGGTAGAGACAATACACATCCAAACACACAGACCTAGAAAAAAGAAGCATGTATTGCACTTGTGATGGCTTTAAACCATTTGGATTAAGTCATTTTAAAGCCAGAAGTGCATTATAATGTTCTAGGGCAGCTCTGTATATATGCAAACCATGGACCAAGTGATTTCTGCAGTAAGACGGCATCTGGTTGAGAGGGAGGTTCTCTCTCACTACAGCTGGACTGCGGTGCTGGGAGACCCAGCATGCTTCCACACAAGCATGCTGGGACCTGGAAAGAGTAAAGCTCCAAACACACAGCTCACGTAGCCCATAATCCCACTGCAGATGTGGTTGACAAACCCCGGCTAGATGTGTGGAGTAGTACTTGTCTCAAGGAACAGCAGAGGCCTAATGGGGTGCTTAGTGTCATCTGAGGTGCTCTGGAGTATCTTACAACTATGTTTAAGCAACAGACTTAAGACTTAGATATCTGCAAGGTAGACATTTGTGGTTCAGCTTGTACCCCGTATTTCCTTAAATCAATGGAGAGAAACTGGCGTTTAATAGTGCAGGTCCTCCGGCCCATCTGACACATCTACATGAAGATGGGATGAATCATGCCCCAGACTCCACTGACTAAATTACAGAACAAGCCCCGGCTGACTAACTTCGATGTAGATGTCTATACTGAAGGCGGCAATGTTTAGTCAGAGGAATTTTATTCCCGTCTTGTTCTAATGAAGAACTTCAAGAGTAAGAGAAACGACTTCACGCCCACAGACGCTGCTCCAGTAGCTCATCACCTTCATTGTAAAAACTGGGTACTTCATCTTCTAGTCCAAAATGTTCTGACTCCAACTTCCAGCTTTGAATCTTGCTCTGCCTTTGTCAGGTACATGAAAGAGCCTGTTGCTACTAGAGGCTTTGTACCAGCCAGAGGTGTTCTTAGGCACGATTCTCTACTGCCTTCCCCTTTATATAGTCAGTTAGACCAACACCGAGTTCAAAGCTCCGCCAAGGAACACGACCTCCAAGATGTACAGGAGCGACACTTGGTGCAAGGCAACATGCAAGATGTATTTTCCGACAATTGAAAGACTCATTCCACTGGGCAGAGAGGGGAGCTTTCCTCATCAAATAAAGCCTCAGGCCATCAACACCTCCAAAACTTACATTTTAGGTATTTATCTTTAGAAAGAACAAGCAAATCCAGACTTTATTAATGAACAGAAGTAACTCTCAGATATGGATGACTGCAGGGCTGTCTTCCCAGCTGCAGAGACAGCTCTGTGGCTCTGTTGCTGCTCAGGGCTCTACTGAACAACAGCTAAGTGGGTAGCAGTAAAACCCTAACAGTCCCTTCAGTTTCTCCTCTCTCCCTGTTTGGGAAAGCAGTGAAGGGGTCCAGAAAGAGAAGGGAGAGGACAGACTATCCTATGAACAGTCAAACAACTCAGAGGACGGAGGGAGAAATGAACACAAGTTTCCTTTTTCCTTGCAAGCAAGAGGAACCAGACAAGCTGCTGGGTAGCATTCAAAAGAGAGATGCAGGCATGAGGAGCACCATCAGATTCAAGATTTTGAAGCTTCCCGATTATGAGAATTAAAGTTAGACCACCAGCCCCCCTTCATTCTCACATTGCTAAATAGCAAGCTAGCAATGTGGACTACCTCACGTGGCTCCCAGAGTTATTCTGAGACAGCCTGGCCCCATGCATTTCTCACGGAACCTGCAACTTCAGTGGTCCCTTATTCCAACACACCCTGGGCAGGCTTGGACTTCTATCCTCCAAGTAAGGATGTATCTAAAGGGACACTCTACATTAAGCGGACAACATTGGGATCCTACTGGCTCTTTCCTTCTGGAGCTCTGCCATCCCACCTTAAATGTGCAAAGACTCTTTAATTTCCATCAGCTCACAACATGATATCAGAATAGGCTCAAAACATTTCACAGCTTTTCCACTGGCCCACAATGCAGTGATTCCAGCACCTCTTATGGATTGTCCCTCCTACTGCATATATTATCCTAACAAAGGGGAATGCTTGTTCCCCTTCATGCCTGACCCAGAAAGGATACCAGACTGTTACAGTCCTCAAAATGCAGCTTGCCTCTCACTAAGCAGCAGCAGCCCCAAAGATTTTCTGCCACGATTCTTGCTGTAGTTTGGCAATTGAATTTCTGTCTGGCTTTAAACTTCAGCTGGAGTACGATAGCTCATCTGGGAACTGCTACCATAGCTCCCCTGCTTTCAGCTCCAGAGGTCCCTGTTCTTTAGCCGAGGCAGTAGACAGCTAATGAATAGCACACCAAGTCTGGACTGTATTTTGTGTCTGAGTCAAGTGGAATCTAAGACAGAGAGAAGCATAAAGTAGCAGGGAGTCTGCACGGGATCAGAAACTGCACCATCTACTTCAGCGTGGGAGTTTCAAGAAAAATTAATCTCTATGCAGCTTCTTTACCCCATGGTAGGACAGCTGCCTTCTTGGCTGAGAAGCATTACACCATGTCTCAGTGCAATGTGATTGATCACTGCAAGCAAGAAATCTTGCTTGTAACCTGTAGGTAAAATACAGCAAATAAGGGAAATTACAATGGAACATCAAGGTCTTTTATTTATGTTTTTAATATGAATTTACTGCTCATGAGAGGCACCAGAAATACAAAATGCGCAGGAGCAAAGCTGGTTTTTCTATTTAGCTGCACCAGTGTGTCTCCAGGAAGAGCAGGAGCACTCCAAGGATGACAGAGTAGCTTAGTCTTCATGCCAATTGTACCTTGAGGTCTCTGAGGCCTCATAGGTGCCAGCAGACTTCCTAGGGGATAATGCTTGCTGCTGGGATTATTTTCATTTGTTTTTTATATGTACATCCAAACTGCAGCTATCAGAGTTGGGATTTAAATGGTCAAACTAAACATTTAAATCTCCAGACTCTTCTACAAGTCCTCTCCATGAACCAAAACTGCCTCTCTTGCCCCATTCATAATTTATTCATCAGAGCAAAGCAGAAAAGTGACACATCCATCACAGTTTCTCTTGGTAGTTTTCAAACACTAGAGCAGCTGCTGGCTAGACTGAAATTCAGAACAAGAGTTTCACAGCAACACACCCTTCCAACAGAGATAGCTAGCTACAGCAGAGTGTTCATTCCTTTCACTGACAACTAAATGTGCCAAAATAACAGCATGCTCACACACTGCACATGGAATTTTGCCTTCAAGACCCTTATGCACTCTAAGCCCATCGTTTCCAGGCACTTAACTGTCTCCTTCCAAAGGCAGTAGCTCCTTTTTATCCTTGCTGCAGCTGTACCTCTACCAAATTGGGTTCTTACAGTTCGTATGGGTGTACATAATAGAAGGATCTGGCACTACTCTAGAGGTCCTCTCCAAAACAGCTTCTTTTTTTGATGTATTTGCTTGCAAATTCATCAAACAAAGGGAAAAAGGCCATGTACATAATAGATCAGTCCCTGGGAAGACACAAGCAAGAGTAGAATAAAACAAGAACAGTTGACATGATTGTCCTTGACCTGACAACTGAATGTTTAAGGGAAAAGAAAGGAGTATTTTAATTAAATAAATTCTATAGCTGTACCTAAGGTTAGGATTAAATGTAAGTGCATAAAATTTATCTCCAAAAGCGATAAGCATTTATCTCCACACCCTACTGTTGCACATTAACTTGAAAAAGACTGGAAAACTCATGGGGTATTTCAGTTCTTACTAGAAGAATCCACTGTGCATTAATCACTCCCTACAGTATTTATGTAGAATTAAGAGAAATCCCATTGTAAGAGCTTGAACTATTTCTGGAAGTTACATTCCCCTGACTCAAATGATGAATGGGAAATAGAGAAGTAAAATAAAAATAGGCACCTTTCCAGGTAAATGTTGTTGTTTAAAAAAGCCAAAACAAAACCTGGTGAAATAGTGTCACAGGGACAAAAACATTTATCTCAGTGTCACAAGAACGGCTTCGCTTTTGCTGGTCTAATTAGGTAATAAAGAAATCACAGGTGTAGTGACTTCATGAGCTATCACCGCACTTAAAAAGGGCCCACTGCATGGCAAGGGACCAGCGTGCCAGTATTATTGCTTGCTGTCACATTATTTTAAGAATGAAATAGCTCAATTTAAGAAAGATTTTTAAAGAGAAGAAAAATCAATACATAGTTAGAGGCTTGTCAAGATTCTAAGCTACAGCAAGACTGCCAGAAAAACAAACCAAAAAAAAAAAAAAAAAAAAGCAAACCGTGGCGGGCTTTGAATTTTCAATCACTTCAAATTCTGCTAGGCAATTAATGCAGCACACACTGTAATGCACCTCCTGGAACTCCACACACCCCCAACCCTGTATTCTCAATGACTGCCAGGTATGTCAGAGAGGACACTCACAGCATTAGGTTTAGACATGACTAGTTCAGGTTTCTAATTTTAATTGCACCAAAAGAGATAAATAAGTAAAAATACTAATTTTTTTAACAAGAGCTTAAGGAAAGAGGTAAAGAAAGTACAAGTCTTAACTTGCTAGAACTTCTAGCAAAAGCTTATCTGAGATTTCAGGATTAGGTCCTCTATTATCTTGAGGAAATATAAAATCTGTCCGAATATCTTAACGTTCAAATATTCACCTAAATTTAATTCTTGCTTAAATAAACTGCAGATCCACTTGCAACCACAGACCAGATTAACATGGGAACCAGCTGTGTGTGTTTTAGGTGGCCCATAAAACAGGCACAGACATTAATTAAAGAAATCTGTGTCAGCATAACAGTTTCCTCATCTTGAAATTTCATTGAGTGTCTCAGAAATGAGTTCTTCAGATGAAAACCTTGCATTCGGGTCCAGGGAGACTGACTGCTCTGAGTGACAGCAAGAAATAATTGTGACTTAGCAGCCTGGGGAGCCAGATCCTGCTCCTGTTTGAATCAGAGGCAAAAACTATTGTCTCTGGCAGCAGGTTTTGAGTTGTGGACAGCCCCTGCTACACAGCTCTGCGTGCAGATTGATCGCTCCAGCCTTTGCTCATCTCGCAGAGGTGTGGATGTGCGGATCCATTTTGCCGCTCAGAAGCACTAGCCAAAAATCCCAGCAGCCGCTCCAGCTTTGCTGAGTGGCAGTGGGGGAATCCCTGCCCGCTCATCGTTCCCTGGCTTCAGGTTTCAGAGCAAGGAAAACGTGTGAGAGGGTTTTATTAATTCTGTGACATTTTATATGTAAATTAGGTTAATCCTGTACTTTAATCGAACAATGTCATCTCAGGTGGTTAATTATTTTTTCTTATTAATAGAGAACATCCTAATCAAAGACTATAATGACGCTTAAGATCAGCAGCTTAAATAATAATCTAAATTTGCCCATGTTAAAAAAAAAGTTCCAGCACCAGATATTTCCCAGGCATTTATAAGGCATAATGAAAGGAATATGATGCAGTCACACAAGCTGTGCAATTCTCCCAGAAAAATGTTTGCAGAAGTTCCTGTTCAGTTCCCTTAGTTGAATTCGCAGGTCACATAGCATTGCACCTTCCTCTTAAAAACTACCGCTGGAAAAAGCAGCATTATTTGAGTTGGAAAGGGAAGCATTTCCTTTAAAAAAAAGCACCAAACCATTCTACTATGGAACTTAATTAAAGGATGGAGAATACTTTGGCCACTTCTCACACACGTCAACACAATGATATATTGTATTATTGTCACTTCTCACACACATCAACACAATGATATAAACGCATACTACGTTTGTATTAAATATCAGCGATTCCCCTCACAGGGGAGGCAAAATGCAGACGGGAGTGCTTTGCTGGAGAAGAGGGGAGGGGGCGGGAGACCAACAGGTACCCTTTACAAGCCTCAGGTTATTTGAAATAAGTTGTTTTTAGAGCAGAGCGCCTCGAAGCCGTGGCGCTGCCCCCCCTGCGGTGCAGAGCCGCCCTCCCGCAGCCCCGGGGCAGCCCGCAAGCGGGGCGCAGCCCCCGCACCCCGCCGCCCCCAGCGGGTCAAGCCAGCAGGCAAAACACACAAATATATTTCCATCAGCACAAGATGGCAACCAGCACTTCTTCCGGGAGAGCAGCTGGCTTTTTTAATTATTATTATCTGGGGGCGGGGGGGATGATTTCAAAGGCATCCCGAGTCGGTTTAGACACCCCACCCCCACCCCCCACCAAATGGCATCAAGACAAATGTTTCCACTAGCAATGCCGGAGGAAAGGCAAGGTAACCCCGCACCCCCCAGCTGGCACGCACACCCCCTTGGCCACCAACTTGGCGAAGTTGGCCGTGCCGGAGCGCCGTGCCCGGAGCGCGGTGCCCGCCGCCCAGCGCTGCCCAGCCCCTGCCCCGGCGCCCCCCGCCCCCCAGCTCCCCGGCGCAAGGGGGGCGCCCCGCAGCCCCCGCCACCCTCCTCGGGGTAGGGGGGCAGGCACCAAGCAAAGGCGCCCCATCGCCCGGCTCCCCGGCCAGCTCAGCCCCCGCACCGGGGGTCCGCGCTGCCCGTGCGGGAGGTGGAAGGGGTCTGGGCAGCAGCGAGCCCCAGCAGCGAGCCCCGCCACTTACTTCCAGTCACTGGAGGCGCCAGCAGCAGCCACTTACCATCATGTTCCCTTGCATTTTGGCCGTTTGAAATATCGCCTTTTCCTTCATTTTTGCCGTGTGTGTGCGTGCGGGCGCTGCTCTCCGAGAGTTACTTAATCCAGCGGCTGGATCACTTTCGCGAAGAACTGGCGTGCACTTGGCGATGGTTCGGTGTGGAGTGGAGGGGGCTACGAGCAGCACAGGGGGAGGCTGCCTGCTTGCTCTTTTTTTTTTTTTCCCCTTCCCCACCCTTTCAATATATTTTTCCTTCCCCCCCCCCAAAAAAAAAAAAAAAACAACAAAAAACCCACAACCCACAATAAAAATAAAAAGGCCCCTAGCAAAGGGGAGGGGAGACAGGAGAGGTGGGGGGCGGCCAGGCTCAGTCACCGCCCGGATTCAGCTTTTGCCCTGCGGGAGCCGCCGGGGCGGGGTGGGCAGGAGGGAGCCGCACACACGCCCCCCGCCCCGGCCATGCCCCACCGCCCCCCGGGCCCGGGCGGTCCCGCCGAGCCGCGGCCACCCCGGGAGACCAGTTGCAGTAAAGGGGCGGGGGGGGGGGAATAAGGAGGGAGCTGGAGAGGGCGGAGGGGCGCCCGCCCCCTCCCCTAGCTGTGCCCGGCTCGCTGCTCTCTCGGGGGGGTGCATACGCTTTTACAACCAGGGGAGGGGGAGCGGAGCCGCCCCTCCCGTGTTAACTGTTCAGCGGCCGGGGCCGGCGCGGCCCCGGCCAGGCTGGTGCAGGGAGGGTGGGGATAAGGCAGCGCCTGCCGCGGGGACGCGCACCGCGCTCCCATGGCTGCCCCCCCCGGCCCGCGGGGACCTGTCGGAGGGGGCGGGGGGCACTTTCAGGGACCTGCGCCAGGCTCTGGGCTCCGGGGCAGACCCCTCCCCCTCCTAGCACGCCGCTGGAAGGGGGGGAGGATGCTGGAGCTCGCCCCCCCGCCGGGCAATGCGAGGGCAAGAGCCCCCCCGCCGCTGAGCTCCCCAGGGCCGTGCCCCCGGCCCCTCTCCAGCGCTGCCCTCGGCCTGGGAGCTCTTCCCCCGCCGTGAGCTGCAGGACCCTCAGCCGAGCTGCCCCACAGGTGGCTGGAGCAGCTGCTGGAGATGGGCCTTTCCTGCTGCCCTGGCGAGAAAGTGGCCCCTCCTCGCCTTGGTGCAGCTTTCCACACCGCCTTGCCAGCCATCCCAAAGGTTTACACCTCAGCCTGCACGCGTGGAAAAAAAAAAAAATATCCTTGCGGAGAGCTGTCTCTTTTGTCTCCCCCCGATGCACCAGAAGTAATTACAGCCAGCACCAGGAGAATTAGGTGCCCATCGAGTTCACTTGGCGTGAACAGGGCTGCTTCTGATGTTGCCCGCTCAAAAGGAGGAAAGAAACCGAGAAGAAAGTAAGTGATTTTCTTAAGATCTGACAAGGGAAACCAAGAAGAAAAAGCTGAAACTCATCTTCTTACCCAAGGCTTAACCAAGCCAACAGCTACAGCAAAAGCTCTCTTCTGTTTTATCGGTGAGGGAACTGCAGACCCTTCAGTGGGTCCTTTTGTTATGCCCATCCGTAGCACCTTTAACTCTGGTCCTTCACAGACTGCAGCATCTTCATTTCATAGGCAATGGCTGTTCACTAGCAATAGGATACAACATGTGCAATCCCACAGTCTTGATCACACTATATTTTTCTTTAAGCCACCCAGCCGTTGACAGATACTCAAATCTGAAATCTCTCATCTAAGACATTAAGTGTGTTATCTTGAAAACAAGGGTAATAGGGAAGCGAGACCCCAAGCCACTTGTGGGAAATGCTGACAGAAAATGATGCTGGTGCCCCTGAAGATTCCCTGGGGGGGTGGTTGTTCTGCAAAAATGTCTCCCCTCACTTGCAGGTCTTGATTATTTTCTCCCTTGTCTTTATCTGGGAACTGCTTACACCTCATACATGGTGTACCTGGAGCAGCAAGTTCATTATCATGTTCCTCAACCTCTCGTCTCTTGCTTTCTTCACTTCAATTTTGATGTTTTATCAGACAGCTCCTGTTGCATCTCAGTATTTTACCCTCAGGTGTTTTAATTATATATGAAGGCAAAATATTTATCTGCTTCACAGTTAGTAGTCCCATTTGCCTCCTGCATTACTTTATACACCAATAGAATTACCATGTACTGAACTCTGGTAATAGTGGAGGTTTGGATATTTTTCCCTCAGCTTTGTCATAATGCAGTTACTGGGGTTTTCTGCTTATTTTTATTTAATATTTAATTTATGTGCTATTGGCATAACCATAGCAATTGCCTTGATTAAAACAGCTTTGTTTAAAGTTGAGACTACTGGCAAAATGCTTAGTTTTACCTTTGACAGCATCAGGTTGTTGAGCTTTTTTTTTTATTATTAAACACCAACCAGGGTCTATTTGGCCAGCATTTGTACATTATTGTGTTTCCCCTTCTGCCACAAACTATGCTGCCATCATCATAATCCAGAGGTTTCATGAGAAATAGCAAAAAAAAGTCAGTGTTATGCAATACCCTGCAAAATGACGGTGATACTGGGGCAAAAATATCCCATTATGAGAGAGAAAATCTTGTTTACAGCTTTTAGTTCTCTTTTTCTTCCTTTTTTGAGTCATTTGACACTTTAAGAAAAGACATGGTCAACAGTCTGAACTGGAGGTTGAGCTAGAGACCTCCTGAGGTCTCCTCCAGCCTACATTACCCTGTGACCCATAAGATCACACCACTCCAAATGGAGTGACCTTTTCCATTATAAATTACAATGTCTAAGAAATGACTGTTGTGTTACTTCCTAAGATGATTCCAAAACTGCATCCTTCAAGTTCCTGAAGACTTTGGCTTCTGCCAATCATGACTTTGGCTGTTATTTTTCATGTCTAAACTGCTTTTGTTTGGCTGATACAACAGCTAAGACTTGCTCTCGGATCTTGAAGTGTGAGGCTGCACATTTGTATCCCGAGCCGTGGCCAGGTGATTCCATTGCAAACAGTCAATGAAACTGTCCTTCAGGTTTGGGACATTTAAGACAGCTACAAGTGATATTACCACATTAATCCCTCGAGTACATTAACCCCACTGGACTCTTTTTCATCTAGCATTTAAACAACTGTTGAGCTTTTCTTCTTGATGGATGTTCTCCATGGCATCTTAATGGAAATTCACTAGAGCTGCAACAAATACATACTCTCACTGAATAAGGAATCAACTTCTTATATGATTAGGAAGTGAAATGGAGAATGCAGAAAGAGGATCTGAAATTTCATCCACATTTTTGTAGGGTATGTCTTTTTACTTTCTTTGGATGAAATGGAAGGATACCCAGTCACCCTGGGACCCAAGAAAATAGTACGATTTAAGTAGTTAAAAAGTTTGCTGGTGGTTATTCTGTATTTAAGGCCAAAGATCTGCTCCAGGAAACCTCAATAAAACATGATAATGTTTCTTCATCATCTCAGGCTTTTTATCGGAGGAAAACTGTCAAAATTCATGAGTTTTGCATTTATTGGTTTAGTCTTGGTGCACCTCCTTTGTCAGTAGAGTTACTTTTGATATAAACAGGGGAAGCTCAGCCCAGACTCAGTTACATCTTAACAGCAAGATCTTAAATGAAACCCTTGTATAAGGAAGGTTTTTCTGCAATTGGGTCTATTTGTATCCAAGGTGCATACCAGAAGGAAAACTCTGGGAACTCAGACAGGCTTAATTTTATCTCTTATCTAGAGATATTCTGCATTATCGCAGATACTATGACAAAACCGACATGGCATCTTCATCTGCCAACATTTTTATAAGCCATTTTGAGGAAATGTACTTTTCTCGCATCCCTCACAGAATGAAGTATATAGTGGGGGAAAAAAAAAAAAAAAAAAAAAAAGTCTTACAGATACTCTGTTCTTTGTGGGTTTCAGTAGTCTAAGGCTGACTTTCTTTATCTGAAAAGGAACACAGGCTACAATGCTTACATCCTATTCACAATACTTTATTTAAAGCTATGATGATAACAGAGTGGGAGAATTTATTTTATCAAATAAAACCCATTCAGTGCATTTGATGCTGGCTCTCCTTCTCACTAGACAAACAAGCCTGGGAACAGTCCTTCTGAATAGAAGGGAAGAATTAATTTCACACAGTATTTGCTGGCTGCATCGTGCAGACTTTTATTTATACAGTATTTTTAAAGAAAAATATTTTAAGGATGTAAGGCCACAGACAAATACAACAGCTGTTGTACTAAAAGTCAGTTCTAAGAGTACTGGGATTTCACCTCCTCTCCTTAATTTAAGGTTATATTTATTCTCCCAAATAAAAGAATCCATGTTTTCAAAATACAACAAAGAGCTTTTTCTTCTCAGTCAGCCCCTTTTGTGAGGATCCCATCTTCTTCCTGTCAGCCTGATCCTACAAGCCTGTGCTCAGGCTTCTCTCCAGCCTCATTCCAAGGCCATGCTCTCTAAGATCAGGCCAAGTCATACCGCACCTTCACCCTGAATTCTTCCCATCCCTTACATCCCATCAGACCCAGGTCCACAGCACACTGTTTTCATGGTATGACCCATGTCTTCTTCCCTTCACTGGGCCAGTAGGTTGAACTGAACATCAGGGAAGTCTGATTTTCACTTTCTGTCAAGCAGCCAGGGAAGTCAGTGCTTTTCAACAGAAATGCTGAGAAGGAACCCCGCTCAAATGCTTGAGATCATAAGATCGTTCCTTCAGGCTGGAAGGACGTCAGGAGGTCTCTAGCCTGACCTCCTGCTCAAGCAGGGTCAGTGCTGATGTCAGACCAGGGCACTCAGAGATTTGTCAAGTCATGTCCTGAAATCCTCCAGGAATGGGGACCGCAAAGCCTCACTAGGCAACCTGCCTGCAAGCTGACTCTTCTGACAGTGAAAAAGATTTTCCTTACATTCAGTCTGAACTTCTCTTGTTTCAACTTACGCCCATTGCCTCTCATCCTCCTGCCATGCCTCACGGTGAAGAGCCTGGCTCCATCTTCTCGATAACCTCTCCAAGAAACTGGAATGTTGCTGTCAGGTCCCTCCAGACCCATCCCTTCTCCAGGATTAACAAGTCCAGCTCCCCCAGCCTCTCCACAAGGGCTAAGCCGCTGGCTATCCTGGCTTTCTGTTGAACTTGCTACAATGTGTATCAGGCTTGCACCGAGGGCCCAAAGCTAGACCACACGTGGTCTCACGAGTGCCAAGAAGAGGAGGTAATTGCTGAGGGAGAGATCATCTGTAGTACTTGCTTTGCTATTAACTTATTCAAGAGGAATGGGGTTGGTGATATGCCAAATGAAATGGTTGAGTGTTACGTTGTGCAAAACTAACGGAAGTCAGAAACATCTTTGGTAATAGTAAATATATTCTATAACACTATTTGGTTGTACAACACAGAAAACAAGAGATTTACAGCAAGCATTTTTCCTTCCTAAGTGGATCAATTTTGAGAATTCTGTTACTCAAGCCATGCTACATGTCTACTCTGAAAAATCTCCTACTATGCTAGAACTTTGCCCATGCATTTACAACCGCAGTGATTGCGCCTTCTAGTCTCGTCTTCTATAGAAGTCTATGCTTGTCTTCTAGGGAAGACACTGGGGAAACAGATAAAGTAAATACATTGTTAAATAAATCTAAAAATTACTTCTGAGGATTGCTACTTCTTCAATAAATTAGAATAACAACAGAGCAACTGCTGTTAAAAAGTTAATATTTGCCAGCTTTTACTGCATGAGGGTACTTAAGCCACTTTTGTTAACCCAGATGTGAGAGAAGACTGTGAAAAAAGGCAATTACATTATCGCAGGAAACATCCTCCGTTTCCTCTGTTTCCTCAGGAAAAAAGGAATACGATAGAAGCCACTGAATTTTAGAATTATTTGTCTTCGGACCGTTCACTTTTATTTAGTCTTTTTAACCTTTACCTATATTTTGGTGGGTTACTACCAACATTATCACTGCATGATGACATTCTCCTCCTCTCCCCATGTTCTTCACCTTATTTTGTTTCAGGTATGGCCATTCACTTCTCGTCCCTCCCAGTGAGACGCAGGACTTAGCAACTTTACACACTCGGGGAATTTGCAACGGCATAGCTGAAAACTTGCCTTTGAGAAAAGACTCACCGATGTGGTCCTGTGACACCAAGAGGAACATACTTTCCCAAAGGCATAATTGGACAGTTTGTCATGTATCAACTCCATCCTGGGGGAAACAGTGGGGAGCTCAACACGTCCCATTTCTCCTGACACTACTTAGACACTAAATGCTCATATATGTGCTCTGACAGAAAACCCGGTAATTGGTTAGATTCATCAGGGATTTGGCTTGAGAGACATCACCTCTGGACAGCTACCTGGAACGCAGTCAACTCCCCATTATTGGCAAGTGAATTATTCAGCTGCAAATAGACCATGAGATCAGTACAGAGATCCTCAGCTTGTTTTCATGTAGTCCATGATCAATCCAAGAGTTTACAGGCTCACATGGAGCACTGCCTTCACGTTGTTGTGCTGACATCTCACCTAGCCTAGACAGAAACTTCACCTGTGCTCTCAGAAAAGTAGATCAGGAGGTCTAATGCGAAGATCCACAGTACTAATTGGGTGTGCTGTATTTTTACTTCGTTAGGAAGAAGTACCCAGTTTATGTTTCAAATTCTGGGGCTCAAAAGAGTCCCCATCCGCACTGAGCACATTTCCTCTTAAGACAGGCAGCAGATACACTCCACAGCGCAGCCTGAGCACGAGGCAATATTCACAGCTGTGGGCTAAGACAGGAGGGCAAAATCTGGAGGATTTCTACTAAAAGTATAGATTCCCCCCTAAAGCTTCTGTTTTTTCATGTTTCCAGCTTTGAAACTTCATTAATAAAAGCTAAAAATATACAGAATTCAAAATAATTACTTTTCCATGAATGAAATTGTTGGAGTTGCTAAAAGATTCAGAGTCAGAGGAAAAGCATTCAGAATATAATTTCTGCATAATGGTTGGGCATATGAAATTTAAATATACGGGAATGCTAGAAAAATCTGGGCAGAATCATTATACTCACTAGGGGTAAGAGGAAAACACTAATAGGAAGCATTACAAGACCTTGCTTTTCAGGCAGGTAACACTTCTGGCTAATCAGAGTTAGTATTTTGTTAAACTTTAAAAACTACAAGTTCTGTTGTAGAAATCATGTACACTTCATTAATCTTTTCTAGTAAGTACCCTCACCCTTAAACACACTTTGGATTTCCAGCTGGACTTCACCAATTCGAGTACCTAAAGTAAGGGCAGCCTGTGCTACCCAGCTTCTCCCAGTAGAAGTGGGTACTGCAGAGTTTTAAGAAACAAGCATAAAAATACATAAAAGTATAACTAAAACATAGTAACTAAAAGCAACATATGTGCTAAGATTTTTTTTCATTAACACTGATTTGAAAATATAGACAGGCTTGTGTTAAGTGTTTGAAAGTTTGTTATGCAATAGATTTCATCCTCTAAAACCTTTTCAATTTTATTTCAGTACCTATCTGACAGTTACATTTTTTAATGACAATTATGTTGAGAAGGCAAAAAGCATCAGTCCCCTTCACTCGAGTGTTCACTCCTGACGGTGATTCCAGCCAAGCTGGAAAGCTATCAAAACCACAAGTCCTACAACGAAGAAGAATCTCACATATTGCCAAGAAAATGCCAAGCGTTAAGAGCCAAGCAAGCTTATCGCATCGAAATCAACAGAAGTCCTGCCAGTGAGTCCCACAGCTGCAGCCAGGGTCTAGCCATAAACTTTCCTTCAAGGTGCAACACCACCATGCGTCAGGCTCACCATTAGTACAGAATAGTACAGTTCCCACTTGAGCCAAGTAGAAAACCTGGACCCACAAATGGACTTTCTTTTTGATACATGCCCTAGTGATGGCGTCCTGCCTTTGGTATATGTCATTTCACTGTTTCAATGCTGTAGTCTTGCAGATAACTTATTTTGTGAACATCAATATATTTCTATTTAATTCACGAAATTGTATAGGATCTTTTAGGTAGATAATTTAATGCTTGCCAACTTTCATTAATTTTTAACTAGACTTTCTAGCCTGGAAGACATACTGAAACATTCCAATTTCAGATCAGGTGAGTCTATGTTTTGATTAAGGGGCCAATTTTTTTTTCTTTCATTGTGATATGGATGATTAAATTTCTCTGCTAATTATCTGTATCACCTCAGAACACCCTGTGCCTGACATAAAATATTTCCACAAAATAAGACTACATTTAATTGCATTACTCCTTTTTTTTTATGACAAGAGGTTGATATAAGCCTGTCAATTCACTTCGAGTTCTTCACCTTGAGGGCAATGCTAATGCTTCTAGCTGTGGGATGATGTTCCTACCACACCTGCTGATATTTTTTGCTCTACTTTTCAGTGAACTTTCAATGGAATTTCATTACAGTGGATGACCAAACCTTGCAACATCGGCAGCACAACACACAATTTATTCTTCCTAGGTGTATGTAGCAAGTGAAACACAAATTCCCAATTATTTGAAATTAGGTGCCTAAATCCATCTGAAGAAGTGGATATCATGCCTACAGGTAATCTGTACTGTCAATTGGTGTGAACCAGTTGTTAGGATGATGTTATGGAGCTCACCAAAGTCAAGGATTTAGTTAATATGTTGTGCCAATCACTTAACTTTCATTATTTGAGTTTATGAAAATCTTCTCTCTAGAGTTTATGAGTTTCCCCTCTAGATCAGGGCCTACTTTTTATAACATTTATAAAACGCTATAGCAATGCTGACTTCTATCCAACAACATAATATATTACACTGGAATAATCGGTTTTCCCATGTTAGTAAGACAGGTTCACACCAAGAGTTCGTCTCTGAATGCCTAAAATATTGAGGAAGAACAGTCAAGGATCTAATTCCTTTTGTCAAGTTTCAGCTCTAATCAAGGTATTTAGAACACGAATGATAACTTACATAATCATTTTGCCTTCAGTTACAGACTCAGTGCTGCCTAACATAGGGCCAGCACTTTCCCTAGTGGAAGCAAAAGGAGCTTTGGGAAAGTTATTACTTTTTCTAGATATCAGGTTAAATTGCCAGCTTTGAGGTAGAAGAACCAAAGTTTAAACCTGCCTCTGACTTTATGTTCATTAAAAGATATAGTCATAAGCTCGATTTTCCTTGGAATCGTGAATTAATACATCTTCTTAACTTGCTTTCTAATGCATCCCATTGTGTCTAACTTAGAGACAGTCATTTAAATGTGGGAAAATGCCTAAGGAAGGAAAATGGTGTTCGTTGCAACAAATGCCTGGAAAGCAGCAAAAAACAGGCTCTAGAAGTCCCATCAAGAAGAATAAGAATTATGACATCCTTCGCTTACAACGGCACAGAGATATAAACGGATGAACCAAATCCACTGACTGTAAGGGGTTTTAGGAAATTCAGCTATTGGCGCTCATATGGGAGAGTGGGATCTCTGTAGACTCCCAGGTCAGTGAACTTTGGCAGATACAGCGTGTGGCTCCAATACAGCGATGCAGAGAGTAGCTGGCTGAGGTATTCTGCAGAAAGATATGAAAAAAAATACCCCTTGCTCAAAGCTTTGTCCCTCCCTCTCTGTAATTACCCCAGAGGAGGAACAGCCCAGGCAGCTCACCTGGCTCCTGAGTGACCGCCCTGCATGGAGAAGCACTAAAGCTTGAGCCATCCCTTTGGAGCAAAGGACTTTGTGCCTGGAGTCTGCGGGGAGAAGATGGCATACGCTGTCATCTGATCGCCGTGTTCCCATTATAGCTCCTTTGCACATCGCACAGCCCAGCAGAATTTCAAACAGCTTTTCGGGTGCTACCACCTCTAGCAAGCACATTCCCTGGCTGATCCCAAAATCAAGGGATTTTAAAGATGTGTTTTCCAAAGCAGCAGTGAGAGAGGGATCCTGGCCAAGGCTGTTGGCAGGAGGAGACCTTGAGCTGTGGACTTGGTGGACAAGCAAACACCATGGCTGTGATGAAAAGCAGGATGCTTGTCTGGAACGTAGTGTGGAGCCTCTTAGTGATTTCAGTGGGCTTTCATTATCTATTTTGTTTTCTATTTCAGTCTTAGTTGTTCTGGTTTTTTCTGAGAGAGGAATAGAGTTCAGTGGTTGGTTTGGCAAGAGGATATTTACGTAGAATTTTTTTGCATAACAAAATACAATTAGAAAATGTAAATATAACTCAACTCCATTACTGCACTGAACAATAAAATAACCACAACACAGGCTACTCCGGCTCTCTGATAATTCATCATCCAAATTATACACCACATCTCCATTAGACAGTACTTTTCCACAAGATTCATCTTGCCTTGTCATGGCTGAAAAACAAAACCAATTTATTACATATCAATACAAGCGAAACAATGGAGTTCGGTGTTTGGAATACAGCAAGAGAAAACATTTTGAAATGCATCTGATTAAAACCTCTTACAGACCAGAATATATTTTTATGCTGAAGTTTTTAAAGAAAAAATTATTCTGCGTGAGTAACTTGGGCTTGAAATGCAGCTGTTTTGCATCATGGGAGCTCACATGCCATGAAGTCTTTTAATAGACCTGGATCCTTGGTTAAATGACATTTGTTGTAAACTGCTGTATTCTTTACCACCTGTATTATACACATCCTGGATAAGAATGATGCGACTTGCAGAAGGAACCCTAACCAGAAACAACAGGGGTGTGAAAAGCCAAAGCACAGTTACGAGACAGCAAAAACTTCTTTCCCCTCTCCAAGTGCAACCAAATATACAAGCAAAAAGAAAATGCGAATATTTCTGTGGAAATCCTGGCCACGAAAACTTTTATTTATCACAGCCTGCAAACTGCATCTTTTTGTTTGAAAATATTTAAGTATTTATTAAACCACTGATTTCCAGAGAAGCTGTGTCCTGGAAGCTCCCAGTAACTGTGGCATCAAGTGCAACTGTACAGACCGCTGAAAAAAAATCAGGCTACCATTTCTCACAAACTAAGCTAAAAATATCTTTAAAAAGGAAGGCTTTTGTAACCAATACTTGCATATTTTATGTAACAAAAGCTGTTGACTTCTGTGATAGCTATCTGCAAGGTGTTTTACAAAGTGAACCCATCTCAATTATAATTTGTAAAATAAAAAAAAATAATGCGTTTTACGAGGGAAATCACTGATTCCAAGAATGATCTAGTGGTGAATTCTAAAGGTAAACAGCACATTTTAACAAATCCATGCTGTAAAAGGACACAGAGATCAAGCACATTGCAGAACTGGCACAGTTGGGAAAACATTACCACAGAAGTTCTTAAGTGGAAACACATGGAGCAAAAGGAATTAGGGCCAGTGGAAGACTTGGAGGCCTAAAGCAGGACATAAATGGAATTTAGGTGTTTGGGTCTAAAACTGGAGTCTTATGATGGCTGATGCTCAGCCCACACCTCACTGGTACCTCTTCAGCTCCATTGGCACTGGGGTTTGTGACCTGCAAAGCTGGCCTCGGCTCATGTACACCTGGGCTCTGACACACCTTGTCCTGGTTTTGAGTAGCCACGATGCTCCAGAGCTTGCCTGTGTGCTTGGGATGCCTGCAAACCAACACCCAGCAACCACTCTATAGCTCTGGGTCAAGGTGTCCTCTCCTCAGCCCTCCCCACAAGGAAAGAGCTGGGTCCCAAAGTCCTCCAGGGCCAAGAGCTATGGAAGACGTGCAGATACGCTGAAGAGCTGCGGAGAAAGAGAGCTTGGCAGCAGTTTTTAGGGAGAGCATTACATTATTTTCTCAAAACTTTACTGAGGGACAAAAGTTATTTTCCCACATCTGCTATTGTAGTTAGAAGTGGACTGAGATCCTAACCTCAGGTAGCCACTCACTCTCTCCTCTGCCTCCCATTCACTTCCACACAGATACTTGCTATCGCCTTGAAATTCACATCTTCAATATTTATACAGAATGCAAACAAAATAACTTCTGAACTGAAAACAGGTCTTACAGATCTGGGCCAAAGTCAGGGTGGAGCAATTTGATGTAATTCCAATGATGGGCCATTACTGGTATTATGCCTTACTCCCTCTTAAAATCATTGCTTTTAAAAAAAATTAAATAGAAAGTAGGCACTTTTTGGTACAGGAGATGAAACAGTTCCCTAGTCAGCTGTAACATAATGCCTGTTACAGCAGTTGTTCTGATACTATTTCCTTCTTTGTAACAGAATTTGAAATCAAAGGTGCTTATGAGACAGGAGTTTAGAATATGTATTTTGGTGTTCTCTTTCTCCTGATGTTCCTCGAGCTGCTTTTGCCTGTGCAATAAATACTCCATCTACTCTGTTTTCAGCTGAGTCTGACTTCTGTGTGAATTTATGCATCTATGAAGTGAATAAATTAGATGCGAGCTGAGATGATGGAACATAAGATAAATTACTTTCGTTCCTTTAGAACTCTCACAGATTCATTCTAATGCCATAGCTATTGTTTTTGTAAATGAAAATGGAAGACTACTAGTTGAGTTAGCACAATAGCTCTGCGATACCTACAGAACTGAGTTCAAAGCCAGGCTCCTGCACAAGTAAAACGGACACAGGTGGTTTTTCTCCTTTCATGTGCCTTACAGAAAAATGGAGCGGTTCTGTGTCCTGTATGAGAGGCACCGCATATCCCCTGACCATTTCTGAGCAATGTGCTCACAATCCCGGTCCCCTTCTCTTCTTTCTCTCCCCATTTACTCCCAAACCCTTTTAAAGGGCTTATCTTTTCAAATGATCAACCTACCCTTCAGATTTGCTTTAATCTTCCAAAATTATTTGCCACGGCTTGTCTTCGCTTTCTCTGTGAAAAGTATGTTTTTATTAACATAGCCTGTAGTCTACAGTGGTCAATTCTCAGGCTTGAGATAACAACAAAGACTTTCATGTTTTTATCTACCAGGTTTATATTAAAATGGTAATCTGCATGTTGCCCCACAGATTGTATAGTTCTAGCCTCTAAATGTAAAAGGAACTAAAATGCGGTGACATTTTTATGAATACAGAAGCAATTAAGTAATGGACCTAAGTTTGTAAATCTTATTAATTACAGAGGATCGATGCAGCACAAAAGAAAGATGGTTCAATGAAGACTTCTCATGTCTGCTGATATTCCTCCTCAGGCAAGACACGGGCTAGTTCTTGAAACGTCTATAAATGGCCCACTGACCTCAACAGGGCTGAGTGCCAGGGCGCAGCAAAAGCAGGGCTGCTCCCCAGGGGAGGATGGGCCAGGAGCCGACGGCAACACAGAGCAACCCTCACTGACAGGGCACCATCAAACAGCAACTCAGCAGGGCCGTGGTGGGAACAGGTCCAGCCCTAAGGTGTAATGGTGGGTCAGCTCCAGGTCTATGTAGCAAGCTCCAGCAGACCAGTCCGGAGATAAGCTACCAGCACAGTAGGTTTGGGGTCCATCCAGGGAGCGCAGTCAGTGCCAGGGCAGCAGGAGACAGGGCTGGGCTCAAGGACACCTACAACTTAGTTCAGGTAAGCCCTGGACACCTGACCCAAGCTGAAACAGCGCTCCTGAGCCATGAGCAGAGAGTACGGGCAGAGGTCTGAGATGAGGCTGATCAGGGCAAATCAGGCCTGTTAGTGCATTCACAACCCTGATGTTAAGTGTCAAAAACCTTTGAGGACCCAGATCTTATCTTCTCTGTGCATCAGTCCATGGAAAAACTAGGACAATACTAGCTCTATTCCAGGCTTATCCTTAGAAAAGATGTACCGGTGTTCAGGATTTTCTCAAGTATCTCTTAGAGGCCTGAAGTCAAGTCACTACTGTCAAGAAAAGAGCTTGCCCAGCAATAATACAGGTCTTACCTGCATACTCTGTTCTTGAATGTTCACCAATAAAGAGGAAAAAATTTACATTAAATGGCAGAATTTACAGATCTGCTTGCACCCAGCAGACCCCCTCCAGCTCCTCCAGGCACTGAGTAGGGTCCATGCGGTGGGTGAATACCCTGTGTGTTGCCTTCCATCACCAGCTTTGCTCACAAAGCTTACGAAGCAGAGCTGTATCATCTTCCCTGTGAAGGGGTTCTGTGCGTCCCAAAGAGTCCTGAAATCTGAGATTTCAGGAAACATAAGATTCAGGACATCCAGGATAGGACCTCCATGCAGTTCTACTTCAGCACAGAGGGGCTAGTTAGGAACGATTTAAAATACCTCAACCCCTAAATCACAGAAACTCCTTTCTCAGCAGAGCTATTCTCTGTGCAGTTACACCTCCTGACTTGAGGAGTTTCTGCTGGTTTCTGCCTTCAGATACATTCCCCAGTGCAACCAGAATTTGTCTAGCCTAAGAAACTACAGCACAAAGTTCCCACAGAGACTGTAAGACTGGCTGGAACCTACGAGATGTGAATTACTGGGACAAATGCCAAGCGTTGACTTCTCCTAAGGCGATTCTCATATCGAAGGATAATGAGGTTGACCCCCCTAGACTTTGAAAGAAGCCTCCCTGGCCATAGCAATTAGTGGGCTCCCCACTAATACAGTGGTCCCCCTTTTCCACCTACCCAGCATTCAAATATCCAAATGCCTTTTTTCTTTTTCGTTCTTTTTAAAAATGCTTTCTTCCTAAACACAAGCAGCTGACTGTCCTCTGACTGCCTGGGAGGTGCTGCCCCTGAGCTGAACCATAGAACCATGGGCACATTAATTTATCATACACCTTTCACCACTGATCATTTGTTGCCTATCCCATTTTCCCAGAGACTTACCTTAACTCCAAAATTGATGGTGAAATAAATAGGCAAATAAATCAGCCAGCCAGAAATATCTCCCCTTCTATTACCCGATGCTCTAAGATATGCTGGTTTCCTCCTCACCTCCAAGTTTAGCCCTGACTGGTGGGCAGCTCAGATAATATTCAATCTCTATGCCTCTTTCAGGTTATCCATATATAAAACCATCATGCCAAAAATGCAACCTGCTGGCTCTGGAAAACTACAGCGCTGTTGGAAAGAGCTCTTTTAGTTTCAGGGCTTTTCACCATAGCCTTCTAGCACACCATGGTGCGGATACACAACTTCACAGCAAAAATACCTGAACTTTGTCAGCACAACAGCTCTCAGTATGGCTTTCTGTTTCACACTCCTGCTGGGGGCTCCAAGGAAGACTACCAGAGAGCTGTAAAAGGAGCCCTGCAAATTGTCATCAGCTGCTTGTAACATGTTATTGGCACTGCCACAGATAGTGACAATAGTGCCCCACTGTGCTGGACGGTGCTTTTTCAGGACCGATAAAATCTGGACACAGGGTCAGAACAAAGATCTACTGAGCACTGTCCGGTCAGCCATTGATTTTCTTTTTGGAACTAATATATGTCTGACATAGCATTTCTGGTAGTAAAACAGAACCTGGCAAACCAAAAGATTATGAGAAATTTGAAGTGGCATGATAAGGCCAATACACCTTCATTACAAGCTCATTCAACAGAGGAAAACAACAAATGAGAAATGACATTAAAAATTAGACAAATCTTCAGCCAGCACAAGTCAACACAACTCTGTTCAGGTCAGAGAACTTATGCTGATTTACATTAAATGAGCATCTGGCTTTCTATACCTTATGATTCATTACAGAAGAATTAGCTTTCATGGGTCTGACCTCATAACTCTGGGATCATTCTTGTGCTGATGTCAAAATACAGTGTGTCACAGAGGTATATGCTTGTTGCTATTATTAAAAGCAAAAAAATCAAATGAGCCTCAAAATCCCAGCACAGACTTAGAAGTAGGATGCAGCGTCATTTCATGCCTGGACTGCAAGTAGCTGCATCCACGTTGGACGTGTTCAGTAAATACGTGGCAGGCAGCCTAACTGGCAGAGAAAGAGCAGGAGCTGCAGCCCCGCGGGGGCTATTCCCTGGCTGTGAATACAGCTTGCTGGAGACCCTGGGCTTTGCTACAGACAAGCTGTCAGAGAACAGAGCAGCTCTGTTCATGCAGATGGCTCCTGTCAATCAGTTGTTAGGTTATTCCTGATGTTCGGAATTACTCCCACTGCAGAAACTTTTCATCCAAAGAAAAAAACACCCCGAAACAACCCTATTCAAAAGTAGCATCGTAGAGAGTCCTTTTAAAAAGGGACAACTCTTAACAAAATTATTCAGGGAACAGTTCACACAGCAAAGCTGACTGACTGAAAAGATGACAGAAAAAAAACTTACGTAGTCTTGAGGATGAAGTGTGTATCTCATATCATATAATGGAAAACTTCCTTGGGAATAACAAGAACACAACATCTCTAGCTGGTAATAGTCGGTGATGTGATTTTGCAATCCAGTAGAGGGCAAACTTAGCCTATATATTCTCAAAGTGTTCCTAAGACAGTCAACAGCAGATGTTCAGACATATTTATCTTTCATTTGATAACCTATAAAGATATGTAGCAACCTACAGCACCAGAACTTACAAGATGAAACAGCATCAATCATACCTATCACTCAGTGCTTCTTCAGCCAAATGAATATTTATTACCAAATTAACAAACTGATAAGGAACAATATAAATTTTGAATATTTTCCATTAATGTACCATTTTATCCCAGTAATTCAAATACTTGATTGATCAGTAATTACACACCTATTTTCTGGAGGCTGCCCATGTATATAACAGAGAAATTAAGAACTCACCTCCCTGCTCTTAATACACATTAGCACACCTGCTTCAAGCAGTTTCATTTTCACTTAGCTGCTGTCTAAAACTGAAGCATTTACTTGAAATGCGGGGTTCTGGGTTAGACGAAGGAATGCAAGCATTTTTGCAGAATATTTTCTTGAAGAACCTCTTGCCTCTAGCACAAACAGCCTCGTGCTGCTGTTATTGGCTATGCACAGTAGCTGCAACCTTCCCCACAATACCTTACATGGCCCTGCCTAGATGCATCAAATAAACCATTTTTTGCTTCTGGAAGACTGCTTCACATGTATGCCCTGTTCCTCTCACAGAACTAATGGCTCACAGCCAACAAACAGGTAGAGGTGCAAGGAGTTCAACTCCACTCAAACAACTCTCTTTCTATAGGATAAGCAGTAAAATTACCAGCCAGTGGTAGTGCTCACTCCTGTTGGAAACCTGATGAATGACACCCTTGCTCATGCCACCACCACCCCCCCCAGCAAGCTTATCCCCACAGGAAAACGTGTGGGGATGTCATCGTTCGCAGTGACTGAAGGAAGAAAGGGTCCTACTCACTCCTTCCATCACCCAATGGACTTACCAGTATGAGATACAGAGGCCAAGTGGCAACTACTAATTCCTTACACAGTGACTTTTTATGATGTTAGAGCCAAAGGAATTAGAGCTGCACTCCAGTAGGTACTATCCATACACGATAGTGGCTCCTCAGGGAGGTTCAGCTGAACAAACTCCCCAAACAGGCCATGGCTCAAGAGATTTGACTTTTACTTGCGAATCTGCCACTGGCCTGATGGGTAATCTTGAGCAAAAGACCTTCTCCATTAGTAAAATGAGGCAAAACAACAGCCTGTATGAAGTGCTTAAATGAAAATCACCATCGTGTCTGAATTCTGGGAAACACAGGATTTCCCAGTGAGCAGTCTTGCTCATTACAGTCTCTCTCCATCTTGCAAAAAGCTGAGCGACCCAACTCAAGCCAGACAAGCATTTATGCATGTACTTTGACCTACAGTGCCCATTCCCATGATGAAAGTTCAGCACATTGTTAAACACCTTCTTGGTCTGGAGCCAGTGTGCTCAGTAGGACCCAGATTTGGTTCAGCTGGCTCTTCAGAAACCATCAGTGATATCCTCCCTCAGAAGACCCTTAGCTTCTCTAAGATATTTAGGGAGCCAACGATGGTATGTAAAGCACACTCAAGCAAATCCCCCTAGATCACAAGTCAATGAGGCTGGTGAAGGAAAGTCCACCTGAAGAGCTCATTTTTGCAAGAACAACCAGTTTCAGCTGCGATGCCTCTTCAGCAAATCCATCTCATGGTCTGCCCAGCTGATGCCCCTCTTAATCTAAATGAGCCACGTGTCATTAACTAACCTTTCATTATTGATCTTGTTAGGGACACCCATCAGTAACTTAAACTGACACCATCAAGAATTATGTCCTTTTCCTTCCCCAGAGCCATCAGCAGCTGCCTTGCCTCAAGTCTCCCACAAAACATATGCTTTCCTCTGAAGGTGTCTGGTATAGGCATTGAAAAGAAGAAAGGGAGACACAAAGGAACAAAAGAGACAAAGAAAAGTAAGCAGCGCAAATATTGTGCTGATCTAATTCTATGTTTACCTTTTCAGAGAATGAAAAGGCTACTGCAGAGCTCAGAATCAGCCCAGTTTTCTTTTTTGCCTTTTCAGTGTGAAGTCTAGCTGTGAAGAAATGTCTAACTGGAAAGTTAACCTCCTAGACGCAGACAGGGCCCAAGTTAAGGTTGCAATCCACTTTTCCAGAAAAAAGCCTCAAGTTCTGTGTCTGCTGCCTGCCCCTGCCCTTATAACTGCAGATGCTTCCCTGCATTTTGGAATTTCCAGTGTCTCCCTTCACCACGGGTGAGTTTTCTGCAGAAGGAAGGACCTCAAAACCTCGTATTTTTACACATTTTACACACTGAAATAAAAAGAACTAAGGCTTCACTTATTTCATTGCATGTAGGCAGATTACAAAAGATGTGGCTCTAGGAGAGACGCTGTATGGAGTACTAAGCTGCCAGTGAATGCAGGTCACAGGTGGCATCATAAAAGGGAAGGACCAAGAAAAGGTCCTGTGCAAGCAGAGCAGCAGAAGTTACCAGGCAAATGTCCTCATGCGTCTGCTGAGGGCTGTGCCATTCCTGCAGGATGTGGCAGAACCTGATCAGTTAATAGCAGAGCCAATATTGGTCAGGAGTAAAAGTCCTCATATCCAGAAACTGGACCAATGGTCATATCCAGTACAGCCAGCCGTTACGTATCTCATAAAAGAAATTTAATTCCTCTAGTAGAATGAATTCCTAGAGGTGGTAGCTACTAAACACTGCTAGTAGCTGGGCTTTATGCAACATCAAAGAGAATAGTATTTTTGGCTTTGTATATACACTGAAAAAAACCCAAAAACTAGATGGGGTGTGCACAACTTAACATAGCTTCTTATGATGCAGAAGTTAGCTTTTTTCTTTCTTAAATTGAGTGTGCTTAATTCTTTCTGTGCCTCAAACCATTCCAGAGAACCATCTAAACCCTCTTCTACTTTGCTATATCATTTTACATATATAAGCAGGTTTTGTTGTTGTAAAAATCATAGTCAAGGCATCTAATACTGAGGAATTAGAAACTCATTTTACTATTAGACTGAATTAGCAAAGATCCCAATTCAGTAACATCAGTGTGCTTCTCAGGGGGTCACGTGGAAGTTCTCCAGGAAGACCACTGGCCACATAAATCACTGCAGGCTTCTCTGCCAATCTCAGCAGAAAAGCTTACCTATTCACAGATGTTACCTTGGCCCATCACTGCTGAAAAGGACTCCACGTCAGGCATCACACACAGAACACTCAAGTCCATCACATCTCTGGACACTCTGGTTTCACTGCTGAAGCCAAGAACACTGCTCCTTCTAGGGATGTCTGTTTTATTTCGGATACCGGGTGAGATGCAACAGTCATCGCACTACAAGTTCTCAAGCTGAAACTAGTACGCTAGAAACTAAGGGAAGTACAGCTGGAGAACGGAGGAAGGGATGATGGGAGCCTCTCCCTTAGGAGCCGAGACACACAGCCCTAACACACCATTTTTACAGTCACTTTTCAAAAGTGACTTTTCCGGCATTAAGGGGCTAGGGATATTTCACTGTCAAAGATCTTAACATTTTAATACATTTATTTCATTTACGTACTTCAGAGACACACATGACAGCATGATGCTTTCCAAGAAGGCAAGCAGAAGATGAATAAGACAGCTATTGTAATGAACTCTGGCTGTGAATTTAATTCTTCTGTGTGACACAGGCACACTGGCTGAAGTCTGTGCCAGGGATGCATGTTTAAGCAGGGCACTAAATCAATATTTACTATAATTTCGAAAGATGTCTGAGCACTGCCTGGCAACCAAGGCAACACTTGATGCACAACCATCGGTGAAATACAGGGCTCTAAAACTTTCCAGATAATAAACTGCTCACAGGGCACTGGATGGCAAAGACAGCTAAATCCACATTACAAGTACCCAAACCCGAGCAGTGCCGTTCCAGCCTTCCACGCTGTGGTCTCAGCTACAAAACTTGTCTGCCACAATAATTCACTTATTTTTGTTTAATGGCATTGACGATAGCCTGTGACTCATCCAAGCTCCTTCAACATGCCTTCCTCCACTCTTTGTACCTTTGCTTCTTAGAGACAAGTCTTCAAATCCACCTTCTCCAAACCCCTCTGCTGTCCTCCACACAGTGAATCACCTCCTGGAGAAAGGCATATCTGTAACTGCCAAGCCAGTTTTTGGTACTCAGTGACATCTGGATGAACCCTCTGGTGCCAAAGGCTGGCTGAGCAGGACTGATCTCTGATCTGGAGCATTCAGTAATAAAATCCAAATCTCAGGAAGTTCTATTCCCCCCATGGCATAAGAAATATGAAGGGGCTCACTGAAAGTTTATTGCTGGAAGCAGGAAATTCTGAATTTGAAAGAAAAATCGACCATCTAAATTTCTCACCAACACAAAACTCTAAAGGGTAGAAAATAAAAAAAAGTCCATCACAATACAGGAACGTTCTAAGCCCAAAGCATTTTAATTAAATATTAAATATAAACTGATATACACAATGAGCAGCAATACGAACAGTGTTCTGACCGACAGTAGGACAGCTGAAACAAAATGAATCAAAACAGTAAAAATGAAATATTTTGTTTATTCAAATGAAACAAAGCTGATACAATTAATTTACATTCATTCTCCATCTAAAATTGTATCAAAACTGACACCAATTTGTTCCTGCAGAATGTGTCTACTTTGATTAAGCTGCATTTCCTGATGGTTGTTAAATTTGAAATGTTTTTGATCATCTCTAACTGAAAGACCTCTTAAAAGTCTAGAAACTGCTCAAACCAGAAAGTATTTTAGATGAAAAACAGAGAGTGACTAGATACTAGGTATGTGAAATGGCTATTTGATGATGGCATGTGTCAGAGAGATGAAGAGAGAAAGGAGTAACACATGATTTCAGAAATTTTTCTGAAATATTGTATATGTCTTATTAGTTCCTACACATTAAATGATCTCCCACACCTGACGCACCAGGTTATTAGGACCCTTCTAGTGGAGTCCTGCTTCACCAGTGAGGCTCATAAATGTCACATTTCTTAGTATAAAGAACATGTGGAGAATTTTTGTAACTGAATTAATAAATCTGTGTTAACACTTTTTCTCCATCTCCCAGTGCACCTCAGCTATGTGCATCTTTAGACTCTGACTCTTCAAATGCTTTCACAGTTACTTAACCTGAAGCAGATAAACATATATTTCTAAATGTTACATGTATTTTTAAAAGACACATATTTTTTTTCAAGTGGAATAGATACCTAAATCTATGCAGTACTGAAGCATCAGAATATAAACTCCCTGAAACTATTTTCCTATGTATCTCATACACTGCTGTCAACATCTTTGTTTCTTGCCCTAGAACAAATACACTGTGATAACTACAGTAATAGATCATGACTTTTCAGGAAATGCTTTGGGGGGCATGTGAAAGCATGAAACAGAACTATATCTGTTTGACGAAAGACGAAGCCAGTCTCCAAGGCTTGGATTTATTCAAGGGACCCAAGTGACTTCCATGCCCTGTGTGACCCTTTGCTGGCATGCCACATGTCCCAAGCCATGTCACACATCTTTGTCACAGCTCCTCAAGCCTTCTGGAGCAGAAGGCAGTGCTCAGGCCACCCACCTCTGCACCAGGACAGGAGGAAACCTGTGCTGCTAGCTGTAATGAGGCAGCGTGCTGCAAAATGACATAGCAGCTCCTTCTCTGGCATACGATTGCAGGTGAAGAAGGGGTAGCAAGGGGAAATCTTTCAAAGCCTGCTGAAGTGATCTGGCCACACAGGGGCACAAGTTACACCACTTGTTCCTTTGAGCCCACCCCAGACATTAAAAAGAAACCAATGGCTTAACAAAGCGCCTGGGAGGAGAAAACATTAGCCAGAAGTGGCAAAAAAGGCCCACACTATTAGATACAGACAGTGGGGGAAAGCAACGTGCAAACTTTCTGGAGCATGGAATAGGTTTTCTTTTGTGTTTGAAATAAGCTCAGAATCGTGTAAGTGCTACCAAAAATAAGAAATACTGCCACTTCATCTACTGCAGGTATCATTTCCATTTTTGATGCAGATTATTTCTTCCTTATTGAACTCTGAATAGAGATGTCTGCTCTTGTTGTTGATTATTTCTATTTGTCACTGTACACACAGAGGGGAAACAAAACCAAACAAGACCAGGTGCTAAAAAGAAAGATGAGGATGATTACACCAACACCAAGGCTGTGCTACGAGAAAAGAGAAGCTTGTCTTGTTCAGCCTAGTAAAACAAAAGCTTAGAGGGGATATGAATGTTGTCTATAAATACATCAAGGAATACAACAAGAGAGGAAGGAGAGCTATTTAAGCTAAAGGACAACACTGGCACAAGAACAAATGGATATAAACTGTCCATGAATAAATTGAGGCTGAAAATTAGAAGAACGTTTCAAAGCAACAGAGAAGTGAGGCTCTTGAACAATTTCCCAGTGGGAGTAATGGTAGCAAATGACCTAATTTGTTCTAAGATGGATCAGTTAATTAGTTTATGAAAGTGTTTATCTGACAGAGGCTGGCTATGGCAAGGGGCTGGCCTCAGCCCCAGATATCCTTTACAGCCCCACATTCCTAAGTAATTTAAGGTGTTAATTCAAATCCTTATTGAATGCTATATCATGATGCCTTTTAATTCCAAATTTTTTGGTTTTTTTCTGAGTGATTCCATTTTGCAGTGCCACTGATGTGCACCTTGCTTTCCAAACACTGCAAAAAGGTCCCTGCATGCAGGAGTTATATTTTAAGACACAAACAACAGAGCTCATTAGCACAAGTGAAGTGGTGTGGTGCTAAAATGCTCATTGTACAAGAAACGCATGTGAAAGAGAAAGGTAAGCCAAGGCAAGAAGAATACCATCCTTGTGAAAGCACAGTCTTTTTTGAGGGAAGCAAACCATGGCCATTTCCTTACAACTCTTAATCTTAACATTCCCTTCTCACTTGATATTTTTATACACCGAGCGTTGAGTGTTTCAATGCGATTCAAGCAAAATTGTGAAGTAAGGTAGTTCATAAATTTCTGAGTGAAGGAGATGGAGACAAGTGGCAGTCAGGGGGACAGGAGCTGTTCTTGATTACTCATTCCTGGCTGTTCATCACTTCCAGCTACCTGAGAAGGCAGCTCTCCTGCTGCCTCTCACTTCGGTGACATCTTTTCTTGGTACCCAGCCATGCCCCCTGGCTGCACTGGCCTTGTCCTTGCTAAGTGCCAATGCCTTTGTGGAGGTGTACATAGAAGAGCACAACTACATCTACTCCATGAACATCTCATCCCACCTATTAATAGAGTTCCTTGTATTTATTTATTTAATTAATTTATTTATTTTAAGGCACGAAAACATGTTTTGGTCACTTGAACAACTACTCTACAAAACTGTGAGCCTGGTGAACTGCAACTTCTCATTCCCCAGACGGTGTTCCAATGCAAAGCATCTTATGAGGCTGGCAGGTTTGCTGAGAAATCTTGGAGGGATCTCTGGTCTTCCACATGCCCTGAAATGCCCAATACAGGGTTCCCTCAGGGTGCAGTCTCCCTCTGTTTTCAGGGTTGGGCGGGGGGGGTGGGGTGGGGGTGGGTGGGAGAAGGTTGGGGGTTTTTGTTGGGTTTTTGGGTTTTTTGCGGGGTGGGGTGGGTGGGGGTGTTGTTATAGCTTTGGAGGTTTTTTAAAGGTAAGTCCCTCTCAGAGGGAACTGAAAATATACCTTTTGTGACTTAAGGGGCTACCAAAAATGTTTTCAACAGACATAGCATTTAAGGGCAGAAGACAATTGCACTTCATAAACAGGGTTACTCTGGGGCAAGGATAGTCTCTTATCTAAATGTCACTATCGTACTTACTTTTGCCTTTGAAAAGTGAAATGGTATAGTTGAAGACTCTCTGCAACGTTGTAGTTTCTGTTTGAAATTTTTATATAGTGCTTTTTGTTTGGGGTTGTGGGAGTTTCTTTATGTGGATCACTTGACAGTGAACTTCACTGTTTCTGGTTGAATTAATGAAATAGCAGGTTCTTGCCTTAAAGGACACATGTGAAGGGTATCATCTTTGTCTCAGCCAACTGCCTACACATAATGTCCAACTAACTAAAAAGGCAACCATCAGTTTTAAAAGCACCACTGAACATCCTGCATAGATCACCTGGAGAATGACCCCCGTCATGATCTCAGCCCAGGACATTTCATGCCTGCTGAGCTATAAGTAGGAGGGCACTCTGGAGACAAAGACTGAAGGACAGGACATCAAAACTCATTCCCATTTCCTTCTGTGCCTCTTAGCATCTAGTAGTGAGTGACAATCATGCCAGTTTTTCCTCAGGCATTCAATTCCCCACCATCAGTTCATGCATCAAGTGCAACACTGTCTTCTGCACCAACCTACCGTGATACACAAAATACATGGCTTAAAACGGCTTGTTTCATTACTGGTTTGCATAGTTATGTCTATGCTAAAAGATAAAATAACCCACTGAACAGTCTCCTGTCTGGAGGCCAAGCAGTACAGTTCCATCCATCCAGCTGATGTCCCCTGCTCCTCCAAAACAGGGAGCATATGCTGACGGCCCACTGGGACAGGTCTTTAGCCTCTGCTATGTCTGGAGCCGTGCCCAAACACTTCTGGGGATAGCGACGGATGACAACTGTGCCAGCAACTCTGTTAACAGACGAACAGTATGGACAACCACAAGCAGCTGTCAGGCCCTGCCCTGGCCCTGTGCAGTTCACTGGGACAGACGCACTCAATGCAGTGGTTTTAGAGGGAAAAAGTGAGACCTCTGTCGTCATACAGTGCTTTCATAACAGAACGGAAAAGGCTAACAATTATATCATAGCAATTTGTAATTTTTTTTTTTTTTTTTTTTTTTTAAATAAAATCCCTCAGCAGACACTATGGGGAAAACACTGGTTTTAATCCAAAGCCCTCTAAAGGCAACAGAAAGAGACTCACAAGAGCTTCAGTGGGCTTGTATTAGGCTCTACAGACTCACAGCCTGGGAGAGAAAGTAACACCATGGACTGGAAACTAGTTCAAAATGAAACAGTAAGAATACATGGCACTTTTCAACATAGTGAGGATAGGAAGAGTTTTTTTCCTAAGATCTCTGTTTATAGATTTTGGGGGGTAATGAGTTCTCAGAAGTGGCCAGACCTGCAGTGAGAGAAATAGCTGCAGTCAGGCTAGGAAGCACTGGCAGAAACTGTATTTGTGCGTTAACAAGGCAAATGACAGGATTATTAGATCAAATCTAGTATTTTGTCAAATGACCAGTATGTGTATGAGGCAAAATTTGACAAAAGTATGCAGTAACTTCACCTATTTTAATTCTGGTGCCAAGCTAAGGCAGCAAGTGAAAATAAGCACATATAAAAAGCATTAACCATAAAGGACAGATCATGAATTACTGCAAATTGCTCCTAAAACCAGTAGACCTAAATTAATTCAGGTTACTTTGGCTACAGTGTTGTGAAAGCAGTAATGCCAAAAAATCTGAAAGCAACCATGCATGAATTCAAATTCCTGTAGCAAGAAAGGGCACTTACAAATCAGGATTGCTCCACAGAGAGAATTGCCAATGGTCTATCTATGAAAAAACAAAAAATTGGTTGATATATTCAACCCCTTGAAAAAATTAATTAGTGGGGTAGCACTGTATGAAAAAAGTTCTGCAAATAGATTAAGCTCCTGAATCTGGACGGATGCAGACATTAAGCTCCTGAATCTGCATGGATGCAGACATTTGCTATTGGAATATAAAAATACTGACATGGTTCTATCATCTCACTGCAAGGTAAAGACAACTTTTGAGATAGAGAAACGAACTAAAGAGCCCAGGTTTTCTGAACAGGGCAATAACTACTTCAACTATACACACATAAATTGATCAAACAGTAAAAAAGGCATGAGGAACAAATTCTTGATTCTATAAGTGAATGCATTCTGGAATACTATGTTTGGATAATGCAAAAACATAAGCTGTTTTTTCCACTTTTTTTCAAGTAACAGAGTGACTGGTGCATGAAATCAATGAAGCTGAGTTGTTATACTAGGAGCTACCACCTGATTTACAAGTTCAACAGTACCAGGAGACAAAAGACAGCAATACTAAAGATTGAAATTTAGGTAAGAACTAGCAAAACCACCAGAAACCAATTATAGAAGTTTTAAGGTCAAGATCAAAGAAATTAAGAGTTCTTTTTGATCCGAATGCTCAGACAATCTTTGATGTTTTTTCTTGGTGGATGACAGTCAGATGTATATAATTCTGCTTATTCGCAGAAAAACATTCGCAAAATCTTTTTATTTCCTTGAACATGGTGGGAAGGTAATGTCCTGAAATACGATACTGAACCTCACACTTTTTGGCAAAAAGCTTTATGAAAGAATATTTTTTTTTTTTTTTTTCATCAGGGCCATGCTGTAGTCTCTTCTCTTCCTCTGTGCCTGCGTTTGGACACTCGACAGGCACCGCACCAGCAGCTATGCCCAGATTCCTGTGTCTGCACTCAGTCTATTTGCCTGATGGCTTAAACCTTTTCAGCCCTTGCTAAACCAGGATCCCACTTTGGCCAGCTTGGCTGCAAGGCAGGAAGCACGTACATTGCCTGCAACGTGTTGTAACACTCCCACAGCACAAACACATCTTTTGAAGAAGGTATTCCACCAGCAGCACAGCAGTACAGTGGCATCCAAAGCAAATAAGCAGAAAGGTATGAGAAAAGCTGCAGGGATGAATGCCAAGGTTCACTAAGTTAGAATCAGAGAATCATTTAGGTTGGAAAAGACCTTTCAGATCATCAAGTCCAACTGTTAATGCAGCAGTGCCAAGTTCACCACTAAACCGTGTCCCTAAGTGCCACAGCTACACGTCCCAGGGATGGTGACTCAGCTGTTTCCCTGGGCAGCCTCTTCCAGTGCTTGATAACCCTTTCAGTAATTTTTTCTTAATATCCAATCTAAAACTCCTCTGACACAACTTGAGGCTGTTTCCTCTCATCGTATCACTTGTTACCTGGGAGAAGAGACCGACTGCCAACTGCCTACACCCTCCTTTCAGGTAGTTTGTAGGGAGCGATAAGGTTCCCCCCGAGCCTATTATGCTCCAGGCTAACCCCCCCAGTTCCCCCAGCCGCCCCCCACCAGCCTTGTGCCCCAGCCCCTTCCCCAGCCCCTGCCCGGCTCTGGACACGCTCCCGCCCCTCAGTGTCCCTCCTGTAGCGAGGGGCCCAACCCTGAACACAGGGTTCGAGGGGCGGCCTGACCAGGCCGAGCACGGGGGGATGCTGTGTGTGACCCCCGGGCAGGGCCCGGCACGGGGCCGGGGTGACCCTCACACAGCTCGCTCGGCCCCTCGGCCCGGCCTGCCCAGACCCTGCAGAGCCCCCTGCCCCCCGGCAGGGCAGTGCTCCCACCCAGCGCGGTGCCATCTGCAAACTGACCGAGGGTGCCCTCGATCCCCCTGTCCAGGTCATCGATAAAGAGATTAAACGGGACTGGCCCCAGCACGGAGCGCTGGGGAACACCACTCGTGACTGGTGCCAGCTGGGTGGCACTCCAGTCACCACCGCTCTTTGGGGCCGGCCGTGCAGCCGGTTTGTTACCCAGCGTACAGCACACCCATCCAAGCCATGAGCACCAGTTTCTCCAAGAAAATGCTGTGGCAGACGGTGCCCTCTAGAGTTGCCTGCCCCTCCTTCCAAAGGTCATAAACTCTCTTTATTTTCCTGAGTTCCAGCCAAAGCTCTCTGCTCAGCCAGGCCGGTGTTCCCCACCAGCTCATCTATCAGCACATGGGCACGGCCTGCTCCTGCGCCTTTAAAATCTCCTTCTTGAAGAACATCCAGCCTTCCTGGACCCCTCTGCCTTTCGGGACTGCCTCCCAAGGGACTCTTGGCCTCCCAAGTCTCCTAAACAGGCCAAATCTGGCCCTCTTGAAGTCCAAGGCAGCAATTCTGCTGACCCCCCTCCTCATTTCTCCAAGAATCAAAAAGTCTACAGTGTTGTGATCGCTGTGCCACAAGTCCTTCTCTGGTCACAAACAACAGCTCACTCACCAGCTGCGTCAGGAAGGTCTCCTCCACACACTCCAGGAACCTCTAGACTGTTTTGTCACTGCTGTATTGTATTTCCAGCAGGTATCTGCTAAGTTGAAGTCCCCCACAAGAACAAGGGTGGGCAATTATGAGACTTCTCCTAGCTGCTTATAGTGTGTTTTGTTTGCCTCGTCATGCTGGTTGGGTGGTCTATAACAGACTCCTGCTACGATACCTGCCTTGTTGGCCTTCCCCCTGTTTCCTACCCATAAACACTCGCCCCTACTGTCACTATCATTAAGCTCTAGACAAGTTACTGAAGTTTAGCCAGCGTCCTTGCAAAAACAAACCTTGCTTGAATAAAGCCCATAGAATGCAGCATGAACTATAGCCTGAAATTCCATCATTGTAACGTTGTGATGGCTAAGGTTAAATATGAAGGCTGACACCATAACCTCTAGCATCAATATCAGATACTGCCAATGGAGAGAAATGGGCATTTCCAGCAGTATTCATTTAAATGTCTCAGCTGGTGATAAGCAGTCCTTGAGGTGTCTCTTTCTTGTGAGCATCATCCTTCCAGTGACTAGTTCACCCAGAAAATAACTCTCATGGCCCTCAGTTAGGAGAAACAAAGTGCACCCCAAACAAGCAAAGAAATCAGAAAAAACAAGATGCTTGCAGCATTTCATGTAGTAACAGTGGGCATTTCTGTTAGCCACATAAAAAGCTGATCTTTGTTTTAAGGTCGATTAGTTCCACTCAGCTATTTTAGCATTTCTTAGTTCCACACAGTACTGGAGCATGACTTTAAAAATTGGCAATAATAGCAAAATTCTTAATGGACTCTGTTGCCTTTTACCCACTTTTCTCTTTGCTGACAAAATGTCTTTTTGCTGCAGGAATTATTTATTTTTTTTTAAGATGGGCTTGATTTCCTTTTTCTTTTTGCAGTTATGGGGTGGTTTGCTGGGGGAGCTGTTTGAAAAAACTGCCAAGATCTCACAGTGTACAAGATGGCCTTGGTATGTCTTCCCTGAGATAGTCTGGCTGCCACAGACTGTATATATGACACTGGAAAATAATAACAAAGGATAATTTTATCCTATAATGTCGACGTTTTTCAGTGGTCAAGACTGCCAAAAAAGCACAATTCATTATCTTAATTACCTTTACACAAATCCTCTGTGTTCTTTTGTACCCTTATGCATGCTGAGGTATTCCTGCCATTGTAAACTAATTTAAAAGTTAACAGTTGCAGTACGTTCTATAGGAATGACTTTTTCCCCTTCAGTATTTACCTGCAGCTGTTGTCACATCAATCTTTCTTCAAAGTTTCAGTATCTCCTCCTGTGCTTTTTTTTTTCAGCCTGATGCAGTTTTGTGACACACACTATTTCCCTCGTCTGTTGCAATTTTATGCATTTCATTCATGTTTCTTCACATTCATTCTTTCACTCTTAATAGAAATGAATTTTCCTTAAGCTGTTTTTTTTTTTAGATATGTAAACTGTCATGGCACAAAGCTTACTCATACTTGTAACGCCAGTGTCTCCTGTCTTCCCCCATATTTTTACATTTTTTCTTCCTCCACAAAACACACTGTTTCAAAGCAATAAAGTAATGGAAAGTACACAATAGCGGGGCTGTCTGGGAGAGAGGGGCTGAAGATGCCCAATTCCACAGGAAACCATGCTGATTCCTAATCAAGTTAACAGAGTTCAGTGCATTAAATATAGCCCCATGTCAGTATTTTACAGATCTGCTGCACACAATAGACAGTAATGGCTCTACAGAAGCTCTTAGGGCTTTTTATGAGAACTCTCAACATGAGAGAGTCTTTTATTCTTTTTGACAAGTTGATTCTTTAAACTACTCTAGTAAAGGGAAGAATGGAACAAGGCAAAGCTAAAATTTTAGCTTTTGCTCAGTGTGTCCAGATCAGTGCTAATTAAGACAAACTATGAAAGGGACTGCTAGGGATTTCAAGTCTAAACGTAATTATGTGTAATATAAAAATCAGATCAGAAAGCTCGATGTTAAGTTTTAATGAATCTCCATTTTTCTCAGAATGAGACACCTGGAGTTGTATAGAGCTACCTGAAAAGCATTGACAACAACCCAAATTTAGACCAAACTCACCTGATTTTGGGTCTTGTTATGACAGCCAGTCTATTAGAGAGTTGCATAATCCCTTTGCTGCTCTATATAGGCAGTCAGTGGAGTGAGCAGAGGTGATGTGATTTCAGTAATCCATGTTGCTGGAGAGGCTTACAGCTCCATTCTGTCATTTTTTTTTTCCTGGGCATAAAAGCATAATTCTTTTCAAGGTCAGATAAAGTATGTTGCAATAATAGAGGTGGGAAGTACTGAAGGCATTTAGTGTATGATCAAGCCATCAAGCCTGCATTATTTCTGGCAAAGATGGCATATAGCTCCCCAGAGATGGGAAAGTGTGCTTTTTTTGTGTGTGTGTGTGTGTGTGTGTGTGTGTGCGCACATGCGTCAGAGATTGCTATGTGCCATTCCGAGTTTGTGAAATGTTTAGGAAGGAAAACTCAAAATCGCAGACTCTGTTGACAGTTTGCCACGGGCAGAAGACTACCTTCTATTGATGAGTCCCCCCAGATTTTTCCTTTCTGCCTCTCTGTGGAGAGAGAGGATATATTTTACTGGACCAGTCGATAAAGTTGGAAAAACTGTCAACTTTTTGGACACACAAAGACCTTCCCCAGGTCTGACACAGAATCACCAATCTTCAAAAACAAATGCAAGCTAGCAGATGTTTAGAGTTTAATGAATTATCCTAATCAGTTAGACCACCTGACAGAAAAGGCAGCGTGCACCTGTGAAGCAGGAGGGGGTGTTTGCAGAGGTCAGGGTGATAAGGTGCTTTCTCCTATAGAAAATGGAGAGGAAGACAGGTAATTCATCAGTGGTGCTACACAGAAAGGTTCCCAAGGAAAACAAAGTTTCCTACAAATGCAACTTTTACCAAGCTGGTACCTGGGTTCAGTTAGCTTCCAAACTGAAGGGACAGACAGAGATCAGAGGTGACATCTGGAGTGGGGCAGCCTCCTTATGGGACAACCGAATTGAGTTATGTAGGGGGAGGATGAGACTTTGGCACTGTGGAAATCCAGAGAGGGCTGGGGGACTGCACACAGTCCTCAAAGGAAAGCATCAATCATTACAAAATATTTTCCTGGAGTGCTGCCACCATCCTTCGGCAGGACAGCAGAACAGCACTGTCAGTTATGCTGAGCACTGCAAAAGGTGCAGAACTGGGAATAAGAGTCTGCTCCTTTCCAGAGAAGTAGTGAGATGCATCCATCACTGCTCCTTCCAGTCTGCTTCCCGGCTTGAAGTCAGACTGGGGAATTTATTAAGTCAACGTGGCAAAATCTAACTTTTCTTCAAGTGTATGCTTGAAACTCCGCAGTTCCAATCACCAAGCACAACTCTCACAAACACTTCAAATGTAATGAAAACACCCAAACATCAAAACAATAAAGAAGAAAACGAAAAGTGTATGCTAACATAGATTATCAGTGGTTTATAATATTCAGCATTTTTTTGATCTGCCTATGACAGTTACACCTGAAGGCTATGTCTGCTACAGGTAGAGGGTGGGGTTTTCAAAAGTACCATTGACATGACCTGGCTCTTGCCAAAGGCGAACTCACATCAGTTAACTAATAGTCACTGCCTTGCAAATATGTCACCTTAAGTTATCATCCTTCAACTGTACCAGGTCACAGCACGAGTTAAAAATCCCTGAGGACTTCTGGGCCTTGAAAGACATGAAGCCACCCTGGAGATGAATACAACTAAATGCTTTACAAATCTGGGGTTTTTTTCTGCTGATAGAAGAAAAGGGCAGCAGAAATGGCTGAGTGGGTGAAAGATGGAAAAGCATCTTTGCACCTGAACGATCATCTGATGTTCCTCTGGTTGTTCATCTCGGGGTGAATTTCAGGGTCAGCAGTTAGTGGGGAAACAACGAAGACAGTGGGATAGGTGTTTGTTTAGGAGTCCACTGGTATTGAAATGGCACTAGGTCTCACTCCACACCTACACTGAAATCGTGTGGCCTAAAAGAAACCAGTCATCAGCCAGCATGAAGAAGTCAACTGTGAGTTCCTGCAATACACAGAAACACCCATTGGAAAGGGTCTGTCTCCACGGAAATGATCTACAAATCAAAGCTGTGAGATTTTCAGGACCATTCACTGTCAGGTTGTTGCACTGTCTTTTAAAGACCTTGCTACTGCTTCAAATTTGTAGAACCTGATTCCAAAGGTGTTCTATAAAATGGTTTCAGAGCTTATTCTGGACAGAAACACAGAAAACATTGCCAAATAAATTGTCAATGCATCCGAGATTTCTTCTGTAAGTTTTTTTGGTTGGAATTCATAGCATCATCACTGTGAGTGAAATCTCTCACATGCCCATCTTTCACAAATACGTTCTCTGCTAATTCATTTTTTATTAAGCAATAATTTAGTATTAAGCCAGAGATTGCCCAAAGTTTTTATACAGGTTTCATTTTCCTTTCTTGTTATATCAATCAGAAATTTCCCCCTATAATCAACTTGCTTGAACTGAGATGATGAGATAAAATGCCCTGGGGCGCTATCTAAGGTGCCAAGGTCACAGGAAAAAATGTATTCCCATGAACAATAAAGGTAATGGTTGATCTTTTGAATTTAGGGTAATGTAGATCCAATTTTAATTGAAATTACTTCAAGACTTCTCTTGTTCCTGACAGTGTAAATGCTACCAATTACAAATATAGATGAGCAGCATGAAAAGAAAATTGTTTCCAGAGACATCCAAAGAGGGGGAAATGGGATCAGTGTGCCTAGCCCATTTATAGCCCTCATGTCACATACCCATGTTGTGCTACAGTTCAGAAACTATTAGTTTTCTCACACTGCACAGACATTTTCCAGTGTTTTCCTACTATGGCTTTAACACTACATTTTACTTGTTGATTTGTTTTCTTGCATCCTGTATTTGAATCTATCCAAAGCACTTGCAAAAGTCAAAAAGTTTTTCACATTCTGAAACATGCAGAGTAAGAGAACATACTCCTAAATCTTGTGCTCAAGTTATCTGATTTTTTTTACTATTAAAAAACAAAAACAAACAAACAAAAAACCCAAAACAAACAACAAAAGCCACAAAAGCCAAGGGGCATGCCCTACAAATGGCACTGTAATGAGATAAATCTTACTCCTTGAAAGCCCCCCAGAAGCAAGAAAACTTTTCAATTGAGGAATGCAAGTTCTTGGACTGGAAACTGCTAAAATACCCAGTTCTACACATATGCTTCATTCTCTGCTGCTTTTCACATTTAACGTGCCTTTTCAAAAGGAGTTGATTTCATATTTGCTTGTAACGTTCCCAAGATGATACAATCACAATAGTCTTGGATGGATCACAAAATAAAAGATCATCTCCCATATCCCCAATTTCCAAATGCCCCCCATACACACATGCCTCTGCTCAGCACCACTGATGCTCAGATCTGCCACCCAAACCAAGGCTGACACTTGCTCTGATGCTGGAATAGGCTCAAAGACCGGATAAATAACAGCGAGGAGTAAGCCCTGAGTTCATGATTAGTATGTGCTTATGAGAGGATCCTGGGCTGGCCTCTGTACCACATGGGATTAAATCATTAAAGGTGATGGGAAAATGAAGTTCAAGTTGAACTCACACACTGACACTTGCTCTCATTACTCTCCTAATGCCGCTGCAGGGCTAGCGCCTGCCAAAATAGTCTCACAAGAGAGCCTTAGGGTTTGAGCCTGTGGACATTAAACAGCACGGAGAGGTCAAGACTGGGAGAAATGCCTTCGGAGCAATTCATGTGAGAAAACAGCTCCCAGGCGAGCACCACCTGGGTTGCATCTCAACATCCACTGGGTTCTGCCTGTGGCTGCCCTCACCTGCCTTCACACCGACTATGGGCTGAGTGATAGCTGTGCTCTAGATATAACAACAGAAATAAAGAAATGAAATTAGAATCAGTCCCCTACAGATGGCTCTGTCGCTATAAAAGCTGCCTGCCCTCAAATTAACATTTGTTTATACATAAATTTAGAACACCATAATAAATTAACACCCACCCAACAGAAATGAACTCTTCGGAGTGGTTCTTCTCTTCCCAGTGGATAGCAGGAGGCTGGAAATGCTATTTTCCCTTAAAGGCATTCACAGCAGAAATTCAACAGCAGCACAAACGGTGGAAGTATTGTGGATGGAGTAGATGCTTCCCGGGTGCCAGCCTTTACTCTGCACAAAAGACTTGGATAGGGTTGGTAAGTTTGCAAATACCAACTTGGAGTAGACGAAGAGTATCTATATCAACCTCTCAAATCTAAAAAAAATAATTGTACAGAGAGGTATTAATCTTAAATTTTATGCAAAAATGAAGAAAGTAACAGGCCTTGGGCCAGGGATGGGGCTGGGCCAGGGGGAAGCAGTACAAATAATAAAGAGAATCCGTGATAAAAATGAAAAGATTTAGTGTGCTGACCGAGAAAATTATTTGGAGCTGTTTAAGAGATTAAGGATTTTTACTGTGAGAAAAAAATCCCAAAGCCGTTACTCCAATCTGTAGTTGAAATGAAGGCGGCAAACAAAATGTGTGGTTGCTAGGGGAATATAATATAAATCAAAAGCACTACTATAACTGCTATACACTGTAAAGAAGTGATAAGACCTCTCTGGGTATATTGTACCTCGTCTCAGTTATCATCTCGAGGAAAGCTCCCACGCTTTTTCAAAGAATGCAGTGCAGAGCAAAACAATGTGAACAGCAAGCCTGCAAAATTTAAATTATTAACTACAGAACCAGCTTGGATGAGAAACTCACAAACAGCAGAAGACAAAATATGACAGATGTGAGTCTGAACACTGGGTATTATTCATCAAAAAAAAATATCTATTGAGGCCTGTCAGCCCCAAAGGTTGGTTATTTATTAAATTCTTGCCCTTTCTTGAAATCAATGAATTACCCAAACAGCTCCTAACCATCCCTGTGTCCAACATCTCTCTGAAGTTACAGTAGAAGCTGCTTCAAAGTCCCGAATCTGTCCTGGTCAAAAGTAGCCCACCTTTGTAGCCAGTCCCAACCCATCAGTAAAGACCCCAAGTGGGATCTCGTCTCACACTGATTCAGAAGTGAGCCTTGGACCTCGATCCAAGCATCCTTCCAGCAGAGGCCTCCTGAAATACCTTGCACTTCTTCATGCCACAGTTTCCAACTGCAGGAAGGGGCAAGGACGACTTCCCTGCCTTCCAGGAGTAACATGACAATGAACGCATTAAAAACAATGGAGTAACTTAAATGAAACATTACTTCTTTTAACAAATCGGCAGGTTCTGTCTCCCTTGCACCCCAGACATACTCTGGTAGATTTTAGAAATATAGGATGCAAAATATGGAATGGATGCCGCATGTGAAAGTCATAGGACATGGCTCTCAGTTTTTACATGCGTACAAAAAGATAAAGAATGATCCAGAGTCATCCCATCTGACTTCTAGCTCTTGCCTTAAAGCAGTAAGTTGGGAGTGCAGCTCACACCGAGTAGTTTATGCCCAGAAATGGTTTCCCTCAATGACTTCAGCTATGGCCTCTCCAGAAGAGGTCAAACTACAGCCCATCTACTAAGGTAGAGTTTCAATCCAACACCTCAGTCACCCTACTCCATCATCAGCACCTTGTGTCAGCTGGCCAGTCTCTACCCTGGGAGATCGGCTCTCTCAGGCTTCCTTTGTCACTGCACTTCAGGTGACTCCAAAGATCTTAGTTCATGCTTCCTCATTTGTAACTCATGTATCCCCCTTAACGATCTCTTTCTTGATCTGTTGGCCTTGGTTCTAAGTTTGTTGAATATAGTTAGCCATAGAAACTGCAGCAATGTAGTCATAAACCACAAGCAATACATAAGAAAAACTCATTACCAAATGTCTTATTTCTTATTATGATAGAAATCAAAACAGCAGTAATGTCACAAGTCTAATTTCCTAATATATGAGTGTTCTGCAACGTTTTTCAGCACGTGAAACACAATGGCCAAATGCTGACATTGCCTAGGCTAAAGCTGGATGCTCTGGGACAGATACTTGTGGAGAATGTTTCATACATCAGGTGGAAAAAATTACTTCTGGGCATGTCCATCAAACCCCACTGACTATAAAGAGACTGTGCAGGGGACCAGCCTTCTCACTTGAATTTGTTAGTAAAGTTGGATGAACCCAGGCATGTAACTCCCTGTGGCAAAGAGAACCAGGTCTGTGCATTAAAAGTTAATGCACACATAATTAAAAAATGCTGGTGCTGTTATCCAAGCTACCTGTTGGAAGTAGGAGAGGATCCTACTGTACGGATATAGCAGGGATGGAACTGGGCAGGTTACTACCAAAAATGACACAAATGCTAAAAAAGATTAAAAAAATAAGGTAGGAACAAGACCCAGGACCTGATAAAGCACTAGCCAAATTCCAGCCAGGCCCAAGGAAAAACACAAACACTGTAAAATTCTGAATAAAAGTCCCTTGTAGTTGAGGAAAAAAAGCCCCCCAAAATAAAACAAAAACTCACAAACAACTCTACCTGGAAGATTTTTTTTATCAAAATGCCAGAAAGTACACATTTGTCTTTTCACTTCCAACAAAAGGAGTAAATATCTGTGTGAAGTGTGACTATTACAAAAGTAAACCCATATTTTTATCACATATGGGTTCTGACCCATTGTGTAACGTGCTGTATAAATCAGAACAGAAAGAGAGCTTCTGCATGAGAAATCTCAAGCCAAATTCCAGAGAGGAGACAGCAAACAGATACAGACAGGCAGACAGGAGAGAAACAGGGAAGGGAATGAACAGTGGCAGTTATTTGAAGGTTGATAAAGGACGATAATGGGATAGTTTCATGAATGCTTACACAGAGATCCTCTCATGCAAAGGACGAAAATGTGGAAGTCCTTATTCGAAGATTTATCTAGGTAAACGGCACTCACATGTACCATCACATCTTGCGAGTATGGCTCAAACTGCTCGTTAGCTGTTTTCATTCCTTTTTATCTTTTAATTCTTGCACACATAACCATGCTATTGAAAGGCACGAAAGGATGCTAAGTCTGGACACAGATATTATTTTTTTCTGCCCAACTGCTCCCACAGAAACTGCTTTCCTTCCGTTTCCACTTGTGCTGTCACTAAAGTCACTAGTGGGTGTTAGCTCAGCCTCCTCTGGGTCACCACCAAACCCATAGACCTGGGGCTCTGTACAAGGGTCATTTGCCCAAGGAATACCACCGCTCACAACAACTCATCACAAATAACCTGCTCAATCCAAAAACGAGCAAGACCTGCAAAAAACTACACACTTCCCTTTCACCTGCTGGTCCTGAGGGCACAGGTCGCAGGCAGTGATACAAAAGCTCCACAACCCCATCGTGGCACAGCAAATCCTGGCAGCAACAGCTGCTCCTCACCCACAAAGGGCCCAACTATTCCTTACAGAGGGAAGGCCACAAGTTCAAAGGAAGATGTAGAGACCCGAGGCTTCACCATCACGTCGTTGCCTCAGGAAGATGGCGTGCTCTAGATGGCAGTTTCTTTGCTAGTAATTTCTTTGCTGGCTGCTTTCCAGAAGCCTTAAGCAGGACATCATACCTTCTTTATTTGTTAGTGAGCCATAGCCCTTAAAATAGCATTACATTGCTGGCTGGAAGAACAGAGAGAAAGAAAAACAAGGGGGAAAAGATTAGCTCCCTGGGCAATGGAGCTACTGAAGTCTGGTCTTCTATGGCTCTGTGGCTCACGGCTGGATTTTCTGATGTCTAACAAGGTATCAGCTCCCGCTGATGCTTCTTTCTTGGCTGGAGCGTTCCTATTAATCCTCCTTTGTACAGTGCCTCCAGTGTCCCAGTGAGTAAATTCATACTGCAGCCTTTTATATGGTGGAGGCACAAAAAGGGTCTCTCTCCTCTATGAAGCCACTGATTTTCATGAAGCTTGTTGGGCCTTTCATCAGATCCAGTTGATATTAGCCAGCTGAATCAAAAAACTGCCGGGGAGGAGCAGGAGAAGCAAGTGTGCATTCACACACACGTCGTGATCACATAACACCTCATTTCCCCAGGAAACCAGCCTAAAGATCTGCCTCTCTGTACAGGTCATTGAGCAACCATTTCCACCAGAATGAAATTGTTCCGACTGCATCACAGAGGCAAGTTCTCAACACACACGCTGTGCTAACTAAGCTCAGTCAATGCAGGAGCCACCAGCTCCAGGCTCTGAATTAACATGCAGACCAGCAAGAAAAAAAAAAAACCAAAACCAGTCTTTTTTTGCAATTTCAATTCATCAGTTCAAGCAGGGATGAGCATACTTTATTTTTCTCCCCAGATGGTTGGAAGCTGCAAAGTAATTTAGCAGCCTATGTTCTTCTAAAAAATTATCATGCTTTTTCTTTCCTGGGTGACTTCTACATCCTCTGCTGACTGGTTTAATGGTACTGAGAGTTATGGAATGATATTGTTTTTATTATGTGCCTTTTTTTATTTTGAAATTGCATTTTGACACGTAGTCTATCCATTCAGGGGTCTTCAAAGAAGAAGCTCTGCCCAAGTGAACTCTGATATCTAAGTAACAGAATAGCTACCTTAAAAAGACACTGAAAACAAGCCAAGGCACCTTTGGGATGCCAGTGCTCGTTTTCAGTCCTTTCATTTTCCCATTCTCTAAAGATGCCATGAAACCACTTACTGACTTGTGACAGTAAGCGAAACATTTCAGAAGTATTCCTCTGAATTTTAGTCCTAGCTTGGAGCTAGGGGAGCAAGGAAATCAGGAAACTGCATGATTTTAAGAAAAGATTCTTCTCTATGGTCTTACAATAATTGGCACCTTCCTGTGCCTTGTGCACGCAGGGGCACTGGGCATGACTGTGGGACCGGTCCCCTGAAAGAAAAAAAAGGAGGAAAAAAGGCCATGTGCCTCTGTGCTAATAAATTAACCAGTGTCAAGGACCATTCGTGGGCACTAGTACCAAGGCCTTCATGAAATTAAATTGTTCACGCAGTCACAGGCATGGGTTTGGCCCTTGCCACCTAGTGCTCCCCCAAGCAACTGCTGGGTACAGTTTGGGCATTAACACGCGTGCTGGCCCACTGCGGAAAAGCAACCAGCACCCTGTTCGGGAGGCTCCAGGAGGTTAGCAAGGGAGACGAAGGCAGTTCATGCCAGATGGCTTCAGTGTCTGAGAACTGTCCCAGGCACATTTCATCTACTGGAGTCGAGGCAGCCCATCAGTCTAAGGGAACACAAATGTGCAGGCTGTTCTGCACGGGGACATCACGTACCCTTCTGCTGCCTCTCCATAAGGACCAGGCGTTACAGAAGAGATAGGGAAGCAGCAGCAGAGGAGGCAGCACTGTGCCTGGGAGTACCAGGGACAATGAATTAATTCCCACTAAGTCTCAATCCAAAAGCTGTTGCTGGCAGGTTACAGGGTAGCTGTAGAGTGCTCTAACATGAGGAACGCAACAGGGAAAGGAGCAAGTCATACCACACCACAGCAGCACAGGACTTCCAGCCAACTGCTGGCACCCAGTTTTCAGGCCACACCAGATAATTCAGTCTTCTGTTCACGGACAACCAAAGGACTTGGTCCAGAAGAGATCCAAACTCATTTAACGTGATGGTAATAGTCTTGCCCAACCCACCAGACACTTGAAGCAGGACCCCACCTTCCTGGTCTGCACCAGAGCCCTCAGTGGCACCAGGGCTCAGAGCAGCACCCATGTTTCTCCAGAGCTCAGCTGAAATCTGTTCTGCATGCTCAGGTGGACGTTTTCCCCTGCAGTTCATGGTCAGCTGGAGACAGTCCCCTCCTGGCACAGAAAAACTTCCTACCACAATTAGCAGCCAGCTGTATAAGACCTCCCCTAACAAGCTGTTTCAAGCTTGCACTCCAGGGTATAAAGCACATGTGCATCCCCCAAAACACAGGCAGGTTTAATGCTCAGAGCTACATGTTCCTTCCATTTCTGACTTAGCAGCAGCAGCCAGAGGCACCCAAGTCATTCCTGGCATTCATTGACAAGAGCTCTCAGGATCAAAAACATCCCAGGAAAGCCAGCTGGGGGTTCAACGGCCCTTTTCCAGACAGAAGCTACTGAGAAGAGTCAGTAATGTGTAAGCAGGAGGAACTGGGGACCTACAAGTCTCTCCCCCATTCTGCCACTGACCTGCAATGAGATAGTGAGCAAAAGACTTTGCTTCTCTGATTCCATGTTTCATACATTATTTGTTGTTTATCTGGGGGATGATGAACAGTAAGGATGTTCTCTTAGAATGGTTTAAAAAAACAACTAGCACACATCTCTAATGAAAGGCTCACTGCAACGCAAATGCAAAGCAATTCTGTGATACGCATCTTCTCAAAAGATATTAGATTTTTGCCCCTTTCCCTCCAGTGCCACTTTTCCCTCTGGTTCATCTCTAATTCTATTAATTTGCCTTAACCACAGAGGCCAGTATGAGGCAAGCTTTGGGAAATGTGCTGGCATTATTTAAAGATTTATCCCTGCTGCAACAAAAACCTTTCATGATTCTGATTGCTAATTACAAGCAAATACTTTGATAGCTGTGGAAATCAGTTAACTATCCTTCCACCTTTCAAGGCACTGCGTCAAACTTGTCACTACACACAAATGCACGTCTTAATCCAGTTTGATCACAACCTGGAATGAATAAACTAAGAATAGGCTGATGCAACTGAGCACATGAAAGTTGAAGACATTTGCTTACTATTTGAGACTCCATTTCTATTTGAATTAATGAGCACGGTGCTATAAATATCTAATTTCCATGAATTTAAAATAATGTGGGAACAACATCTGGGATGTCAGTGTTGGCAAAGAAGCATCTTTGCTTCTCTACTGCAGCAAACCAGTGACATTTCCATTTCAACTCCAGGCCCCAGCCAAGTCCCTGCAGGAACCGCAACTTCTTCCTGCCAACACTTGACCCTCCCTGGAGGATCTTTAGCCAGTGACCACTTGTGCTGGGAGAAATGCTATAGAAGCTGGCAAAACCCCACTAACTGACCTGCTTAATTAACTGTGTTAGAAATACTATTCATATGAATAAGCAAAAAGAATGAAATTGAGCCAATAAGCCAAATTCAGCGCTGCTGTTAGAGGACACTCGTATTCGTTGTAAGAAAATGTATTTCCAAGATTTAACTTGGTGCATGCAATTGAAGGACATATATTAGGATGCTTGTCTTTTATCTGGAATGTATTATCTCTCTGAATGTTACTATGAATGTGCTGCTTTCTACAGTGCTTTTACTTATCTGACAGCATATTCTGCTCCCTGATAGCACGCTTTGCATCTTAAGTTTGAATATGCCTCTGTCACATACCTACAGCTTTACATCACAGGCAGTAAACGTATTTATCTAATTTTCCTTGAATTTATTTAAATTTCCTTGAATCTAGTTTTGTGTAATGCTTTGTTTGCTCCAGAGAGATGTGTTTGGCTATATGTGCTAAAACTGTTTTTCCAGAAATGAAGATCAGTGCTCAAGAATTCTTGCCAGACCAAGAGCTGAATCTGGAGATGATGGAGAGCAAGAAGTCCCAAAACAGTGGTTCCTCTTGTTGTTGTTGGGGATTTTATTTTATTTATTTATTTTTAAATGCACAAGCAGGCAACTGTCTCATTCCTCAATCACAGAGGTTTTAGGATCCATATGCTCTTCAACAAGATCTGGCAGAGGATTTCCAGTGGAACAGATTTCCATCAGGAAAAGGCAGATTGAGAAAAAACAGATCTGTTTATGCAGTCATACCAATTTTGACAAAATTCTGGAGGAAAGGTAAATTCTGATTTTTGATCAGCTCCAGTCTCAGCAGTTGACTCATGCACTAAAAAACGTACGGAACTGAAACCTCGTCCTTTATAGATTTTTGCATATACTGGCTCCTCAAGTAGAAAACTTGAATGAGCAGAAAAAAAGAGCTGGATCCAATTACACATTAATCACTTCTGCAGTCTGCTGGTATGAGACTTGAAGCAGTGGTTTTTTTGATATTATGAGGGCAAAACCCCCTCTGTTACTACTGCATTAGATTAACATGCATGGCAGGGGCATCGGTTGCTTCTTATGCATATCTGTATGCTTAGAGCAAGAGCAGTGCTGCAAGAAAAACTTCAGGACTGGTGAACAGAGCTCTGCCTTCAAGTATTTCAACCAAAATTGTGCAGTTTAGTCAACACTGAATCACAGACTAATGCACCACATTATTACTGAGAGATGCAGAGCCTCCGTCCTTCCAACAGCTACATTAACGTAGGGACAGCCTGTATTACAGGTTCAAACGCTACAAAGCCTGAATTTTATTCTGCAGCTTTCAAACGGGTACTGAAATTTTGCTATTAGGAGTGACTTCTACCTAAATCCCTAAATAAAACACTAGAAACTAGAGAAGCTCCTATAAAAGGTGGTAGTGAACCTGCAGCCTTTAGCTCCCAAAGCACAAATCCCATCTCCAGAAACAAAGTGGATGGCTTTGGTTAATAGAAGTAGCCCTTGAGATCATCAGCCCTGAACCCGTCAGCAATCCACACTTAATACAGAGTAGATTAAAAGTAAAGAGGGAGCTGAAAAAAGAGAGACAAAAAGCTTAGGCTCTACCAATGAACTAATGCCTCCTGATCAACAACCCCTGAACAAGTAATCTGCATAATTAACCACCACAAATCTCTGTAATTAATCTGGAAAACCACACTAATTAGGAAAGCCAGAAGAAGAGAGTATTTGGAACACCAGATATTTATATTCAAGAGATTATATACATCAGGACAAATGACAAGGAGCCCAAAACTTCTCTGAGGCAAACTAAGAAAGACAATGTCCTCCAATTGCCCATCAGTGCTTGAACCCTGCCAGCTGCGTGGGTATCGTTGGGTCCCAGAAAACATCAGGTAGGAAAACCTAAGAATGCAAAGATGAATTCATAGAATACCAGGTTGGAAGGGACCTCAAGGATCATCTGGTCCAACCTTTCCTGACAAAAGCACCGTCTAGACAAGATGGCCCAGCACCCTGTCCAGGTGAATGTTAGAAGTGCCTAGTGTTGAGGAATCCACCACTTCCCTGGGGATATTATCCCAATGGCTCTTTATTCTTGTGAAAAATTTTCCTCATGTCCAATCGGAAACTTCCCAGAAGTAACTTGTACCCACTACCCCTCATCTTTTCTATATCACTCCTTGTAAAATGAGAGTGTCTTATCTTCTTGGTAGCCACCCTTTAAATACTGGACCATGGTGGTAAGCTGCTCCCTAAGCCTTCTCTTCTCAAGGCTGAACAAACTCCATTCTCTCAGCCCTTCCTCACATGGCAGGCTTCCCAGCCCTTTGATCATCTTTGTGGTCCTTCTCCAGACATCTCCAGCCTGTCCACATCTTTTTTGCATAGCAGGGACCAAAATTGAACCTATTACTCCAGGTGTGCCCTGACAAGCTCTGAGTAGATTGAGACAATGACTTCTTGATCTCTGCTGGTGATGCCCTTGTTGATGATGCCCAGCATCCTGTTGGCTTTCTTTGCTGCAGCATCACACTGTTAGCTCATATTGCGCTTGTTGTCCACCAGGACCCCCAGGTCCCTTTCCACAGAGCTGCTCCCCAGCCGGGTAGGTCCCAGCCTGTGCTGCACTCCTGGATTATTTTGTCCCAGGTGCAAGACTCTTACACCTGTCCTTGTTGAACTTCTTCAGGTTCTTGTTACCCCACTCTTCCAGCCATCCACATCTTTCTGCAGGATGGACCTCCCTTCTGAAGTGTCCACTTCACTCAGTTTGGTACCATCAGCAAACTCCATCAGGAAACACTTGATCCCATCATCTAGATCACTTACGGAGATATCAAACAGGCCCAATATCAATCCCTGGGGGACCCCACTCGTTACAGGGTGACAGTTTGAAAAGGAGCTATTTACTACCACCCTCTGGGTGTGGCCTGTCAGCCAGTTTCCCATCCACCACACAGACCACTTGTCTAGTCCATAACACATCCGTTTCTCCGGGAAGAGGTTGTAGAAATCCAAAGCCTTGGAGAAATCCAGGTAGACAATGTCCACCACTCTCCCCACATCAACTGAGCAGGTCACTTTGTCATAGAGGCGATCAGGTTTGTCTAGCATAATTTGCCCTTGGTGAATCCATGCTGCCTTTTCCCAGTCATGTGCTTTATTTGACTTGTGATAGCCCCCAGGAGGATTCATTCCATAGTTTTCCAAGGGGGCTGAAATAAGACTGATGGGCCTATAACTTCCAGGATCCTTCTTTAAGCCTTTCTTGTAGATGGGGTTGACATTAGCCTTCTTCCACTCTTTTGGGACATCCCCTGATCTCCATGACTTCTCAAAGATTATGAAGACCAGCTCTGCAATGATGGCAGCCAGGTCTCTTAACACCCTTGGGTGGATATTGACAGGGCCAGTCAATTTGTAGTGTCAAGCTCAGGTAACAGTTCACACAGCAACTTTTCCTTCACTGATGGTGAGCCCGTGTTTGCATCAACCTGGATTTTTGTTCCCCAGGCTTGGGGCCAAACAGTGCTGGTAAAGAGAGGTGAAGAAGCTGTTGAGAAGCTCTGCCTTTTCAGCACTGCTGGTGACTAGTTCACCTCACCTGTTTAACAGTGGGCCAACATTTTCCTTCAGTTTCTGCATGTTATGTACCTGAAGAACCCTTTCTTGTAGTTTTTGACATCTCTAGCTAATTTAAATTTGAGCTGAGCTTTTGCTTTTTCTAACTGCATCTCCGTACACCCTGGCAATGCCTTTGTAGTTCTCAATGGGGATTCATCCACTTTCCCATCTCTGGTATGCTTCTTTTGGTTTTTAGCTGACTCAGAAGCTCACAGTTAAGCCACTGGGGTCTCTTGCTCCACCTACTGCCCTTACCTTTAGAGGGGAAGAACTGTTTTTGTGCTTCCAGAAGAGCATTCTTGAAAAACTCCCAGCACATGCTAGCTCCTTCATTTTCCATGGAAGTTTCCCATGCAATCTCTCCCGAGATGTGAGCAAGCTGAAGTTTGCTCTTCTAAAAATCTAAAATCTTTATCTTACCACTTTCAGTGTGCTCAGCAGGATCCCACACTGCACAATATTGTGATCACTGCAGCCAAAGCTATCACTAACTCTGATATTACAAAGAAAGTTTTCTTGGTTTATGAGTAGCAAGTCAAGCAATGCCTCATTCCTGGTAGGCACATCTAACATCTGTATGAGGAAGCAGTCTTCTACACATCCCAGGAACTTGATGGATGATACGTAGCCTGCTGTACTTTTCTTCCAATGAAGGTCTGGATGGTGTAAGTCACTCATAAGAACCAGGTCCTGTTGACCCAAAGCTTGCTTAAGTGACTCAAATATTGCTTCATTGGCCTTATCACCTTGGTTTGGAGGTTGGTAGCAGGTACCTACTGTAAGATCCCCCTTGGAGATGACCCTTCTGATCTCGACCCAGAGGCATTTGACCAGGCTTCCACAATCACCGTGGTTGACTTAACATTGATCGCGACTCCTCCTCTTCATTCCTGCCTATCTCTACGAAATAGCCTATGGCCATCCATCACAATTCTCCAGTCATGTCAGTTGTCCCACCATGCTTCAGTTATTTCTATGATATCATAACTTTCTGACTGGGCGTGGAGCTCCAGTTCCTCCTGTTTGTTCCCCAGGCTGCAGGCATTGGTATACATACGCTTGAGGTGGTTGGTCTTCTGGTTTGTATCTTGGGAGGCACCTAAGGAACACTGGTCGCTGCTCTGGTTGGCCTGGCTTATTCCCCAGTCGGTTGCAATGGTGTGAGCATTGCCACTTTGGACCCCACCCCCCAAGCCCTTAAGTTTAAAGGAATTTTATAGCTTGAGCTAATCCCTGATTTTTAACATACAATAGCAGCCTGAATTACTTTGTGTATTAAACAAAGGACACAAATAATTCCTCTCATGGCGAAAAACCACACTGATGAAAGAAAATAAATCACTTCTTGCCTTACAGACCCGCTGGTCTACAAGGTATGTCACAATTGTGTATGACAACCCCAAGCTTTTGGGTTTACAGTTGGGTCGCTGACTGGAAAAAAAAGATGTTAGAGAAATCTCATGTAGACAGAGACCTCCCAACTCCTGTCTCAGAAGGTATCTGCAAATTTTCCATCTCTGCTTTCTTAGCAGTATTCCATATGCATAAAATATGTCCCAGAAATGCATTGTTTCAGGGTGAACAAGGGAAAATCTGTTGTGTAGCACAAATCTGGCTTTTACTGGACTGCTGCCCAGGTGCTCAAAGATGATTTAGACCCCTGAGTCACAGTGAAGTCTATCTGTACACCTTTGGTACTGCTGGAGTAGGACCTTTTCCCAGTATTTTAATTTGCAGAGGCATTAGTAGTTGTTTTTCTCCATCTTACCATTTCACTTGTTGGATGACTGGACTTTAGGGTAGATCCAACCAGCCCTCCACCCCCACAGAAGTTCTGGAGCAGCTGCAGCTCTCCACATACGCACAAGCCCTCTTTGGGGGTGTCTGACTGTTTACCACAAAGCTGTGCCAAAATTTCTGCTAGTGTGAACAAGCACATTTCCACTGACCCCAGCAGCACTGACAGCAACAAAGAATTTGGCCGCGTGGTTCCTGCACTAACAAAGATGATACAGATGGGTAGTCTTCTTTATGTTTGAGTTACCAGCCAGTGAGCTGAATTAAATCCTAAGCTCGTGGTCAGCAGGAGTGTAGGGTTGATTTCAGCAGCCATGCACCTGTGGGGAAGTTGCTCACCCCTCTCAAACAGGCTGTTCCCAAGCAGCGGAGGATTTCTATTTTGGCAGCATTTCTCATCAGCTTTGCACAGCTGTAATGAGTAAATACAGCCCATGGGACCTTCAACATAGCTTAGAGAACTTGTTTCATTATGATGAAAAGCATTTGTTTTTTGTTTTTTTTTTTTTTTTAATAAATACCCCAAAAATAATTCAGTAGATACTGGCATGTTGAGACGGTGTAATTCCCACCCCAAACCTGACTTTTATTTGCCATAACCCTGCTGAAGCAATTACCACCAGTGGCAGTCATAATGGATGTGTCTGGTCATGATGGTTGCACCCAGCTCCAAGCAGTTTCAGGGGAGACAGGTAACTATTAGCCAAGGGCTAATGTGAGCAATGTGCCCACCTAACTACAGCGCTGGTCAATGTCTGACTCCAGCCAAATTGGAAAGATACTACTATCTGTAGTCGGTATGCAAATATGACTATGAGTTAATCATCATCTTCCATAAATAATGGACAGCCTGGGGCCCATTGAACATTCCTGCAGCGCAGTGGGCTGCACACCAGGACCTCCCCTTGAGCAGCGACACCTCTCAAGGTTATTCCTCAAGGTTGAGAGACTCACCGCATCAGATACTCAGTAAGTTAGTTGGGAATAAGAGCACTAGAACTTCGAAATTTTAGCTAAGTGATAAAAAGCACATATATAACGCTTTAGCCACAAACCATTGACCAACTCTAAGTTGGAACTAAGTGTGGATCCAGCTGCACTTAAACTTCCCTCTGAGGAGGAGTTTAAAATGGAAGGGGGTCCTTACTGAACCTCATGATTCAACGGGAGGGTCTCCCTGGCCCTGTCCTCTATGCAGTAAGTAATCAAGTACCTTTGTCATCGAATCTTATTAAACTACTGTCGCATTTACTACCGAACTTCATTAAATCACTGTTTCATATCAATAGACATGTTTCCCCTTCTGTCTTACAAGTCCAGTGCACGACTCCATCTGTGATATATGTAATAAAACAAAACAATAATCCCAGGCTACCTTTATATAAGAGACTTCTGGGCTGCCTCTATCCAGCACCATGCAGAATTACCCTGCATCTGCCAAGCTGAGGATCGGGGGAACCAAGGTCCTCATCTCAGTTTGCAGTAAGGAAACTGCTCAGGACCAGGCTCAAACCACCATGCCCTGCTGCAGCCGATCGGGCCGAGGAGTCTTTCAAGCTCTGCCTGCTAACCACATTTTCAAAGACTGATCTTCAGTTCACATCTCCCAATTTTCTTGTATGAGCTATACACTGCCAGTTAATTGCCTCTGTCTGAAGTAGCCTCCTTAGCATATAAAATCTCTCCGTGTCTTGTCTTTTTTTCAACTTCTGCAGTGCACCATGAAAGGAACTTTTTAAAAAAGAATTACAGAAGTAACTGAAAACCAAACAGGTGGCAACTTAAGGCTTTTCAGATGGAAAGGGGCAGGATGAAATGGATGTCATGGTAAATGCTTTCCTTTTATGAAACAGAGCTACTTTTTAAAGAGATCTAGATAGATGAATTCCACAGTGGAAAAAAAATAATGTATACTTTGGTTAGGATTTTTTAAAACTGATGTGCAGCTACCTAACTTTGCTGAATAAATGACCTCATTCTTCTCCTGTGGAAAGCTAAAGCCCTTCTAGAAACAGTCCCTTCACAGGGGGAACTGTCAGAGAACCCAAACCCAAATTCAGATGCCAAGACAGCAGTCAACAGGTGCAAATACTGGCCATTCGACCCACCAAAAAAGAGAGGCCAAATCTGAGCTAAAAAGCTGAACAGAATAAAAACCGGATAGCTTGACATTGCCACTCATCTTGAAAATATGCAAACCCACCACAAGTGCTACAGGTATCAGCACAAACTGAACTGAAATGACAGCACAGCCTACAAATCAAGGGACAGGCAAAAAAGAATAGTCAGGACCAATAATGTTTGTTTTCCCTAGGGGGAAAAAATAATGTAGCTTCTCCATAACACAACAAGAATTGAATTAAAGAAGAGAAAGGCAAAGAATTCAGCACGCAACTTACTATTATATCTGAGGTTTATTAGAAAATAGTTAATTTTCTGCTGCCAAAGGATAACACCAAATTAGACAGAACAGTCCCGATTCTCAGTCAGGCTTGAGACCTCCTGTTCAGAGCAGGTGGAGAGAAGGAGCCTTAGAAGTAGCTCAGGAGGCGGATGGCGTGCTAAATATTGCACGTCCTGCAACAGTCTCTACTTGCCACTGGCACATGAAGACTTCCTGGCTTGACCCCCTGGAGCTCAGGGTCTCCATCACTGCGGTGTTGTGAAGGGCAAAGAGCAGAGAGAGCTTGCTAAGCTGGGAATGTGTGGACATGCATTGCATGACACGCTGTAGCAGGACGGGGTTGCAACGTCTGGCAGCCACCCAGAGAGTAAGAAGGACCCTGCTGCGAGGAGCAGTGTTGGCTGGAAAAATACAGCGCTGCAACTCCTTTTTGGCTTCAAGGTTTCACACACAACAGTCACTCCAGAGGGGAGGAGAAAGGATAGCTTTCTGCTGGGAACGGCATGGCAGAGTTAGGTTGGGACACAGAGTACCTAACTCAAACATTTCAAAGTCACAATAGTGTTGAGACTCAGCTGGTCCATTGCTGCTGATCTCTGGCTGTTGTACTAGTTTCTTGGGATGCTGGAAGCTAGTGTCTGCTTCAGCAGCCTTAAAGCCATCTCTGCTCCCCTGTGCTTTCCTGAATTTCCCTTGTGGTATTTGGCTATATCCAAAAGATCAGGGTCAAAATATGCTGTAACTGCTCACACGACACATTTTCTTCTGAAAATCTGCCCTCAAGCACAGGGCACGGCTATGATCTTAAGCTAGCAGTCAACTACTGCCAGCTATCAACCCATAAGCACAACCAATGCATGAGTAAAGATGATGCACACCTATAGCACATCACTGCAGCCCCCTTGTTCTGGTTCAATAAAACATGTTATTCATTCCTAAACAGCATAGTTTTCTCTGTTTGCTATCTTCCCAATTTGAGAAGTTGCTTTGCAGAAGTACTGTGCCTGGTTAGACAGCAAGGCTCTTTAATGGTGTGTATCACTGCTCTAAAAATCTAAAATTCATTTCAAGCCACAGCAAAGCAGAAAGACACAAGTCAGCTTACAGAAAATTAAGCATGCATGTATTCCACAATCTTTCACTGCCCTTTATTCTTCATATAATGAAGGAAATGGGAAAACAGGGGTGTTACAGAGAGAAAAAACTGCCAAAAATCTCATGATCAAAATATTCTAAGGAGCAGCAGAGCAACCTAGTGATTAGCACAGTGTCTATGGGTCCAAGTGAACAAAAACCTGGGCTGGGCTTCAATGAGGAGACCTCAGAGCTTCACTCAAGACAGGCATCTGCTTCCCCACCCATAAATAGTGCTGGGGAATGGAGGTCCTCTGTGAAAAGGTGCCAAGTAGCACTCAGCAAAAAAACCACAGCTTAAAACACTGAGGTCACTGTACAGTCCCCTGCTCCTGTTCTCTGCATGCAGCAAACACAGGAAGAAAGCAAAGGAGGGAGATTCTCAGTGACTTTTGTTCAGGGCTTTGGAAACTGGAGCTAATTAAATGTCATGGAGGAGTTTTGCTCAGCAGAAGCCAAGCAAAGGATATACATCTCTTCACCTATCATGGGCATGCCATGCAGAAAGCCATCAGACCTGACCAGATGAAACAGGAGATCCCAGAAAACCCCCTTTGGCAGCACTGTGAGCTTACAGTAATAAACAATTAGTAAGTAGTATTCTACATTCATCCCATAGGAGTTCTGGGCATCAGTGTTCCTTACCTGTGTGATATATATGATATTTTACAATGTGTAGTAAAGAACAGGAAGACTGTTTATAATTTTTAATGTGAAGAGCCCATAGAAAACTTAGTAACAGAGCAAAACATTGGTAAAGTCCAAAACCCTAGATTACATCTACTGCCTTGCAGAGAACTAAGCACCTCAAAACAGGCTCTTGTCATTTTACTGCACAGGGACTTCCTGAAAACTAGCCTGAAACCTCCTGAAACCGCTCAGTAGCTGCCTGCTGCAAAAAGCTAAAAAAATTGGGCATCTTCAATTCTGAACCCTTCTTTCCTTGGGGCTGAGAGCAGACTTCCACTGGCTCTGGATTCACACTGCCCGCTCTTCCCCTGGACAAATCAACACCCTTATTTCCCCAGAGCACCGCTAGAAGCTGATGTCTTTCTTTTAAAGCATGTCTGGAAATGGGAGAAACCAAATCTCATCCATGTTTTGGGCCTGCTTTTAACCTCCTCCCCAGTTCAATCCCCCTGTGACTTAAGCAGACTTTTAGAAACCCTTTTTTCCCCAAGATTCCCACTGCCTCTGGACACATAGGAGGCTCTGAGTGTCTCAGTCCTATCAAACCTGTTAAGAGGGTCCACAGGAGGGCCACCAAAATTATCAGAGGGCTGGAGCACCTCTCCTATGGAGACAGGCCGAGCGAGTTGGGGTTGTGCAACCTGGAGAAGAGAAGGCTGCAGGGAGACCTTACAGCAGCCTCCCAGTACCTAACAGGACTTATAAGAAAAATGGCGACAAACTTTTTAGCAGGGTCAGTTGCAACAGGACAAGGGTTCATGGTTTTAAATTAAAAGACGGTACATTCAGACTAGGTGTAAGGAAGAATTTTTTTACACTGAGGGTGGTGAAGCACTGGATCAGGTTGCCTGGAGAGGTGGTAGATGCCCCATCCCTAGAAACATTCAAGGTCAGGTTGGACAGGGCTCTGAGCAACCTGGTCCAGTTGAAGATGTCCCTGCTCATTGAGTGGCTGAGGTTGGACTACATGACCTTTAAAGGTGCCTTCCAACCCAAACTATTCTATGATTCTATGATTATGAAGCTCTGAGGACTACTGAAGTCATGTAACTCACTGGTGATGCACCTTAAGTTATTTCCAAAGTTAAGTGGCAGTGAAGCTGATGGCACTTAGCTTGCAAAACATCACCTCAATACCACTGTGGAGCATCCTTCCATTATCATATATGGTCCCCAGCTCTGACTACACAAAATTAATACTTACAAATGCCATCCAATTATGCCAGTTAATTTAAAAATAATTTTAAGTTCATGTTTAAATTTACTTGAAATCATGGTCTAAGTGTTTCATTAGCACAAAATGGATTGCATTTTTGACAGTGAGAAGATGGAAGCCAGGGACTGCACATGAAACTGTTATTCCTGACGGCAGTGGATATTCCTCAGTGAAAATCACCCAGGAGCAGTTTTAATGGGCTAGGGCATCTCAAGTGTTTAGATGTGTAAGTCTACTGAAATCAGTGCAAGATAGGAACTTACATTTCCAAGGATATACAGGTCACTAGCAACAGCCAGTGGTCTCCAAGGATGTCACTAGACCACCTGAATACAAACACCTTCTGCCAGCCAGAGGAAAAAATAATTGAGCAGCTGGTTTATTGACAGACAACGGTGAAGCCTGGACTCCTTTGTTTTGCTCTTCCACAGACTGCACAGAGGAACCCAGGAGAATTAGGTGGGCTTCAAAATTACCTGGCCTGTTTCAGGAAAGCACCCCCTAGGATGCTCACAAAGAAACAAACAAACCCAAAAAAACCTACAAAGAGCTCCCATCCCCCATGTAATGGCATTTGGTGGGCTCTGCGCAAATGCCTGCCAAGTCTTAACACATAAGTGACTAAATATTTTTCAAAACCTGGCTCCTGCTGTCCCTTGTTTCTCAGTTCCACTGTCTTTAACATTGGAGTAACACTAACCTAGCATAATCCAATCCATTCTAACAGCAATCAGTAGTTGCCTCATTAGAGGTTTTGAGGACCTGAAACACCAGAGTAATGAAGCCCACAGAAATAGTTTGGCTGATGATTGCCTCTTCCTTCACTCCTGACCTCCTCCCGCCTGATGGTAATGCCTCTAAAACACAGTTTACTGAATTCTGGCAGAGTTTTGAAAATAACTTTCTAATGCATCCACATTTTCCCCTAGGAGGTGATGTTTTCCCCAATGATTTTTAGAAATCATTTTGTTACTTAGCTATAGAGTTATTTAGAGTAATTTCTAAATAGAAAAATAGATCTTCTTTAAAAAACCCAAGTAAATTAAAAAAACCACCAACCTCTAAATGTAACGAGCTAAAGCTGCCTACCAGAAAAAAAGAGACTAAACCCAGCAATATTTCCCAAAAAATAACCTTCCAAACATTTGCTCATCTCAAAGTTCTAAATAATTTAGATCTGATTTCCTAAATATGAAAGAACCATGGTAGGCTGCCAAGACTGTTCATATAACAAGAGCTGTTAGCAATACTGACACAGCCTGATTTTTCTTTACCATCAGCCATGAGCTGGATTAAGTCCACTTGAGGTTATGACAACAGGACTAAAAGAAATGTCACCATGCTGGCATTAAACCCATGTTAAGGGAGTAAAGAATGAGCCTTGGCCCTTATTTTGAACGCTGACGTGAAAACCCCATCTTTAGTTCTTAGAGCAGTAAGGGGAGGGGAATCTGCTGTGCCAAAAAAAAAAATAAAATAGTATCAACAGAAAGCAGTGTATTTTTTAACACAAGATCTCATTATTGATTACATTTATTTAGAGCAGCATTTACGAAATAAGGCATGGCCTGAGTAGTAGCTGACCAGCTAATGTTTATGCCATGCCCTATAAAGCTCCCAAGGGACCTTGCAGTCAAAGACACCGACGCTGATATCACGCTCACAACTACAGGCAAAGCATGATTTAACCTCGCCTGCTTTATCTACATCTGCCTTCCACTCCACATAGAGATTCATAAATCTTCTGCACACCGATATCAGCATTTCTGCAACTCGTATTCACCCATCTCAAAAGGATTGGCTTGGCTGGACTAACCTTTAAAAAAAAAGGGGAAAAAGATTATCTCCCAATTCACGTAAGAATCCTTTTTCTCTTGGTCAGACAACAGACTGCCTCTCCAAGGATTCATCAAGATTGAAATGCAGACATCAACCTAAGCCTGCTGCACAATTACCCTGATCAGAATAATGCAAGCTTTTCTGAAACCTGAACTTCAGGAAAATAAAACCAGTCATTTTTCCCCAAGCTCTCACTGCTGTGCCTTGTATTATTATAGATAAATCAGTCTCAGGTACGCTGATTACGCTGTAGTATTCAGCCATCCATCCTGACCCACAAGAAATGTTCTGGCTCTTGGGAAATGGCAGGCAAGAATTTAATACCTTAATTCTTCCCAGTTTTTCTTACCCACACTGATAACTAGTAACACAGTAGACAAGGCTGACACTACAAGAAGGATGCTATTTGAGATTAGGATGCCTACAGTTAGGGGCTTATATTAGTGCCAGGTGTCTAAACTCCAATTACAGTCTACAGGGATCCAGTCAAAAAAATTAAATGGAATGTAAGAAGCAAGTCAGGGAGCAGCAAGCCCACAGAGACCTTACAGTGAGCTTCATCGCTCTCTAGACTTTACTGATGGTGTCCCATTGACTATAATTGGAGCTTAGGTATTGCCTGTCCAACTCCACTGCCTAAACGAAGATACCCAGCATCACTGGAGATGTCCAGGCATCTGCAAGACATACTGCTGGTGCTGGCAGACACAAGATCTGTGGGAAATTCATAACGCTGGGCTACAGCAGCTGAAAAGATAACCAGCACATGTTCCACAGCACTAATGCAGAAAAATCCTGACCCTGGGTCACATGTGAACAGAAACTGGATGCCTAAATATTGGTGCTGTAATCCTTAAACTGAGTCCTGTCCTTGAAGGATCATCTTACATTGATTACCCATTTAGTGTAGGAAGAGAGTTTCAGTCTTTGACGAGTTAAGTCAACACCTCTGCATCATTTTGATGGTGTTTTTTCACCTCTGCAGCAACACTGGCTATACACTTGAGCTATTTTTTGCTTTTCTTTTTTTGTTTTATGAAATAAAATTGAAACCTTGGAAAAGGCATGACATTTCATGCTTAGGAATGCTGTGGCAGCAATACTTAGGAGTGCTGTTACAGCACACACAAACATGTAGCCAAAATGTGAAGACTCATTCACATTTACACATCAGAAAGAAGGTGCCTTTTCAGCGATGGTCCAGTATACCCTTCCCACTCACCAAAACAATCCCTTTACTGGCAAACACTATCACCTGGACTCCGCAGTGCTGCCGACAAGATCACGCATACTGGCTTTCAAACAGCTCATGGGGCAGTAGATACCTTTCGTACAACACAGTGTAAACATACACTTTTGCTTTGATAGCACATTTTATCGTCTTATTGTAGTATTTGAGTGCATTTGTGTGCTTCAACCTTTGCAAAAAACAGCTATTCCTCAGCTGGATAGTCGTCGTTCTTAGGAAGTGTTACAGTCTCAGTTAATTTGCTAAGTCTGGTAATAACAGTGGTAAGACCACACTGGAATCTGCTAGCTTTCCCCTAAGTCTTTTCAATTTCTATTTACAAAGTGTGACAGTAAGTAAGTGACAGCTCCTATCAAATAGAACACTGATTTATTTATTTTTTTCTCCTGGATGATGTCCATATTAAAAATCCAAATCTAACAAATGCTTACAAGGAAGTAAGAGAGGAGCTTTCAAGAAAGAATAAGTAATTTGTGGTAATGTCCCTAAAAACTATAATTTAAAGTGCTCAAGGCTTCATTTTTGTACAATCACTGAAATTTTAAGCACTAGGAACCATAGTTCTTCATTACTGGGTTCTTCAATAAACTTCATGCTTTCCACTGAAAAAGTTTTAGAGGCAATTCTTCTATCAGCACACAAGAGATTTAGGTATTTTGTTTCTCCTGACATCACTGGAAGTTATATGTGGACATCTCTCCTGTGCTTAAAACAAAACCAGAATAATCTCCCTCTGTTTCAGCTAGTCCATATCAGCTGCCAGTCAGAATTTCTGTGGAGAAAAATATCTGCTGTAAAACATAATGAAGCTACAGCAGCGAAGTACCTAAGGAAGGCTAACCATTGGAGGTCACTTACAATATTTTGCTGTCAAAGATGGTTTTAACTGAGGTATTTTTATCATAATACTGTGATAGTGCACAGCATTGATTACTTTCCATTAAAGTCAGAAAAGAGCACTGAAGTTTCCCACTGTTCTACAAAGAAAAAGGGGACAACAGACAAAAAAGAAATATCCAAACACTTGAATTAATGCCATAAATAAAGAGTTTGAGGGTCCATAAACAATTTCCTTCCTCCCTCTGTCCTTGGCTAATACCTTCGTCACCTCCATCATGATCATCCATGGCTAGAAATTCTAGCTGCAGTTTCTGAGTGGCAACTTGAAACACCTTAGTAAAAGCCCAAGCTGCAGCAACCAAGAACCATCATTACCTTCTCAGAGGCCCGTGTGAAGATACCTGTGTTTCAACCCAAATCAGTCCTTCAGTGTCCCTGAGCAGGATAAACCAGCAAGGTGGTTTATTTTTTATGCTATAAATGCCCTTTATGGGCAACAAGTCACACAAATTAACAAAAAGCACAGGCAAAATTCCCTTACCATGTAAAGTAAGGGGCGGGGCGGGGGGGGGAAGCTGGTTTTATTCACTGGAAGTAAATTAACTTCTTTGTAAGGTGGAATCTTCAGTGCTCTCCCCTGCCATTAAAAAGAAATAATTAAAAAAAAAATCAAAACAGTAGGAGCAGAGCAGGTATAGGAAGTCCGCAGGAATAAACTCCAAATGAGGGAGTGAAAGACAAGGGCAAGGTACAGATGTGCTCTGTAACACAGCTGCAGCCTTAGAGAATTTTAGCAATATCAGGGTAACTCAAGTGACTAAAGTCAGAACAAATCAGAAAATATGGAGGTACAGAAAGCAGCACCTGGGACATTCAAGAATAGTTGTGACCCGCTGGAGATCTATAACAATAAAGAGCAGCTAAACTTGGAATAAGTGACTGAAAAACTTCGGCGGCCTCTCTGCTGGCAGATTAATTGTGCAATGGGTGGTCAGACAAGAGGACTGGCAATGAGGCAATGCATCGTTTCAAGGAAAATGTGTTATACTATGGGGCCCAGGTGCAACCCAGATTCATGTTAAGCAGCATAAGAGAAACCCCAGGACAATCAATGGGATCACACACTGAAATCAATGCTAAGCAGCAAGAATATAAAGTGAAGAATAAAATCGTTAGTTTGAGAGACGACCATGAACCAATGAACAAATTTAAAATGTAAGCTCTTTGATGTAAGAAGCAGTATTATGCTTTCTGGCTGGAGAGCCTCTTGTTCGATTGAATCCCAACATGCAGCTAGTGTTCCCATGGAGTGCCGCAATAGAAATAACACTGATGTGAATGCCTGCTGCTGGACCTTTCGTGGACTGTTTTACTTATGAAAAGCTATCTGATCCTCCACTTAGGAGAGCAGAGTTAAAGCAGTGGCAAAGGCTCTGTGTGAGGTCATTATCCAGAAAATCTGACTTCAATAAAAAACTGCGCTAAAATTCTGCAAACACTAGGATCTTGGGATGCTAAGCAGAAGTCCAAGACAAGTCAAAAGCCTAGAAGCATAAACTAATATATCAAAAGAAAAAAGAAAAAAAAAAGAAAAAAAGAAAAGCATATGGTGTATCTGCTGCCCTGAGTAGCAGTAAATTATCAGCAGCACACATCTGTGCCATAATTTCAGTCTCTTCCTAGCATTCCAATTCTAGACACCATCTGCAAATAAGCAAGTTATCTGACCTCCAAATGTTGATGTCTTGCCCCTTTTCAACCTGCTGGCAGAGCTGAGATGAGCCCAGCACTCACCAACTTTGCCAGCCCCCAGCCCTCCCCCTGGGGCTCTCACGAAGTCTTGGCTTTCATTCTGTCTGCTTGAAGGCACAACACCTAGGAGGGCCATACATGCTCTCTTTTTAAATTACCTGAGGTTTTATAATCTTAACAACCTTCCTTTCAAGTAAGCTGAAATACTGATGTGCTCCCATCTTCCACCTGCTCTATGCTTGCAACACAACTCACTCCTTTGGGTACACTAACCTCCGAGGCCATCCTCTGGACCATATCATGTCATGGTATAGGGACCATGCAACCTCCTATACCTCTGGAACAAAGGAAAAAAGGTGTAGGAGGGACAAAGAAGGGTATGTTCTTAATGACATTGAAGTTTGCTAAATTCTCAGATGTCAAGCACAAGAGCGTAAGGCCAACAGTAAGGATGGGAAGCCCACTTGGTGGGTTACCAGGTTATTATCCTCCACCAAAGAGCTGCCAGACCATGCAAGGGAAATGCTCATCCTTATTTTTACCAACAGAAAAAACTAAAGCATGGGCAGGATATTTGCCCCAGTCTCAGTGAGACTACCGCTGACTACTGTGAGTTCATGTTAGATCCCCAAGACCATCCTTACACCGGGAGGCTAAAAGCAGGTTGGAGAACATTTTCTTGATGGCAGCAGTGTCTGGCCTTGAAAATCAGCTGGGATCTATGATAATGCGACAACGTGAAAATGTAAAGCCTAAACCACTTGGCCAGCATCCCAGCGTAACTCAGGGCTTAATCCAGGAACTGGGACATTCCCTTTGAGTGCTAGCACAAGTCTTTCAGCCGAAATTTATTTCTGGCAGTGCCCCGAAATGCAAATCAGCCCTACCTAATACCTAGGTAAATATGTGGTAAATCAGTGCTAACTGATAATCAAACTATTTCATTCACACACACACACAAATATCCCAGCATGTCAATCTGGTTATTTTGTTTTAAAACCAGCATAAAAATCCCCAGCATAATGTAAAGATCATAAACATCAAACTCTCTCCAGACTAGGCGCGGGAAAACTGCATGAAAATAAATAAAAATGCTCAATAAATAAATGAATGAAAGCAAATTACTTCCCTATGTTTACCTAACAGCACTAATATAGAAATAAGCAAAATGAATTCTAGTGAACAAGAAATTGAGCCTAAACTTAATCCTTTTTCTTTTTTTTCTATAACCTAGAGGTCCTTTGTACTCCCATTGAAGTCATGGCCCCAAGTGATCCATGCAGCATTCACAGCATGATATTATATCTATTTCATTGGGAAACACAATAATTGAAATGCTAAAACACATCTTCTTCCTATTACTTGACTTAAGCTTTAAAGTATTGAAATGGCTAAGCTAATTTATTTTGATTATCAGCCCATTGGTCTTGGTATTATAAATTAACCACACAATTTTGACAGAGCTTCTAGCTATCTAATGCCTGAAAACATGATTTTGTTTAAGCACATACCGTGCTAAGATTTTTTTTTTAAAAAAAAATTTCAATTAATCAGTTCTGGTCAATAAAAAGTTAATATAAAAATGGTTTACTGTTAAATGACATTGGTACTCACACATTTGCTCTGTCCTATACCAGTTAAAAAGCCATTGAAGATTCCAGTTATAGTGCTCAGAGCTCCGGCTGCATTTTTAAGGCACCAACTGTTAGTTAATTTTGTTAGCATAAACACCCAATAAAATTTTATGGTGTGTTCAGCCCTCATTAAAGATGAAAAACAGCAGCAGAGAGCAGCACCCACAAATAAACAGGGAGCAGGACGGCTCTGGTGTCACCGATCCCCTGAGCTCATCCAGATTCAGGGCTCAGGGCTCCCCTCGTGGGAGAGCACTGCAGAGGTACGGGGAACGAAATACTAGGCACCACTGGAAATCCCTTGAGCTCCACAGAGCCTGGCCATAACCCTCCTGGCAAATATTTACTGGGGAAGAATGGTTGTCTCTGGCCCCTTTCTCATGCATCCCCTAAAGCCTTAAAATAACAACTGTTCTAGGCAAAGTACACCCTTGCTGGTGCATACCTGCACTATGGTACAAAACCCACAGCTCCTTTTGCTCCCCATCGCCCAACATACCCTTGACAAGATGCTCCATCAACACCAGGACTAGAGGAGCCTGTTCTTCCCCAGGCTGCATCTCGCAGTTGGATTCCCTCCAGCTGGGGAAAGCATGAACCCTGCCAGGAGGATTTTGATTACTCAGGGCATTTAACAGGTTGGTCTAGCCATCTCCCTTTGTCTTCCCATCCTTCAAAGGGGTGTTTAAGCCTTTCACTGAAATTTCTAGTCTCAAACCAGCCATCACCATCCTTGTAAAATTTCCTTTCAATGGGAAGTTTACAGGACAGCTGACACTTGGGCAGTCCCAGGAAGCACTCAAGGGAACATGGCTGGAATTAACCGACAAAAAACATCAGGTTCACGGGAAGAATTATAAAGAAAGGATTTCACTCCTTTCATCCACACACACAAGATCTGGTCAAGAACTTCCCACAGCCATGACTCCTAAAATCCTTATGGCTGGGTTGGTTAAGGTCTTAGAAATTTCTGAAATCTTCTTTCCTTTTACATCAACAGAAGCAAAACTCTAAATCTGCACCTGCAACCAGAAAATGTCAACTGAAAACTTAACAGTTTACAAGGAAGACGGAGAATGTGATAAAAATCAGTTTCAAACACCTCCCCTTAAGTTCCCTGCAGTTTTTTCCCCCTGATTTAGAGTTCACCATTCCTAGGACAGGTTTTGCCTCTGCAGCTTTGTGAAAGATCCCCCACAAAGGACAGAGAAGATACAGGATCTATACAAACTGGTATAGGCAAAAGAGTTAAATCAATGCTACACAGTTCCACACCACATGCAAGCACCACCTTGTTCCACAACAAGCCAAACCAACACCTGGCTTCCTCATGGACAGACGACCCAAGCCAACTGTTTTCTCCCCCTTCTTTGCCCACAGCTTTTTCCTGCTGACACCTACACTGGGCAAGGGATAACATGCTTCACAGAGAGGGATATACTGGTGGGATGTCAGGAGCACATTCTGATGAGCCAGCTGGCTCTTAAATGGACAATATCTAGTACTACCTTCATTCTCCATGGCAGACAAGTTCAACTTCATCCTGCCATCTCTACCTAGCCTGCAACTGTCACAGCATTTAGGATCGTTACCATTCTGCTAAGCTTGGCAGGTTTGGTGGGTTACACTCAGCACCTCACTTCAGTGCCTGTAAAACCAGAGCAATTCTCCCCTCTCCCAGCTTTTTGCTTCTTATTTGACAACTTAAATGGTAAACACTGAAAGCAAAGCCACGTCTGGCTATAGGGGGTTTACAGCATCCAGCAGGGCTGGGCGTCGATCTTGGCTGGGGCTCTTGTGCAATGCTGTATTAGACCATGAAAGGTTACTCTTTTGAGATAGAAATGTAATTTCTAAGGGACTGCACCCTGAGCGAGGCTGGATTTTGAAGATAGCTGACTGATCATGTTTTAAAGCCCTGGGAGCTACATAAGTCCTACTTTAATACTTATTAGGTGTGGAAGTCAACCTTGCATTCCCACTAGAGTATTAAAATTGGACAACTCGAAAAATATATTGCTTAGCTGTGCCCATACATGGTAACTTACCACACACAGTAAAATGCAATGTGCAAGTAAAACTGAACTTCTTTCCACTTCAGCAATAATACAGAGGAGCTAACGTAGCTGCTCTTCATTTTTTCTGCATCCAAGAGTGCTAGAAGTGCTGTGGCTCTATTGCTTCCATAACTTCAGAGGTATTGAATCTCTTTGCAATTAAGCTAACATAAATAAGTAGTAATTCAACTGAAATCAGTGCAATGCACATGAGGGGAATAGTTCATGTAAAAGAGAAGAAAACTAGATTCTCCCAGTGTAGATGCAATGATCTCTTATTAACTGTTTAAAGAATAAACCACTATCAGAACCAAACTCTCTTATATCCTGTTAAAGGGATATTATTGACCTGTTGACCACGGCTGTACGAACACTGCACTGCGCCTTTAGATCAGGGAAGCTCCCTGCAAAGTGCAGTTCTAGAGGAACACCCCACATCAGCAATTTACTTGTCTTATAGGTTAATTTGGTTCTTTTCAAAACAAGGGCACAATCAAAACTGTATTTCCAGATCATCTTATTGAGTGTACTTTAACAAAGACTTTAAATTAGTACAATGAGTTGTTTCCACACCCACTTTCTTGCATACCAATATTGCCACTTAGTTCAATTGTCTCTCCTTTAAAAGAAAAAAAAATAAAAATCGGTCCAAATGATTTGCTGTTATCCTTAAGCATTCATTATTGCTGATTAAAAATCAGGTTACAGTTACTCTGGCAGATGTCCTAACCTCCAGACTTTGATTCAACAAGCGTTTCTTAATGCTGACAAGCTGAGAGAGGAAGGGTGGTTGCTACAGTCCTGTAAGCCACATCGAGGAAATCCATGATGGAAACACACAACATCTGCTCAGGTTTAACTCGGCGCTGTTTGATTTTACCATACAGCTTAAGTGACTCTCATCACTCCTGTTGCGACTGGAAAACACTTGTCTCCTACTCACACAACGTGATCGGAATCAGGAAGACATTACAGCTTAGATCCACAAAAAGAGTTAAATGTCTAATAAAACAGCAGTGCATTTTAGGAAGTAAAATGACTGCATTACCCTCAAAACACACATAAGCTACTTGGGTACTCATCAGTGATGCCCTACTGGGGCCATAATATGAGTGTGTGCCAAAGGAGCTGTCCTGACCACGGGTCTCAAAGTTAAGAGACCTGATCCAGAAGATATACACTGACCATGTCCAAGACCGAGCTCCACACAGAACAGCTACAACAGTTATAGTCATTCAAGAATATGGTCAGAGAGATGTGGAAAGCAACCGAATCAGCAGCAGCGTTGTGCCAACCAGTATGCGTTAATGTACAGCCGAGGCTGCTGTAGGAAGCTGGGGGTTTAGACTGTGCCCTCCAGACTGTGTGTCTGCCAATGGTGTGCCTAAATGCACTTCCATGTAAAACAAAGAGACAGTGCCTCCCCCTATCCCCAGAAGACACTGTGGCTTTCCATCTTCCCCACTCCAAAGAACAGCCCTGCGCTCTGCGCTGGCCCCTCTCCAAAAGGGGAGATGGGAGGGCTCCCGCTGTGGAGCAGCCCATCTCCTGCTGGATACCACAGTGCCCTGAAGGATGGGAGCTGGTGGGTCTCTGAATCCTCATCAAAACTTCGAAGGCCACGAGATCCACAAATCCTGCTCCATGGGATACCTCCTTGCTCAGTGTACCCAGATGAAGGACCCCAAATAGAGTTGTTTCTAAAGAAAGAAATTACTCCCCATGTTTTCTGTAGATTTTCCTCCATTGAGACAGATGCAATTGGGAGTCTCAACATGAAACAAAGTGCCTTCTCACAGCATCGTCCTTGGTACTAATCTAAGAAAATAAGTTAAATTCAAGACAAAATTCCTGTGCTTTGCCTTGGCTAGCATGGGGCTCTGGACTGCTGAATAAAAGCCAAACGCCAGGAGCTGCACCACACAGTGTTGAAAAGCCAGAGTCCCCAGATGGAATTAGCCTTCATTAATTCCTTCAAGAAATCTGTTGAAATGTGACAGCTCGGAACTGAACCTCAAGTTCTTATGCCAGCATCCGAATAACTTTCTAATAAGGTGCACTTTCTTAACTGGAGTCGCAGCCTGCTCCCAGCCCATGAGAGAGGTGCCCAGTTTTGTGCAGACTCTCAGCAGCTGGAGGGCTCAACACCCCAGCCACATCAGATATGTTCCGATGATGAAGCTTTTCCTTACAGCACTGGGGTGAATCCTCTTGCCTTCCTCCCACAAATTTTCTTAGGAAAGGCAGTAAGATTAGTCACAGGCAGAAGAAAAGAGCATCAGAAGCTGTATGTACACAAACTATTTCTTAAAAATAGTTCTCTCTAGCCAATAAATCACAGTCTTTCAATAGCATTTACAAGTGGCTTAGAGCTAGATCTTGGTTAAAAACAGCTAAAAAGCGTTACACAGAAATGTCAGAAAATATGTATGTGTTAGTGGCCATGTGTTACTAGAGTTTGGAATTAGAATCAAGCTATCTACTTAAGGGCTTTAACTGTATCCCTCCTTTAAAATGTTACCTCCCTTGCCCATCACAACTGTGCAAAGCTGTAAATTTGTGAAGGAAATTTGAAGTCTTGGTGTCCATTGCCTAGTGAGTGGAAAACTCAGAGTGAAGCCAGGAAGAAGAGTGGCTTTGCGCCGGCGAGTTGGCATTTGCAGCTCTTTTAGTCGACACAAACGTGATGACTTTTTTTTTTTGGGGGGGGGGGGGGCGGGGGGTGTAAAAAAAGCCTAACAAGTTGTTTCATGAGTAGTGGAAACAACAGTTTGATTTCTGATGGATTTTTGCCCTGCATTATTTGCTCAGCCCGCTCCCTCTTGCAAATACTCCAGCTCTCGCTCATGGCTGCCTCTTTTCCACCATAAACTTCCAGTTCTTCTGCAACATCCTTCTGACTCCTTCCTTTCTCCTGTTCCCTCCCAATCTTTACACAGCCTGTGACAGGCAAACGACAGCCCACGAGGTAGCCACAGCCATGTGCTGACTGGGTTGCTGGGACAGGGTGAGTAAAGGAGGGATGGGCAGGCTTCTCCCTGCTTCTTCCTCTGCTCAGGTATCAAATAGTCCCTTTTCTCTATTAAGCAATTTATTTCTGTGACACCTGTAGAAAGTTGACATTTGCAACACTTCTCTGGTTCTGTCAATCTGGTTAAAATTGGCCAGTTAGTTCAAAAGTTAGGAAATCTGGAAAGTCAGACAAGTCCTGTTTGTGGTTTTGTTGTTTTATTTTTGGTTGTGGTTTTGTTTGTTCATTTTTCAGAACCCCACCCCCACCCAGATATTAAACATCTCACAAGCATTTCTATGCTTTAGAAGTCAGTGTCACAAAAAACTTGGCTATTCTGCCTCTTGTCAACTCCATCACAGACCTCTGACAGATCAGTTATTTGTTTTTTCAGCCTGGTTTGATAAACTCTCATTTCTGAACTCTGCAAGGTTTCCTTACAACTGAATCAGTCATGCACGGAGCTTTCTGTGTTTTAATTAAAAAATCTGAAACCATCAATCATGTCAATCTTCTGGCTTGAAAAAATATATTTATTTCCACTAGAAAAAAAATCCACATCCCACAGCATTTGAAGATAAGATGAAGGTGCCTTCCAGAGAAATACAAATGTATCAGTTATCATGCGCTAAGAATATACACATTCGAGCCTCATCCCTTCCTTCTGCATTAAAGTGTTAGGTCAGCAGCTTGATACAATAAATTATTACTAATATGCAATAACCTTAGCTGTTCAACCCAAAACTCCAAGAAAACCATAAAGTCCAAAGAAAGGAGGCCCAACGTTGAAATTACTGAAATTACAGGCAAGATCCATGGAGGACCTTAAATTGAAGGTCCATGAATTATGCAAAGAGCTTATGTATGGGTTTAACTTCAAATATATGATTAGTCATGGAGCTAAGCAAATAATTTCAGCAGACTCATCTAATCTGTTTGTGTACTTCCACAGCCCTCATCATGTTGCATCTTTTAATACTCGCATAGCCTTATGATTAGTGGGTTTAATCCTAAAACGACCATATGAGAAAAGGATAAATAATTGTATTCACTTTACAGAAGCAGAGGTATGAGGCACATCTGCGTGCCTAAAGAGTTTGCAGAACCAGGTCTGCACCGACTAAACATAAAGTAACCAACCAGGTGAGCAGCAGCACTCAAAAAAGCATTTCAAACAACATGACATCAAGTCTAGAAGATGGAACAGGAGGCCAGTATTAAGAGGTAAAATAAAAAAGAAGTTAGCACACCACCATTTCTGGTGAAAGGTAAATATTGCTTTTCTTTACGGTACATCCCATTAGCCAATACGGAATCATGACTCTTGACAAAATGCTAGCCTCAAAAAGGCACTTGGAATATTTCGCTGCGGGGGGGGGGGGGGGGGGGGCGGTGCACCCTAAAACAGAAACATAAACACTGAAAAACACTTCAAAGAGTTGCAGAACAGCATCAACAGAACTGTCTGCAAGAGGGCACATACATCTACATGACTCTATATTGCAGCGTATCAGTGCTGTAAATGCAGATGCAAAGGCCATGTTCATTACTACAGAAAAAAAAGGGAAAAAAGGTTAACGCAAATTTCATCTGGAAATGAAGTGCGAGCACTGATGACATAACTGTTGAATTAAGTGGAGTGCACAACAAGATGTTCTAAGCCAGTTATGTTTTTTTAATGCTGGCTATGCAAACACACCGTGGCAAGAAGCAAAAGCGGCAGATCGAATATATATATATATATATATATATATATATATATATATATACCTGCTCCCGCATCACACGCGGCACAAACCCTTACCTTCGCGGCATTTTAGCCCGGTTGAAGCAGGAGCACGAGTTCGCGCTGGGGCCGCCGCAGCCCGGTCCGGCGGCAGCCGGGGCGCAGCCCTGCGCGGAGGGGTGCGGGGTGACCCCCCTGGCCAGCACCGCGCCGGGCCCGGGCAGCCGCGCGGGGGGGCGCCCAACTTGGCCAAGTGCGGGGCGCACGCTGCGGGGGTGCCGGGGGGGGTGCCGGGGACACACGCTCTCAGCTACAGGTCAGGCACCGGCGCAGCGGAGGGGCGCAGCGGAGGGGCGCAGCGGAGGGGCGCAGCGGAGGGGCGCAGCGGAGGGGCGCAGCGGAGGGGCGCAGCGGAGGGGCGCAGCGGAGGGGCGCAGCGGAGGGGCGCAGCGGAGGGGCGCAGCGGAGGGGCGCAGCGGAGGGGCGCAGCGGAGGGGCCCCGCCACGCAGCCCACCCAGCGAGCCCGCTTCGCCCGCGCTGCGCGCCCCGCGGAGCCCGGCGGCCGGCCTTACCTTGGGCCCCTTGCCGCTGGAGCAGCGGACGTTGTTGCTCACCCCGGCCGTCTGGTTCATGCTGGGGCCGGCGGGCGCGCAGGAAAGTTGGGCTCCGGGCGCGGCACCCCGCGGGGCGGCGGAGCGGGGCAGGAAGGCGCGGCCGGGCCACTCCGCACCGGGACCTCGCCCCCGGCCGCCGGGCTCTGCGCGCTAGCGGCGCTCCCGGCTTCCCGGCTCCAAAACAAAACCCGAACCGCTCCCCCCCTCCCCGGCACCGCTTTCCTCCCCCGCCCTCCAAAGCAGAGGCGAGGCGAGCCCGGTTCTGCCCGCCCCCCGCCCTCCGGGGCCGCCGCGGCAGCGGGGCGGGCTGGCACGGCTCGGCTCGGCTCCGCTCCGAGGGGCTGGCCCGGGGCGCTCCGCGCTGCTCCGCGGGACGCGCCGTCCCACGCCGTGGTGGTCCCGCAACCCAGCCTGGCGCCCCCGCCCTCTCGGGCGCTGCTCGGTGCTAGTGCCCCCTCCCGCGGGGGGTGGGGGTGGAGATGGCGGTACCGGCGGACAAGGCTGCCGCTGGGGCTGGGGTCTGCCCTGTTGGTGCCCAGGGCAGTCACCCCAGCTGTTTCCACTGAAATGAAATGCTTGGGTATATTCTGACTGGCAGGCGTTTGCTTACTACCAAGCTGTAGGGTTGGGGTCTTCCTTTTTTCCATAATTTCTTTTCCAGGTGTGCTAGAGTTCAGGTGTTTTTTGGGTTTTGGGTTTGTTTTTTTTTTGTTGTTGTTTGTTTGTTTTACTTTTTGTTTTGTTTCCCCTTCCTTATTTGTTTGTTTGGCGAAATAAGGGCTCATAGCCAACTCTGCCTTGCTGGTCAAAATTTGGTGGTTTAAGTTTGGTTTTTAAACAAATAAAAATCCAAGTCATGAGTCATTATCCAGATGTTTTCTACTACCCCTGTTTCACCACTCCAACCAGCCCATGAGGCCAGATGCTGCCTCCGCTGTTCTTGCAACAAAAACTTGGTGAAAGTCAGTTCCCAGAGCAGTAAGCAACCAACCACCCCAAAACAACCAAAACCCCCAAACCCAACCCACCTTATATCTGAGTAAGAAGGTCTGGATAGCCAAGGCTAAAAGCATCCATACTTCATATTACAAAATTGTTTGGGTTTTTTTCTTAGGGATTAATCTATCAGAGTTGATTGTTTTGAGTATTTTTGTTGTGTTTCTACAGCATACTTTAAAACCTTTAAATAATTAAAATCTTTTCTGGATGTTGCTCCTTTTTCAGGTTAAGAAGAACAGAAGTGCTCTGGTTGCTCATCATGCACCAGAGCCAGCACTGCTTTGGAGAATCCCCGCTCCTTCATTTCTGAAGGGTACATATCCCACCATGTGCTTAACTGGCTGTATCTTCCCGCCTTGTGGCTAGAATGCATTTGGAGAGACCACTGTGGAGGCAGATAGCCGAAGAAAGCGTAGGTAAAAGGTAAACACAATTAGAGCAGCTGGCCTTTCAGTTCTGAGGCAGGAGAGAGGTCCCAAAGCCACAGTGTGCTGTCAAACATCTCACCCGTCAGCAGGGCACACTGATTCTGGGAGAAGTGCAGGCATCCAGGGACAGGTTTGATGAGAGTAGCACATCCCCTGAGGGAGAAACAGTCTTTCCTTCCTCTCCAAGGAGCTCTCGTATTGCAATGTCCATACTCTGCTCCTTAATCTTGCAGCATCTGCTCCCCTTGCTTTGCTAGAACAAGGTGTTTAGCTCAGAACTGCTGCCAATAAGTCCCCTTCAGGGACGAGTGTCCCACCAACCTTCGTGAGCAGTAGGTGCTGGCATCCTGGCTGACCTATCAAGGATGCTCAGCCCCAAATACCACATTATTACTATTCCCCGCTATAGCCTTCTGATGGCTTTTACTTCTTTATACTGATTAAGATTTGAAGTCTAGTGCCCTGACTGCTCCATTCAGTGGTTTGGTTTTCGTATCTTCCCAAGCAAAGTGTCTGCTAATAAATCCAATTATAGACTTTGAGTTGCATATTCGATAGGCCCTGGCTGCATTATATTCGTTCAGTACAGTTTGTTGCACTGAGACAAGCAGAAACCCCTGGAATTATTTGCAGTTGTAAAAACATGTAGAGTAATTTTTGAAAACTGAGATAGGCAAGCAAAACCACTCAAAAAGAGATTGGCAGACCCTTCTGGCCACTATATGGAGCAGGTGACAAATCTGTACTCGTATCCCACCTCTAAAAGGCAAATTCTTCAGGGGAAAAAAAAAGAAAAAAAGAATAAAATGTATTCCTGCCTACACATTCTTTCTCGCACAACAAATTTTTCACATTACACAGACTGATCATGGGAGTGTTGCCCCATGCTGGTTTATGACAGTTTTGTCCTGAAGCAAAGCAGAATATGAAAGACACCACTCCACTACCCTTTCCAGGGAGCATCTGCCTCTCCATTCTGCAGCCAGTCTGCTAGAGTAGGCAGGGAGTCTATCTTCACCATAGGGCATGTTTCGTCTAATGCCCTGGCAAAAAAAAGAGCTGGGGAAAGTCTCCTGCTTCCTCTCATTTTTCTGCTTAATGCCTGCCCCACTCATGGGAATCTGCATTCTTCCCTAAAACCGAGACAAACCTTGCAGCATCAGACCTCCCTTCTATACAGGAAAGGGCAGCTCCCAACTGGGGTAGCAGGGAGAGTTTGCAAGAAGGCGGCTTTTGCTTTCAAAAATACGAGTAAGCATGCTGATGTTTACTAACCCTTGAAAGGAGACTGCTGACCACATAGTGGAAGTGCAGCCTTTGAAATCTGGGAGAATTGATCCAATTCCAAACTCTGGCCAGGCCTCCCTACATGATCCTGGGGGAGAACCCACCACCACCCTCCTTTGCCCTTCGGTGCCCCTCCTGCGTTCAGGAAGATCCTACCTCTGCCCATCCGCGTACAGCTTCCCTAAGGCAGGACGTACTCATGCATTGGCATACAATGCCTACAGAGTCCGGCATTGTTTGGCCCTTGTAGAGTGAGGGTCCCTAAACGCTGCAGAAAAACAAATGCAGAATCATTAGTATCTGTTGTTCTTCCAACTGAAGTGGTTTATATATCTAGAAAAGAACAGACAATACCACAAGCAGCACAAAGTTTTGAAGTGCCTGTGAGAAAAGTGATTTATAGATTAGTATTCTGTGACTGTTCAGTGAAGTGTGAAGGAACAATATACTGTCATATAAGCTGTAGCATATAAACATCCCTTGGCATTTTACACTTTGAAAAGGATTATACATAAGCTCAGCTGAGAACAGTATTAAAAAGGAATCTCAGCCATACTTTTGGGGAACATTTAGAAAGAGAGCTAATCTGCCTTTGGAGCTGAGCTAAAGCTACGCAAAATGAACGCAAGAAAATTCATGCAGTCCTGACACCAGATTTAAAAACAAAACAAAATTTTCAAGCCAGAATTATGTCACAAAATTTAATAACGTGCCGAGTGCTTCTTTTTGTTCTTCATACTTCATAGATGAACCCTGTAAAATTGAGAGAAAATCAAAATCAAGAGCTTTACATATTTACCCTGACTCCAAAAGTTGAAGCTTTTGGGGAAAACATCCAGTGTTACAAAACTCAAAGATAAAACAGCAGGATTGCCAGCGCTGTTCAATTCAGCCAGTTTCAAGTCCAAGCTCAGTCTTAGAGGAGGACCTTTGAAATATTCCCCCATGTTTGTAAGTTCTTCCCAGGAGCCTGTTTCGATCTAAATTTGAGCTGTCTGTGGCGTGGTATCACTGCTGTGTGAGCTCCAGGAGTTTTCAGGTTTTCACATGGCAAAGTCACCGTGCTTCCCATTTCCTTCACTGATATTTTCAGCAGAAAGCTGACCGAGATAGTCTCACACTTTACCACTCCACAATTTTTGACATCACTTGTAACTTAACCAGAAAGGTACATCCATTTTGCACAAGTCAAAAGCCACAGTACAGGGCTACAGACAGTCTAGTGCGAACTTGCACTTGTACAAAGGTCAAAGTGTTGCAGAAACCATCAAGGTTTACCTTGCTGTCCACCTCGGAAAAGAAACGTGATTAAAAGCCTGGTTTAAGGAAAAGATGAGTAGTCCATATGCAGTAGGCCCGGAGAAGCTGAGAGCACAGGAGACGAGGAGGATGTGAAAATTGAGACCATGGAGTGCTAAAGAACACAATTCTAAAAATCAATGCAATGATGGATCAGGAACGAATGCAAAAAGCACAGCACGGGAAGGCTATAATTAGATCATTTAGTCATAGCCAGGAGCCTGACTGAGCTTTTTGAATCCGCTCAAGTGGACACAGTTAATGCAGAATTTGGCTTGATCGTTTCAGTTCTTCTCATGACAGCAACACAGAGGAGGTTCGCAGTACCTTTTTGTCTCTATTATGGCAATAGAGGTAAAAACCCACGAGTACAAAGAGGGGGCTCTCACACCATGGAAAAGAGATTCCTGCAGACAAGGCTGAGCACCTCCTTTTGCAGCTGTGCTGCTGGGACCACTGATGTGGACTCAGCCAAACACTGGAAAGCAGGAATAACCCCAGCAGCACTTGACCTGTTCTGCCCACACTGTGTTCAGTGGCTCTGCAGTGAAATTGCAAGGATCCGATCTCCACTTTTGCTTCCCTTTCATCGCTACCAGCAGTGGAGGTTAATCAAAGCTAATGTAAGGATGGGGAAAATGCCAGTGTAGAGTAACACTGATGTGAACATTAAACCTCCCCAGAACAGAGGCATCTCTGTGCACTTCCAGGCTTTGTGAAGAAGCAGGGAAAAAAGAGGTGTTTTGAGTCCCCCAAAACCCAGATCATGACGACAAATCTTTGCTCAGCAGGCTCTGTCAGGACATATCCATGCTGGCTGTTAATTTAGGGTGAATGCTCAATGGATACCCAAGCTGATGCCTCCAGCACAGAGACCAGCTTGGTCCAATATCGCCCCCCAAGAAGGAGGGATTTCAGTACTGGCAGGAGCGGGCCTTAGAGCCAGCTGACAGCTTCTCTGCGGTCCCCTGCAGGCTGCAGCACTGACTGGTGGCAAAACCATTCCTGAAAGGAGTTGACCCAATATGCACCTGAGAAGTGAGAGAGATCCAAAAAACCTCCACACTTCTCTGGGATTGTTCTCCTAGTGTACTCATAGCAGCCCTCATTTGACCAAGCCCATCCCATCTCCTCAGTTATGTTTTCCATCTCTTCTTTTACCTGGCCTGTTGTTCCCCAAGGCATGATGGCAAAAAGGAGCTTAATAAAGCAAGCACCAATTAATTCCACAGATGCTGGACCCCCCTGCTTGCCCCCAATACTCCCCCTGCCTGTGTCTGCCTACTTACCTCATCCCACCGTCACAATTCAGGAGGAAGCGGTAGGTCAAGCACTTATGCACAAGCATGGGATCTGGGATCCAAGCTTTGCTTTTGGCTCAGCTGTTGATCCACAGGTTCCTTTCAGCTCCTTGGGTCATCCACATATTCCTCCAGCTGCAGGTCAGCTGAGCAGCTGCTCTAACACCTTTGGAGCCCAGACAACACACTAGATTTGGTAAAGGACTTTAGTGGAAGTGAAACACCCTCATTAGTTAGAAAACAGCCAACCTCACTTTTGTATTTTTTTTTTTAGGTTCCACAGGGTCCTAAACACACTGGGTACCAGGGATGCCCAAAAAGCCCCAGCTGAGGCGCTCAGCCCGCATCCCCTGAGAGCTATGAACTTGTCCAGTAGAGAGGTGAGGGTTTATAAGGCTGGAGAGCACACGTCCGAGGTGAACATTGCCTACAGTCTGGTGAGCAGGGCTTTTTCATAGTGTTCCTGGGATTTGTGCCTGCTTCTAGAACTGCATTTTATTTTACGTTACGCAGCTGCTGGATAAGCAGTCCTTCAGCCAGATGCATGAACACTCCCAGATGAATGCCCTAACTATTAGGAATGTTTTAAGCATGGCATTATTAAGTAATAATTTACTCATCCCATTTAGTCTATGAGGCCTCCTTATCGAGGAATGTTATTCATGAGTATCACTAGCTTTCACTCTGATTTATTTATACTTAATGGCCTTTCAAAGACATCTCTCCACATTACTTTGAGGCACAAGAATATAAATGGGATATTAAATCACATCATGATATATGACATGTTACAAAAATATTGCATAATTTATATAGATTATAAACACAAGAAAAATCATCCAATAAACTCTGCCATCAGATGTTCTTGAGGCTAGATTAAGGCTACACGAGGTCTTTTAATTTAATAGATCAATGAGAAATAATTTTGTTCAAATCTCACCTTTGCAGAGGCAGCAAGCTGTTTGAAGCGGATAAAAGATGGGTGTATCTGTGGTGAAAATGAAGGGTAGCGATCTAGCTGGAGCTCCCGTGCTGCCTCCTCCATGAGAGGTGGGCAGGGTTTTCTGCAGTGGTGCCATAAGCCTGCTGACCACAATTTCGGCCATGCACAAGTTGGGTGACCCCTTCAAAGAGCATCACAGACCCTTGCACTGGTCACCACTTCAATGTTTTGGAACTTCAAGCCACTTTAGACAGCTGTCAATGTACAAAATCCATGCTAATGAAAAAAGAAAAAAAAAAAAGGGAAAAAGTTTTACTAGACACTTCTTCAGAGAAAATTTCTCTTCAGAGCAAGCTGAAGTTAGATTTTTTTTCTTAGAAAGGAAGATTTTTGCAAAAGAAAAATAAAAATAGAAAACCAAACAAAAAAAATCAGGAAAAAAATAATTAAAAGGTCAAGTTCCATACTATGTCAGAAAAAAAAAAAAAAATAAAAGCAGTTGGAAATACTGTTGCAGAGTTGCTCATAGGAGCAGTAATTCAAGTCCATTTCCCTGCACTTCGCATTGCTCTTCAGCTGTCCTGTGGCAAAACGGTTGTGTTTCGGAGAAGCAGCAGGAAATCCAGCATGGGGTCTGCAGTGCCGCTGCAGATCCTGAACATCAGAGAAGGATAAGGAGGCTTGGATCCACCAAAAATAGATTTTTTTTAATAAAAGATAATAATATTTCAAAATCAGAGCATTACAACTTTCCAGCAGAAATTACTAAAGTCTTCCCCCACCCCCTTAAGAAAAGTTTTTTTTCTTTGAGGAGGTGAGGAAATCCACCCTGTCTTTTTTGACTTGACAGCACAGTATTTTTCAAGGGTCAATTTTGATGGAAAATTCCCAAGCAGCCTTAGTTTTCTTTTCTTTCTGTGTGAACTGCTTTTTAGCATGAAGGATGTGCAACACAGACACACAGTGTCCCCGAGGCAACAAAAGCATTTGCTTAGATGGAAAAGGAATAGCAAAAAGATATTTTAAGCCAAGATTCTTGAAACCAGATGAGTTATTCTGAATGCTTCAGTTATCGGACAACCAGCCTGAAAGACCTTCCTCATTTTCACAGAGTGCTGAGCCTTGAGCTTTCACTCCCTAAAATCAGGTGCTTTTAAGACTGCTTGCATTTGGCTCCTGAAGAGATTGAATAGCAGCTTCTGAATTCTGAATTGCATTTTTAACTATTTGGTCAACTTGCAGGAGAGAATGAGCATCATATGACCCACCAGCCTGCAGCAGGTCCCTCCAGTTTGGGAGGGACAGCCCCTCAGCAGTCAGCCCCCCACACCTCCGCCTGGGCAGTCCCTTCTGGTCAGAAGGGATTTTACCCTCCCTTTATCCTCCTGTTCTTGACATGGAAGAGCAAGTTAAAAGATGAAGCAATTCAAAAACTTGTTCAACCCCAATCTCTAAGCCCATACAATTTGCTGTAAAATAGTCTCTTCTAACTACATCAATGCAATATTGCCACATGTGTGTTTGCCCATTTGTTAGAGTCAATGACCAAACCTCTGTTATCTCCATGTAAAGACTACTTGTTTTCTTCCAAGGACCACTGTTCAAACGACCAACTTTTACAAGCCAAAAAAACCCCAAACCCCAAAAAGCAATGTTAAGTTGAAATATTTTAAACTCCAGGTTTTGAAAACGACAGTCAGATGGACAGAAACACAAATAAGCTGGTGAAGGTGACATCAGCCACTGAAAATTGCACAGAAGCATTTAATCTGCATCCTTTCTGTGGTATCACTCTTGCGTGATGGAGGGTTGACCAGGTCGGTTTGGTAGAGCTGAGGCAGACGGGTGGAATATCCATTATGCCTCACTTCATCACAATAAACCAACCCAGCTCAGCAGCCTAAGCCTGGGGCTGGGACCCTGGGTTAAAGTCTTGTTCCCATCATGGTCACCGCAAGCTCTGAAGAAGTCAAAGATCCTAAAAATATATTTCTGGAGAACACCGTAGCAGGCACGTGAAGCTACACAGCACTGAAATTATCAGACTGTCACACAGTGTTTGGAGTAATGGCTCAGGAACCCACTCTATCTTCCCTCTACTGTTTCTTAAGCATTTTACTTTGCACTTTCAGTATAAGCATAATTGGCTTGGACAGAATTTAACTTATAATTATCACAAGAGATGTTGAATACACACAAAATCTGCAAAGCAGCAACAAGAAAACTTACTGCTTAACACCGAGCCTTAAACCTCCCCCCCAAAAAAAAACCACACAGCAAAAACCCAAACCCAGAACTCAAAGACAGAGATACATGTTGGCAACCATAACTGACACACTACAGACCTCCCTAATGCCAATGTTCCGCTTTGCAAAACAAGCCCATCTGCTGAAAGATAGCGATAACTGCTGCAACCTGATGGACAGAAAATTCAGGAGTAAATGAGGTGCATTAGTTTTGTACAGAAAGAGAAGTCAGGTCTTCCTTCCCCCTTCAGCAGCAGCACACCAGAAGGCAGGATTTAACCTTGAATACAAAGTTTGGGGCAAGTTTTTCTTATCTCCTGCAAAGTGTGGAAGTATTCAGAAGAGCAGGACAGGCGGCTCTGCTGCTCAAGAATTGGGGACCAGGGAGCTTCTACCGCAGGATGCAGCTCCTGCTCTGTATTGCAATGCCAAATTTGACCTTAAAGGGAGATCCTGAAAGGCAGCTGGAGACAAGTCAAGTTTCACACCAGACAAAAATCTTTCTGTGCTATAGGGTTCATTTCTCACAAGACCTTCTGCAGCTCTTGGGTTTCAGGGCTGGTCTCAGAAGAGTTCAAGCACAGCTTGCGGTAGTAAGTTTTAGCTGTTCATTCACTGAACCAAACAACCTTGTGTATCTTATGGTCTATATTTTCCTGAAGCCTGATGTTAGCTGCCTATAAGTTACTGTCTGAACTTAGAGTAAATGTAGCTCCGAGCACATGCTCCTTCATCTCATCCTCAGGGCCCATCCTGCAGGCTCAGCTAGCCTGACTGTCTGCCAGGGTCCTTCCCTCTGCTCTTCAGCTGCAACCCCCATCTCACCCCAGTGCCTCCCAGCTGTGAGCAGAAAGTTACAACAGGACATCCAACACAACCAGCCTTGGGGAAGGGCCTGGTGGTTGGGTCAGGTCTATGGCCCCGAACAAACTGGAGGCTGAAATCAACCCTTAGACTGTACATGCCTTAGGTCAACCCTTCCCTCAACATAAGGTGGCATCGTCAGGCACCCCCAATTAACTCCAAGTTAATAGCGTCCATAAAACCTGCTGCCAAGGGCTATCAGACATTTACAAAAACTATTACAGCTGAAAGTACCCTCATTGTGCAAAACCTGAAAATACACATTACAGCATACTCTATCTGACAGGGCATTTCATCCTCTTCATGTCTTATGGTTTAGCTGAGGTTTATTTTTTGTTTGCTTTGGAGTTTTTTGTTTTGTTTTGTTTTAAAGCAGGCTATATTATATCTCCAGGGTTAGTTAACTTGTGGCATTCCTGCATGGGGCCAACTTCTAGTTGCCTGGGAAGACAAGTGGGGTATCCCACAGCAGAATGAGCAGAATACATTCAGGAGAATTAATATATAGCACGAGAAAACCTTTGAGATGAGAGATTCTCCCTGCATCAAGGGCAGCAAATGAAGCAATCATTGCTATAGCAGTTACAGGAAGAATTAACGATGTGTTGCTGTGCAGGTGTAAGTGCCTTTCTTATTTATTTTTTTTCCCTTCTGCATGCTGTTTCTGGTGTCTTTATCAAACCATTTGCAGAAATAAGTTCTTTTGTATAGACTACTAAATAAAATGAAAACCATATGGAAGCTTAGAGAAAACTCAACAGGAAGGCTCTTGTTAACTTAAATGGATCAATATTTAACAGCCAGTTACTTTGAAACATAGACTCTGTCTAGGCTCTCCCCCCACCTCCATATAAGAGATCAATGAGGAATAATTTACACTATGATGCTATTGTGGTTTAACCCAGTCAGCGACTAAGCACCAGGCAGCCGCTCGCTCACTGCCCCCGCCTCCGTCAGAGGGATGGGAGAGGGAATTGGGAAAGTAAAAGTGAGAAAACTCATGGGCTGAGATAAAGACAGTTTGATAGGACAGAAAATAATAATAATTGTAATAATAATAATAAAAGAATTAGAATATACACAACAAGCGCTGCACAATGCAATTGCTCACCACTTGTTGACCAACACCCAGCCAGTTCTCGAGCAGCATCCTCTGGCCATCTTTCCCTCCAATTTATATACTGAGCATGATGTCATATGGTATGGAATATCCCTTTGGCCAGTTTGGGTCAGCTGTCCTGGCTGTGTCCCCTCCCAGCTTCTTGTGCCCACCCCCCCAGCTTCTCCCTGGTAGGGCACAAGAAGCTGAAAAATCCTTGACTTAGGGCAAGCACTACTGAGCAACAACTAAACCATCGGTGTGTTATCAGCATTGTTCTCATCCTAAATCCAAAATACTGCACTGAACCAGCTACTAGGAAGAAAATTAACTCTATCCCAGCACAAACCAGGACAGTATCTACCCCTTATTCTATACCATTTATGTCATGCCCAGGTCCCACACTTTCCGATACATCCCAGTTAATCACCATCACCTTTCCTTTCTTTTGATACGTGCACACAGATATCATTCCCTTAGTCTGTGGGTCACCCTTTTAAAGCATTCATTGAGTTAATTTAGTCTATGACTTTGGGCTCCACCTGTCAGCATAGTCATCAGGGCAGAAGAGATGGTGTGCAATGTTGGACTGTTGCATGCTGAAGCCAGTTCTGTGCTTGTCTGGTTCTATCATCAACATTAACTCTTCATTAATCTGGGTAATTTTGCTGTAACACCATTGATATGGCATATAGCTAATCCAAAGCATGACACTATAGCAGCTACTACCGTATCGTAGCTAAAACCAGGACAGATGCTTTACAGGAACTCAAAAGAATTCATCAATAAGATGAAAAACTTGCAATCCAAGCAGACACTACTTAATTCTAATTAATATTAAAGGAATGATGTCCAGTCTTCTAAACCAAAAACACAGTGTAGCTTATGTACTTAAAGTTGTAAAACCTCCTAAGAAATGTGGTCTCTGTTAATTACAGTCTGTCTGGAAAGGAGAGGGGGAAATTAAGCTGATTCTTTTAATGATGAATTATTCAAACAAAAAAAAAATAAAAACAATTGACTGAAGCATTATAGTCAAGCCCTACACTTTAACCTCACACTGCACATGGGTGGTTCTACAGCAACGCATGCATACTCTTAATTTGACAAATAAATTAAGCCACTGGGGTGTTCTTGCTGACAGGTTACATTTAGAATTAATCAGTGTAGGACTGATTGGGAGGTACGTTGTTAAGATAGTTGTTACAAATATAAAACGCTCACTTTCTTCATTAAAAGTTACACAGAAACAGCACCCAGCATTAACAGTCATCGCAAGTGCATACTTACCTGTTGCAAAAGAACTAGATCCCAGCTGTTGTTTTAAAGTCACTGGGCCCGGTCTGATGTTTTTTTCAGGAAAAGCTGCTGAGGGGTCTGTGAGATAGTAGAAGAAAGTAAAGGAGGGAACAGGATTTCTACATATGCTGTGTCCAGAGCAGCTGTGATCCAAAGAATATCCAGATGCTGAGAGTGCTCAGCTGAATCAGTAGCGTGTACAGCTCACCTGTTTTATGGTCAAAGCCTATCCGAAGTGACTCAGCACACATTTCTTTAGTGCTACAATCAGCAGCAAAACTGCTCTTACTATTTGTTCTGAAATGTTGACTGCGATAAATGAAAACACCCATTTGACAGAGTGCCACACCAAGTTCCTGAAAACTAAACATTAGAAATCAACAAAAAATGTCACCATGAAAAACAAATGTGATGAAACAAAAAAAGAAGTGAAGCTCACTGAAAAAAACCCACCATGTGAATCTACCTCTGATTGCTTTCCCCACCCCACCCTACCCTTCCCTTCCCTTTTTTTTCTCCCTACAGTTAATCCTGGTTCTTCAGAAGTGTTACATTTCTCCTCTTCCAGATGAATTAAAAATCTTTGTATTTCTCTCATACAGTGCAGCATGACCAAGACAGAAAGGTTTACCAGTGGAAGAAGAACACTGGGGAAATCAGGGGAAAGAGCCCCACAAACATTAAGGAAATGAAGATGAAGTTCTTAGGAAGGAAGGGAGCTTTCTGGTCTCCAAAACAGGGCGAGGCGAGGCTGAAGCATTTGTTCCAGCTGGGATGTTCCTAACAGCTGCCCTCAATTTGGGTTCTCTAGTATGAGCTGTCTTCATGCTGCAGCTCTTTCCTCTCTATCCCTCCTCTCCCAGGCTAGCTATTTACACGGATCTTATAAATAACTCTGAGACTTTTAATTCTCCATGCAATCTGGTTAAAAATGGCCAATTCCTGCAAAAGGTTTTACAGAGGAACAGACCAACGTATATGCCCAGAGATGTGCACCCAGACATGCACAGTATGATTATATCTATATTTTTAGCAAACTGAGTTGAAGGATCAACCATGCATCTGCCAGTATCTATCTCATTTCTTCTCCAATTGATAATTCCTGATGGATGATAATGATACAGATTTATTGTGAGTCTTGCAGTGGATGAACTTAATTGCAGCCTATGAAGTCATTACTGAGGTACTCGTTCTCTGCATTGCAAAGTCCAACCCATTTTGACCTCTATAGGTTAACCAAAACCTTACTGGTCTTGCCTCTGGAGCTGTGGAGTGGGTAGGAAATTTAAACTGCAGTTCATCTTTGGCTAGTTTTCAAGTTTCATATATAAAAATATATTTTTAATTCAGATTTTAGAGCTAAGCAGTTTTTAGCTGTCATTTGTGACAGCTTGAGTGCAATGTCCAGTGTTTTTGTGAACTCTGTAAATTTGACTGAATGTGGCAGAAGCTGTCAACTCAACAGGAAGTTTTTTATGCTGTAAATGTTTATTAGTGTACAGAAAAATAAAGTTATTTAGCAATCTGATTTTAGATCAAAATATGTAGTCAGAAATTATAACTTTAAAGGGTCTCTGAACAGAAAAACAAATAAAAAAAAAACAGTAGAGGTTACAAGGTTTCAGTCACTCCTTTTATTTGTGTCAGCAGAAAATTGAAATTCCACAGATTTTTCTTGCTTGACTTGCACAGTTTTTTTTAAAAAAATGTACAAATGAAGTTTGTACATTTAAAAGTGTTGGCTTGACATTCTCTTTCATTTTGTTTAATAATACCATTTCAGTGGAGTGTTGTATTGGCTTTTCTCTTCATAAGGTCTGGAAAGTGGCAGATTAGAACTTTCCCCACTCTAATTCTGTTTTCTTCATGGTTTTGATTTGGGTTTTGATTCAGATTGATTTTCTCTGGCAGACAGATTTGCCTGGAATCTGATTCTGCCCAGATGAGACAACATTCCAATTGCCACCACATCTAACTATCCTTATTGCAATTTTCAGTCTATTTACCCTCAATAATGCTTTTTTCCCATTAGAGATGGATACACCCAGGAGTAGATCCAAAGAAAGCCTCAACACTGGCTGCTGCCCTCTCACCTCACCCCAGAGGCAGTGAAAGACTGGGCATCTGTAATGTGAATGTTAAAACTCCCAACGTGTCTCAGGTTCTCTGTGTGGGAAGAGTTAGGAGAACTGCCTAGAGAACATGGAGAAGGTTGTGTTTCTCCATCTGCTTTTCCGACCCTGGCCTGAAAGGCATCTTGCTGAGGCTGAACTCCAAAAAACAAACAACACTTGCTGCATTCCTTCAAAATTTTGCTTGAGTTGGGTGTGTGATCTCCATCTTTCAGAAATAACTAGCTAAGAAAGCACTCCACCAGGATCTGTGGGGCCTGGGTTCAGCTTTCTTTTATTGCGGGTGGTTATGGGTGCATCTCCTGCCTTAAGACTGAAGGTGAACCTGGGATGTGTATGGGGTTTCTTTGTGGTGAGGGAGGGCTGAGAAGCAAGAAAGTCACTCTCATTTGCTCTTGTTGCAGCTGCTCCACTGCACTTTGAATAAAGATCCACCAGACCCAAAAGCACGGCTCAAGCAGCGGTTGGTTTAGGTCTGTTTAGGTACTAGCTTGCAACAGTTGAGAAGTAGGAGCCTGCAAGCTTGCTCACTGCCCTCTATAGACAGTGGATGCTAAAGGCTTTAGTACGGTTGTAGGTGATGTTGGTGCCTTTTGGCAGCTGAATTATCCAACACGGGGCATGATACATAAGCCTTGCCACTACCGCCGCCTGTCCTCTTTTAGGCAGTATCGATCTCTGCTGTATGTCTCAAGGAAAGAATAGAATTCAGGCTCAGTTCTGAATGGAAGAAAGTGATGTATTAAGTGCTTGAACTGTGGAGAGAGCAGGATTTAAGAAACACATCTGCTGCATCTCTGGTCAGCTGGTGCAGCCACCTTCCTACCTGGGGTGTGAACTCCTTTCTGAGGCATGTGGCTTCCCCGGGCGTTGCATGGGACAGCGAGGTGACGTTAGAAGTTCCTAGAAGAACAATTAGAAGTTCCAAGGGCCAAGTATTCAAATCCTTTGTGGGCCCAGTGGGCCAGGGAGACTAAAAGGCTGCTCCCAGCTCTCAAGGTATCCTTAGCAAAGCAAGAAATTGGACCTGGGTTAGCATTCTCCCCACTAGACCATTTGCTCTGTGAAAAGGAATCCGCGTAGGAGGCAATAGGCATTTTCACCAAACAGTCATTTTGTGAAAGGCACACTGATATACAGCCAGATTTATTTGGCACTATATCGTCAATTATTAGTAGAAGTAGGTAGAACATTCTCAGGATAGAGCTGACTCTAGTAATACATGGCCTTAATCCTTCCTTAGGACTCACAGAAACATGCATGATGACTATTACAACTATACTGCCATGAAAGTTGAGACTTCTTGCTGTCACCGTGCAGCTCTGCTTGGTTTAAATTACAGTCATGCACATTATATACTAGAATTCTAATTATTATAATTATATGATACAGATTATTAGTTTGTATGCTGAAAAAATAAAAGGCAAGAAAATGGGAAATGTGTTACATTGCAAATCTCTTTCCTGCCCCATATGTTACAAACTGGCACATTATGTATTTTGTTCCTAATTAAACAATGGCGGGTCCTCACTGCAGTACTTCAGTATCCATTCTCCACAAAGAGGCATAGCCCCATCAGTCTTGTGATGAGATGCCACCAAACAAAGTCATTATGCCAAGAAGCAATCTAGGGAGAAGCTATTATCTGGTTTCCTACAAAAGCAGTTTCTAGTCTTATTAGCTTTCATTATATAGTAGAAATTGAACTTATATAGCACAAATTAAACTTAGGAGAGTACAGTGAAACATGCACGCTACCTATTTTTCAGCCTAACTGTAGGATGTCAAACTTCCTTTAGAGAGAGCAGAGCTAATCATTGAAGATCTTGAGGTGCACATTCAGCATCTCAGTTGAAAACGGTGGAAGAAGTCATGTGGTTATGATAAAAAGGGTTATACAAAAGCGGTGCTGAAGTCTGTTTCTCACTAATTTGGTAGCAAAAGCCAGCAGGCCTGAAAAGAGCCCTGCTACCCCTGCACATAATTGCAAGTGCCTTCACAAGCCCTCTGTTTACAAGAACAACTACAGCCCTTGCATGTGTAAAGCTTATCATATACAAATGGAAGTTTACATGATTTGGCTGCACAGTGGTGAGCCTCTGTGTGCATAAATATGCATTAGGGCCAGGCTTCAGGTTAGAGAAATCTGATCCCGTGAGGTCTTACCGAGCTCTGCAAAATCAAAAACTTTCATTACGCAGATGTTGCTTTGAAGTATTTTGACTGAAATATTGCCTGTGGGTTTACATGGGAATAAAACAAGAGGAAAATTTTTCCTCTTGGAATGATCTTACTGGGAACATTGCTACCGTTTCAGTCATATCAGGAGGAACTGCTGTGATAATTTATTCTGAGAATTTAGAAAGTGCAGTGGAATTCCAACAGAGGATTTTGCAATGTCCACCCAACATCAGCAGGTATTCAGATTTGAAGGCAGTTTACAAAGTGATGCACTGGGGACAGATTCATTTGAGCTAGGACAGAAAAATATCCAATTACAGGTGTTTAAACACGAGTATTCAGGTTATTCGGATACAGGGAAAAAAAAGAGATGGGGAAGGGAACATAGATGGGAAAGGAGATAGAAAGGGGAAAGAACATTTGGAGACTTTTTGCCAATTTGGGATTGAAATGTGTTAGTAAAATAAAGCAGGTTTCATTCTTAAAGATGGAGCACAGTCAGCAGTCTTGATAAAAAAACCCACAACCCCTTCATTTCTCTTTCATGGGACTTTGCTGGTTAACAGCACCATTGATTGTACTGTGATTACTTTGTTCGCTCTCGTGTTTTGATCTGTGATTTAAAACTATGTTCCATGGGATGGTCCCCTGTTGTCCTGTATTATATATGGTTATAGCCACTCACAGCCTGTGCTCAATGGAGTGCCTCAGTGTTTGTTACAATAAATATCAGGCTGCTGACTGTAACATCTCTGTGTGTTGAAATTCTTGCCTTCACCACAAAGACATTTAGAAAGGTGTACTTCTGGGCCCATAAGAAAGGGACTAAGAAAATGCAGCTTTTGGAAATAACAGTGCTGGAGAAACCTCTCTGGCTTCTTTCAGAAACACCACCATTCCAATATAATTCATGACCTGTCATCATATACCAAGGAACTGTGAGGTACACTTAGTTCTAACAAGTGTTTATACCCCTGTCTGTAATCGTTAAGCTTGTGCTTAAAGGTTTTAACAGCAGTCGGGTCCTTTTTTGGAGCCATGTGTGAGCCCATCCTGGAGACTATTTCAGGAAGAGTCAGCTCAAGGCGCCTGGCATCAGCCCACCATTCTGGGGGGCCTGAAGTAGTGTAAAGAAGGGAGAGGATTGCTGAAGATTTTCTAAAATGTGAAAGACCGTACCCTGTAGGATTGAGGGATACGCATCTGGGCATTGTGGTCACATAACTCGGTATGGTCATAACACTGCACGGAGCTATGAGGAAATGAGGCCATACAGGATTAAAATCAGTTACCTTTAAGGGTCTGTGATTGCTTTGTGTTTATTTTGATTTGTAGATAAACTCCATATTCTTTCTCCCATGACATCTGTAAGCACAAGGTCTTCTGGAGAAACATGCTTGGCTGTAGTGTGGTTGACAGACTGTTGTAGAGTAGCTCTGAGGTTGCCATCCCTGAAGAACTGTAGGAACAGAAAAGGAAAATAGAGGGAAAGACAGAGACTCACTTATGGACAAACATCTGAAGAAGGGAGAGAAGCATGCCTGTGACCTCAGAGTTCCCCAAGAAACTTGGAAGACCCCCAGGAAGAGAAGGTTGTTCTCCAGAAGAGCTGACCAAGCGAAGGAGGTGGAATGAAGGAATTCAGTGGCTCAGATTACTCTGGCATTGGTCACAGCTCTGGATGGTGCTGGTTAAATCTCATCGCAAGTACATGCGAAAGAAAGGCCCGTTGCTCATGCAGAAAGCCCCTACACACGGGAAGGTGATACTGCAGGGGAAGGAGGGGCTAGGGCTGAAATTCATCCTGAAGTTGCTGTTTCATGAGACACCCTCTCCTCTGGATTTGGGGTTATGATGGCCAAGGAGCACGGCAGTTTGAGACCTGGCCCCCAGTGCTACATTTCAACCCCTTCTCTGACACGTGGATTTGCAGGGCGCACCATCTCAGTCTGCAAAATCACCTTCATAAGGGGACACCGGTAGGAAATGGCCACAGAGGTGACAGCTTGTGTAGTTGCAGGACTACATAATCAAAACTAACACAACAGCAGTAAGTCAAAACACTTAATCACAGCGAACCCGTCTCTCCCTAGGAAGTCCTCTGGATGATAGTAACCTTGAAGTTGACATTAGATTTACGGCTCAATTCCCTTGGGTAATGATGCTGATTACATCCATACTAAAAGAGCAAAATATGTTCACTTCCTTCCCCTCTGTAGTGAAACTTCACTCACGGCTGTCAGAAGGAAAGCCTATGACAGGTCCCTGAATTGCTTTAGACACTTGGCAGCTGCAGAGCTCTTTCTAAAGGACAGAAATCTCTCCACTGCTCTAGAGCAGCTGACAGCTGAAGAAAGATGGTCAGCTAAATTCTTTGTTGTAGCCACTCCATATACCAAGACAAGTAGGGTGATTAAACTGATTTACAGGGCTCGGATACCCAATTGCTTTACTCCCCAAAATCAGATCTGCAGAGCAGGTAGTCAATTGCATAATGAAAGGAAACAACCACCCTTCCATTGGCAGCGCTATTACTGAAATGTAAGCAGAGGGATCCCAAATTGTCAGTTTAAGGCACATTCACCTTTCACATGTGGCTTGAGTCAAAAATCCTGGGCCTCAGACTTTCTGGGACTGGTAATTAGTATGGGACTTGTCTGCCTGGCAGTAGGCAGCTACAGTGGAGTTGTCTACCTCTGAGTTACACTAAGGGCTCACTTTCTCGTCAATGCAGATTTCATCTATCACTCAGTGCACTCAAAGACATAATCTCACTGTGGAATAGACATCTAAATTATATCAGATGAATCATCTTTGATAACGTGCATTTCCCCTCAACTTATCTAAAACTGCACTTGCAGCTAAGGTTGCCTGAGAACTGAGAAAGCCAGGCACATAGTAAATCCACTTAAATGATTAGCAAAATCCTCAAGTACCTTATCCGTGCTGTTAGGCAAAGTCCCTGCCCTGCTCTAAGCTTTTCCACTAATTGCTATGTTAACAATTTACACACTTAAATCAGAGGGTCAGTGGTCACCAGGTAAGTCGTGACAAAGGAAAAGGACAGGGAGGGGGCTTTTCAGATAGCTTTTGTTGGCTATCACTAAACTATTAATTCCCAAGGCCTTTTGATAACCAGGGGTAGGGAGGCTGCTGATAATTTTCAATGGCATACTAGCATTTTAATTAAAACTGCAAAGCTTTTGGTTTCTGGGTGTTTCAGCAGGCATTTGACCACCAGTGAGGCTGGGAAGAGTGCTGCTGGTAAATACGCTTGCCAGGGAGCATTCGTAATCAACACGGCTCAGCACAATTTTTAAAGGAACAGACCTGAACAAGATTGCCTGAGGCAATCCTGTTCAAGTACATTTACACTGCATATGAATCTGATGCAAGATCTCTTTTCCTTGCAATGATCCTAAAGAGGCGGTGAGTTTTAGGGGCTAGGCGAGACACTGCTTGAGGCAGTTCATGAACAGTAACCAGATTAGGACTCAGACTGAGGGCTATGATACAGGCTTAGCGTGTGCCTTGGGGCTATGGATCTACCAGCATACCTACTATAAATGTACTGTTCAGCATATATAATGAAAGCGGGTCAGGCGGTAGTGTCTAGTCCCTAATCCCTGCGCACAGACTGGGTTGCGTGCACCTTGCTCTGGGCTAGCCCGTTGGAGAAGACCATCAACATCCACGTTACATAGGACCTGGCTCTGGGCTTACTGGAAGACTGCTTTTGGGGAAGGGACCTAACAAGGGACCCTTGTCCATGCATCCTCCAGGGCACCATCTCTGGAAAGTACAGCCCTAGAACCATGTCAAATTTCGTGTTGGGGAGAAAGGGAGCTAGGGAGGCCCATGGTACAGCCAAGGAGCCAGCTGATGACCAAGTGGAGTGGAAAATCAGAGTTCCATTTCTTGCACCCATGCTTTGGACCTTATGTTTAGCTGTACTTGTGAACTCTGAGAAGGCATAGTTAGACTTTCATTTCAGCATACCGATATAAACCTAATCCGGGAGGTTAGAAGATTGAGTAATTTCAGTCATTCACACAGGAACGCTCACTATTTTAAGTATATGTTTAATTATCTTGTCCTATTGATTCTTTATGCCTTACTCTAAAAAAACCACACCAACTGTCGTGTTTGTGATAACACAGCATTTCAGAGCTAGTCCACAGTACTTCTCCTGACATGCTTTGGCTGTCCATGTTTTAGGAGAGCCAGGCAGCTTGCTTTGGGAACAGCAATGCAGCCAAATATTACCATATGCTGTGTGGGTTCCCTCTTTCCTCTCCTCAAGGGAACTGACAGCTTGGCCTGGCCAGAAAAACAAAACAACGTACTTTACACACACAAAAAGGTTTTGAAGATTTTGTTCAGGATCAGAATAAAAAATGAGATCTTACATAGGAAAATTCAACAGAGAAACCTCAGAATAGCTCATAAACTGGGACACTGGTGAGCCATCTTCCCACTTGAGTTAAAGCACCATTCTCCCTTGGTTTCTCCTCTGGTGAAGGAGCTTTGGCCATTGGGATATTGGCTGCTCCAAGGAAAGATATATGGTTTATCCCTTTTGCCTAAGGGTCAAACTTTCTGTACTGGAGACATGGTTTTGACTAGCCATTTTCTAATGAAAAATCTTTTTGTTCCTGGAATTCTGTGAGGCCAAACACTTTAAATTAGTCTTGGATTTGTGCGTTATCCTCTTTAATAAAAAGCAGTCATCTCCCATTTACAGATTCTCGGAACACCACAGACTTGATCCCACCACCCTTGTGCAAACATTCACATGGTGATGTCAGTGGGAGTTGTACATATGGAGAGCTGAACAGCTGTACCTGTTAAACATCTGTATTGCTGACGTGAGGACTACTGTTCTAGGTTTCACATAACGTCTTTGTTCCTTTTAACTACATGGTCTGCTCTCCCAGAGCATAAATTTTGTTAGCTACTTAGCTGACATCAAAGGTTCGTCTACTCAAGTCCAATGCCAACACTTCACTGAATTCCTGCCCTCCTGAAGAGTGCATGTGTAAGATCTTGCACTGCCAAGTTCAGCTGACTCTCAGCTACCTGGGCTGAGGGTTGTCCATGCCAGAGCATCAGAGCTGGCTCAGCTCTAGCTGTGCTGTTTGAGGAAGCACGTGGAGATACAGCTGTATTATTTCCAGGGGCAGAAATAAGGCCATTCATTTTTGGACTGTGCCAACTTGAATTAAAAACCTGATCAGAATAGAAGTCACTATCTAGAGCTCTTACGGGTACCCTTCTGTGTATGGGCTGGACCAAGGTCTGAACTCCCACCCTACTATTCTACATTCAGTTGGCTCAGACGGAGCTGGGATCATTAGTTCCAACCATGATGGATCAAGACAAATGCATCTTCCTAGTTCCTGCTGGGAATCACAACTAAGATAACAAACCATCTGCCAGAATCACCTTCAAGATAACTGTGCAAGACAGTGAGGTCATGACTGGTCTCAGGACATCCAGACTGTCATCTGGAGACTGACTCCTATGACCATGGGGAATGAGGAACTGGGGGGAAGGATGCCTTTTGCCAGGTGGTGCCATGCAATCAGGATGTGGGACTGAGACTGGGAAAGTACTCCTGAATCCTTTGGTACGGGCATAACCTGAGCATCTTCACAGCAGAGAGCCCAGGTCCCAAACTGCTGGGATTGGATCAGAAAAGTCCTTCTGAATCCAAACAGGTTCCACTTTGTTTGCTTAGCTATGAGGCCAGATTTGGTCCCATGCATTTGCATTGTACCTTGGCTTGTGTTTCCTCCAGGAACACCAAGCATGAAGAGCTGAGTGCAGTGAAAACCCAGTGATGCACAGCAGCCTGCCTGGTCTGGGGGCAGGGGAGCAAAACTAATAAGCTTGAATGACCTCATCTGCCCCAGCATATTGGTGCTACCTGGAATTTGCTGTTATCCAGAGTATTCCAACATACCAACACCACAGATGATGGGGTGGTGACTGTGGTGCCATGGTTACACTCCAGTTAATGAGGTATAATAGTTATAATCACAGAAATCACTGTTAATTATAAATATAGGCTGAGTAATAACTAGATGCTTCTTCAACCTCATATTTAGCCATGTAATAGATATTACTTAGTATGTAATAGATGCTACTATAGTAGGCTACATGGAAATCTGATGGAGGATTAGAAATCTGCTTTTTCTGATAAATATACCACCCACTTTACTCTTTCCACCTTCTAGATTAAGCTGTTTAGGAAACATGTAAAAGTCTCCAAAAGTAAATTCGTAACAGAACTTTTTGCCTACTGCATTTTTCTAAATACATTTTGCTAGAACCACTTTTAGTCCAGTGAGATGCATCACAGAGCAAAGTTCAGTGCAAACACAATGTATTAATTAATTTTCTACTAAAAATGTTTTCAGTAACAGAACTTTGCTCACATACCAACACCAATGAAGTAAATTGGCCTTGTTCAGTTGATGTCAAACCGTATGTGCTCATTTCATGTATGCAAGACATGTTGAAGGTAATAATTTAAGTAGAGTGACTTCTGTTTTGGACAAAAGGCAAGGTCTAGGGAAAACATCTAATTTTCTTATGAAGTCACAGCTGAGCTGCCTGAGGTTTCTCATGCAGCTCATGAAGCTGCATTAGAATCTGTTTTCCCAGGCAGTTTTCCTACAGCTTCAATGAAGTTGATTTATGACCCATCCACTTCTGCATCTTGCAGCGGCAATATTAGCCAAGCTTCTTCAGCACATATCCACTCTGGGACTTTCATACTTAGAAGAAATTTATTTACTCTATACACTTACCTGGTGCATGGTCTGTATTGACACTTTATTCCCCTTATCAGATATATATGTTAGATGAGAAAGGGATCTTTCTTAGGTGGTTTCCCTTACTTTGGTCTTCAAGTAATATTCCCCGCTTTCCCTACAGGAAAAAAAATATTCCTTCTCTTCAGAAGTGAAGGTCCGGAGTCCTCGCTTTTCCCTCTCCTCAAATTGAAGGCACTGACCTAAGGCACCCCAAGCTGTAAAGCTAATGGGCCAACGATCCAGCTGTGCTCAGTAGCACAGTAAGATGTAATGACTCCTGCACCAGCTGTAGAAATTACTGGACTCCCAGCACATCTAAACGCCCAAATTAGATAAGATGAATTCAGAACAAGGTGCAGATGGGGCACGATGCTTCTCACCCACGCCTGCAGCAGCTGTTCCATTGATTTGCGTGCTGCCTCCATCCTGCAGGCACACTCACCCCATCCAGCCAGGCAGCACTGCTGCCTGCCCTTGTGCTCTGCCAGGGCAGCGGTGCAGCACTTCAACAAGCAGGATAACAGAAGAAAGGGGACAGGATGCGATCCCTTCTCCTCCCTCCTCCTACGTAGTTGATGATTCCTTCCCATAGGAAATTAATTCCTGGTCTCCGGAATTAGGGAAACCTGGGGGAGAGGTCATTTCCACATGGCTTAGCCCATCACTGGGGCTTAACACAGAGTTAGCACTAGAGCCGCAGTTCCAGTGTGGCCATCTCAAAAATACAATTAAGGGGGATGGGGTGGGGGAATTCAAGTGACATGATATAAATGGAAACAGCAGGCCCCAGCAGTAAAATGTCCATAATCTACATTTTGAACCAGGCAGGCAGAAAAGAGATGTGGGGATGTTCTAAGCATGAAACATTTCATCCAGACCTGAAGAAAGGAGTCCATTTGCTTCACAGTGCGAGTGAAGCTTGCCACTGAGGAATCACATGTTATTTTTTTTCCTGCCTTTCTAACCTTACTTTTGAGAGCTTGTTGCTCTCTGTGTGGTGCTCAAAACATCCTGCACAGCTTTTGGATGCATTAATTGTGAAGCTGGTGGAAAGAAAAACAGACAAGAGCAGCAAAAAAAAAAATAAAAAAATTGCCATGGTTTGCACAGAGACGGGAGAGAACAAACAATACAAGGAAAGCTGCACACAGACCTACCTTGATGATTTCTTTCTGATTCGGTTGATGCCTGATAATTGACAGAGCTCTACTCTCAAAAGTAAGCAGAGGAGAGAGAGAGCGCACAAGATAAAAATCAGATAGATAAGGCTCAGTTGCTATTCATTTCAATAATTTTCATCTCTCAGCATTAAGCTCTTGTGTCTTTGTTATTCTAGTGGTGATAAATGGAGAGGTAAGAACATGGAAACCTAAGCTTTACCATCACGTATCTTCCTAACAAGAGACATACTAAATAACCACTTCCTTAATAAGACAGGATGATAATGGATAATGCTGGGGTAAGTGGTTTCCAAGGTCACTGCCTCCGGGAGGAGGCAGGGTTTGCAGTGCTGGCTTGGCAGAGACAGCATTTGGAGGAGCAGCAGCTTGTTCCCCCCTCCCCTTAGGTCAGCAGCACTGTATGTAATTACTGGTCTTTGTGGACTGGTGGACTGCTTTGGAAGCTGATCCCAATGATTCATAGCTTTGTCTCCCACTGCTGGAAAATGGCAGTTACGCACCAGGGGTCTGAGGGCAGGGGTGGGGTGGGGGGTGTATATGGAGATTTGTAGCCCTACGCGGCCCATGTCAGCAGGAGTAAGGTACTTCCACCAGTGGCTGAGCCAGCTACTCTTAGGCATCTCAGTTAATTATTTTGAATTGAGGGAAGGATTAAGGTTATGTGATCTTACACATCCTCATGTTTCAAATTCTGGTTGTGCTGGAGAAAAAAGGCTGAATGCAGTCTCGCTGCATAGAAAAGTCCTGATTCAACTACGCATTTAAGCATATATATGTAATTTTTTAGCAAACGTATCATAAACAGTTGTTTAGACAGCGTGAAATTAGTGCCAAGTTTCCCTCTTGATGCTAGATTGTGATTTTTTTTTTTCCTGTTACAACCTAGTGGAAAAAAGCAAGACAACATTTTTGTTAGTAAACATATTAGAGGATCTGAGAACAGCTCCTAACAATTCTGCTTTGATTTTCTAGGATGGAAAATGCAAAAAATGGCAATGGTGCTCTTTATATTCTCTAAAGTAGTTTGATTTCTGGGAGCTATGCCTTTTTCTTTTAGAAAATTGGAACATACTTTTTAAGGAATGGACAATATTCAAAGGGTTAGATAATAAAATCCTACATTGTGATGATGAGTCTTAGTTTAGTGTGGCATCTTGTTAAAGCAAATGGAGATGGCAAAATTGTGTTGACAGTATCATTGACTCTTAATGTAGATAGCCTAAATATTAGGGGATTTATGTTCTCTAGAAAAAGAAAAAAAAAAAACCATATTGAAGTAGGCTCAAGTATTCCGAGTTCAAACTGGGATGAAATTCTTCTCTGATACCCTTTTCTTTTGATTGCTTAAGCTGATACCCCTGTTCAGGATCATGTCATTACCTGGTCAAACGCGATTGCACTGAGAACTTATTGTCCCTCCAAGGTGATGCCCCGCTTCCTAAAAATGCAATAGGTGTCCGAGTTTTACGTGATGATAACCATCTGTCTAATTGCAAATAAATGATCAGGCCTGGTCATACATCTGGGGTAACTCGTGCATCCCTACAACCGTACTGAACCCAGGTACATGATCAGCTTCATGAACTCAGAGGACTTTAGACACTAAATAAATCATTAGATCCCTTATTTTGACCTCTGGTGTCCCTCACCATTCCAGTTCACAAACAGATACAGTTATTTAGCTGAGAAACTTGTGTTTGTAACATTTACTCCAGAAAACTTGTGCTGGCTGACAAACAAATGGAAAAATCCATCATTTCCTTTGGGAATATTTTCTGGCAGTTACATCACCACGCTAAAAGACACGCTTCTTTCCAATTTAGCTTTGTTTTCGCTTCCAGACACTGGTTGTTATCCCTTTCTAGGTTAAAGAACCCTTTTAAAAGTAGGACATTTCATGCATATCAGTACTCCCACAACAACAATCCCAGTTGATTTTAATCTCTTCCATTAACTGGATGGGCAAACCTAAGTGTCCTGCTTTAGGACATCTTTCTCTAACAAGGAAATTATTTTTGTAGCTTTCATTTGCAAACCTTTTCAAATTAATGCAGTGTGAAATATGGATTAAGAACTATCAGGAGCAAACTCAGTTTAAGGATAAGGCATTACCTTTCCAACTTGGTGTCTGTCATCATCTCTTTTCTTTCTTTCCCTCTTCAGGAAGTATTGCTTTAGTGGAAAAAAAAAAATTGTCCAAAACATTCAGATATTGTCTGATGTATAACACATCAGCTGTACTACAGCACAGGCACATAAACTGATGTGTGTTGAGGATCATCTACTGCACAATGTACATTTGTTCAGCATCACCCGGATGGAAATATGGACCCCTGATTATGTGGCAGCTGAAGCCTCTGCTTCTCCATTTAGACTGGGACCACCTCAGCCCTTTGCAATTCAGCAGACGCACAGGTGTCTGCAAACAGTATGTTCATGTTATGGGAGCTTGCGAGTCAACGTAGCTCATCCCTTTGCTGTTTAGATCAATGAAGTCATTCTCGCTACTGGAAGGAAGTTAGAGTCACTGTTTTCAGTCCTAGCTTTATGGAAATTCAAAGGTTAATCCCTCAGCTGCTTCAGCGGAGGAAGAGTTTTACCGAGTTGACTGAAAAAGAAGAGAAAGAAACTTGAAGCTGCAAGTTTATGGCCAACAGGTGCTTTACTCAGAAATCCAGCAACAGCATTAGAGGAGAAACACACTGCTCCTGCATAGGTGCTTAAAGATTATCTACAATTTAGGTTCCTTGTATAGACTCTGGGTGAAGAGCTAAATGAAAGCCTTTTGTCTTTGGTATGCAAGAAGTAAGGCTACCTGGGCCAATAGTCTGTAGTAAATTTAAGAAGCAAGTAGTAAGTCTTGAAAGGACTGAATTTCAACTCAAGGGACCGTTGCATTAAAAATCCTTCTGACTTCAAAGAAGTTTTAAGGCAAGTACTTCATAACAGATTTTGTAATCCTACTAATTCCTGCTGCTCCCTTGTTACCCAGGTTTTATATTCAGAGTCCTCAGCACAATGTGACCCTTCACCAGTGGAGACCTTTAGAACGTAGCCTTATTGTAAAGGCTGTATACCAGATAATAAAAGTTCTTGCATAAGGCCTGCTAAGCAGCCTGTGTATATACAATGAGATCATAAAGTTTTCCTGCCAGTCATGAGTTTATCTGAGCTATTACCTACAGAGCTTCCATATCTTCCAAAGATTTACTAAGCAAAGGCTATATTTTTCAGATGATAATTTAATTGTTATTAAGCATGTAACTGTTTATCTTAGTGCCACATAACTATTGTAGGAGGCAAGTCAGTAATTTTGTGGTCCAGCAGTGTTTAGCTGTACACCCCCTTCATTTCTAATACATGGATTTTGCAGTGCAAAAGAAAATCACTAAATGGACCAGCAAAGTGAAAGTTCTGAGATCACAGAATAGCATTTCTTGCCCAGTTCTCCCAAAAACATCACTCCCAGAATCTCGAGCTTAGATGTTTTCTGAAGAAAAAACTGAAAGGAATACATTAACTCAATTGTGAAATACTACTCAGGCAGCTGGAACTCAGCTGCTAGAGCAGGCTCTGTTAAACCATGTAACCTGTTTTGTTATCTTTAAAAGACAAGAAGCATATAATCTACAGGTTTAGAGCTGGTATTTGAAACAAGATCTAGAGATAAGGAAAACAACAGATGTAAACCCAGTGTAATTTTTTCATACGTACCTTCATCTTCCTGGTCCCCAAGTCTGAACTCACTACAGCTTTCAGATCAGTATGGTTTAGTAAATCAGCTGAATGACATTATCAGGATCCACAATGCAGTAGACCCCCAGGAACCCATTGCTGCCTTGATCAAGTCCCAAAGACAGAGCATCTGCTCCACAGAAGGCAGGTAAACCATCAACCTGCTCACCTCTGTCTCTGCTCCCCCATTTTAAAGCTCTCCGGCATTCAAGCTGCAGGGTTTTTCTTCCAGGTGTTTCAGAAGTGCCAGCTGGATCTGTCTGAAGGACAAATTACCTATTGCCTGAACCATGATTTGACTTTACCTGTTCACCTGTTACCTTCTTGCTCTCCTTAATCAACTTGCAGACCCTACAGAAGTGCAGATTTTTCACCAATGTTACTTTTCATACAGTTACACCAGTTTTTCAGTCCGGTGGCCTGCAGGAGTGACCCTTGTTGCTACTTCACTGGAGCAGAGCCCCTGCATGCTGCAATGGATCACCTGCTATCCAGGGCAGCTAGGACAAAGCAGAGATTTGAGCACAGGCTGCAACAGCAGAGGGGTGGACCACTGGATAATTTCTTATCAATGAAGAGTTTCTCTCAAAGATCTTTGAATTCAGCTGACAGATTAGTACATTCTGTTAAACTGTATATATAACCTGCCTAGATTATACAGTTCTTGTAAAGTCACTGTGCTTAGAAAATTAGCTAATAAATCCCCTGAGCAACTGAGCGCTCAATTCCCAGTCTGCCTATAGCATTTTAATCCTTTAGCTTCTAGTTTCATCTGAAAAGGTAAAAAGCTGGCATGCAGCTTAAAGAATGTTTGAATTGTTTAAATATAACATACTGAAATACAGATAAAATGCTGAGGATGTGTCCAAAGGAAAAAAAAAAAAAATCATATGTTCTATCACACTAAATGCACAAGCAGAATGCAAACCAAACCCCACTTATTATTCTTTTTGTTTAAATCTTTGCCTAACCTTTCCAGGCACATCATTTGCAAGAATCTTGAAGGGCCAAAAGATGTTCAAGGCATAACAATAAAATATAAGGCCAAATACGACCACTGACCGTAGTGAGGTACAACAAAAGGCATAGACTAGATGGTATACACCAAAATCTAAAGGTACTGAAGTATGAAATAGGTGAGCTACTAGGTAATACCTACTCTTTTGTTTAAAACTCTCTTAATACTAGAGGAGCAGATGGCCATATGGTGCCCAAATATGATGCTGATTTAAAATATGGTGGCCGAAGAATCAGGAAATTTTAACTCTGGGGAAGGATGGCATTCATACTGGGTAAACTGATAGAAGCTGCAGCTTAGAACAAAACTAGCAGGTGTGTGGACAAAACCAGATATATATATCAGGAAAAGTTAAGACTTTTGTAGAAAAAAAGATCACATTGCACAAGCCTATCGGGATACTTCAAAAGAATCTTGTCTATGGACAAAGGACTCTAATCAGATGACAGATTTCCTTACATTTCCTAAAGGTTTTTGAGAAACTAGATGTTTACTAGATATTCTTAAAAAGTTAGCTGTTTTCATATATGAATGAGAAGGTCTTTGCATGAATGAGCAGCTAGCTGAAAGGTAGGAATAAAAGGGCAGGAATGTGGGAGGGTGTCACTAGTGTCATCCTACAGATGGTTCCAGCACGCTATTTTTCAAATTATACATAGAGGATGCAGGGAAGAGTCTTATCAGTGAGGTGGGGAAGCTTGCTCATATTTTATTATTCAGAGTAGTAAAAGACAAGCTAACTGCAAACAATTGCAGAAGAATTGCAGTATTATGTGGCTACATGATAAAATGACAGATGAAATTTAACACCTAAGTGTAAAGTGATGCACTTCTTTTAAAAAACACACACACAAAAAAAAAGCACAGTCTTAACTTTGCATACATGATATTGAGCTCTGAGCTAGTTATTACCACTCAAGAAAAACATCTGAAGGTTAGAAAAGTCACATTCATACAACTATTAGCTGGATGCTCACTGGCAATCAAAGAAAATAAAAAGCAAAAGAATACAGAATAGAACAGAAAATATCATTGTGCCATTATATGAATCCATTAAATCACCCTATGTCTGAAGTAACATTTGCCATTTTAATCCCTCGTCTTGAAAAGGATACAGTCAATTGGAGAATGCTCAGAGGAGGTCACAAAGGTGAAGAGAGGTATGAAATTATTTCCATGCAAGTGACGAGACTGAGTAGAACCACTGAGCAGAGATAGAAATTGTGAATGTCATGGTGGAGGTGGCCAGGTGATGATTGCATACAGTCCTCATAATACAGGGATTAGAGGCCATCAAGGGACAATGTGAGGTGGCAGCTTTAAAAAAAAAAGACAGACTGGGTGCTTTTTGCACAATGAATATTTAAGCTGTGGTAGTTTTGTCAGACGTACAGGTGATGTAAATGCTGAAAGTTTGCATAGACTTAAAGAAATGACTGTACAAGTTCAGGGCAGAAAGATCCATGAAGCGCCGTTGCTGCCACCCCAGTCCCAGGGGTTCCTTGGACCAGGTATGGTGGGAGGTTGGGCGAGTGCAGTGGGGCAGCAGCACTGCCTGTTCACACTCTGCTCCGTAGTTGTGTGGTGAGTGCAGCACTCAAGAATGGCACCAAATAAATTTTTCTGTATGTCTTGGAGAGGAAAAAAGACATTGGCTGAGGCACAATTAATTCTTCATACCACCCCAAAATGAGGGAACGTTGTACAGTTACTGTCTAGCTCAGAGAGTTGTGGTAAGAAAATTCAGTAAAGACAACTTGCACACAACAACAAAACCAGAGCAAGATGCTCAGCCCCCTGCTACCTTCTCCTGTTGTGACAAACCCACACCAAGCCCTGGGAGTTGCACACCATGATGCTGTCACCATGGGCTGCTCCTGCCCACAGGGACCCCAAGCACCTCCAAAGGGTTGTGCTCTCTGGACCTCCCAGCCACACCATCCATCTGCAACATTGCTGAGGTTGAGCATCTGGTCTGGCATTGCCCATTGGGGATGTCTGGTCACCAGAGTCATCCCCTTCTCCCCAGCCATATGAAAGCTGGCAGCTTAGTGGGAACAAGGGTGAAGAGTTCTGAGCTGCTCCTAGTAACACTCCTTTGCTCTGACTACAAAGAGCCTGGGGGTCTTCAAGGTTAATGGAAGTTGGGCCCTTTGTATTCAAAATGAGAATGAAGTTGCTGCATGATTAAAATAATCTAACGACAGAAGTCCAGGGGGAGTTTGCAACTTCCTCCATAGTTGGTTTTCAAATACAAACACTTTAAAAAGCAGTAACAGATCTGTGTAACGCACAGCTGATTTACAGCCTAAGTGACAAACATCTTAGGGTTTAAAAAATAATCTCTTCTGTTTCAATTTTCTCTGTATCCCTCAGAAAATGTATGCATCACAGCCTGAGAGACGATACTAGCCCTGCTAAAGGATATTCTGATGAAACAGCCACTGCATACAAGTGTATTACCGCAGCGAGTAAAATAACATGGATACAGCGAGGTGCAAAATGACACACTCAGCATTACCATATATATTTGCCCAGGCTAGAGCTCAGCGTAAATAATATATAAGGAATTACTCTTTACTGTATCCTAAGGGAGGAACAGTGTTTACAACAGATCATCTTAATAGGACATAGTGTGTAGCAGGTCCTGGGAAATTCCTGCTGTAAAAATTCTGCCGTAGTGTAAAAATGTGCTTGCCTATGACCTAACTTTTACAAATGTTTGGATCACCCATAAAATGCCATTTCAGCAACATTTATTTACAAATAGGTCATCTGAATTTACATGGAAGTGTAAAATGTGCAGGAAGCTGCTCAACACCAAAGCTCTCCCATGGAAAGCTGTTCCTCAGCTACCAGCCTGTCTGGTTTTTGTGTATGGAGAATTGAGGTGAGCGTGATGCATCTGGGATGCAAGGAAAGACAATGGAGGGGTGGCAGAGAAAGCTGATTACAGGACTGAACACACTGGTGATTGCTGGGACCATGGAGGGAGGAATGAGGTTGACACCACTCAGAACAGAAGTGATCAGAGGAAGGCCTATAAAAGAGCAGAAATAAAAAACATGGATACAAGTATAACTAGTTAGAAGAGAGTTGTTACTGTAGGAGACTATAGGCCATAAAGTGTTTAAAAAGACAAAAACAACATTAGAAGAAGTTTAAGCATCAGAGGGGATGGGGAGGGAACAGAGATCTAGAGACATGGCCAAAAAAAGTTGTCAGCAAGTGTTCAGGGATAAGCTAAAGTTGGGTGAAGAGCAAGAAAGAAAAAAGGCTGGGGGAATATAAACTCCAATTCATCATTGTCATCAGCATTCCCAGTGAGCTAAGAGGAGCAGGATATCAGGGAGGCGGTAGGGTTATCAGGGAAGCAGGGGAGTACAGCCCTGTAATTTAATCCCAGTTACCTGGGAGGGTAACGTGGTGGGTGTAATGGGCAACGGCCGGTAAAGTTAGCTCAGGTGGCGAAGTGCCTTTTCCCTCAGAAGTATTTGAGCATTGAAGGAGTGGACCACTTAAGGAAAGGAAGCTGTGAAGGAAATAAAGGCAGCTAATAGCTGGGAATGCAAGGTTCATCAATGGAGAAAAGAACGGAGGATAAAGAGCAAGAGACCTCAAAGTCAGAGCAAGAAGAACAAGGGAGAATGAAGGAATAAAAGGCAAGATCATGAAGAAGGAAAGATGGAGGAGGCTGCAGCTGTTAGCCACTGTGCCACAGTTTGCTGGTGTGGGATTCAGCCTGGGAGCTGGAATCGGAGCTGAAGGAGCACAGAGCAAATGCTCACAGGAAAGTCCTCCAGTGTCCCTGAGACCCCTTTGGCTGCATTAACCATGCACTGGCACAGGTTAATCAAAGCTGGAATGTAAAATGAAGTTTTGGGAAGAGACTGAGCATGTGAGGGGAAAGCAAATGGAAGAGAGAAGGGCACAAAGCAGTCAGGGACAGCAAGCAGATCAGAGAGGAGACTTGGTCACTGAACCCTCCACTGCAGAAAAGTGCCTGAAGCCAACTGTTACTCATGTAAAGAGCATGAAAAGTGGGTGAGGAGTTATAATCACCATAGAATCATCATAAATGATGAAATGTATCCCCCTCTATGATCACATCAGCAGCTGAATCACTCAGCTTCTTCATTAGTCTGTGCTGAAAAAAAGATGGGAAAAATGGATTTTTTTTATAAGAAGCTGGTTTTCTGAACAAGCAAGAAAATCACAAGCAAGCATCCCAGAAGAGAGCTGCTGCACAGATCTCATTGCAGGTTAGCTGTACATCATTTTATATTATGTGTTGGACATATTGCAGAGGGACCAACTTGTTGCCATTTTACATTTCCCAGTGGAATGATCTTTCTACACTGATTCCTTTCTCTTGACAGCTCTGGTAATACTCTGGATGTGATGGGTAATGGCTTGTAAATTCTACTTAGGAAAAAATTAATTTAAAAAAAAAAAAGAAAAAAACTGTTGCCTTTAATTTGGTGTTGTGGAAAAGCTATTTTTTTCCATTTAAATGTGTCTTTGCACATGGCTACCAGAACCTATCTGTCTCTGCACAGACACGGGCAATAACGGGACAAGGGGACATGGGAGCTCCCTTTCCTTTCCACGAGCAACAACAAGCATTTTGAGCCACATATCTGAGAATAAGGTTTCAGGGAGCATGAGGACAGCCCCTTGCTTGGGATCCTCCTGTGGCTGTGAGGTTGAAAACATGACTTCCCTGTTTCTGTCGGTAGTAAACTACGGTTTCTCAGAACACAAATATGTCTTTGTTCTCTTTGCATCATGTAACAGGCAGAGCCAGTAGCACTTTCTTTTCCGTGGGTGGCCCATTAAAACCGCGTTAGACTATCAGTTTTCAGCCACTTAGGACAGTATTTTTCATTGCAGGACGGGAGAGATGGAAGGAATCAAGCCTGGAGCAAGCCAGCAGCCTGCCTTGGCCTCCCGCTGCCTTCCCAAGCCTCGAAGAGGATGTCTGGCCTCGTGTGCTGCAGAGAAAGATAAGCCCGTGAGCTCAGCATTGAGAGCCCACCTGCAACACCAGTAATATCTCCTCACACCATTTCCTAGCTTTTCTTCCCCTGTCCACCAATTCCTTGTCACTGAAGGGCAGAGCTGATGCCAGGCACCTCTGTGTTTTCCCTGGGGCTTTCATTAGTTGTCCTTAGGTAGCAAAAACTTGTACGCACGCATGAAAGGGCGAGCAACAGGGAGTACAGCTGGTGGGTACCGTGCTGAGCTTGGGGGTAGGACACCACTCCGAGTTCTGGTTGCAGTAGCCCTCTGCAAATGGTAAGGCATTAGTCTCATATCCAGGTCCTGACTGAAAGGATGGCTTTACCACCAGGTAATAGCAACAGTTTTACAAGAACAAAGAATGTAAAGAATTCAAAGCATTTAAAACTGGATAAATTGATTATATTTTACATGGGAATGGAAACAAAACAGTTGGGACTAATTCTGCTTTTACAGCAGCTTAAACAAGGGATTGCAGTGGAGAGGAGTGAGAATGGAAAAAATCAGAATTTATCTTTCCATATATTCCCCTCCTGTCTGAACTACTCCCATTAGCCTCTTCCCTCTATTTGTACAACATGCTCCCAGGCCTTGGCAGCCTCAAGTTTTCACAGCTACTTGTTTTATGCAATTAAATTAAAAGCTGATTTCCCTGAGGTCAACAGTGACTTTCCCTCTGCTTTTACAGCTCCCAGCATAATGGGGCACAGCCCTGAGTAAAGCTTTAAAGGTGCAATGTGATGCACAGTGCGTATCCGTAGCAGCAATATCACATTTTCAGTCACTCTCTTGAGAAATTATTTAGTATGAAAAAAGACAGGAAGAATGTCTTTAAAGCTAGAAGGGACTTTGGGTGAACAACGTGTCAGACCTTCGTGTCACACAAACCCAGGGTACAGCTTTGTATCAATTCACGTTTCAGGTGCAATAACTGTAGTTGGATTAGAACTAGGGGGGAGACGGGGTGGGGGGACAGGACATGACACCGGGGGGGATGGCATGATATTCTTTTTGGTCAGAGATTGTACCTTAGTGCTAGAACATTCACCATATGTTCAGCAAGAATAGGCATAGCCAAAACCTTTCTGCAAGACAGAAAGGCAGAAGTACAGCAATTCAGGGATGACAGCAACATTTCTCCCTAAATCAGCTGATGGCCAAAGAGTACTTTTGCAAGGCTGTGTGCTCATGCACAGGCAGTGTTAGGTGATTGTGAGTGCAGATTACAGAGGTCAGTTAAAAAACAATCAGTGAAAATTTCTAATATCAATTTCCAGCTCACACTGATGGGTATGCGTTTGTTCAAGGAGCATCACACATGTGAAATCTCACATCGTGGCCATCTGGGCTTCCCCAGGGGCTGCAGTGGACACTTGTGTGCTTCTCCTGGCTTCTGCTCTCCCTGTGTAACACAGAGACAACATGCTCAGGGCAGGGAGCTGAGGTTGCAGTAACACATGTAGCTACAGAGGTGTGCACAAGCACTTCTCTTGTGCATTATGCATCTTACTACTATTTCAGGTAAAACTACATACTGGCATTTTTTTTTATTTTTCATTTTTCCAAATAAGCAGCAAATAATGAATGGACATAAACAGAATGAGATTTTAAAAGAAAAGCTGGGTGATACACAGGTCATGTAACCAGTGGGATAAGTAACAGATGGGCAAAGATAATCTTGGATTGGAGGCTGAACAGTGAAAATGCAATGCAGTGACTTAAGATGAACTTGCAATATGAAACAGCCCTCTTCAGAGCACGGCTCAGATCCCCAGGAGCCCTGACACAGACCCCCTGTATTCTAGCAAGGATTTAGAGTCAGGAGATGCAGGATCCAGATCTTTCTGAATTCTAGCAGGAAATTAAAGAGAAAGAAGACAAAAAATATCCTTTTTTAATCCTGAGAAAACATCCAGGTCTTCCATATATAGAAATAAACTGTGATATTAACGTTTAAAATAGAGTGACAACCAACCATTAAATCTGCTGCAAACAGGAATAGAATTATTTCAGGGTTACTGAAGTCAGTGATGATCTAAATAAGCATAAACTGAGGATCTGAATCAGTGTAGTGTTGCTTTCCTTTTCTGCAGAGCCACAACTGGGATATTCACATCACCGATATGGGAAGCAACTACTGATTCTGGAAATGAACGACATTATCAAGCATAGGGAAACTCCTAGAAAAGAGGTTATTTGTAGCAGGCAAGGAGAAAGCAAATGAAGAAGCCATAGGCAGCATGAGTGGCTGTTTCTTGGCTTTATTAGAAGCTGTGTGGTTGCTTTACTGCTTTTTTTCCTTACACTGTGTAAAACACTCCCTGGAGAAAGCAGGATTTACCCAGCTAGCTGAAGGCTCTCTGCTAGCCAAGCTGTCTAATTACAAATTACGTCACATCAACTCATCTCAACCCCGGTGCGGAGGGATTATAGACCATTAGGGAGTCAGATGAGAGTGCTAAGTCTCGGTTCACTTTGAACATTTCACAGATAGCTACTAATCATGGCACTCTGTTCTGAGCAAGACACCAAGTAGGGCCATGTCTAATCTGGTAAATCGGTGCACCCACTGCCGTTATTCTCCGTGTAAACACAGGGCGTGGGAGTGAAGGCAGGTGACCTGGGCTTCCTACGTGAGCAACAAGCAGATTTTTTTAAATCAGAGTGAGTGTATCGTATCATGAGCAGAAAGTCTGCGGTACGCTGGCAGCTGAGAGTGATTTACAGGAGTTATAGGCCATTTGCAGGGTGGCACTGTAAGTCAGATGCTTTGAATTTCATTCATGGAAATTCCCTTTCCGAACAAGAGGAATGAGGCTTGCTGCCTGGAATTTTACTGCTGAAGCTGACAATTCAGTGCTGATCTTATTTCTTTGCTGGAAGTATGAATCTGCTGGTTCCTGAGGATTTGACGCTGAAGAATGGCAGTGACTGATTCTGGGGAAGTCCCCCCTGAAAAGCACAAGTTCCCTTTCTGATTGCATGGAAGCGGCACTGCCCCCCCACAATGGCAAAGGACCTTTCCTGCAATATTACTTACGATCTTTCGACATAACCATAGTTTCTCTGGAGTCTGCTTTGCTACCTCGCCAACTCTCCCAGGAAATGAGTACAAGCTGAAAAACAAAATTTCTGACCCAAGAAGCATTCTCAGTTTGAAATTTAATCTGGTACCATGATGAAAACACAAGCTCGGTGTTATTTGTTTGTAGTTTCTGGGTTTTTTCTTCCCCTAATGCAGAACAGTTTGAAATAATGTACTTGTCCTTACTGGAATATTTTTTCTTGGAAAGATCAAGTCATTTTGTTTAGGCAGAAATTGTTTGCTTTCATTTTGTGATTTTAAATTGTATGTTGTATTACATTGTACAACTAATTGGTCAAAACACTGACCAAAGTGAATCAATGGGATTTATAGAAAAATTGTCACTGGAAAATCGTTAAGGTGGTAGGTTCTCAGGGAAAGGTTTTTACAAACCAAACCGATAATATAAGTTTTATATCATCCCCAAATAATCGATTCTCAAATGAGCTGCTGGCAAGTCCCAGACTGGCTTTTTTGTCCTCGCTTTGGGTCATATTTGACATTTTATAAGCTCTGCCTGCAGATCTAGTGAAAGAATAGTGAATCCTTCTGCAGGTTTCCCACGGCACCATCTCTCCTCATGAAACTTGTGTGCTGAGGATCAGCACCATCAGCCGGTGTGGTGCCCAGGTGCCGCTGTGCACAGCACAGGTTCAGCCTCACTCACTAACTCCATCTGTGAGTGGTGGCTGGGATAGAAATCGCATTTTCCTAGAGTCTCTGAAAAAGCTGTTTATATTTCTCATTTGTAGAGCAGCATCAATAGCTGGATGCTGGACAGCATGACTGTCACCCTGCTGCCCAGCAGTGGCAGGTGGCTGGTGCATCATGTGTCCGCAGTCTGGATTTCCCCTCCTGTGCAAGCCCGTCTAGTGGTACTCTGTGACTGTCTCGCTTAATGGGTGGCTGGACACATCTCCATTCTTGGAGACATTCAAAACTCAGCTGAACGTGGCCTCAAGCAAGCAGAGCTAAGCTGGCTCTGCCCTGAGATGAGGGCTGGAGTGAACAGAGCCTTCCTTTGCCAGTAGCATCTCTGGGATGAGCAAGACCGTTTGTGACTCTGCAATTTTCTTATGCATTTCTTAGGTATTGGATCACGACCTCCCTGCAGGTAGAAGCCAGATTACCCTTCATTTTAGCAGCCCAGCTTCACAACCACGAGGAGAGCAGAGCAAGGACTACAATAGCAACATTTTTACAGCCAGCCCAGGGATTCTCAAAGCTGTCATGAGCCAGGAGAAAAACTTGGCAGGTTTCAAAGAGCCATTTACCAACTGTACCCTTTTTATCTCATTGTGGAGACAGGGGAGGAAGCTAGTGATCCGTGGAGCCAGGCAGATCCAGATCCTTCCCTATTCTGATGACTTTCCTCCATCTTCTAAAATGAATATAAGCAAAGCGGTGATACTATTTACCTCTGAAGTAACATGAAAGCTGCAACAGAAGACATCCCGCAAGAGTGAGTATACTTGGATGTCGGGGCAAGAATACCCCGTCTTTGAGAACTGCAGACACCTTCAAAGTGCTCTCTTTAGCTGCTGGCCAGAAGTACAGAAAAGCTATACTTTAGAGTTATGTCCTAGGGGGGTATCTTGTGAAGGAGTATTGTTTATTTTTTTCCTCAGACTCTCCTATCTTACCTATTAATAATATTTCTTCCCCTTGTGTCAGTGGAGAAAGAACAAGCCAAACTGAGGAATATGGTTAAATACTACCCTGGAAGTTATGTGTTAAAAGAGAAACTTTCAAGGAGCGAAGCAGCTGTATCATGTTTAGGTCCGAACTGATGCAGTATGGGGCCTCTGGGGAGCCTGGTTGGGTATATTTAGATCCTGAGGCCTTCGTTCAGCAAGGTACTTAATCATGTGCCTTAACATTATGCCCCAGAGTACTCTTCCTGGACCTCTTCAGGAGTCCTCATCTCTCTGACCTTGCTCTTGAACACGTAGCTACATCATCAGGTTCATCTGCATTAAGGACCTTAATTAGAAAAAGACTTCATCTGAAAGGTTCATAGCTGAGCTCAGAGCAGCTGGGAAACCAGGCTGCTCTGTGTGATAGCCCTTAGCTTTAGATATCTGGATTTGGAGGTCTTGTCTAGAAGGGTGCTGTTTTCTTTCTGCCAGCCATGGGTGTGCATTAGTGTCTTGGCAAATAAATAATCTTTCTCAAGATGCTTTGAGGACCATAGCTTCAAGAGCTCGTGGGCCTGCCAGCAGGACATCGTCCATCACAACCAGCTAACCCGGAGAGAGCAACGCTTACAGTGACACGGAGAGACTCGCCAGGGGAACGGAGGAGTAACAACCTCCTCATGCTAACGTACGGGCCTTTTTGAACTGATGTACTCATAACTAGTGAGGGGAAAGATCAGATGCCAAGGGGGCAAGACAGAGAAGAAAACGGCTCCTGGGACTGAAAGGTCTGGCTGCTTTCAGAAGGCAGCAGATCTGTCCCCAGGGAGTTGCCTTGGACTGGCTGTGAGTATGGACCACTCCAATGTCAAACACAGGGTCTGTGGATGGACTATTTCCCAGGTATGAGTGTCCATGTGATGATTTGTGTTTTCATCAGGTGGAGCCAGATGAACTGCAAAACCACAGCACAAAGTGAACATTGACATTCCATAATCAAACAAGGTTTCTGGACAAAGCTGCAATAAAATAATTTTACATTTATCATCCCACTTAATGGTAATGGGTCTAAAACTAATGAGCCTTACCTCTAAACTCCATTTAAGACAATAGTTAATTGCTTCATTTTAATAAATGTTGGCAGAACAGTGAGTATAACAATGACTGAACGCTCGATTACTACCTAGGCTAGAAAATTAAGATATACAGTATTAATGATATACCCAATCTGAAAAGCAATTAGGATCCTGAAAGTAGAATAGCAACTCACGTAAAAACAGGGTAATAAATGAACTTTCTCATCAAACATAAAGCAAAAAGACGTTTCAAAAGCAAGAAAGCTCATTGCCTGGGGTTTTAGTTTGATTCATTTCTCATTCCCCTCCTTTCTATCTGTGACATGTTCAAAACCTGTCAACAATAGTGTCGTGGGAACACAAGAGAGACAAGCAAAGAGCAATACATTCATGGTGAACAGCTTGTGCTGTACAGGATGGATGTATTAAATGCATTTAGAGAGCTCAGCTTTACAGCAGCACCAATAAAGGAGTGGGGCACACAGCAGATCTGGAAATTGAGGGTCAGAAATGAAAAGAAGCACGGTTGCTGAAAAAGCCCATGGGAAAGCTTTGAAGAGAATTAATCTTCGCTGCACATATGTTTTGCACCTCAGAAATACAGTGGTGTATTTCTAAACCTGTAAAACTGTGGTGTGTGGGGATGCTGTTTCTACTCCCGCCACCCATCCAAGTCAGTATAAACATCTTGCTTTCCCTGGTTCTGTTTTCCCTATTGGCACAGAAAGCTCTCTAGAGCAGAGCACAGCTCTTTGTAAATGGTATGTAACAGTAGTCACTGGGTCCTCAGGATGTTTCTGGCATGTCCATGACTGCACCAAGGACACCTCATAGAGGAAAACCTTCTCCAGCACCTCCCTTTTGAATATTTCACCGCCACCTGCCCAGTGAACAGTGGTGCGCTTGTATGGCAGGGGCAGAGCATGGGAGGGAGGGCATTTGGGTAAAAGTCGTTGGAAGTGACTATTTCTTTTCTCTTACACCTACCCTTGTGTATTATTTAAGAGCAATGTTACCAATTCGACGTGAGAATGTTTACATATACGCCTTTTTGTTTGGGCACTGAAGAAGCCCGATTTTTATTACATTTCTTCATCATTTGAATCTTTGAGGTGCATGATATTAGGCTTCATCTCTATTTTTCCCCTTAAGAGAAATGAGATCCTTTCAAAGGCGTATTGACAGTTACTAAAGATGGTCTTTAGCTAATACATTGTATAGAAACACTGCACTACCTCTCCTTTTGGTTTACAAATTATTATATTCCCCAGCAGTACAGAAAAAGTCCTGTTTGCATTCATTAGTGAAGCTGCTGCCTGAATTCAGGATATCTTCTGATCCATTTTCTCTTTCTTTGACAAATCTCTTTTCTTGGCAGTTTGCAGCGGTAAATTTCCATTTCTGCAATTGCTTTTTTGGTTTCTTGTTCCATGACTGATTGTTCTCTGTTTATCTATATTTAATCACATTCACTATTTGATATTACTTCAGAGTCCAATTTCAAAGCCCATTATCATTTGTTGGTCTTTAGCATAATTTACAAACCAGAAAACCTTGATTTCAGTGTCATTATACCCAGTGTTAATATAAACAGTAACAAAACTCACATCCCACATCTGGCTTCTGCAGTCTCTCATGGTCATTAAATTTTTTTTTTTGAAGAGATGGTTTCTAGAATTAGCCTAATTTTAAGTACTGCACTAATATCTCATGGCTTTGTAACTCTGCCTCTTGGATGTTATTTTAATTGGAAACCAAGGAATTGGGTTAAAAGCTTTATGAATATCCTACCTAGTGTAGTGATCGGTTTCATTACAGAAGCCTTTACACTGACAGTAAAACTCAACATGTTCTAACAAACTAGTGAAGCATAACCCTCTTTTTATGAAATCACATGGGTTTTCCAAAGTAGAGCCTGTATCACACATTGTGTGTCCTTTAGAAACAGATCCCTTCTTTAAACCAGTCCCATTCACAGGAGATAGGGCATCGCCGTGAGAAGGCATGAAGCTTTGGGGATTTTGTGCAGGATCAAAGGTGCAGCTTAAGCAGAGCATGAAAGTCCTGGCGATATGGCTGCTATTGCAGTTTCTTTTTTTATTAGCATGGTTGCTCAGTGGAACTGCTTTTTTGAACAAATGTTTGCAAGATGAAACTGCTTCCATGCTTTTCATTCTGTTTTCTGAATCCCATCAGTGAGGGCTTGCACGTCTTGGCTGGTGTAGGATGCTCGCCTGAATTATTCCTTGAAGCAATTCCTATGCAGCCAACTGCAAGACCCATAGAGCAAAGTGGGTTTTGTGTGCTTTGACTTTTCCCATGACCTTTTGATTCAGAGGTTCTGTCAAGTTATTACAACTACTCACTTGATGGGAAACAATTTCCTTCATGCTTCTTGACTTGTGAACAAACACATACACACAAAGGGCACACACCTGCACACATCGTGGGTGCGGCACGGTTACTCAGGTCCCTGTTTAAGAACCTGCTTTCGGTTGCTTTTCATTTTGCCAAACAACCATTAGCTGAATAAAACTCAACACCATGTGTCTGCCTCAGGCTGGACTTGCACAGAAACTCTCAGCAGAGGCCCCATGACTGTTTTGAGGATAGAGAAAAACATGCTGCACTGCTCATGCCAGCCAGCACTTGAGACTTTTCTTAGCAGCTGTAGTACCCCTTCCCCCATTTGAAACTGGCAGGAGAGTTACCTTTATGCCAAGGATAACTGTGCCAATCCCTAGAAAATCCGTTGAGGCAAAGTTTTTTGGGAGGCACCTTTTTTTCCAGATCAGTAGACACTTCTGAAAGCTTGACAAGCTAACATCTTCCAGCTCCGGTTTCCACTGAGGGCTCTCCAGCCTTTCAGCTCTTACTCCTGCTGAACTGCACTTGTGTGAACACAGTGACTCCGCTTATTCTTCTTACCTCCAGGGCAGACCCAGATGTTCCCGGAACACATTCCAGCTCCCTAGTGCCAGGGGGAGGCCAGGCATGGGAAAAAAGTGTTTCTGCCTCTCCTGTGCTTCCCATGGCTTTCTCTTCTTTGTTCCCAGTAAACCAGTAGTATGAATGTGGGGAGGGAAATTGCTGGGCTAGACAGTGCCTGGTGAAGGAGGTAATTTAATTAAGCAGAGATAAGGGAAGAAAGAAAAAAATGCTTGGGCAAACAGATGAGCACTAAGAGGTAGAGGAGTCAAGGAAAGGAGGGTAAAACTGGAACCAAGTAGGAGAAAAAGGGAAACATAGTGCGTTTGTGCTACATGGAAAAAGCTCTGACCACCATGGATGGGAAAGAGGTTCAGATCTTCATCAGACTCTCCTGCCACAAGGAAGTGCAAAGCTCTCCAGCCAGCTATGTGCCCTGTTTTTCAGTGGCAGTCTGCACTGGTAACAGTGACCTGCTACTGCTGCCCTTTATTAGTCCAGATGACCATGACCAAACCCCATGCATCCGCTCTGCTAGTTTTGGCAGATGGACTAATCTATACAACACCATATGCCGAGATTTATCTTGTGTTGTAGGAAGGTTCTGTTTGGATTTTTAAAAGATGGATGAACCTTCATGTTAAACAAAACTTTCATTAGAAGACCGTTGCAGAGACTGCAAAGTCAAGCAGTCAAAAATTAGGAAATGCAGATTTTCAACAGAGATGTTTCATTGCTGTAAATACTTATTGTAACAGAGATATATAGAAGCTTTAAAACCCTCAATAGTTATAACTCCCAGTGCCCTTTTCATAAAATATCTAAAAACAGTAGGAAAATTAGTTCTGTCCCCAGTAATTGCCCACATTCCTTTGTGTCTGCAAATCTTTATAGGATACCGGTCAAGAATTAACTATTTATTTTTTTTTCTAAAGGAGGGGTAGAAAATCTTGACATACAGAGCAGTGAATAAAAGTTGGCTAACTTTATCTGGAGATGAAAGTAGCCTTTATAAATCTTATGAGCTGCTTTAAAATCTTTGAAGATGCAAATTGATTCTTCAGCCCCCAGAGCTCACCTGTGTGGAGGGAAAGGTGAAAGAACGAAAACGGGCAACTTGGAAAAACATTATTGTTTACAACTCTGTAAAGCAGCTCCAGAGTGTAAAGTGATTTAATAGGAAGGTGTAAAATCTTGGAAAGGGAAAGTAAGAGACCCACATTTGAGACATGTTCTGCCTCCCCTGATACCCCAGCTTGTACTGATTAGTCCCTGCAGGATTCAGTTTTACAATCTATTTCATAGACATAAATGGCTAGGTGGCTTCCCCAAGGTCATGTTGGGACACCAACCAGAACCCCACATTTCTGCTCTGAGGAAAGGGCTGATCCAAGCTGAGATGTGGGAGCCACTCACAGCCAAGAGTAGGAGGTGATGGAGACAGATGTCACTTTGTGCATCTCTAGGTAGCTGAGCCAGCCTGACTATGAGATGTGCTTTCTCCCAGGCTGATTCCCAGAAAGTATTCTCCTCCAGTGGTTTTGATAACTTCCCAAGGAGAGCTGCTGTAGTCAGCACCTGGGTTTAGAGAGGAACACTTGAAAGGACAGCAGTAAAAACTGACTTTTGAAAGGGCTGAGAATTAATAAGAATCAACTTCTCAAACACTCATGGTATTTTATATTCCTGACAAAAGAAGTGGGACTGCCAAATACATTACTTAAGCCAGGCTGACCTAGCTCATAAATAAATAGGTAATTCTAAGGAAATAATCATAAACCTGTCTTTGGTCACACATCACTTTTGGACTTTGCTTCAACCACAGTAGAAGACAAGATTATGGATGTGTCCAGGGATGAACAATAAATTTACTTCCATGTAAATAGAACTTTCTTATTTTGTTGGGTTTGGCTGGGATGGAGTTAATTTTCTTCACAGTAGCGGGTACAGGACCGTGTTTTGGATTTGTGCTGGAAACAGCACTGATAACAGAGGGATGTTTTCGTTATTGCCCAGCAGCCTCACACAGAGCCGAGGGCTTTTCTGCTCCTCACCCCACCCATGCTGGCTGGGGGGCACAAGGAGCTGGGAGGGGACACAGGTGGGACAGCTGGCCCCCACTGAGCAAGGGGACATTCCATACCATATGACATCATGCTCAGCATATAAAGCTGGAGAAAAAGAAGGAAGAAGGGGATGTTTGGAGTGATGGTGTTTGTCTTCCCAAGCAACCATTAGGTGCACTAGAGCTGAGCTGTCCTGGGGGTGGCTGAGCACCTGCCTGCGATGGGAAGTGGTGAACTAGTTCCTTCCTTTGCTTGCCTGTGTGGCTTTTGCTTTACCTATTAAGCTGTCCTTATCTCAACCCACCAGTTCTCTCACCTTTCTGATTCTCTTCCCCATCCCACCATGGGGGAGCATGCAAGCAGCTGTGTGGGGCAGTTACCAGCTGGAGTAAACCCATGATGTTTACTTCCAGTATTTAAACAAACAGTTCAAATAGGTGAAGGAAATTTTTCTTTGAAAGGACATGGCTAAGAAGCATAAACACCACGTTGTCAGCTCTCCACCCTTCACAACAGAAGGTGACTCAACATGCAAGGAGTCTGAAATACATTTCTGGAGCTATGTCCTGCCACTTATTTCAGACAGAGAAAGAATGGTTTCACAGGCATTCATGAGACAGAAATTAAGAGGAACAAGGGCAACTGGTTTATTCCCCAACTATTGCAAGAATTCCTGATGGCACAGGCAAGGGATATGACCCTTAGTTTCTGTCTCAACTTCTTCAGGAAATCACCATTCATCAGTAATTGCAGAGCAGTTCAGATCTTTACAGGGTAGTTGCAATTTGAGTTAAGATGGACAACAAATATTACAATACACCCATATCAATTAGTTGTCAATGGCTCACCTCTCACATCATCTGTTATGGGTCACAGGTTCTCCCACTTGTCTCAACTATATTGGGCACCAGTTGTTGTAGTCAGAGTCCAACTCAGTCAGCCTCACACAGGGCACCAATTGTTACAGCACAAACAAACTAGCAGGCTGCAACAAGGCATTACCATTGGTCAGATTCTACTGTCCATACCACATCATTTCTCCTTCCTCCAGAGGCCAGACCACACTGCTCCTCCTCCACCCAAACCCCTCTCCCACACTCCTCAGGGCTATTTAACCGTTTTGTGGGAACAAGCTACAGCTGCACATCATCCATGTCAATCAACCCACTGCCTTGAGGCAAGGCCACAGCTGCATGTTATCAATGCTAATCAGCCCACTGCCTTCATCCCTCTACACAGGGTGAGGGCTGAGTTGCCTCCTTACTAAGCTCAATAGTTGTTCTGAGTCTACAACCATTACAGCAGACAATCTGGGAATTTGTATCTTCATTGAGGGCCAAACCAGCAAAGTCCTAGAGCTTTGTTTTTCATGCAGTGTACACTTTTCTAGCTAACTAGGGTTGTGATTCATCTCACCTAGCTTATGAACCAAGCTAATCACTCTTCATGGTCACTGGAGAGACCATAGGCACTTTGGGGTCATGATTTCTCATTTCCACTCACAGTCTCCACCTCTGGCTGCTCAGCTGTTTCCTCCCCTCTGTGACCTCCATCAGCTTGCTCAGATATGTGTACCACACAGATAAATTTCAGCCTCATTGCCTGATTTTCAGAAGAGCTAAACACTCAACTTGTTTAAATGTCAGAGGCCTGTGAAGCAAGGTTGAGGTGTTTGGGTGTTGCTGGGTGTTTAGCCTACTTGTGCCGTCAACTTCCCCAAACCCTGTGGTTTGACAAGATCATGAGATTGTGAGGGCTTATGCAAAATGTCAGCTTGGTACTTCCAGGAGACCTTCCCCTCCATAGATACATCCCAGGCAGGAGCATACGTTGAAACTGCAAAATGGATGGGAAAGGCTCTGCCCTCAGATCCCAGCAAATCCACCCTCCAGTTTTGCTCTTAGACATGGATGTTCACCTCCCCAGCGAGGCCAGAATCCAAAGCTCAGCTAGGTTTTTGTCCCTCTCAACCATTTCAGCATCAAAGATGAAGGCTGCAAAAGACTGTCATAAAGTTGAAAGCAATTAGTGCTGAATGAGTCTCCTTCAGAGCAGCTGTGTAAACCTGTTATAAAATGAAACTCATCTTCTCCAAAGCAGATGTGTTGTTCTTCCCCCGTGAAGGTCAATTTTAAATATGCTTCAACAGGGCCAGGTTTCAGCCTTTGCTCTCTTTTAACCCTTTCCCATGCGTTTTACTAATCCATATTCTCTTATTTAGCTCTGCTCAGGGAATTTTGGAAGAATCAAAGTCTAACAAACTGTTTTTCCTGTGTAAAGAGAAGAACACCAGCTCCTTGCCTTGTGGACGTCCAGAAATTTTATTAAAATGTTTTACAGTGGCCAGAAGATGGAAGCATTAAAAGATTGATTTTTGGAGTTGTTCAGAAGCTATAGCTCTCGTAACTTCCACTGGTGTTTTAAATACTCAGAACTTCTTGAAAAAGGGCTGAAGAGCAGTTAACATGCTGTGCCTTCCAACACTGTAAGCAAAATGTTCTCAGAGCCACTTTTGGGGGCAATGACTTCTATTCCTCATAACTTATATTGATTTTGACATTTTTAAAAAATTTGCACATTTGAGACAGCACTTAGTAGAGGTTATACATTCTTCTAGTTTTCCTTGACTGTTTTGTAGCTTGTTTTGTAGAAAAATGTTTCTATTTTCACCCTGTCTCATCTTTGTTACTGAAATGCTACAAGAATTCTTGGTCTCACTGCGGACTGTGCAGGGTACTTCAGCTCTCCAGATTGGAGCTCTGCAGTACAGGATCTCTCTTTCCTAGTTTCTTTCTTGCTTGAGCTGTGGTTCGTTTCCTAAGATCCATTTCATTAGTATTTTATCTTTTCTTCTTCCCACACAAGCTATCTTCTCTGATTTCAAAAACTAGTTTTCCTTCTGGAGCTGATCTTAGGGGGCTACACAGAAGGTGTGAAGACATCCCCATGAGAGAAGAGGACAGCAAAGGGACACTTAAGCTCTCAGGTCTGGGCTGAGCTATGATCTCGCCCACCTCCAAGTGTTGTGATGGTACCTTCCCGATCAGCAGAAATGTTTCGATACCCCTATAAAGAGTCCCTCCTAGTTGTGCAAGATATTGATCGATTCTGAATATCTAAGAATCCCTCATTAAACCCTGATCTGCCTTTGCAGTTCTGCCCCAGTCCATATTGAACAAGCTTAGATGTCTTTCCTACAGGTGTTCACAGCTGAACTAGCTGGGGGAAGGATAGTTTCCTTCCACCCAGATCCACAATGATGCCTAAAATCTCCTGCTCCGTGCTGGAATTAAGTGCCTAAAAGCTCCTGTGTATCTGGAGTCTTGCCCAGAAAAACACCAGCTAAAGAAGGCCAAGGGATGTGGGGAGCAAAGAAAGATGATCAGGGATGGTGAGCACCTGTGGCAATGAGAAATAGTTGCAAATATTTCCAGGCTGGGTGTGAGACTGCAGGCAGAGCAGGGGAGGCTGGAGACACCTCTGGCTCAGCTCCTGCTGGAGAAGCTCGTGCAGGGGACATCCTGGTCGGGTCATACCTCTGACCCTACAGAGATATTGGGGAAATACCTCCCCCCACACTCTGGGATGCACCAGTGACACCCAGTTCTGCTCTTGACCTTTGCAAACCATAAAGGTTTCTGAGATATGAAACTGCAATTGAGCATGTGTGAGGGGAGATATGCGTAAGCCCTGAATTTATTGTCTATATTACTTCATGATTGTTTGGCTTCAGTCTTAATACTCCTCTTGGAATAATTCAGAAGATGGAGTGGAGCAGCAGACATGAAATACCACGTAACTAATCAGCCAGATCCCCAAAACAAGTAAGCAATATTAGAAAGATGCCTCCACATTCCTTCCTGATTAATTTTGATGAGAGTTTTGCCCCAAGAAGGGGTGTTAGAATAAAGGTCCATGGTGATATTGCCTGACCTTGAAACTTGCATTGTGTACCAACTGAATAAGAATATAGAAAAGAAGAGAAAGCTGCTAATAGGATCTTCAGGGGAAAAACTCACAAGCCTAAGACAGAAATATTACATTCAAGGTACACAGCCTGTGAGCCAAATTCTGGTGCAAGGAGTTCTGTTTGCTTCGGTGGGCTTATTCTGAAGAGGCAGGGGAAAATTATACTAGCCCAAGTGCATGACAGTTTGCAGGAGTTCACTGTATGATACAGATAATTGCAATTGCCCTTACACACAGCCACTTACCTGTAATTAATTCATAAAATAATTATCACAAGAGTGCTGCTCTAGTTAGATTTCACATTGAACTGCAATAGAGAATTCTGCTGCTGCTGAATACTGAGAGCTAAAAATAATCAATATGAAATAAGGGCGGCCATAAATACCGGGTGGGACTGATTCACCCTACGTAAGGGAAAGACAGGACATGGAGAAAAAGGAACTGGTTCAGCACTGAGGGAAAACTGATCGAACACAAGGTGGTGAATGACTGTACTGACGATGCCCCCTCCTTCCCTTCACATGGGATGAAAGTTCCTCTGTTTGGGCTTTACATGGCGTGTGCTGTCAAGAAGTCCAATTTTCAGCTGGTAATCTAAACATTGACTGCTTACAGATTGAGCACGAGGAGACACTTGTGTTTTGTTTAAGACTAAAAGCAAAAAAAAAAACCCACCAAACCCAAGTAAATTTCAGCATCATTTATTTGCCTAGGAGGATTTGTGTACGGTGCCAGGACAGTGAGCCACAGAAAGGGCAGGTTTCCATTTTGCCAAGAAGTGGGATAGATTTAAAAGGATTTACAGTATTGACTTTCATAAATATTTTTTCTAATATATTCATATCACTGCTATCTTGGTTTATTGGACTTCACATTCACCGCAGTGACATTGCTTTACCTTTTCTATCTAGTTTGACTTATTTTGCTAGTGATGTGTTGTCAGCCTCTGTTATTCAGTCTGTATTTATATGTGGAGCTACGTGAGCACTGCAAGATAAAATTAAAGTCTGGCAAATTGCCTTTGAAGGGTGTTCACACTGTCTGTACTGGGCTCCTGCATGGGCACAAAGCCCATGGTCCTGTGGCTGCTTTGGGGTGGTGGGCATCTCACTCCTGAGCCCAAATGTTTTCCTTTGCTCCTCCTACCCACTGCCCCTGGCACAGGATATACAAGGAACCCAGATGGCACCATTGTCATGGTTTAGCCCCAGCCGGCAACTAAGAACCACACAACTGCTTGCTCCATCCCCCACTGCCCTGGCAGGATGGGGAGGAGAATCAGAAAAAGGTAAAACTCATGGGGTAAGATAAGAACATTTTAATAATTGAAATAAAGTAAAATATAATAAAAATAATTTAAAAAAATAATAACAACAATTGTAATGAAAAGGAGAGAGAAAGAGAGAGAAATTAAACCCAAGGGAAAAAATATAAAATTATGCATTACAATTGCTCACCACCTGCTGACTGACACCCAGCCAGGCCCTGAGCAGAGACTGGCAGCTCCCCAGTTTACATACCAAGCATGACGTTCTATGGTATGGAATATCCCTTTGGCTAGTTCGGGTCAGCTGTCCTGGCTCTGCTCCATCCCGGCTCCTTGTGCCCCTGCTCACTGGCAGAGCATGGGACACTGAAAAGTCCTTGACTTAGGGCAAGCACTACTGAGCAACAACTAAACCATCGGTGTGTTATCAGCATTGTTCTCATCCTAAATCCAAAACACAGCACTGTGCCAGCTACTAAGAGGAAAATTAACTCTATCCCAGTTGAAACCAGGCCAACCATGTGCATATACATCAGACAGTGGCCAGAGGTCTGGTGTCAAAGGACAGGGTTTTCCAAAGAAATATCTCCTATGGCTTCAACAGACATCCACCACATCCTTCACAGACCTCCCTTCTACCAGTGACAGAAAGGATAACGCATGTCTGGCGTTTCCATATAACATACCTGCTGGCGAGAGCTGGGAAAGGGATCTGAAATGAATGAAATATGTCTTTTTTTCTTGAAGCTGCAGAATATCACAAGACTTTTCCACAGCTCATCAGTTGGGTGTTGATTTGGTTAAATATCTTCCCCTTTTCCTGAGTGATTTTTGAACATGCCAACAACACAGACTTTAATAGAGATCTTTAATGCAGGACCCTACTTGTTCTCACTCTTTAATGTGAAAGCAAACTGCTCATTCCTACCCTATTGCTTAACTAATTAAGCAATTCCTCGTTAATTGCTTCCAGTAATTAATCTGGAGTAGGACTTTCCTTCTTATCCCATGAGAACTTAGTTTCCTTAATAGTCTTTGGTGACACATTTAAGTTTTTTGAAACTCCAGCTTCTTTACACTGACAAAACCTTATTTATCTTCATGCTCATTGATTCATTGAAAATAATCCTAAGAGATTTGTAAAACATAATTTCTTTTTTTACAAAAATCCCATTAATTCTTCACAATATATCAGGTTTTCATATCAGTATTTTCTAATTCTTTTCTTTATTGTATCTTATAACTTTTTGCCTGGTGCAAAAGACAGAATCACTAATCTCTGAATCCTTATGCCTCTCCTAAAGCTTTTTTAAAGAGTAGTAATATATTTGCCAGTGAGATTATATTTATTGCCCTGCATTGCTCGTACTGGAAGGCTCAGTTAAACAATACTTAAGTGATTCCTCAGTTCCATATCTGAGTACTATTTGAACCTTTGCATTAATATCATCTGGCTCTAATAATTTGTGCCTGTTTAATCTATTCATTTACTCCTAAATCTACTCTATAGGCACTTCATTGAAAACCATTTTTTTCCAGTTCTGCAGGTGTGAAGCATTGTTTGGGTGTAGGAATCTTCTAAATGTGTAGTGAACCATGAAGCAAGAATTTAATTTTACTTTTTTGTAAAACAGCTAGTATTGCACTGTCTAGTCAAGAGTACTTTATGAACATAATAAGAGGTAGCAATATTTCAAAGTATTTCTCAGCTTTTGCTGTCTGTAATAAAATGTTGAAATGAAATTAATAAATATCACAACAAGACTTTGTAAATAAATCCTTTCAAAAACCATTAGAAGGCACTATCGAATGAAGAGAACTGCACACTAATTTTTGAATTATACATGTGTGACAAATCATGGCAGATCGACTATCTCCTGGAAGAAGTACTGCCATGATTTCCCATCGGTTTGGACCTGCTGCCTCCTATCCCCCTAGGGATATCTGCTCCCTTCAAAGAACTCTATCATCCCTAAGCATGAAAGCCTGGAGCTCATTATCCCTGTCCGCTTATCCTGTGATGAGAGTGACCTGCTGCTTTCTGCCAGCCTGTACACAAACTAAACTCTCAGGGAGATGAGTTTTGGCAATTGCTGTGAAAAGGAGACCGGCTTTGGGGAACATCAGCTTTCCACAAGCTACACCTAGAAGAACTGCAGCTATGGTTTTGATGCTGTGCTATCCAGACCTTAAAATGACATGCATCCATCTGTGCAAAATGCAAATCTAGCCTTTAAGGGTGGGTGCCTGGGGGCTGTGCTCCCCCCCAGAATGCCTTTCCCATCGGCATCCTGTGGGAGCTGTTACTGGGTGAAGCCTGTAGGAAGCAGGCAGGGCGTCTACCCACAGCCCACGGGTAGATGGCTGCGGGCAGGGTGTCTAACAGGATCCAGCCCTCCCCATCTCCCTTTGGAGCTGGGTGTGTTCATCTGAACGCAGCCTGAAGCAAGTCAGAGGGCGGGTAACTCAAAAAGCTCTGTAGATTGTCAAGGCAGCTCCGGGAAAACTGCTCCAAGGGGGTCGCCCACCTCGGGTCCCCTGTGCCTGGCTGTAAGTCCTTTGGGAACAACAGGAGCAACCAGGGACCCTGGGACCCCTCAGGCTCCCTCCTTCTATTTTTTTTCAGCCTGGCTTTCCCTGGATTTTCTGGCTTTTCCCTGGCTTCTCTCTGGTGGAGCAGAGACTGAGAGCGGAGGGGAATGCAGAGGAGATTTTCCCCAGATTTCCCAGTTCCCTGCCCTCACCACCTCTCTCCCTGCGGCGGCGGCTGCCCTCGCTCAGCACTGATACCGTATGTCCACGGGCGAGGGTAGGAGCAGGTTGTCCCCGGGCAGCTGGCCAGGAGAACAGATGGCTGTGCGATGGCACTAAAGACTGTGAATCAACCCGGGATGCGGAGGGCACAAGTCAAACAAGAACATTTAAAGGTCTGCCCAGCCTGCACTCAGCCATTGTTGTTAATGGAGGAGAGATGCTATCTGAAAGTGGTACTGGGGATTATTGTTGTCATTATATACATTGTATGGTGTCATCATATGAGTCCCAGTTAAGGGGGCTGCTGGTTGCATCTAAGAAGCTAAATGTGTCCATTCATGCGCTGCTTGGAAAGAAGAGAGTATTCCGTTCCTGAAATAGTAGTCCATAAGGGAAAGAGCTTTTATATCAGCATAGCTATTTATCTGTTTGTTTAACAGCAATCAAATCAAACAGACTAAATCGCTCTGAAGAACCCTGGATGCATCAAAGTGCTGTGCTGTGCTTGATGCTGCTCCAGACACAGAACAGCGCATTCTCCCGTGGAAGGAACAGTCTGAGGCAGGGAATTACCCTCTGAAGTCAAAAAGTCTGTGCAATGAGGCCAGCTATGCTGCCTATTAAAATTGCAGATGACTCACTTCTTATCTAAACAAGAAGCAGTGAGTGTCCAGGAAGCGATGAGCAAGTTTTCGCCTGCTCGGCTGCACTTTTTTGGCTACCAGGTGCTAAAATCTGCTGCAGAGGATATTTACTCCACAGACAGGGAAAACCTCTGACCACTCAGATGAGAAATGAGTCCTCTTTGCTTAATAAGTTTTGCACGTGTGCTCCTTCCACTTTTGATTAAACTTTCTTTTAAATGTGTTGTTTAGAGTGCGGAAATCTCTTCAGGTTTCCTTTGAGCAAAGAAAGCTATTTTGCATCTAATAGGGGTTTTATTATTATCCTAATCCTGATTCTGCACTAGTCATGCCCTGACTGCTTTAAAGAAACAAAATAAAAAATATTTCACTAGATATTTTCTGTTATTTTCTTGGATTCATTTTTGGAGCCAATAATTTAGCATTTACAAGAGATCAAGATTTTTTTTTTTAATATGCACAGTCAAAAGTAACACTGTAATTAAAGTTTCAGAAGACTTTTCATAATAAAGCCAACTAATTCCCAGATATAAAGCAACAGATTCAGTTTGGATTCCTTCACTAACGTTCTTCACTGATGAATAATATTCATTTATAGATCTCATGGGAACAGCAGTTGAAAATGGCTGAAGGCAGGCGTTTAAAGGGATGGTAAGAATCACTTACAGTGTTAGAAACACTGGTACAGAAACACGCTATTAACTGTCTGGACACAATTATTACAGTTTTACTGCCAGACAGATGGCACAGATGAATGACAAAGGTCCTGGCTTAGCTCCTGCTGTGACACAGCCTCTCCATGTGTCCTTGTCACCATCACTTGGAGATGAGCTCTGTGTGGTTCTGAGGTACCTGGTGGCTGTGGATCTGAAGCCACCAGGTATGGTGCTCAGTGCCCATACACTGCAGCAGGTGTGGGCATTAGCTTCTCCAGGACACATTCTTGTGGTGCTGCTCCACACCCGTGGTCCCTTCATTGGTCTGATGGCTGGCGGGCAATTTCCTAGCTGCAGAGCAGGTCATCGGCAGGGCTAAACCTTTGGAGGTGCCCACACTCAGTAGCAAGGCTTCTTGTTCCTTGGTTATTTTTTTTATGCAGAAAATCCAGTGTTTCCAAGGAGGCACAGAGATATTCCTTATGCCTTCCCAAAGGGAGGGGTAGACATGAAATTCTTCTCAGCTCCATGAGCACCTCTGAGCAATGCAGTGGCTGGCACAGGCAGGTGCCTCATGACTCCAGCGGGGGGCTGAGCTGCCCACGGGACATTTTCATCGCAGTGCACCAGGCAGCTCAGCACCCACGTCTACCCAGGCAGGGAGGGAGGAAATCAAACAGCAAGCGAGAAGCAGACCCTTGTTCCTTCCAGCACAGCCATGCTGGTGTTGATGGCTTTGGGCAGCAGCACTGTAGGCATGGAATCCCCTGTCTTCTGTGGGCTTTGATGCCTGTGCACTGGGGGAGGAAGGCTAAAAGCATGCAATGAACAAACAGAGCAAAATGAAGTGCTTCTAATTTAAATAGAAGCTGCCCTGAGGGTTGCCCCAGGCCATGGAGGAGGCAATGACAGAGACTGGATAACATCAGGGACTTCTGTTCAATCCATGCCGTGTTTTTCCACTTATTTTGGCTCTCTGAGCAGCACCAGGTGGCTTCATGCTGCTCGGTCTTGGCTTTGGATGCAGGAAAGTTGCAGTGATGGCTCTGGGCCTTGGCCGAGAGGGGCAAGCATCTTTTGCAGCACGCTGGCTTCTGCAAGCCCCCCCAGACTGTGCAGCCCTCACGGGGCTGTCCAAAGAGGGCCAGCCCCTGGCTCTAACCGACCCATAAGGACTGTCATGTGGCAAGAGTGGACCTAAAGCTTACAGTATGTTTGTATTCTGCTAGGAGAAAATAAATCAGGGAATGAACACAAAGTTTTTTGGTTGGTTTTTTTTTTTCCACTGGCCCTTTTTTCCTTTGCCATTTTACAGCAATGTGATATGAAGGAGGGGCACGGGGCTAATGAATTTCGACCTGTTTAGTCATAAAGATTTATACCTGTGGCTTAGAGCTAATATTGACCAATCAAATGTCTCCCCAAATCCTGCCCATTTTATAAAAGTTAATCATACCCTCATGGCAGCCTAGGTACAAAATAAATTTTGATTTACAACTGTAATAAAGTGATCGGTATTTTATGCTGATCATTAACAGTATTTCACACTGGAGAGCTGTAATATTAGAAAACAGTAAAATGGTGTGTATCACATAACGATATTATATAGGGACACCGCACAGAATACCAAGGGCTTATTGAATTTGTGTCTGAAGGGGACATTTGTTAAAAACATGACCATTGTAAGGGGGAAAAATGTGCATTATTTTCAGAAGTTTAGTCTGCCAACATGCAGTTGGTGCTAGTGTAACCTTTCTGACTTTGGTGCTATAAATGATGCTGATCCATGTGTTACTCTGCAGTGACCATGCAGAGGGCTGCATATAGAGATGTGATTCCTTTTTGGCCCATGGAACCTGCAGAGGATCTTGGTGTGGCAAGGCTTAGATGTGATTTTATTCTTGCAGCAGAGCTAAGGTTGTAAAAATATAAAATTGATAGCTTTTTTGTTGTTGTTGTTCACCTTGTTTCAAAAATTGTTTCCTGTGCTAGGGTTTAAAAACAAACAAGATTAACACTGGGAATATCTTCAGTATGTTTGTCGATATGGCCTCTGGCTTAATAAGTAAGACACAAGCACACAGTATATTTGTCCCAGAGAACAAATGTGATACGCATAATCCTGATACCTGAGGGTTCAAAGAGGCATTTGCTTCCTGAAATACACATGTGCACACATGTGTGCTTGTACAGCGCCCAGATCCTGATGAGGATAATCAGAGGAGAAACCTGATGGTGCATGGTCCAGCAAAAACATTGCAGAATTAGCCTTCAGAAGCAACTGTAGCTAACTGCACCGCTACCACTGCAGAAGCCTAATTGCCCTTTCATTAAAGTGCATTTAATATCATGCATTAAAATGTGCATGACAGCAGGATTGAATAAAAGTTTGGGAGGGCAATTTGCAGGCAGTGTGATTTTCTTGCTGTGTTGTTGTCTTGATAAGTAATATCTGAAACCTTCAACATTTTATGTGCAGGAACAAAGTGGCTGGCTTTTAAGGGGTGGCCACTTACAGAGGTGCCTGAAGGAAAGTGGAGTTTTTAGCAATCTCCTTACAACTGCTTGTATGCTCATCCCACTGGAAATACCACCTGGGGTGTGTCTATTTTGGGCTATTATTTTAGTGTCTGAAATTTCATCTGAGTTGGTACCTTTTGTATGGTTCACTGCAGAAAGGCGAGGTGTGACAAAAGCACTGCACCTCAGCTCACGATTTATATCGCTGGGTACAAGGCAGCTGCTGTTCAAAGATGGGACTTCTGCATACAGCTTTCACTCACTGTTACCATTGGAATTACATTCACTTCCTGAAGCATTTGCAGATGCGGGAATCGTCAATGTGACCAGCAGGTCACAAATAAGGTTCATTTCTATCGTATTTTAACTCCTGGGAACCATAAATGAATCAAGAACTCTCCTCCCAGCTCACTCCTCTCCCCTATCATATGTGAAATTGTATAAGCACTGAAAAACAATGCAATTTCCATCAGTAAATCCAAATCAATTTTAGGCCAGAGCCACTAAAATAAGTCAATCTGTGGCAAGTCAAGTTATCCAGACTTGGCGAAAAAATCCAAATAATACAGAAAACCCCAGACATGACGCAAACATTCAAAGCAGTATGGATCCACTCAGACAGTGGCCATTGTGCACGTGGGTTAAACCTTCCAGGCTTTCAAATGCCTGTCTTTAACCTCCTTAGCTGCTTATTGCTCCTATGTTTCAGGATTTGCTCCATCACATTGCCTTGAGCTTTGCTTCTCCCACTGTGTGTTCAGAGCCTAAGTAACATGGTTTTGCTTACCTATGTTTCAACAGCTACATGGAGTGGGAGAAACAAAAACCAGAAAACCTACCAGTTATTTGGCTGATCATTGTACAGAAATAAAGAGAGGAGACGGGCATCTGAAGGCATTATTTATCTTTTTAATCATAATTGTTATTGAGTTCCGATTCCTTGGATGGAAGGAAAAAAAAAACAGGAGTCTTGAATTAATGGTGAAAAGCTTGGAAACGGAGAGAGTTGACAAAGCAGTGTAACAGCCTGCCGCTCCCCGAATGGCAGCTGATAATGAGCTCACAAACTTGTGACTTGCGAGAGCTCAACCGTGAAGGGGGAATGTAAAAACTGCTTTTATGAGTTTTAAAACACTCATAACTTTATTAAGCTCCCCTTTTCACTAGTAAAATAAGTTTAATTGCCCTTCATGGCTGAGGAATTATGTTTATTCTAAAGTGATTCATTTTTGTCTCTTGTTGAAGGGATTCTTTTCTTTTGCCTTTTCTTGTGCATCTATCAGTTGTTAGCATGGCAATGAAAAGAGGGGAGGAGAAGGCTGTCACCAAAGCCCTGGCAAACCACTGATGCTTAATTCCTTGTTTCCACTTGATGGTTTTATACTGTGCCAGTTTTTCCAATGGCATGAAGGGAGTAAGCTCCTCTGTTCCCTTTGACAGTCAGTGAAAGCTGGGAGCCTCATAAACATTTCACTATGACAAGCTCTATAATTAAAAATAATTATAACGATAAGCATTCAGCAGCAACCAGTCTTCAAACTGTTTGTGAATGTTTGGTTTTAGAAATAGTATCTTGTGACAGTCACAGTCCTTGCTGTGCTAGTTGGATGCTCAGAAAATGAGGTTTGGTCGATGTGCAGTCATCCTGGAAGTCCATGATTTTGATCCATGATTACACACGTGCATGTTATGTAGTACAGGGTTTCCCAGATATCATGTTGTCTGAAGGACCACTGCATCAGCTTGTTTTGGAAGAGTTTCTTGGATCTCAGAATCTGCTTGTCAATGTTCAGCCAGACTTCACGAAATGAAGCTTGAGGGGCTCTCTTTCTTCTTCCTGAAGGTGGTCTTCAAGGAGGGAGAGCAACTATTGGACCAACAACTCCAAACTAAACACTGTCCTCATGATTAAGATGGCTAGTTTCATTAATAATAGTTTGTTTCTATACTTTTAATATTAGCTACCCACATTTGGAACTTCGTACTCTGTCAAGTGTCAAGATCTTACAATAAACAAGGCTGACCATGAGAAGGGACAGAACCTGTCTGCGGAATCACCTAGGAACTCCACCATGGAGCGAAGTGCCTCTGTGCTGGTTCCTGGGAAAACACTTGGAAGAGGAAGTTTTGTCATTCCCAAATTTGTACCATAGTTTTCTGGATACTTTGACATGATGTACAGATAGTACAGCATAGCACAGAATAACTCTGAGAAAGCTGGAATACAGAACTGAAAAGCAGGAATGAGTTGGGAAGCTTAATTCCAGGGTAAGAAAAGGAATAGACAGAAGGTGGAGAGAAAAACACTGAAGCAAGGGGAGCATTTGTTAAGAACCTGGAAGCCAAAAATGGGGATATTTTATGATTGCAGTGCCACTGTCTCCTGGTTGCTTGGCTCCCTTTCTAGCTAACCAGCTTGTTTTGTCCCAGACATCTAATTTCCCATTCACACAGTTTGTCTCATCCCTTTCACGTTTTTTATTAGTGGTGATAGAAAAGCCCAGCTCTTTTTCTTTCTGTATTTTGACAAGATTCAATAACCTCTTTGGTAAATGAACAGACTGGTCATCGGCTAAACCATCGTTTTTTAAGTGAGCCTAGCTTTTGGAGCAAGACATACTTAAAGTCATAGATTTCAAGTTTGGTGCAAAATACCTTTGTTTTGGCAGCAGCAGTGACTCTGGACAGGCAGGGAAGTTTTGATTCACTGGGTGTAAGGATCGTATGTGGCTGTAACATTGTAATCTAGTTACTTACTCCAGCAGAATTTACAACTGAGCAAAGGGGTCTTGCTGACCGAGGTCTGCCATAGAAATGCACACGAGTGCACGCTCTTGCATGCAGTTGTTTCCAGAAAGTCAGGCTGGTCCCTAGCTCCCATTGGATAACAAAGATTCAGAGGTTTTCCAATTTCCCCTACAATTTTTTACAACTATACTGTTTCTAGTCCTGAAAATGAGCATGATATTTCCCCTCCCCATTGTCCTACACCGTGAGGCAAGACCAAGGTTTTATAAGATGTGCCTGAGATGGGGACATTCCCAGGGGTTCCTTTGGGAATTTCATGGACTCATGGCAGTGTGACTCCTTTCTTCAGAACCGAGACAACAAGAAAAGCAGCCAGTTTAGTACTCACAGGTTCAGCCAAGATGTTTAAATGCTCTTATGGCTTCTTTTTTACTAATGAATAGTGTAGGTGCCACCTAAACTAACACTACACTTCTGCAGTCTGCAAGTGAGTGACTCTGCTAAGGTGTTTTCTTCAGTTCGTGGAGAGAAGCAAACATTTTAAAGTCATGATTGAAATTGTCTTTAGGATGAGATGAAATAGATCTTAACTTCTCTAAAAATTTCCTGGCTGAGTTTCCAACAGCCACGCAGGGAGCCCAGGGCAACTACCAACCCCTGTACAGAAGTCAGATTGTATGTGTCTAAATTCTGTTAGGTTAATTCCACAGTAATGATCACAGTGAGTAAGTATTCCAGTCAACAAGGAGCCCTGAAATTAACTTTTTTGGCTGTCCTTCTGTCCTTCATAATGCATGGTGAAAAGTATTTTCTTTTATTTTAAAGTTGTGACTTTAACCTGGAAATTCAGATGAGTCCTGACAGTTGTAACCATGCAATACAGTTGTAGCCATGCAAACAACAATCTTGCTTGCAAGATTAATCAAGAAACTGGGGTTTTGCTTTTAAATATGTTTCCTTTCTGCTTCTTTAGAGTGCTTATTCTGCACTGTAAGGTGAAATGTGTTAGGTTAACTGCATTAAGAAAAGAAAATGGAGATTTGTGTTTGCAGGATCTATCTAAATACCATCTCACCTTTGATGTTACAGTCTAATGGGATTTGAATAATGTACTGGTATGTAACCTCTGTAAACAGATTGAATCTGAATTATTTCTATGAAGGATTCAAGGACATTACTTTCGTACTTGCTGCTATTCCCTCTTGTCCAACTGGTCTACAGCTGGTGAAGAAAACACTCCTACTCTTAAGACTGCTGCAGAAAGCATTTCCTAGAAGAGGACACAATATTATAAGCGGAACTCTACTCTGAACTGATAGAATTTGCAACAAAGCACTGCATCTCACAAACCCATGATAAATTTTCCTATACACTGTATGACATATTTAGCTCCTTGATTAGGTAATTTGCTGTAGTAGAAATCAGTTTTATGTGTTCAGATATGAATGAGTCTCACTTACTTTCCATCATCTAACTGTTGCATCAACAAGATGTTTGATAAAAACTGATTTATTTGATATTTTTTGAAAAAGATAATGCTCCCATGGGGTATCAAAACTCTGGAACTGTGTCTGGTTGCTGCCTAGATAGTGTCAGGAGCCTGAGTTGCAAGCAACCTTGCAAGAGCATCTCCAGCTGGATTATATGAGACTCCCCAAAGTGCAGTTCTTAAATCCAGCTCCTACATGACCACTACAGCAAATGCATCATTCGTAGTTATTGGTTATCTTAAACTACAAACATTTCCTGTCTTAGTAAAAACATACAACAGTACAGAATAACAAAACCCTGTCCTTTGTGACCCTTTCTGTATCTGCAAGAGAAGTTTCTATGGTCTATTTTCTTATCTATGTAGAATTTGATCAATTTTGCAGTGAGAACTACCTTAGAGATTCTCCATCTAGGGTATTAAACAACATGTCAAAATGTACAAATTGCTCTGAAACATAAAAATATTTTTTTGCACAGGCACAGCCCTGACTCCCTGCTGCACCACAGCTGCTGCTGCAGGACAAACACTGACTTCCATAGCTCTTGCTCAAACATAGGTGTCTACCCAGGCCTCCTGACCAGTGAACAAACCAAAATAGTCCACTGGGCTCTAAGCCACTATTTAGTTGTGCCATTTCTTCCCAATGACTAGGTAGTAAGCTTGCTTCCAGCTTGGGTGTTCCGAGTGGATGCTAAAGCTAGATTGGGTGAATCCAGGCTTTAGCTCCTTCGCTGCCTGTGGATGGTCTCTCCCCACTTAGCACAGCAGCTCCTGCAGAAGTAGTTATGGGCACATCACTGTAAGGTATTCTACCAGACCGCAGCAGCTCCTGCAGAAGTAGTTATGGGTACATCACAGTAAGGTATTCTACCAGACTGCAAACTCTTTCTGGCTCCCATTCCCATGCTGTATGGTGACACAGTTGAACCAAGACACACCCTGTAATAAAAAGAATTGAAGTTGAGGTAGAAAGTATGTATGCTTAACATTCAATAGCACCTTGAATCAGCCACAAACATCGAATAGTTAAACAAAAATTCCTCTCACACCCCTAGGAGTTTCCAAGCAGGAGTGAAAGTTCATCTCTGGGGCCAGATTTCTGGCTGCTTCTGGTAATGCTGGCAAAGGCAAAGGTAAAAGGTGGCAGTTACTCTCCAGCCAGCGACTGTATGGACCTTTTCACAGCTGACAAGACAGCAAGAAGAGCCAGGAAGAAAGTAAGAGGGTAAATCAATCCTGCAGGTTCATGCAGAGTCACATCACCACCAGATGGAGCAAACCACAGCATCAGGGTAGGTGGAGAAACTCATGATTCTTGACTGCACTGAACGGCTGAAAGCGTGTGTCTTCTGTCCCCTCTGTATAATTCTGGGCTAATGACACATTGTTGTATTGCTGCTTTCTGTGGGCTCCAGGTACTGAGCTACAAATTTCAAAGCCCGGAGTTTTGGTAACAGCATTGGGTAGATGTCATTAATTTTGCAAAACCAGTCTCAAAAATCATTGTGACATTCTAGATAGAGTATTTCTTCTTCAACTTACACACACACTATGCTTTAGAGAGCAAGGAGACAGTTCCAGACAGAGTTATAGCCAGAAAACCCTAATCAATGAGTAACACAAGGAGGAAGAGGCAAAGGGTAAGTTTACCACTGACTAAACCTTTCTTTCTTTTCATGTAGCTGTTCCTGTTTGCTCTGTCTTTCGCCGCTGCTTTACTTCCACATTTGAAGTTTTTGCACATCACCACTAGGCTGGACTGTTCATACTAACAGTTTATCGGCATTATTGGTTCACAGTATTAAAAGCTCCCTTAGACCATGAAATTTTAATAAAGTGAAATATATTCATTCTTGTGAAAAAGCAGATGTAGGGAAAATGAATTGATCAGGAATGTCTGATAATCAATTTCCTCTGGTAAGCACACAAAATAATTATTCACCCAGAGCCCTCTGTTTAATTTGTCTCCTCTGCTCATGCATCTTATAGACAATCCATCAGCATTTTCCTGCTTCCACCAGAAGTAAAATGATATCTTAACAACACAGCTTTCAGATAGGGATTGTTCAAGTATTATGTGCAAAGTATATCATCAAAGCAGTCTCCTCCTGAAAAATGTTCTTCAAAATCTTTAACCAAGTCCACAAAATAAAGATTTGTCAGGCTGAGAGCATTCATTACAGATGGAGGCTTAAAAATAACAGCATCATTCAAACTAAGTAGTGGCTGTTCGAAATGTCATGGTCTCTTTTGTAATGGGTGTTCAAGATTTAGTGGTGGCACCAGCAAACGGAGGTCAACAAAGCCTCTGATCCGATCTCTGGTCAGTTTGCTACTGCCTTGGGAATCCCTCTTCAGAAAACAAACTGAAAATAAGTTGATAGAAATAGCATGTTTATTATTGATCACAAGTTTATAGTAACAGCATGTTAGTTATTGAACCTTTGGACTCTCCGTTAGAACTGGTGGTCTCAGTAAGGGATATGGTTCCTTACAGTGTCAGGCACTGTATAGTAGGCAGAAACATTGTCCTGTCCCCAGAGACCTTCCACATGTGACACAAGTCTGCATAGGGGGTGATTCTCACCAAATGTGGGTGTCTGGAGCCATGAGGAGACCATGACATCCATTACAGTCATTGGGCAATAGGTGCTTTCAGAGTGAGTCATCTGAAAGAAAGGTCTAACTACGTCCTGCCTGTTCCTGCCCATCCACACTGACTGCAGGGGTGACTGGTTGAGATGGAATTGTCCACTCTGCAGGCATCCCAGGTTAAGCAAGGTCATCCCACCCCAGCGGCCAGCCCAAGGGAGTCAGTGAGATGAATGCAAGTCTCATCCATGGTAACCCCAGCACGGCTATCCCAGCACGGCAGAGACAAAGATGATCAGTTCTCTTGTTCACAAGTGCAATAGATCCTAAAGAAAGCAGTGATTACAGCTAAAAATAATCACTATCTCCGCTGTGATGCCCTGGAAGATTAAGATATTTCCTGAATGGCCTACAATAGATGCCCAGGGCGTTGAAGAGGAATCAGTCTTAAAATCTGCGCTCAGCCAGCAGTTCTGGTACAGGCTCTCCTTGGGTGTAGGTCAAAAACCCAGCACCACACTTAACAGTTCCTCTGAGGAAAACTCGTGGAGGAGATAGCAGCCTCAGCACTAGGGGTGGCACCCCTGCCCAAAGCATCTAGGTGCCACCCTCCTCTTCTGTTGAAGACACACGCTACTGTACATCAGCCAGCCTGATCGGAGAAAGGGATGCGTGTGGCTCCTCACTTGCTTTTCTCAAGGAGCAATGCAACAATTACCCAAATCACACTTTTAGGGCACCTGCCCTGCAGGAGCATTTCTAAGCTATGAAAACAGAGTTCAGAGAGAAACCTGTGGAAAGTGTCTCAAACTAATAAATTCCTGCTGGGAAGAAGGAGTAGGGTGTTTGGCTCTGGGCGTGCTGGGCTGCATATTCAGGATTGATTGCTCAGCTGAGCCCCATACTGGAGAGCTTTCTCATTTCCCTTCTGGCAAACATTAACTTCCTTTGCTTTCCTGCTACATTCACTAATCCTACAGGCAAATATTTTGCTGACAACAACAGTATTTTTCATGTTAAACTATTCCACTTGTGTGCAAATCTGGCCTTGCGAGGTGCTAAGACCTCTCTGCTCTCTCCAGAAATGAGTCAGGATGCAGAGAAGCTAACGGTTTGCTAAAGGATCATAAGATCTTCCACAGTCGTGCTCACTGCAAGCAAGTAAAATGGAGCATCCAGTTGGCAAACCTGCTAAGCAAATATCGATGCTTATAAGAAAAGTGGAGCTGGACTACATGATGGCTGTGATATAGCTGTTCTCATCTGCGAGGATAATTAGGAATTGAATACATTATATAACATCTACTCAATGAGCTTGTAAATATTGCACATGCTGGGCTAAGGAAAGAATCTATAAACTTACAAGGACACCCTGCTCTTCAGGTAGCACTGGTGGCTCTAGAAATATGTTTTCTTAGAGGCATCTTTTAATGTTTTTTCATAGCTCCCCACTAGAGAGAAAATCATTGCATTTCTTACCCTGTAGCATTTCTCTGTCTGCTCTCAAAGTATGGTCAAGCTCATCAGACCAGTGGCATCAAGTTAAAGATGGATTAAGATATTACGAGACTGCTAGAACTGGGAGTAGAGTAAAGCGTTTCTCTAATCCAATCTAAACCCTATCATTTCTTCATAGGAAGAGTGATACAGGACCTGGCCTGAGCACCCTGCTGCACTAGTTTCTTTCTGCATGGGGAAATCAACAAGAAATGAACTTTCTGAGACCATCAGAAAAAGCTGTGAATGGGATTCTCAGATGTTTATTTGCACCTTAAAGTAGCCAGAGTAGATATAATTAGAAGTAAGGCACAGACTTGGCCTGTATCCAACCAGCTTCAAAAACTGTTGTGGATCAATAGGAAAAATTACTTCATACAATTCTTTTTTGTTCTTTGAATATTCTTTTAAAATACAGAACTTGCGGGGAAAAAATGGAAAACCAGGATTACTAGGGTAATATAAAATGTCTTGTTGAAAAACTGTCAAGGCAATTAATGGGCTGAAACTTTGTTTTAAAGGTTGGGTTTTTTAACAACTTCTGGATACTTCTTTTCAAGTTTGACCCACATTTGAAGAAAAATTCTGTTTTACCAAACCAGTATTTGAGGCAAAGCAAGTGATTTAGCTTCCTAAAATGCACCCATTGCCTTTTACTTCACCGATGAACACATAGGGTTTGCCGAGGATAAGTGAACAGAGGACTTTGATGTTCAGACAGAAAAAAAATAATTCCCTCCACACACACCCCTGGGTGCCACTGAGAAAGACAGAAAAGTGCTGCCAAGGACTTTCCAGCACTGCTGGTTTTGGAAACCTATAGGCAGCAGTTGCAAGCTTCCTAAATTATGTATGGGCACTACACAAACTGCTGCCTTCCCACTCATAGCAAATGAGACCTTCAGAGGTCAGCTGCTCAGAAACATCAACATATCATCGCTGAAAGGTGTCTGCACAGCTTCTTCGTAACAACCTGAAAAGGTGGAAATGCTGGGCCCTCCTAGTGCCTCAGTAACTTTAGTTTTTCCTAATGCTTAACATGAGTCTCTGTTCTGGCAGCCCAATGCCGTTTCTTTCCCTCCTGCCCACAAGGAATAGGGTGAGCTGTTCATCCCTTGCTGCTTAGAACATTTTTTTGCATCTCTGAAGGCTGTTACTGTCCCTCATCTGTAACTAAACAACTTCATTTAACCCCTCAAATCTTTCACAGGTGGTCCATGTTACTACTGGAGCACTCTGGACCGAATGAAGCAGTTGAGCTGAATCGGTACTTTTCCTGCAAGGAACTACATATCACCTATGCCACCATTCCGAAGCATCCCAACCGATAACTAATTCCATGATCCTCTAATATGCATTTGCCATAGCACCTACTCATATCTCCAAATTCTTTGCCGCAGCGCTGTTACCCATGCCAGCACTCCTTAGCCAGTGCTTTGTGCAGCTGATTGTTTCCACCCAGCTGGAACCAGGCACTTGTCTTCACTGAACTGCTGCATCTAATGCATTTTTATAAATAAATAATCTCCAATAGCATCCCCTTTGCATCTCCTACAGGAACCAGGCACAAGTCCTGCCATAAACAGTGAGCAAAGACACGTTTATAGAGTTTTCTTTTTTTTTCTTTTTTTTTTTTCTTTTTTCTTTTTTTTTTTTTTTGTGCTATTCTATGCCAAAAGGACAGGAATTAACTGACATCAAAGCACCATCAATTCCTGAGAACTTACATTTCGTCCAGGCATTTTCTGCAGTTTGGGAGTGTGCAGGTAACTTTGACTCTGCCACAGGGTCACACATATGAAATCTGTGGTGGATGAGTTTAATATTGAAGGAAGCAGGACTGAATGTGTTATTATTCAGGTTTGCAACACAGGTAGCTTGCACCTAACCCAGGGAGAGGCCTGGGTACATGTTACCCTGGAGTGAAACATCACTCGTGGGAGATGTTTCAGTAAAAGCTGCCATCCCACCTGCTTCGGTTCACCTGGAGAAATATTTCCCTGGAATTTCAGTCCCCAAGAGCTTCCCTAGTGCATTCCTGTACACAGAGATTAGGAGATAATAAGCTGTTATTAGGGACACAGGGAGTACATAAGTGATTTGTAGTCTGATGGGCTTTTACTGTCTGAAAGAAAACACGTCTTAAAAAAAAAAAAAAGATAAAATATAATCCTTGCAGAATGATGACAGTAATTTGGGATGAGTCACTTAGCCAGTTTAAATTTCAAAGGTAGCATAAATGAGGTGCCTGAATCCAAGTGTTCGTGCCTGTTGGCTGCTTTACTATCAAACCATTTCACTCACCTGAGCAGCAGGAGGCATGTTTCTACACTCACATCACGTGCTCCACTCAGTGGGAGGAAAGGCAAAACCTTCCCAATCTCAAAGACGCTGCTCACCATGATGTACCAGACTATGTAAATCATTTGGGGGCTTTCCATCTACGATCAGCTTCTATGAGGAACCCAGTACTCTTCTGATTCCTGTACTCACAGTTCAAAAAGACCTTTTGCTCGCCCCTGCCTGCAACCCCCATGCTGAGCAGCACAGCTAGCACCCCGTCAGTTTTAAGTTCAAGACACCACTCCAGATGGATGGCAAGATTAGGGCCTGCGTGGAGTTTCCTTGGTGGTAGTACCTAGGGGACCAAATCATGAATCAAAGTCTTATTGTGGTAGATGATACCCAAACACAGATATTACAACTTAAGACAGGCACAGTGCTTTAAAAGCCTGGTATTTCACATGTAGGTGCTGAGGCAGTTAAACACGACCTCTAATGCGTTACAAAAGGAACAGGAATGAAGTGTTGTGTTGCCACAGCAAACCATCCAGGTTTATGTAGAGATGATTTGATACACATAAATCTGCACACACTTTTTAAAAATGAAGTCAGTTCATATAATTCCTAGTAAGACCAGCAGTATCATCCAACCAGAGCTCCCACCTGTTTAAAAAAAAATACAGAAAAAAAAAAATACAAGTTAAGCCATGAAGATCAAGTCTGAATAATATGTATGCAACAAAATAGATTTGTAGTGTTATTTTTTCAGCACTATTCTAAGTTATTTATTACAATTGGCAAAGTTTGTAGGGAGAAGGTAGCATCTTTGATAGCACTTTGAAACAACAAACAGATTTCAGGCTCAAAAGCTCTTTGCTGGGCCAGGAATAGGCACACCAAACTTCAAAACTGAGGATGAGCCAAGAACAAAGGGTGGAATTTAACTAGGTTGTCTTAATCAGGGGGGAAAACAGTAAAAAAGTTTGGTACCTGTGGTATAGAAGAAAGGATTTTACAAAGTGAAAGGTGACATGGCAGTATCTTCTACTGGAAAGAGACAGACAGGGCGGGATAAAGGAGGGAGTGAGAATTTATAGCTGAAGGCACTTGGGTGGTTTTGCGGGGAAGTGAGTTGGAGTGGTGGTGAAAGGGAAGAATTATTACGTGCCATAAATGTTTTTCTCTGTTGATGCTGTGACTTTTTCTTATCATGAGTAATGTCTTTTGATTGTCACCTTTGGAAAGTGTTTTGTAGCTTTCTTTTGAGGATCAAGACTGAGAGAGTGGAAATTGAGTGGTTGTGTTGTAAAAGTTGGTTGTCTACTAATAGCTGGGTGGGTTTGCCCTTTTGCTTTGGCTGTGAAACTTTTTGTCTGATTCATGGGGGTTGTTTCATCCATAAAATTTCTATGAGAACATTGGGTAGTCAGTGAAGTATATTACATTTTGAGAGGAGCAGGTGTAGGATTGAGGGATGTTTTTAAGATTGGGAATATATTGACAATTTTCATGCACATTATTCAAGGAATAATCTGATTCTACTTGGTACATGTTCTGTGGTGGTGCAGCTTAAGGTTTGGGAAGCAAGCTTCTCAGAAAACTGTAAAAGTTGCATCATATTTTACTGTCTTTGTTGAAAATATTTGCCGGGCAAGCAGCCTCTTTACACTGTCAAGGTGGGTATGGTTCACCTAAAAGCAGGTGTGGTGGTGTTGAAAACCTGACACCCTATTATATCTTTTTGGTATGTTTTGGATGACTGGTGGTTTTGTGTAGGTGGGTATGCTGGCTTGAACATTTTTATATAACATAGTTTTTTGGTTACCATTTTTATGCTGGCCATGGTTTGCTGGACCTTGATACTGCTAGAGGCACTGTTCAAGAAATAGTCTGATGGAGGACTGAAGTGTGCTACATATATCACAGAAACCAGTGAGGGAATCCAAGCTTTCAGCCCAAACTATAAAGATGCCATCTGTGTTTCTCAGGTAAAATGCTGGTTAAAGTTGTCTTCAAACTATGGTTTTTTAAACTTCTTAAGTATTGAATGATGAAGTAGTGCGGAGTCACTTTGGTGCCTGCTTCTGTTCATACAGGCTGGAGGGATGGTGTTGGTGAGGGCTATGAGCAAGATTAACTTGGCAATATATTTAGGACAGCCTATAGGTTGGCCTCATTCTGACAGGTCCTCAGCAGAGGCTGTAGGCACGCAGGACAGGCTGCGCTGCACCGAGGGTGCAATACCAGCGGGCATCCTTCATGGAATGCTAGCAACAAGGTAGTTTAAGCTGTACCTTCAACTTCAATTAGCTTTGAAGGTGAGAGATTTTGCTTTGGGCTGGAAGAAGGACTTATTTACCTAAAAGATTCCCTATTTTGGACAGTGGTGACAACTGATCCAGAAAACTATTTTACCTCTTTCCACATAATTCGCTTTACTTACACCCTTGGCCTATCAAGCTTCAAAGCTTACTAAATATTTCCATGACTTTTCAAAGCAGTGCTGTCAGCTTCAGCTGCCACCTGGACCAAGATCCCTGAGCCCTGCCTGGCCACACAACATAGGAGGCAGCTGCAGGGCAGTGGCCTCCTCCCACCAGTGGTCCAGCCACTGCTAATGTTGCATCTCTTCTGATCACGGAGGCAGTTGCTTCTCCTGCTGCTCACTCTATCTGTCGCTCCATCCAAGCGCCCCCAAGGTCCTGCAATGACTGCACTGGAAGATGTATAAGCTGTTAAAAAAACAATAACAATTTAATCTAAAGCCCACTACACATAGCTGCATGCAAGCCAAGGACACTGATTGAATATATCAAGAGGAGCCAGGGCCTGGATTTCTGACAGCCATGTAATGAATTGCGATTAACTATGCAGTCACCATTCACAGAAGAATTATAGAGCAGAGAAGGAAAAGCAAATGGAACATCTGACAGCAAAATAATTATTTAGATCCCACTGTCAGAGTGCTTAGGCAGACACATAGTGGCTCAGTGAGGGAGATGCAAAGGGTGGGCAGGGGAGGCAAAGAAAGAAAGGGAAAACCAGGCTGATGTGGGGGGTAAGAGGCAGATGAGAGGCAGCGCTCAGTCGTCGGGTTTCTGTGGGAAAGGAGAGGGTGATGTGATTTATTTGGGAAATGTGGGAGGCTCATGCCAGCGATGCTCTGGCAGGGAGGGAGCAGTGCAGGTTTGTGCTCCCTGCCCACCATTAAGTGCAGCGCCCACAGAGAGCCCTACAACATGCAGTGGGCTGGGAGAGCACCAGTTTGCAAACACAGCCAGCTCCTTCCCTGTACAAACCTCCACAGCTTTACTGCCTGCCTCCAGGGAGGGCTGAGCTCACTGGCACAGGCAGGGAAAGCCCTCTCATGCCTAAGGTTACCCTCCTGCACCAGCCCCTTTAAGCCCTCTGGGCTCAACAGCAGCATCCTGAGGCATCCAGGTGGGCATCAAAAGCCCAGTCCTGCAGCTAGCAGTGGTGATGTTCCACCCACCAACAGATGTGGGCTCAGAGTCTGTCCCTGAGCACTGGATTCACTGTTCTCAGTGCACAGCCACCAGCACCTGCCAAACCACAGAACAGACCAGCAGGACATGAAACTAAGGAGCAAAATCAACTTTAAAAATGGTGTAAGCCCAGAGTTGGAATGGCATGACGGTATCAGAAATTGTTTTAGAGAGTGGGGAAAATATAAGCAAATCAAGAATGTGGTACTGCAAAGAGAACAAAAACTTGGAAGTACAGAAACGTGCCAAAGCTTAAAAAGGCACAGGCAGAAAGTAACAGAATAAAAGCACAGAGAAGAATGCATTATAATAAAGAAAGAAACTCACTGGTAATATAATAGTGGACATGAGAGGAAAAAGAAAGGATAGCTGAATCTGGAAGAGAACCGCATGTAGGAAAAGAGAGAATCTGATTAACACACTGCTGCAAGTTTCCTTTGAAATGGGAAAGGCACAGACTGAATATTGCAAAAGATACAAATTACAGGGAGGCAAAAGGATACTGCAGAACACACGTCTGTGGAGGCTGAATCACAGACAAGAGCAAAACTGGACCAGGGAGGGGAAAAGGCAAAAATTATAGGCAAGGACAATAGGGTTTTGTGCTAAGTACTAAGCAGGAAATTACACACAAAGAATGCAATTCTAGGAAAAATAGCAGCTGTACAACACAATACAGTGATGAAACAATGCTTATAACAATGAAAAGTCACTTATGAGGAGAAATTGTGTCCACCAAAACAATGATGACAATAAAGGGATTAACAATATGGGAACAACTGAAGATGAAAATATTTGGATTAGAGAAAGGGTAACGATGGCACAGAAATCAGTGACAAGTCACAAGCTGACTTTCACAGTATTTCTTTGCATCTTGTATGGAAGAATTGCTTACAACAGATGCCTTTCCCTGCACCTCTAGGAAGGCAGAGATTTCTTTCAAGCTTGTTATTGTTATCATTTCTGTTATTGCTGGCATTATAGGAGGCCTAATGACCTCATCCATGGGTCACAGCTCCATCTGTACTATGCACAGTACAAACATTCAGGAAAAATTTATGATTTATGGCCCAGCAGAAGGAGCCTAAGACGATCAGCAGGAGAAGCAATAGGCTGGTAAATTCTCAGGTCACTCAGTGGTGAATTTCTTGGAAGTGCCACAGAAAAAAAGTGGTCAGTGCAGCAAACTGGTCTGGACACCACATTAGTTAGGCCCAAGGTTAGCACAACCACTGGACTATTGGGTAAGTCATTTGCCTATTTATTTTTTGCACAGACTGACACTTACTGGTGAGCAAAGGACCCATGCAACCACTGATTGCAAAGAATTTGAGATTGCTACTGAAGCACCCCAAGCAAAGCACTCACTCTCACACTCTCTTTCTTTCTTTCTCTCTCTCTTCCCTCTGCTTCTTCCAGGTCTCCTTTCATTGGACACTCCCCTTCCCTCCCCCTTAGAGCTATTTAACTACTTAGCAAGAACCAGCCACACCTGCACTTTCTCCACGTCAGCCAACCCACCACCCCTGAAGCCAGCCCCCAGCTGTATATTGTTAATTAACCTGCCTTCATTCCTCTACAATTCCTCTACAGTCAGCCTGGTACGCTAAAGCCTTATCATCCAAAGTCCAGAGACCAGGCAGCAAAGGGATTTACAAAATCTCTGACTACAGACAGGTGGCCTCTCAGATGTTCTCTTCTGGAAGGCATGGAGTACATCTCTGAGGAGCATCAGCAATCCTTGGAGGTCAACAGGAGCAGAAGGGGATGCTCTCCTCCTCACAGACTTAGTCCCAGACTGCAGTCAATCATCCCTGTGACTGGCATGGTTCATCTGGCCTGTCAAGCTGCTTCTGGTTTTCAGGAAATTGTAGCACTTCAACAAAAATGAAGAACAGAAGTCATGTCACATTGTTCCAGGGCTGGGTGTTGTGTTAGCATTATGTTTCATGCTATTGAGGATTTTCTCTGACAGCTTCCTTCATGCTGCTGGCTCCTATGCTCCTCTTAAATGTCTGGGAAAGGTCTTCACTTGCACTGCCAGACAGAGCCTTCAGTGACAGAAATACAGTAGTCTGCTATTAGTGCCAGTGTACTGCACTTACTGAGCTTTGAACTCAGACCCTGGCAACTTCCTTCCATCACCTCCACAACTGCAGCGAGGTGTCCAGATAAATCGCTGTCTGTAGACTTCCAGACAGTGCACCGCACCCAGCCCCCAGCCAAAGAGGAGAAAGCAGTCCACATGCTGTGCTTTGGGCATGTTATCAGTCAGAAGACTTCCATGAGTGCTGAGTACATTTTATTTTCCTATGCAAACTGCTCGTTCTGCAAAGCCTCACACCTCCCAGGGGCTGCAGAGGTGACTGGGAGGACCATCAGCATCAGTGAAAGAAGCACAGGAAATATTCTCAACTGGGAAAACTCAGAGTCTTTTGGACTTGTTTAATTAGGTTTCCAGCATCATTTAAACATCCTGAATGCCCTCCCCTTCCCAAATAATAAGGAAACTGGATTAGTGTTTTGACCTAATTAACATACAGCATTGTTTAGACAAGAGCAATCTTGGTAAAAAGAATAACCCGATCTTAGCACAGGTGGAGGTCATGATGTTCAGAGAAAATGCTGTGAGTGCCAAGGCTAATTCTAAGGGAAAAGGTGAAATGTGAAGGAGGACCTTTAAGTGAATAGCAATCCAAGTTAAGCAGGTTTTAATGAAAGGGAAGAAATAGCTGTGTACTGCTGCTAGTGCACCAGCTTTTCAGCCAATAAAAGAGTTTGATGAATGTGTCTGTTCATTTCTTTATTAGTTTTGCACTTGACATCTGTGACCCAGATTCTCTGTATCAGGCAGTGGATTTAGCTGACTAAATGGAGATGTCTGTAGCTGAGCTAGTTACTGTAGGCTCCCTTTCAAGTCGATGGAGAACCAGTGAATAGGGACAGAGGTGGGGGGAAAAGCATCGTACTGAGAGAGACATCTAAAATAGGTCAGATGACCTCCACTCTTAAAACTGTCTTTTTCTATCCATTGACAACAAAGAGTCCCATAGAGACAGATTTTCCTGATAAGTCTGAATGGGGAAAGTTATTTTGATTTCTGTGTGATTACACTTTGGTCTTACAAAGTCCTTTTTATTCACAAACCCTCTTTTTCTGGAGTCACCTTTAGCCATTAACTGAAATAATAAACGAAGGGGATATGGTGCTGCAGTTCCTGACATAGACTCAAACGGGAAAGCAATCTCCCTGAGGCGTATTAGCGTAGCCCAGGAGTAGCCTGTGGTCTTTAGATGCAAAGGCCTGAAGATGTGGAAGCCATAGGGCAAAATTCTGATTTCGAGCCATACAACCCCTTTCCTGCATTTGTGGACTCCAGACAAGCGTGTCCTTGTGGCCAAGGAAAGAAACCTGTCCATAACGAGTCTCAGCATCCAGTCTGTCTTCATAGGAACACCAAGCATCCGTAGGTGTTAGTAAGCGTGAAAACCTAACACCAGCCCTTCAAAATTTGGCATAATCCACATGACTTCTACACTCTATACCTCCTTGCGTATTCAGGTGCCTGTCTGTCTTATGGAGTACTAAACTGAGCTTTGTGTGTCTCAGCACTTGCCACTGCAGGTCCTGTAGGACAGATGCCATTCCCACACCTGGCTTGCCCAGGACTCACATTGTGGACACAAACCCACACTCAGCTGTGGAGCCCAGGCATGATGAGTTAAGCACATGTATATTCACGCAGTCTACACAAACGCTGCTGCATTCCAAAGCTTTAATTTTACCTCTCCCCTCTTGTTATTGTAGTAGACTTACTCCATTTCCAGCTGTCCTCACAGAGGTTTCACTGCAGGGCTCTCAAGACCCTGTTACTTCATAATTTGAGTTAGGTTAGGGCAGCCTTTCTGTATCACTTTCACAAGGACGTGCGCTCTCGCGCTGTGTGCTGCAGGTAGGCAGGTGCACAGGTGCTGGCACACAGCCTTGACCACCTCATAACACGGCTCTTCCACACCGCGAGGAAAATACTTGGCTCCTCAGTCAAAAGCACGAGAAGAGCGATTACAGCATCTGTGCTAACACGGGCTGTAGGAGGCCATAAGCAGCACAGCTACACTGCAGACACTGCTGTTGCCCTTTACAGTCTTTATTTTTCTTTTTATTTGATTCATTCTATACCTCGGTGCACATGATGGTTTCTGCTTTGCATTCAGATTGCACAGAGCCAGCTATTGTTTTTGCAGAGATTTGTGCACCTTTCCCCATTAGCCAGCTTTATGCTTCCAGTTGCCAAATCCCTGCTCGTCAAGGAGCCAGGCAGGCCACTTCAAAATCAACCATGGCAGCTTAAAAAGAAGTGCAGATTGCTAAGCAGTGTCCACAGGGCTGATTTGTTCCTTTGCCCATACCTCTGTTTGACATCCTCTGATAGATGCTCCTTAGGTGGCTGCTTGGACTTTATGCCCAAGTTTCTTGTTTACAGAAGTTCACAAGTGTCTGGACACAAACCTAGAGCAGATGTTCCCAGTGCTAACACTGGTTTTGGCCCAGTGGTCTAATTGTCTTTGCCCTGAACCTAATGCTAGGTGCACCAAGCCTTTTTAGCAGCTGCTGTGTGCTCTAAAGTAGTCTCCAAAGCCATCCCTTGTTTTCCACTTTGGGAATGGTGAGACCCACAGGTGATTCAGGTTTCTCCATAGTGAGGTGTAACTTTTTTACCCCATACTTACTGTACAAACCAGACCTCTCCTCTAAAAGGTCTTCTCCCCTTCACCTTACAATTTTCTCCCCTTCACCTTACAATTTTGTCATCTATACATCCAAAAATGAGCAAAAGTATCAAAGGTAATTGTATTAGAGTATTAGGAAATGTGGATGTTAACATAACAATTTTATCATGAGGCTTTGGAGATTATTTGACACAGTCTCAGTTAGCTAGTGCTGACACATGATTAGAGCAAAAAGCAAATAAAGCAAAATGCATCTGTTTCACATAAACTTATTTCCTAATTTTACAACAGGACTGTGTTAGGGACATAATGTCCCACATGAGAAGGAGAAATAGCAATGGAGTTCACGAGTCTGAAAACCAAAGTTTCCATCTAAGATGACGGAGACCAAAGCAAGATGTGCTTAAGAAATCATATTGGCAGTTCTTCTAAAATACTCTCTATCCACTAGATGCCTTTGTGCTTATGGTGTTGCCAAGCAGAGCATGACAACTGGTTAACAAGGGAAACAGAGCTGGAACTCAAGCCCTGTGGAAGATTCTATTTTTTGGTGTTTGTAGCCTGAAATTGTTTATCTGAACATCTGCTTCATTAAGAGATATTGTGATGCTATTCACCACAGCAACAAAGAGCTATGGAAAGCACTTTCCCATCTCTCTTTTTTCCTACCCATGTTCCGTACTCCCCATCAAAACTTTTCCACTACAGATGTATGTCACAACACTTACTGCTGGCTCTCATTCTGCTTCCCCACAAACAATGGTAATATTGTGCTTCATGGGAGCATCTTGAAAAGCAGACCAGTGATTTCTGAGTGTTTCTGAAGTGACAATCTAAGCAATTTTATTGTTGTTTCTGTTGCTGTGAGAGACCTTATACTGGGAACCGGGGAATATCTGCAAGTAATCTGCAATTACCCAGATATTGTCAGTGCCCTGCTTAGAATCAAGTTGAAAGGGCTGAATTACAGACATGGGTTTGGAGTCCTGTGCTCCACTGACAAGCAGCTGCATGAGGGAGGCAGAATTTTAAGCTGTTGCTCAAGCAGGATTGGAAGCACTGCTTTCCCAGTCTTTCCTCCTTCCTCAGCTTCTTTGATACTTCATAAGAAATGATGATAATTACTAGAAAAAACCTGTATTGCACATCCTCTTCTAAGAGGAGAACCTGTCAGCTTTATGCTACTCAGTTGTTATTCCATTCATTCTCCTTATTAATCTTGCTTACTGCTGATTTTGCCTTTGATTTTCTACTTTGTGACCTCCTGCTCCATCCTTATATAGAGAAAACTGGATAATGATTATGGTATTTTTAGGACAATACCAAGGATCGTCTGTCTCTACACACTGCTAGACTACTAATATTTTAATGTAATATCTAAAACAGTCAGAGTGGATTGTAACCAATGGTACCTTCCCAAGGAACAACACAATTGCTTAGGAAAGTGTTAAGATTACCCAACAGATGGGTGAACAGGGATGCGGGACCCTGCAGACCCAAACAAACATTAGAAACACCCCAAAATTAATTTTCCTGCCTTTGTACAGCACCTCGTACATCGAGAGCCTGGGTTTATGACTACAGCTTCCAAGTGGTACAGCAGTGCAACCATTAATCCAGACAGAAATGTAGATTTCAGTGAACGTATTCACAGATATTTGCTTATCTTTAAGCAGACATGACTTGCTGGAGTAGGATGAGTGGGTGTTGCACCTTGCAGGCTGTTTTTTGGAAGTAAAGCGAGCCGTATCTTCAGCCAGCATGTGCTGGCAGCTGTTGCTTTAATAACACTTGGCACAAACACAGCCACCCACCCTATGCTTTGACACAGCTTGTGCTGAGACCTACCAGTCATCCTCTGTCTTCTAGGCCAAAAATTACATAAGTGGTGTGGATGTAGCCCCAAAATGTCAAAACAGTGAGCAGCAAAGGTAGCAAAGACTCTTTGACATTAATAGAAACTGCTGCTATACAGTCATGGAGAAATGTTTGGATCAGGATTCAGTGATGCCTTAGTGAAGAATAAACATGAAGAAGCATCAGTTACTTCCCCATTCTTCTCCACATCCCTTTGCCATTGGGCAGAAACCTGCAACCGAGCAGAGGACAAAGTTTACCTAGCTGAATTTAATACAAACTTTTTATAACACTGAAAGCCAGATTCCCATCTCATTTACCCTGAAAACCTCCACTGACAGTGATGATGCCAGCTAGATTGCTACAGGTGAAAATCCATACTGAAAGAAGACCAAGCCCCAGCAAGTCTAAAATAAATATATCAAAGGTATTCACACTCTAAACTTCAATTTTCCAGCATGACTCTTTGAGACCCAAAGCTTTTTATTTTACATGATTAATAGAAGTAACCGTTTAAATAATAGGTTTAGAATGTTTGCCTGGATCCCTGTTTCTCAACCTCCACTTTTCATGATCTGTGTGATGAGCAAGTTATAAGAAAGTATTCAGTGGAACATTGCTCTGAAGAAGAAAAGTCTCCAGTTGTGAAACAGTATTCCTAGTTCTTCTATCAATTAACATCCTAATAAACAAAATACTTGCTGCTTAAAACTGCTCATCAGAGAGCTAAGCTTTCTGGATTTTTCAATTGGATTTTTTAATGATAGTATCCGCTCTCTTTTCTGCTGCTGTTCTTTTCATTATAATATGAATGAAACTATGCAAATTGTTTGTCCCTCCATCACCACCTGCATGGTACATGAAAAAAGGAGGGTCAAGTGCAGAGCTTTGGACTTGCCTAGTGTCTCTGTAGTATCTCACAAAATCATCACTGGCTTCTTGTTGATCCCACCGATATCTCACCAACTTCAGTGCCCACTCCTGCACCAGAGCCAAAGGCAGCAGAACACAGAGCAGAGAGGAGAAATTAAGCCAAAGAGAGGATAGCCTAGGAAGCGCTTCCAAGCAAATAAGTCTCCTAATTTATGGGATATTCTGAGAAGAGTAGGGTCAAATGTAGATGTGGGCAGGATGAGAATGTACATAGGAAAGACATGTCTATAGGAGTTATAATAAATAGTATCTTCTTCCTTCTGAAAGTTCCTCTTTTTGGAGCCCTGCTGGAGTAACTCCATGGGAAGAAAAAGCCCATCAGCCCCTCTTGAATCTCACCATAAACTTTGTACTGGAATAAGGTCTTTATCCTGTGTTCCTGTGCCAAAAAGCCTGGTCTAGCAGGCACTCGGTGGAGCTTAGCAGTGTCTTTCCCATGTCAGGTGCAGCTGGAATGTGAGGTCCTACTGAGCAGAGGAGCCATGGTGCTGTGTTGCAGCCAAGAATGGCAAGGCTTTGTCCTCAGACTCCTTCTAGCTCATAACCTGCATGCATCGCTTCAAATCTTGCCTCCAACCGTATCACTCTCGCACATCACATTTTCACCACATGAGCTGGCAAACAAGAAAAACCTCTTTCAGAGCAATATGAAAGCCCTGTTGTGCCATCTAGTAGGAGGAAGATTCACTCAACAGAGTGTGGAAACCTGTAAAGTCTGTTGCAGAGGCCAGTGGAGGGATCACAACCAGTCCCCTGGAAACACACTGTGTTCACCACACAGCAGCCACTGCCGAAGCTGGAAAGAGCCAAGCCGGGGCTATTCCCGAGGCTGCTGCTCACAGGCAGGAGCCAGCCTCTGGATGGTGCAGCACTAGAGGGCTGAGGAAGAGAAGACAGGTCCATGCTGGTCGAGTGGCTATCTGGCTGGGCTCCAACTAGTGTGGCCATTTTCAATGCAAAGCACCCTGAACCAGCAAGACAGCTTTGCATGTGCACAGGCATCTGAACTCCCTGTCCAAGGTCATCAAGCATTTCATGTGGATCTGTCTCTGAGGAGGTCCTTTTCTGGGACCTTGCTGTCCCCATAGCGAATGGCACATAGCCAGTACATACATCTCAGTGCTACAAGTGAGTCTGAGCTTTAAAACTCTGCCTGAGTGGCTGTAGGTAAATATTGATGTTCCTAGACCATTATTTTTCCAAAAGGAACTACATGAAATTAGGCATCTTTATAGAGTCCTCGGCTTTTTTTTCTTTTCTCAGTCCCTTGTATCCATGGGAGATCCTGGGCATTGGCACTTGGAAATCCAGGCACTTACTTTGGTTCTTGGATGTGTATTTAGGAGTTTAAGTTACAAAAAAGTTCACCATAGTCTCCTAAATTGATTACTGCAATAAGCACTAAAGGCTGTGAAAAATATCAGCTTTGAAAAAGAGGAGCAGGTACTTTACTGCTTAAAAGCACCCCCTGGAAGTGCTTGAGATATGTGGAAGCTGTTCTTTTGTTTCATGTTGACAAACAAGCAAACAAAAACAAACAGTGAAGTAGGAAAACCTGAGCATTCCATTCATAACCCTCAACACGAGGCTGCCTGAAGGATTGCCTGTCAGAAAGACTTGGTTTCTGCTCTTTTTTCCTCAACCCTCATTCTTGGATACTTCAGATGTTAAAAACTGGTAGGTTTTCAAACAAGTAGCCTCGCCTGGTGTAGGCTCAGTGTCATCACTATGCTGTGTCACACAAAAGCCTGCTCCTCAGCTGCCGACACAAAAGGTCTGTGGAGAACCTGCACCCTGGCCCCACACGTAATGGGAAACTCAGCCCAGTGATAGACTTTGCAAATGGATCTGGCACCAGTCCCTTCAAGGAAACAGGACAGTCAATTGTTTATCTTTGAGTTTTGTGTTATTGGAAAAGTGTAATACTGATGGAAACCTCAAAATAAAATATTGTTGAAAAGGTACTGACCTTAGCTAGCATTTATGTTGTTTGGGCAATGTGATGTTTTCTGCTCAGAAATAAAACACTTTGTCAGGAGCAAATACAAATCGCTTACCTGGCCCTTGCAGGATGTTATACTCATTCCTGATTAAAAAATAAATATATCTGAATATGCCAAAGGCACTCACATACAAAAGAGCAATTACATACTTCAACTGGCATCTCAGCTGCCCCCAAAAAACAGCATATGGGAAGGAGGATGCCAATACCAAATTGCAGTCAGGATACAGCCAGCAAAGAGTGGTTTTAACCTAGGACATTCTGAGCAAAAGCGAAAAATTGAGGAAAAGTCCCCGTTACACAGAGTATTTGGTGTGCATCTTCCATCTGCAACAAGCAAAATTACTGCTGCACTCTGCTCCATAGGATTGAAAACTCTCCAAGAATGAAAATCACAAGTAGCTACATACCAAAAAGCACCACCCAAAAAGCTATATCTGAAATTCCTAAGCACGACTGTTAGAGCATGCTGGTTTGCAGAGCATCCTTAGAAACTAGGATATGAAAGTTTTACAAAAACTCCCTCCTGTTCCCAGCCCTCAAACTGGAAGAGATGGAAGGGTGTAAAGGGACAAGTATGAACATTGCTGTAGGGTCACATCAAAAGCTGCCCTAGCCTGAGCCATGTAGAAATGGATGGGCTGTGGAAGCAGCCACATGTAGTGGCAGTTGCACCACTGGATCTTTGCAATTATACACAAAAACAGCCATGCTGTGACCGTGCTAGTCCAGCTGGGTTATCTCGACTGATGCTGGTCAATATCAGACTGATGAGACACTGGAATTATTTTTTTGACATTTTCAAAGCCCACATATACCAGATTTTCTTGAGTTGGACAAAACAAAGTACTGTATATACTCTGGATGACAGTCCTGTAATAGTAAGGGGATTAATTAAATGACCCAATAAGTCTTCTCTATCTCTAATCTCTGTGATTACATGAGATATATGAGAGAGGGGTTTTAAAACCAATAATATTCATAGACTAAATATCTTTCATGCAGGAGAGAAAAACAAAAAATGAAATGTGTGTTAAAAACTAATAGCTGTGTTCATAAATCAGTTCATTCAGGGATATTTTTTTTTTTTGTTTTCCCAGGCATTTGGGTAAAAGTAGCTCATGAGAAAAGGCTTTAAGAAATGCCTTGGGCAATGGAGAAATACAAAAAACATTTTGCTGCTTCACTGACGTATTTAACATAAAATAAATTTAAACATGACTATTTTTCAGCTCAACAGTTTTTTACTTTGTAATGAATAAAAAATTGAGTAAAGAAGAAGAAGAAAAGAAGAAGAAGAAAGAAACACTACATTAAAAGTACTCCTATCAGAAACCTTGTGTTTTCATGGAGTAGCCAGGGACATTCACCAGGTATATTTCTTGCAGCCTATGGCTAGATTTACGATTAACATGAAAGTTTTTTTTTTCCAAATTAGAATTATTCTCAACAGATAAAGGTGAGCACAAGTTATGTCAAAAAGCATTTCCCCCTGCTGGTAATTTTGTCTACATTAAGCACCTGGCTATGTTTGCTCACAAAAACTACATGTTACATTTGCTGATGCCTCTTGAACGCTGAACCATGCACGTGAGGCACTGGGCATTGCATTTTGCCATGATAAATAATTTTTAAAATAATTGTTCTTTGTTCAGTTTAAACCTCCCAAAGTTGTTAATTTCTTGGTCATCTCACGCTGGGCCTTGGTTTGGAAAGGGTGGCTCCCCCAGTTCCAGTGGTGACAGTGATGAGGACAGACTGGTGTTCTCAGGTTCTAGCCCTCTCTTCAGCCCAGGTCTCCCTTTCTTCTGGCAGAAGCATCCTGGTGAGGACCTAACACACACCATGTCCAGCATGGGAAGTGGCACAGAAAGTGTGATTTTGACCATGACTGCCATTGCCCTGAAGATGAAAAGGCATTAGTAACTACCTACTGCTTAGTGACTTGCCTTACCATCAAATGGCTTGGAAAAGTCTAAAACTAGGCACTGTAACAAACGCCAGCTTAGTCATGTTTCATTTCTTCCATTTAACAGTCCTGAGCATTATTATTCTTCCAGTGAGGTAATTAAGTGCATCTGTCATGTATTTGACTTTTAAGGTTATAGTCATTTGGTGAAACATTAAAATGAAAACTGCAGTGATTCAGAGATGTTGAATTTCTAATATAATATTAATCCTCACTCAGCCTTTTATTCAACATGCACACAGGCTCACGTGCAGTCTCACTCCCCCTGCTTGATTTTTCAAAATCTGTTCTTTATACCAGTCATTATTTTAATAGGGCAACAGCAGAATGCTTTTGTCTCTTTGCAAAACACATAGACGGGTATTCCTCATCGCCAGCAGGCAATGGATGGATTTCATCGTTTCCAAGAAAAAATGTGTACTTTTCAGTCAAGGCAGCCTTTCCTTACACTATAAGTACAGCACATAAGGAAAGGCCTCATGAAAAGCACCTGTGATGTCTCTTCTCCACCATTAGAGGCTGTACCTGGAGACAAAATAATTCCCAAATATAAAGTCAAGGTGGGTCTAAGGGCAGTAAAATTGTTCACATGGACTGGGATGCCTGCAACACTTCCAGCGCCAGAGGCACTCATCTTGGGGACGGAGAGAAGCAGTACACTTTTAGGCTGCTTTAACTCTGCTGTCATGAAGGTCAAAACCTGCCTGACTGGAGAGGAGAGTTAGACCAACAACCGCTTCGATAAAACCCACCATGAGCACTGCCAGGTAACTGTTTTCCACACTTCTATCAGTGTAGGGAGAGCAAAATTTTCTGATTTCTCCATCCTCCATAGTTTGTTATTACCTTCTCTGGAGGTGCCTCGCTGGTTCATAAACCACAAGCCACTAGCGGTGTCACTAAGGTTATTTTCATAGCTTCGCTCACAATACACTTTCTAAAACTTGGTCGTTTACACCCTGTTGTCCATGGAGCCCAGCAAGCGGGAGGACTATTGCTGTGGAGTCAGAGAAAGCTACATAAGAAAAACAAGCTTATTTTCAGTAGGCTTAAATTTGTTACATGTGCATCCTCCCCAACCATTCCAAGCCAGGGAATGGTTGCAGGTAAAAAGTTGGAATGTGTACATTTACAGCAAAGAGAACTTTTAGTTGATGGAAGGAAAAAAAACATCCTTCTACCCACCAAGGAGGCATCCAAATGGTTAAATGTGGCGACTTGTGCTTAAATATCTCAATCCACACTAGCTGCCCAAGGCTGCCTTCAGAGTCAGCGGAGATCCAGGCAATGGGGTGGGCAGTGTCGGGGACCAGGGCGTGTGTGTGTGTGTGTGTGTGTGACCTCCTCTGAAAACAGGGGCGTCTGTAACCCTGCTGTAGGTGTCTATTCCTCTTACTGATTGTAAAGGCTGATGCTATAGATGTCCAAAGCCATGTGAGGTTAAATCCACCCCAAGCAGGAGCACGGCAGGGCTCAAGGGGCAGCTTTCCCCTCCTGCCCCAGCAATGCGTGATCCACCATGCATGACCCTGAACTACAGCCAGCCTTCTGGGGCTGGGGTGGGCTGCTGCATGCTCCTCGCCTGTCCAGTGTGCTCGTTATTCATTCTTAGTGCCTTTATCTGCACAATGCAATCTGCCCCCGGCATAAATAAACAGCCTTGTCTCATTGGAGAACAAAGGGAAAGACAAATACATGCAAAGCTGAACTATCATTCTGTCAACAGGCCTTCTGTATCACTATCAATAATTTAAACAGCCACTTTGGGTCTGTTACAGAATATGTGCCGCCGCCTTTGTTTTCCCAAAATAAACGCAATGTTTTCTTTTCTAATTTTCCAAAAATATCCCACGGATTCAGATATGTTTACTGCCTGTGTACAAACCAAAAGAAAGAAGGGAACAGCACTAGAAAAAGAAGTTTGATATCCACAGAAAGGCTCCAGAGGCCATTGACAGGCTGTGTTGAAAAGATGTCTGGAGTAAAAAGAAGACCGAGGAGTTTCCAACGTCTGCAATTAATGCTGAAATTGCTCTTAAACCCACATTGCTGTGGAGATAGTTGGGCACAGAAGGGATCACCCAGGGCTGCTGTTCTTCTATCACTGCCAAATCCACGCTTTTGGGTAGATGTTAGCTACTAATAGTTATTAATGATGAAAAGCTCAGCCGCAGGACTTAACAGATCATGCAAAGTGAGAATATCTTGCAGCTCTGTCCCCCAACAGGAAAGACAGACAGCTGATGCACCAAAGGCAGCAATGGCTGAGCTGATACACTGAGGGATGTGTTCTGCTGACTGCTGCTTTTTGTCTTAGCTCTTTCTCTCCATCTCGGCAAAGGATCTCAAATGCAACATGATTGACTGGATGCCTGTTTGTCAGTGACATGCCCAAACAACCTCTCAGACTCTTTGATCAGCCCTGGAGGCATAAGTGACCTTTGAAAGGCTGCAGTGCCCTTCCTTCTCTTTTCTCAGCAAACTTCTCTGTCCTCTGGGCTCTGATCTAGACCAGCTGGAGGTCAATGCACAAATCTTTAGCCAATGTTCTCTCCCGCTTGGAGGGAACCAGACGGAAGGCAGGAATCAGCTTCTGCAAAAAAAAAAAAAAAAAAATAACAGACAGCCAGGCAGGGAAATTGCCCCTGTTCCCATCCTCTTGCGCACAACCACCAACTGGCCAGTGTTGCTGCATTACAGTAAATAAATCCTGGGTGCTTGCCTGGAGGAATACATGGGAGCAATTGCAATGCATCTAATAAACTCACAGCCTATTCTTTGTTCCAGCTGAAGTGCAAATAAAGCATGTTGCTGCTCCAAGCACATTAAAGTATTTTTAAAAATGGAGAGCACTGATTTAATAATTTAATAAGCAGTATTGCAGGCATTGCTGGTAACTTTGGTCCCTACTGTGATCTGCACACATTGGAAACACCTGTGCCTACCTTTTTCTGGTGTCCATTCCCTTAGAAATGCAGGTCTCACACTCTCTCCCTAGTACATGATTGTGGAGTACTCGTCCCTAGTACTCATGTAGTACATGATTAGGGGAAAAAACCAACAACAACTATAAAAAAAATGTTCCTATTGTCAAAAGACAAAGTGGGAGCAAAGCAGGTGACCAGACCTGAGCTGGTGCTGCCAAGGAGAGATTGAGCAGAAAGCAGTCTCTGCTGTCATGGGACAGGCAGATAAATTGACATTCTGCTGCAGCCAGGTCCGAGCACCCTTCCTATGAGGGCCATCCTGCCACGAGAGCAGAATTTGGACAGAGGGAGCAGCAGGGAGGAGCTATGCACAGCGGTTTGCAAGCAGGTGCAGCTGGAGAAGGAGCATGCAGCGGGCAGCAGGCAGTGCACACTGTGGGACCAGCCCTGCTCTGTGCAAAGAGGGAGGGAGGCTTAGGAGAGCTGCCCTTAAGGGAAATCGAGCAGTTCCTGAGGTTGGAAAATGAGATACAGCCGCCTTCTTTTCATCCATGTGCACCTTCCACAGCCTACCCTCTAGTTCTTATATACCTGTAATAACAACGCAACTTTGTAGGAAAATGCAGTTTCTGGCACATCGCATGTGTTGGAATAAATAACACTCATGGGCCACGGCAGGGTATGGGGTAGGTAGATCTGCAGCAGCATGACTGGTCCTGATGGCAGATAAAAGAATGCAATGACTTTTTAGGAGCAGACAAGTATGTCCATGACCCACATAGCAGGGAGAGAAAAGACATAAACAGTATTGCAGAGAGTTGTGGGAAGTACCAAAAAAATTCCATCTCTGGTGCTCTTTTTTCTGAATTCAACTATTTAGAGTTTTGCTTATTTGTTTATAGAAGTAGTAGTGGGACTAGAGGTTCTGCTTATGGTAACCTACCTTCTCTTGGCTTTCTCTCCCATCCCTCACATCACAGAATGAGGACCTCGTCAGAGTTAATGCCTATTATCCCAGGTCCCAGTGCGAACTTGTCCCAGCATCTCTCCTGTCACTGGTCAGTGGCACAGGGACCCTGTGGCACACCATAGCTCTGCTCACTGACCCCAATATACAACTGGATTTGGGTGCAAAATACAGCAGGATTCAACCAGTCACAGGACATGGGAACAAAAGGCTGCTGTCTGGCTTCGGCTGTCATTGTTTATCAAAGCAGAGATAATAACCATGAAAGTTAAAATTAGCTGTGCTCAAACATTTTTTGATTAAACTATTACAGTGGCACTAGAGGTTGTAATTGTTGTATGCAATTCAGGTATAAATTTACTTACCTATTTTTCTGTCCCTTTTTATAGTCCCTTGTGCAACATACCTGCCCCTCTCTTCTCCCTGGTGCGGGCAAGACTGCCTCTAAATGGCTTTTGCTCCATTTAGGCAGGATGCCTTAGTTTGCATTATTCAGTTATCAGTGACATAACCAGCAATGATGGATGGGCTTGGTGACATCAGCCTGTTTCGGTGAGTGCACAACACCCCTGCCAGCACCAGCAAGAAAATGGCAACGTATGGCAACTCAAAATAAGCTGCAGCAGATACGAACTGTAACATCACTAACATTAGCATTAGGTAATTTTGGTACAGCCCGATGTTCCTCCTCTGGCTCGAGCCTTGCCAGCAAACCTCCCACTGACAGAAAATGCATTTGTTATCATTCCTATTACAAGCTTAATTATCTGAACAGTCAGGTGTAACTGATGGAGATCGCCTTTCTCATTCACTCACTCTTGAGGTTTTCCCTTGGAAGATTTCCAGGAAAATTCTTTAATGACAATTTTTCTTCCACCTCAGCTGCTCTTTATGAACAAGGACAATGAGTGGACCCTCCCTTTTTAAGTCTCCCTGGAAAAGTACGTATTTGAAACTGCAGAGAACAGGCCATAAATAAAGCAAGCCATTAGCAAAGACTCCATTTGTGTCCAAATTTTGAAGATGCAGAGTGAGAAAAACCACTTTTAACCAAAGTTCACAATCTTATCTGGAACCAAAACCAGAAACAGATTCATTTGAGAGAAAGGCTTTCTGTTGGAACTGGAACAAATGCAAGACAGACTTTCTATAACCTTACCCTTAAACTCTGAGGATTTAGTTACAATATTGTACAAAGATTTTGAGAGGGTAGCTAATACATTCAGGAAAAAAACATACGTACAAAACAGCTAACCTTTGAGTTTGCTGGTCTCTTTATATTTTAGCTAAATGCAGCTTCTTTAAAAAAAAAAAAAAAAAAAAGACACAAAACACCTAGGTATTAAGTGAAGTACCAGATCCAAGGGAACAGCTTTGATGGCACTAAGAGGAACTGAGAAACTTCTGCTTCAAAAGGTCTTTCTGCAAGTACTGAAAGCTCACATCAGGCAGTGTATCGGGACTATTTAAAGAAATGTAAGGTTAGCACAGGTCTTTTGCACACGTTTGGATTACTGCACAAAAAGTAACTAAAAGTTAATCCTCAACATTACCATCTGCACTAAAAGTTAATCCTCAACAGTATCATCTGCTCTTGATACTAGTTCATGTTGCAGGTGGGAAAAATAAGGTTGTGATTAAGAGATTTATACATGGCCGTAGCCCCGTAGTGTTAATGCCATCACAATAACCTAAATACCCATATCCACAGCTTGTCTGCAACTTACTCCCTTAAATGCATTTATTTAGAGAGTTGCCAAGGTTTTATTTGCTACCTTCTCTTCTGTCTTTCTGTAGGAAAATAGTTGAGTAGATGACAGCGTAGCATCTTCTTCAGAGTTTGATACAAGGGAGAGACAAAAACGTTCCCAGAAAACTGCTCTATAGTCATATATGAGACACACAAAATTCAATAGGAATTACAATAATATTGGAGAAAGACAGAAAGATAGTGACATAGGGGAATGATGAGAAAAAAATAGCAGTAATTTTACATTCTTCCCTGATGAGCAAAGTTATGAGAAAAAAAAATATTAGCAATATTTTGGCTTGATTCCTTTACAAATGCTGTTTCCTGGGGATTTTATGAATAAAAGTTTAATGTCACAGGAACATCATGATTTTCACTACTTTTGTGTTCATAAACCAAAAGAGGGTTAGAAAAAAACCACCACTACATACTTCTCAAATCCAGAGAAGTGGCAAGTGCAAGGAGCCTGCTTTTCCCTTTGTACATGGCCTTTGCCTGGTTGTACGTGGTTAAACAAAAATGCAGTAAACAATTCAGATTGCAAAGTTATGTCCTTAAAAATATTAAGAAATCTCAATGGAAGCTGGCTGAGATAATTCCTCATCTCTGTTTGCTGAAAAAGCGAAACTACTTTAACCAAAAACAGCGTAAATGCAGCTTGAAGCAAAACCGAACACAGAAAATTTGGATCGAGAAGGTTGTAAAGAACTGATGAAGGAAAAGAGTTTTAAAATGGCTGCACTCCCAGCTCTGCATAAGCAGAAGCCCACACACTACTTTTGTGAGATACCTCCATCAATGCTGGTGGTGGGACCTGGTTCCACAAGGAGGGCAAGTAGGTCCTGGACCTGTGCCAGCTCAGGTATGACCGTGCCATGGTTTGGGTGCCATCATTGCTACACAAGTCACACCTTGGCACTCGCTCTGCCCGTGGTGTTGTAGGGTGTTACACCAAGACTGGGGATGACTTCTCTCTAGTCTCTCACTACCTGGTAGGTATCCTCAAAGTGATAATTCAATAGGGCTTTGGGCAGTCATCGACTTAATCCCCCAGAGATTGAAAGCTGCTTCAGGCATTATCTTCTATTCAGCATTACTAAAAGATGCTAAGACTCTGAGCACGGCGCTTAGAAAAACTATATTACCTGTGTGTGCTTTAGTAAAGCTAGGCAACCATTTCGTGGGTTAGGGATCCTGCTGTGGTGGGACTGAGACAAATACGTTCCCCCACCCTCTTAGTGAACCATAAATTGCCTTTCCAGGCCATTCATAACTGCCAGTATGAAATTTGGGGTTTGTCTGTGTTTTTTCAACTTATATTTATTTACATATTACTCTGCTAATTTTAAGCCAAATGCATTGGGATTATAACTTCATCTTGTGAGTTTTAAGTTGTGAATAATTACATTTCCAAGCTTTTCTCATTAATCTTAAAGCCATTAATGTCTTTACCTTTAATCAGAGGAAGAGCTGTGCGTGATCACATAGATCTGAACGCTAACATTTGAACAAAAACAATGAGTATGTGGACCTTTGTGAAAAAATTGGCAGTGACAGCTCGTGCTTTATAGAGCTAAAACCTTTCACACTGTTACAGATGGGATAACTGCTTGCTCCTACCTGGCAAAGTCTATGTGTAACAATAAGCTGTGTAGACGGGCTTATGGTGTTGCCTAGTTGCCAAATACCCTGCAGTGAATTTATTTTCACCTGTGGCACCCAGGCTTATATAGAAATTTCTTAGTGAATTGCAAAAAAATGCAATTCATACAACACAGAAAGAACCTGAATGTCATTATAAATCAGTTGTAGCATTCTTGCCTTTAATGTGGTTGAAATTTGCCATAGACTATAAACTGTACAGCGCAGCTAGAAGCTTCAAATGCATGCCTATGAGCTTGTTTAAAAAAGTCATTGCTCAGTGTGGAGGAACTGGTAGTTTAATTCAGTAAAAATTCCAACTTAAATAACTTGGGGTCATTTTTTGGCAATGTCGTTAGTGGGTTTTTTCCTTGCTTTTCGGTGTAAGAAGCCAGTTCTGCCTTCTCTAGTCAATGCAGGCAGTGCTGAAAGCACAGTGCATGAGAATTAACTATCTCATTGTGGTTGGCTGACTCAATACATATTGATTTGTGGGTCCTGTGACGTAAAAAAAAGACAAATGATATTAAACTTTGAAATAATGTTAAATAAGGATGGGCTGCACCAAATTAGATAATAGAAAACACGTCCCAGTAGCACTTTTGTGGTAGAATAGTTAAAACACATTGACTTCTGGAAACCATAACTTATTGACAGTGATATTCCTCTGGCTAGTTTGATCTCAAGCCAAGCTGGCTGGCTCACTGGTGTAGGAGTCATCACACTTGTATCGATCTCCCCCAGTTCAGGCAGAGCTCAGTTCAGTGGTAAATGCTGATGACATCTCAAGACCTTGTGACTGAGACTATTGACTGATATTTAAGAGAATTATCTCCAGCTCTGAAGCAGAGTTCATGTATGGCATTTTACATATCCATGCATTTCTTTCCTGTGTTTCTACCTGAGGGGTAAAGGCTTTGACCACCGCAGGGTTCTGTGGCCCTGATGTACAGATAAGGATCTGCCACAGCGTGTCGTGCTCCCTTCTGGCATACAGATCTAGGTTTCTATCTGGTGGAAATCAGGATGAGGCAGAAGAGGTCATGATGTGATGAAGGCACATATCTGAACTTGGAAGATGAGAAGTTCCCTAGTTTTGCTGGACTGGAAACGCCAAATTAAGCATCACAAGCCAGCACCACTGAGCTGGCTAAAAAATTTCACTCACTCAGTAAAATTGCATGAGCCATGAAGAGAAGGAGAGGAACCATGCAGATGAGGGCATGAGAGATGAGGAAGGACTCTTCCTTTCCATGGCAGACTTTGTTTAAGCCAGCTGAGAAGCCACATTATACCTTTGCCACGTACATTTCTCACTGATTCAGTTAGCACTTTGCTCCATACGCTGGGTTCCCAGATTCAAGAACACAGTTCTTCCCAGGAACCGCATTCACTGTCTTGCTTTATAGCAGGAATATAATGGAAATGCTCATTGCCAGTGCTCCTGGTGCATTTACACTGGGGACACTAGGGACAGGATGTGACCCTTCGCTATGACATTGCCTGTAAGGTGATCATCAAGTGCCTGGCTCTGTTCACTTGTTTTGATTTTTGCAGGTGACGTTGTGCTTCTTCACATCTTGGGTTTTTTTTGCAACACCTGGATGCTGAATGTTATACTTTAATGTGACACATTCAGGTGAATAATACCAACTAGTAATGCATTAAAAGAATAATTTTGACTTCAGTAAAAATAGATGTGCTATTAGACACAGTATTTACTGGCAAGAAATAACTGACCTAGTCTACCTGGCAAAGAACTTTATCTTTTGAAGTCGGGTATATTGGAAGTTTCTGATGAAAACAGAGCACTGATAATTACAGAAGAGTTTATAGTCAGGTATTTTATTACAGCATTAAAATAAAAGCCCTGCTGCACTGAGAACTCTACCACAAGCAAATGCAGACTCATCCAAGAAGCCACATGCAGAAGAGCTGGTTTTTCCCTGCATGAAGAACAGCAAGATCATCCTCTGCTAGCATTTGAACCCATCCCTCAAGCCTATGAAAAATGACGCTTAGGAGGGCTGTACAGAAAATTCCAAGTAAAAATTAATTTGCTGGCATCTGTTCCTTACCAGTGGATAAACTGGTATTGTTTATCTATAAACCAGCTCTGTCTTGGCCAGCACAGACCTGACAAAGCCTGGAGAGAAGGAAAAGCTATCCTACATGTCCTTTCTCCCTCTAAACTCAGTCCTGTCCCAAAGCCCTCCACAGTCTCTTGGACACATTTCCTTCTGCTCCAGGAGAGCGATGCAAATCTGCCTGAATTACCCTGGGCTCAAGGAAGCAGTGTTACCCCGTCTCTTCTCTAGCCATTGTACCCCAGGGCCCATTCCAGGGTTAGCAGAGAGTTTACTGAAGTTTATTAACACAAACAAATGACGAGATTATCCCTAGATGGTAAGGAGGTCCAAGTGTCTAATAAGTAAGGTTATGACTGCATTCTGGAGGACATCACTTGTACGTATTTTCCTACACGTTTATCTCATCCGTCTCATAAAGATTTTTAGAATATTTCTGAAAAAGCTACAAAGTCTTTGGAACAAGACTGTACTTTTGTTACATTCCTTCAGTTCTTACGCCTACAGGACAATGGTCCCTCAGACTACAGCTAGGCTAAGCAGGGCTTGGTCACAAGCCCACGCTTGTCACTGCTGGGGGAATCCTGGAAGGGTTTTCACTTGTGACATCTCCCAGCCTACATCCACAGGGAAGTATGGCAGTAGTATTAGTCTCCTGGGGGATCATATAGGTCAGTGTCTGGTCCCAAAAGGCAGTATAGAGGATGCCACTCTCTTGAGGGAAGTGGTTGTATGGAGGCAAGCAGCACTGCACCAGCCGGCTTCAGAGCCAGGGCATTTACCCTAGCATGGTTTCTTTACTGTGTGGATAAGTCTCTGAGATCATGAGCTAATAGCTCCAGTGTTTAATCCATGCTGTTTAGAAGGGCTCAGTCACTGGAGCATCTGCTGCTCTCATTGGGAGGCTATTTCCCCCAGAGACATCACCATCAAGGTCTACTCCTTGTCCATCACCACCACTTGGCCAACCCCAACTGTGGTAAAGACGGGAAAAGCTCCTTGGTTCTCTCCACTTGCCCACTCCTGGCTTTATATTCCCCACATGTGAGTGTCTTGCTGTCTCACGCCTCCTTTGACATCCTCTTCTTGTGTTGTACCCAGACAGCATTTGTCTTGCACAGCCGGGGAACCTTGAGCTGGGAAGGAGCAATCCTCGGTCTGACTTAGGTTATCTGGAGGCCTTGGTTCTAGCTGGACAACTCAGTGATAGTCTTTCAGAAGTGCATGGCCAGAACTTTACTGAATCCAACATCTTGAGCCATACCTATGCTGCATTTTTGCAGTAAGTCTCCTAATTCCCTTGCTTGCTTGTATTTTGCTTCATTGTTCCCATGTTGATGCTGTACAAGTCACAATTAGTACTCATAACTTTTGCTTTAATAACCAGAATGTCTATGGATAGAAAGTCAGGAAATGTCTGCAAGATCTGCCAGGAGTTAGAAACAATCTATGTTTTATTGTTCCTTTTTTTAATTATTTTTATTTTTATTTTTCTATTTTAACTTTTCTCTCCAAAATAGCTAGAATGGTGGGAACAAGTTTATATTGGTGTACAGTGTTTGGTGCATGTTCGGTGAAAGTTTAGTGGCATTCTTTGAAAAGTTTAAATAACACGTAAAGAGGATCTGTAAAAAGTTGAACTGAAGGGCACAACCATCAAATACTAACTCATGAGCTGGCAGTGCAGAAGAATAAAACGAACTTCTAGAAGGAAAATATCTCTGCTTTTGTACTGTGGCACTTAGCTTGCTACATTATAGCTTCTGACAACAACAGGTGACAGGAATTTAAAAGAAAAAGTGAAGCATTCACTCTCTTCCAGTATACTCTCACCAGTTTTACAAGCTAGATCATCAAACAAGAAAAAAACCCATTGCAGTATCAAGGAAACACTCCCTACCACATTCAAGGACGTGTAAATGTTAATAGCACCTGTCACCAATCTCCTGACATGCCAGCACGCAGTAGTTGCTAAGTGCTATAGTTCGGTAAGAAGAAAAAAGGAGAGAGAATTTGAGAAAGGGAGATTTTCTTTTCTTTTTGTGAAATTAAATGAGCCTCTTCAATGGAGATGCATGCTTATCAAAAATGTTTTCTAAATGGAACTTGCCTCTCAGTTCTCTACAGGATTTTTTCCTGTCTTGTGATAGAGCAAAGGGTACTTCCTATCACTGGTCCCAAAAACATCTAATAGGAAAGGAAAGAATCCTCGAGGCTTATAGAATTCAAGAAGGACTTTTTTTAAATTTAAAAAAAAAAAAAATTAAACCTGAGTGCCCAAATTCCCCAATTCCCAAAGTCCAAGAAATCCCAAACTTTTTTTTTTTCTAAGAAAGTCTCAAAAAGTAGAAGAGTTGGACACAGAAGTACACAAAGTCTTTCCTGCCCCTCCACAGTAGGATGTGAGCACATCATGGTGAGAGCCTCTTGAGCGTCTGAACATCTTCAAATGATGCATTAGAAACTGTTTGACACCTTGGCAAATCCATATGCAAATAAATATAACGCCTCCATTTTCAAGCTGTGTCTGAGGCAAGAACAGCACAGGCTAGAAAATGCAGCTATTCCCACATTTCCTCTGCCAGAATAACTTAAATTTGGCCCTGCTTATTTCCAATCTTGGTTTAAGTGACTCAGATGATGTCAAGATCTGTCCCCTGCAGGAATATTTTCCAAAGTTACCTCTATGATCTTAGGAGGATCCTCCTGGCTGCCAGACGAAGCGGTCCGCACGCTTTGAGCAGCTCCACTCCCTTACTCATGCGTGTAATTCTTATTAACTTCAGGAAGTCCTGTCCTTCTCGGGGCCACCGTGGGAGGAGACACTCTAACTGGGGAGAGGAAGCAGAAAATCAGTGTGGATCATTTACCACCCACAAAGCATCCAAATTGCAACTGTGTTGTCTGCTTTTAGCTGGGTCACGCAGGTCAGATATTGTAAGATATTTATAGAACAGTAAGAGAGATACCTATCAGCATTTTCTAAATCACCTGGCACTATTGAAATGGAAGAAAATTAGTCATCAAGGTGCTTTACAAACCCCATTTAATACCAACATGCAAAAATGCTTTCTAGTATCCAGCTTGCATTTTGTTTTAGGCATAGACAAAACATATGCAATTTTTCCACGTGAGAAAGACACAGCTTAGTGGAAAAATATTTCCCCTGCTTCGAAAAGAGCCAGAGCTTCTTGTTTCGTAACAGCTCTGTAGGTCCAGAGGAGACAAATGAACTGGTGTACAACACTTCCCTTCCAAAAAGGGGCTCAATCTTTTGAGCTTCTTCACCCAAATCTATGAATTCAGGTCAAATGTGGCAAAAGTCAAAAGGTGGGGAAAAAAAGGCAAACCCCAAACTTTTCATTGCCACATTCCCTAACTGAAACATTCTGATTTTTTCTTCAGCTGGCTCAGGGAATGTTTTTCCTCACACTGCAGACCTTCCCAACACCCTACACTGACCAAAGGCGCAGAGTGGGAAACCAATACCCACGCGAGTAATGTGCCACATCACTGATGTGTGATGGACTCTGGGTGTCTGGATGTCCAGATGGAGCCTGGGTGTGCCACTGGTAGTATCAGCCCCTTTTATTTACCTATGGATCCTTCAGTTTGGTGCAAACCTGGACTCACTCGGGTTCTGTTTATAGAGATTTAATTCTACACCTCCCAGGAACATAGCTGGGTACTGTTCTTGAAAAGAAGAGAAAACGTGGCTTACACAGTGAATAAATCTAAAATTCCTGGACCAAAAACTGCTTTCCTTCCTACTTTAGATACCTTCTCTATTGGAGGATTTGCTAAGTACCTTTTCTCCTTTGCTAGGTGCTTTTTCCCAGGTACCCTAGGAAAGCAAATGCAGCCCATGCCACAGAGGAGATCAATCTACTTCCTCACGCTCCCACAAACAAACCTAGGAGAAAAATCCCTTCTGGAGCAGTGCAGACAAAACACAGTAACAGGGTATATAAAGACTGACACCACTAGGAGCACCCAGCACATCCTCCCTATCACACATTTCTAACCACAACAATTTTTCATTGTTTTTCCCTCCCAGAAGCCCAAGTATGGCTTAAAAACAGGGGAAATAAATCTTTCCTGGCCTCCGAGATGACCAGGAGGAGTCCCAAAACAAAGGTTTAATATGACATTAACATAATGTCCTTGGACAGCACGGTTTGCTTTTCCAAGTGGAGCTCTTGGATCAAAACTATCACCATTCCTCTAAAATGTAATGATTTAAAATGCCTCTGAAACCAAAATGAACCACCTCGCTTGGAGAAAGATTTTTTTTGCACAACTAAAATTTTTAAAGTAATTGATTTTCACCACTCCGATGAGATCTGCCCTTCTCATGCTTGCCCCAACCACCACTACTAATGGGCAGCGTGACTGCAAAGGCCAGGCTGCCTGCCTACAGCTAGAAAGTGATATAACATGGTCTGACCTGTCCCCCTTCTCCTCAGTCCTTTGCTGATGTGGAAAAGGAGAATATTGTTATTCTGGAGCATGACTACAACCTGGGAGATCTCTCCCTTGTAAGTAGCCTGAGGACAGGCTAGGAAGGGGCCCCACCTTTGCACCTCCTGCCTTATATTAAGTTCTTATTCAGAAAAAAACAGATATTATTTTAAGTAGGAACCTTGTACAATAAAATGTTCTTTTGTGCCACCAGGAAAAATTCCTGGGCAAACACATTTACTTGACCTTGTTGGCAGTGGGCTGAAAGAACATACTTATGCACATGCTTAAGTGGTGTTTTAAACAGTGAGGGATTTAAGGACTTCCATAAATGTGCTTAAATCAGGTCTTCATCTTGTGAAATTCTATTTTGTGAAGTTTGACAAAATTTCAGCTTTTCTCTGGTGTGAACACCACTGATATTTAATGTAATACTACATTAAAAGAAAAAAGAAGAAAAAAGAAACACAAACAGAAAACACCAAACAAACACCAAAAGATTCAACCAAACTTGCAGTGCTGTTCCAGATAAATAAGCTCAGATGTAACATTATGTAGATCAGTCCTGCTGAGCTTTCAGGTGTTACAGTAATGAGCAACGGTATGAAAGCCTATAAGCTTATGTAGGGCAGGGAAGGATGTAAGTGATGCAAAATTTGTGTTGGATTCCTGTTTAGATCTTCACTTTACCCCTTTGACTTTGCCAGATTTCCCTCTGACACCTGCTCCGGGTACACAAAGAGCAAAGCATGTAATCAAATGCATTATGCATTATTTGTTGGCATGCTTTAAAGATGACTTAGTTTCTCTTGCCAGATATTTTCTAATTATTTTTCTGCTGCTTTAAGGAGTGACTGTGTTCTGCTTGTCTACACCTTGTTTCCAGGCTGCACGTATTTTTGCTTTTTAGGCTGATATTTATCACCCTGTATTTATCTTTAAAAAAAAGAATCCATTTCCAGAATTTGTAGTTATTAATTCTTTCATCTCCTTCCCCATTTGTTTCACCTGCAGTGCAATGCTACATGGTTTATATTCATTATAGTGCTATTATTTGTCTCAAATACGTTTTGCACTGTTGCATGTATTATTTTTGACAGTTGAACAAAGGTAAGATGTCAATCCAAGGAATCAATCTCCAGAAAGTGCTATTAAACAAGAGCAGGAATCTCTGTGCAATTTATGCTATCAAAAGAGGTACAGTAAAAACTGGGAATCAACAGTCGGTGGACATCATCACAGTGACAAAGCCAGCAACACTGGGAAGTCATGGACTAGATTGCTTTGCCTGCTTATCAACCATTGGGAAACTTTTATTATTTCTACTTTGGGTTCTGAACAATAAAGATGAAGCCAGTCCAAATGCTGTGGGTCCTTCTGCAAAAATGAAGAGAGGGTATTTCTGCTCATTAGCCAGCAGTCTTGCACCAGTGCACTCTCCTGACTGCACAGTGAGAAGTTGGTACCTAGGACAACATTCGGGCATGCCACTGCAGTGACACAACCAACATGCTCCTGCTTCTGGTCGGGCTGATCAGGGCTTATTTGGAAATTTCTGCATATTGCTCAATTTCACAGAGAAAGAATACTTCCTTTCAAGAGACATGCTCACATGTTTTGGATGCTGATTACATGCCATACATGCCTCATCCTTGATAACAGACCTATGCACAGCTTATATTTCAGTCTCAAATCCCCGATGTATCACTCAACAGGTTTCAGTTCTGGAACTGTGATCTTAAAACCACACTTGCTCACAGGGCATGTAATAACATTCAAAAACCTCCATCATGCCAGAAAAGTTATCCTTTCTACTTCAGTGACCACAAAACTATACTCTCTTTTAAGGCTGCTTAACTTTCAGCTGCTAAAACTGAAGTAGTCACTTAGCAAGAGCACTTACATACATCACAGAAGTAATAAAAAGCGAATGTCTCTTCATTTATTTATCTTCTGAAAGATGGCCTGAGTGCTAGCTCAGTCAGCACTGGGAGGCACGAGTAACCCTCAAGTATGGATATAGATAAATACATAAACTATTGCTTATGACTGATAAAGGTACATGACTGCAACAGGAGCAACAGGGCTCACTGTGCAAATGAAAAAAGGCCAAGACTCCAGTCCTGCTGAGGAAAAGTCACCCTGGTCAAAAGGGCTGGAGGCAGAAGAGCAAGAACAACATGATCCTACTCACGAATGGAGAAAGCATCACCTCATCAGTCACACACTTCCCGTTGCTCTGCAACCACCCATGCACCCATTTCCCACATACAAAGCACTATCGTCAGCAGATAAGGAATCCAGCTCCTCAGTGTTGACTCCTGTTCAGAGGTCATTCGGCTTTTTATGGGTGATCCTATTTTCCCCATTCATAATATTAACAAATAACCAGAGTGTTTAGACAACCATGTGATGTCCAGAAACTGTCTGAAATTTTCGAAGCAGAGACTACAGAGTAGCTAAGATGTACACTGCGTGCTGGTGGGGTGTTTTCTCTCTCCAGTTTGGGAAGCAGGAAGGCAGGATTTGGTCACGGATTCACTGCTGAGGAAGGGGTATGCTGTAGGACAACCACAGGTACTGAGCCCTTCTCTGCGAAGTAAATGTTAACAATAGATTTGAATAGTTGTTTTCTAAATAGTTTTATTCATCTGGGTTTTTATTAATTTATTTGGGGTGGCATACAGACTAGTGCAAGGTTTCAACCTTCCCCCAGCTGTAGTTACAACAAGTCTTGAAAACAAAGGCTGTGGGCTTCGCATTTATTTTCTTTTAACTGATCAAGTCCAGCTCACTGACCATTTTTCCAGTGGGTCACTACTTTGTCCTTGAGCATGTAGATGAAAGAAAGGCATTTTTTTGATTACCTCATGCTCTGCAAGAAATCAAAATGGGTCCTGATGCTCCCTATCCGTTGTGTGTCTACCTAGACAGCTGCTAAGCAGCTGCAGAGTAACTAAATCAGTGAGACGCATCCTCTTCTGATTTACTCCCTGTGGAAGCTGGCTAAAATTTTGTAGTTGCGAAAGATGTAAATCAGAGCAGGGTGTGTCAAAGTCCTTTCCATGTAGTTTTTAGAGGTCTTAAATCAACTACTTGGCTGTGCTTGCACAGCCCTGCAGAGCACACCCGGGATGCTTACAGGGGTGCTGAGGTAGGGGGTTGCTTCTGTGTGTCCTTGTACAGCTGTTCCCTAGCTCCAGCAGAAATGTCTCCTCACATCCATCCTCTTAAGGAGGTATTTGGAAGCACTAAAATATTAATAATGAACTTCTGGGCCACTGCTGAAATCTGGCACCAAGATGCTGGCTGCCCTCATGTTTCCCCTGAATTTCAGTTTTCTTTCCACCCCAGTGCCACTGTCCATCCCAGTTCACTGTCCTTGGGCTTCACAGAGGGATCAGAAGGTCTGAGTTGCCCAGTGAGCTTTCTTGCATCTTTAGCAGTGAATCACAAGACTGGACAAGACAAATCCCTTTTTTGTTGATGCTTGTAAAGAGACAGTTTCCTTCATCAGCATTCTAAGGGCACTTGGTCATTCTCCATCCTTTCTTCAATGGGCTGTACCCTGAACACTTACCCATTGCATTCCCATCTTGAGATGGGATGATGCTTCTCCGTGCCGTGTCTATCCTACCTCAGGTTTAATTAGAAGGTCTATAAACAGTTACCCTCCACATCATCCCTACACAGAAGCAACACCATCAAGTTTATTTCCTGGGAAGGAGTGTTACGCTGGCTTTTTCCCTATGGAAAGATTCCTGAGAACAAGAACCAATCTGGACCTTTTAACTATATTCTCAACTATGACTAGGAAATAGATTATACTATTCTGTCACCAGAACACATCGTAACATCTGTGGTCATATTAGGTGGTTTCATGAAAAGTAGGAAACAAAATGAAACGAAAAGATTTCTCATACACAGCAATCTAAAGGAACGTTTGGTTTTGAGACTACAGAAGCATTTGATTTCAATAGTGACAAAATGTTTTGCAGAGATAAGGTAATAGCATTTCAGTTTATGTGATGCTTTTGCGACACTGGAAAATATTTATTGGCATGTGATAGAGCGGTCTAGGCAAAATGAGTCTGGACAATATAGTCAGAACAAAGCTTTTTCATCTTAAAGAAAAACAAGAGGAAAAAACACTTTGCTTTTTCCCTGTCATATTCTGTGAAACTTCTTACAAGCATTTTTGTTTAAATAATTGTGATTTTTTGTAGAAAGCTGATGAATCCAAATTTTTCATACACCCTACTAATGATTCTCTCTTATTTTGTGGATCAGACATAATAAAGTCATCCTTTGATTAACTGTGCCCCACCTGTGGAAAATAAGGACAGGAGCGTGAATTAAAGCTATTTTCTAACAGAAAAGATACAGGGAAATGTGAGGAACCCAAGAGCAATAAGTTCTCTGAGACTCTTCTGCTGAGAAGACAGATTACTGGGTGCTGGAAAAGCCGCAGTTTCTTTCTGGCCATAGGTGAAGCGTTTCAAGAACTGGATAATTACTGAAAGTGGTCAGCTATTGAATTTTGCTATTTCCCATTGGTATGAAAAGCAAGCACGTACTCTTTGCCAGGCAGAACAGTAATCAATACATAATGGAGAAGTAATTTGTCTGATGACATCAACTGGATGCCAGTCCTTCAGCACCTCTATTAATAAATGTCATGTATTCATGCCAGGAGACTTGAGATGACATTGAGCTTTGAAGTCATGGTATTGACTATGAAATACTTCTAAAATAATGTCTTGATCAATCTATATTGCCAGTTTTCACATGAGATTCTAGATCAGATTTGCCTCTCATTTCCATTAGCTGTAGTTCAGAGAAACTCCACTGGCTAACTCCAGTCTGAAATTAATGTTGCTGAAGGCAAGAATTTGGTTCACTGCGTAAGTATCCGATGCAAGCTTAATGTTTTGCAAATTTCCAGCTGGGCTCTCAGGGTGAATTAACAACTCTCTGCTGAAGCCAAATAGCTCACCCTGGAGATCTACATGTCTAGGTCAACATTCTCCGGAATGGACTGATCCAGTGATAGTTTTTACCTCCTGGAAGCAGTTAATTTGCTTTTAAAATATAATTTAGGCACCCCATTTTCAGCCTGGATTCTGTTTTACCCATACATATCTACAGAGAGCAAAGATCTCTCAGGTCACTGCAAAGAGGAGTGGTAGCATCACATGATGGACAGTCTTAAAGGCAGAGAAGACCTTACCTTACCTAGAGGACTCAAGAATCCTGTGATCCTTTCCTGACATCTTCCTCCCCGTTGCATTTCCTTATCTGAGATCTCAGAGGCAACTTCACCAAAGGGAATCCCGCTTGCAGGAGCAGTTGCAGTAGCTGCAACATCTGAGAAGCTTTCTCTCTTTCCTGTGGAATAGACTGAACTTTCCTTCATGTCACTTTTATCTTCACACCAGCCCTATGCACCCAACTTTACCTGTTTCTTTCTCAATTTTATTCCACACTCACTGTTCTAGTCCTTTTCTTCACCGAGATTTCTTCTAAAGCCACTTGCATCCATGAATTCTTTTAGTTTTTCCTACACACCATGATCACATACATTGCTATGCTGTTTATTAGTGACTTTCTCTTTAAATTCAGTGGTGCAAACTGGCTCTTTCACTAGCACTCAGGGATCTGCAACTGTGAAATGAATGGATTCATAGACTGTTGACTTTGACACCTCTGGAACAGGCCTATGATGCAGAAAATAACCAGTCTTTTCCAATATCAACTATGCAATGGTGCAGCCTCAGAAGGTTCTTCCAAAATGCATGGACATAGATTTAAAAGAAGACCCTTACAGAGGACTGAAACTCTTCTCATGGCTCCAACAGGGGTTAGATCAGAGCTGCAAATTGAGAATGTAGAGATACAATTGTGTCAAACTGCGTGTGACAGCACCTATTAACAGTCTATTACACTCCAAAATCTGATGCAATTCAAAGTGAAACAAGCAGATATAGCACAACATGCTCCCAGCACACTCCCAGAGTCTCAGAGGAGTTCTGCCTCTATTCATTTTGATTTGAAAAGCAGTTAGCTAATAAAAATTAAGAAAAACAAGAGATAACTGTTAAATCTGGCTTTAAAAAGAACATTGTAACATGACTGCCTTCGTGTCAAATTTCCACAAGTATTTGCTTTGGTAGCCTTGAGTCCCACAGGAGCTGCACACATGCAGTAAAGCGGTATTTTTTTAACATGTGTGAAACTGTCATAATCTTTTCTGAGAGCCTGACCACTTCTCCAAAAGATGCTTACATGACTGTTTATAGACAAAATACCTGGTATTAATAACAGGAACTATACCTTATAGCTGACATCCAGTGTATAAAGTAACTGGAGTGTTACTGGCCAAGCACCTACACTAAAACGTCCCTTCTTTCAGTTTAGTGATGTTTCAGTGCAGTCAGCAAAAGTGGAAGGCATTGGGTATTTCTGAAAATCAGGCTGCTTCTACTTCAAGGATATCTCTGGTACCCTCAAAACACAGGCTAAAATCCCATTGTCAAAGTCCCATGAGAAGCTGAAAAAAGACTGGAAGTGCTGGCACCTCCCAAGTCCCTGCAAGTGACATTGCTGTCATTCCCTTCTGCTTGTTTCCTTACACAGCGAAGGGACTTTCAACCACCACCACCCCCCCCCTTTAACCACCAAATTGAATGGAGAAAGGAGTTTCAGTGGGAGTGAAATGCAGCTTTTACGCGAGTGGAACTGCCTGCAGATTCATATCTGATTTCCAGAGTTTGGTGGTGGTGGTGGTTTTTTTTCTGCTGAAAAAAGGGCAAGATTTTAGAAATATTGAAGTTTTGTTTCCAAGTTTCACAAATAAATTATTTTCTTTCTAACATGATGGAGCTTTTCATTTTAACAGCTTTCAAAATGAAGCTCTTGAGTTATCATCTTGAAGCCACATTTTCCGTTCCAAAACAGGTCTAAATTTGAAGAGCAGAGGGAAAACAAAAGGCTTTTACAGCCCACCCAAATGAAACTAAACATTTCAAAACAAGTATTATGATTACAGCGTAAATAGATGCCCATAAAAACAGGCTCCATCACAACCGAGGAGGGGGCTGGCGAGCCAGCTCTGCCAAGCCCTACGGCCGTTGCTGTGGCTGCGGTGATGCTCAGGGCGGTGGAGCCGTAGGGATGGAGCTAAAATTGGGCCATCTTATGCTTCTGCCTTCCCATCTCTACTTTCTGCTCCATTAAATCTCTGCCCAGGCCTGTGATGGTGCTGCACACGGCTCAGCACCACCAGCTGTTTGGTAGCGCTCTGAGCTGCTCTCCTCCCTGCCACGGAAACATGGACCATCCGCTGGGAATCTCCTTTGCAACTCCATCCGCTGGGAATCTCCTTGGCAACTCTTCCTGCTGGTTGGCTTTGCAGTTTTAAGCATGTTGCAACTTTATCTTACACTGTCTAAACCTTTCACTCTTTCAACCCTGAATCCGTACAGAAAATATTATTCCTGTGGTGGTGGGAATTTAACTGCTGGTCATAGTTTACTGTTTTGAGTTGTGGCCATAGCTGAAGGCATGGCCGGAGCAGAGGCTTGTAAACTGTGTACTGGGGAATTGCTCCTTGCTTTGTATAGACAGGTTACTTAAACAAAAAGACAGCTGGTATCAGAGTTTAGTCGGTTGGAAAAAAATTAACTTCTATTCAGCTGGAAATCCTGGCAGAAGCCACATTAGAATAGAGAAGATTTTCAGTGCGAAGGCACAGGAGCTACACTGCCCAAGTCTAACGGTAACCAGTATTTAGCTAAGAAGCTGTACATAGTTTTGAAATCTGCTTAACAATCGTAGATATCTCACCGCTCCCACGTATGCAAAAAGCAGCTCTGAAAATGCCCATTTACTTCTTTATTTGCCTGAAAACTTCGACAAGCAATTTAAATGCTGTGTGGAAGCTAATAACGGATGAGTTTGCATATTTATAAGGAATTATGCCAAGAATTATGCCATTATCCCAGCCAAATCATCTCCAACCTGGTTCTTCTTGGGTGACAAAAAGATGTCAGGTGCTAGTTATGACATTTACCGTGTGCTGTTGCTGCAGGAGCCAGCATGAGTCACTGTGTGCTAACCCAGAGGGAATTATTTCTTGCTATTAACCAAAACCAAACCCACACCATGCAGGTGCATTCCTTGCTTTTCTGTTTTAACCATAGACTTGCAAGCTAGTAACCACATTTTGTTTCCATAACACCTTTTTCCTCAAAGGTGATGAAATATTTGCATTTCTTTGCTAGGTGTGTTCATATATAAAGCTTAAGGTTGGAAAGACACTGTGGGTTGACGGGTGCCGATCCCACTTGGACACAGAACATCCTGGCGCACCAGCACTTTCCCAAACAGCTGTCTTTGTGCTCACCAGAGCTAAAATAGAGACATGGAATTGATTTTCCGAGGAAATGGCAAAATGGATTGAATAATTTGCAAACTATTTGGAAGCAATGAGCGTGACTGTTGTTTTTATTGTCTCAGAAGGATTCGGATTATAACATGCTGGCAGTGAAATATGATAGCTGTACAAACAAAACATCCACAAGGATGAGAACACACCTACTTATGGCAGATCTCCATAGAGCCTTTTGCCTTCAAATTACTTGAGCTGATGTTTACTACATCGATTTATTACCCCCAAGAAAGCAATTTTGGCAAGTTCCTCTTATGTTGTCATCACATGATCCCTAAAAGGGGAAAAGAATTGCTGAAAATGGAAGCGCTTTAAAAAGATTCTTTATGATGATCTTTGATGAATTTGTGTGTTTAATTGCAACTAATAAGAGAAGAGCCAGAAAAGTTTAGCAATTAAGAAGAATTTTCCCCTTAACTTACTTTGAAAACAAATTCTGCAGTGACAGATCCTTAGAGAACAGAAATGATAAATGAGGAGCTGAAGACATTTGTTTCCTTTAGCTTTGTAGTTCGGGATGTTTGAAATACAAGAGACAAAGCAATATCCTCAGCATATTGTAAGGCAACTTTTCCACTAGCCAAATGTAAGTGAGGACAATGTGTGGTGCTGCAGTGACCACATGAGAGGGAATAAACAAAAAGGCACATGGTCCTGTGGCTAATCATGTCTCAAAATATTTGATCCAAACTCTTATAGAGGCTGTTTATATGTGACCTTGAATGACATACCTGAGAGACAATTTTCCAGCACTCGGATCCTCATAGTCCTTAAATCAGTGGAGTGATATACCTAAAATTTTTGAAAGTACTCACCAACAGGGGTTAAAGAATGTAAGTTCCTGCACTTGGACAATTTGCGGGATTGTCACATTTAGTCTCCTTGTTCCTAATACCAGCTGTAGCGCCATCTCCTGTATCTGTCCTATCTACTTGTACTATGAGCTCCCCCCATCAGAGCAGGTGATGGAACAGACACAAGCAAGGTGAGGCAGTGGTCCTGCTCTGTGCATTACTCTATGCATTAACTGCAGCAACACAATTCCGTGAGCACTGGAGCTTCATTTCCCATCTTGCCTGGTACGTTCCTGCCTTGGAACCTGACTGAGAGCTTCCCATGGCTGGAGTACAGAAAAGGTGTCTTCTCTCTCCTGCCTTTCAGTTTGGCACCTCTTCAGTTTGGGATCTCTGATAATACCGTGGAACTTCAGGCTGCAGGCTTTAACTCATATGGGGCAATTACAGACTCCAGCTTGGTGCCCATCCACAAAACCTTTTAGAATTTCATTATTCTTACTACCTCATCATTTCTCACCAATTTGACTGAAACTGGGCAATGGTTCAAAAATTGTTACACACACACTTATATGCTGCCTTATGCCTCAGGAGAGCAATGCAAATAATAATAACAGTAATATTCAGAAGTATCCAAAGGAGGAATACTTTCAGAGCAAGGAAAATTGGAAGAAGAAAACAATCACGCTAATGTAAGTGTTCTGTCATAAACTGATGAAATTGCAAAACAGCAGAGCAATGTTGGTGACTTGGCAGGAGCCTAATAAATGGGAACTTGCTCTCTGTGACTAGGGCAAAAGGCTATAAAGAAAATCAGACTTCTAATTCTTATTCCATTTGGACAGGTCTAATGATAAATAAAAGTGAAGTATGTTTTGTCAACTGCCGTCAAGATACTTGGGGATTTTCTTGGGACGCCATGATTGCATAGTATAAGAATAAAGGATGTGAAGCATAAAATCCTTTCTAACTGTATTCAACCCCAAAATCTCTAACTGTTTCAGGATATTTAAAACAAACAAACAAACAAAAAACCAAACCCACAAATGCCACACACTCAAAATAGAAAAAAGGAAAAAAAAAGCAAACCATGAAAGTCTTCCTGGCTGTGCAGCTGAGCTATACAATGTTCAGCAGTATAACAGATACAAATTGATTGCATAGGTCAACAGAAAATCTTGATCAAGGAAACAGGTCACACACAGCAATGCCCTGAATGGCAACACTTGTGCAGAAGAAGTATCTGATCTTGCTATTGAAGAAGACGGTGACAAAACTTCAAAGGAAGCAGGAGTTCAGAGAAAGCAGCACCGGAGCCAACGCTATGCAAGACATCAAATTAATTTTTAATAAACTGTTTGTGGATCAATCATTCTCTCAGATTTAAGTTGTCACCAGCGATACACCTACTGCAACAATGATTCAGATGTTCCCCAACAGTGGTGATTCCTAGAGAAAGCACAAATCCGATGTGCCTTGTGACCAGTCAGGTCCTTTATGCTGTAAGAGGAATAACTGCATATTCTTCTGAGAAATACATAAATATCAATTACTCTGTCTATAAGCACAGCTACAGAAGCTATTTCATATTTCTAGGATCACACAACAGTATCCTAAGTGGGGGGGAAATGTCCTTTTATACATTTTAAAACAAAAGAAATAATGAGCCACTGTAATGAAATTCTGGTCCAAGAAAGTGCCTGGTTAGCAGTGATGTGGTCAAACTAAGAGCTGGAGTTAAAACCAGGTTAACGGATGGCCACATTTCACTTGTTGCAACCCATACTGTACTCAATGTGAGCATGCTGCTGGTAAATAGCAAAGAATAATCTCCAGCCTGCCATGAAAATTCAGCACCTTGGCAAAAAGAAGAATTCATGAAATATTTTGTTTCCGGGACATGGAGTTACTCCCACTTACATCCATTGCAAGACTCTCACTGATTCACTGGAAGCAAAATAAAAGGTCAATAAGAGCTCAAGCGTAAAGCACCTGCCACCCATGAAGCTATCACTGGGACTTTGGGGATGGAAGTTGTCTGTGCACTCAGGAGATGGTAGCTGTAGGAAGCCCAGAAGCATACGAGAGGGACACGTCTCCAGCATCTCTGCTCATTGGTTTGGTTGCAGTGATCTAGTGTGTGTGATCTATGTAATAAGTGGAACTGGCCACTAATTTTCAATTAACTTTTTATCCTCAATGAAACAGTGAGGAAAAGGAGGAAGGAGGCGGCTGGCATAGGAATCAATGGAGCAGGAGAGTTCTTCCTAGGAAATACAAACATAATGTATATTTTCTGATGGGGAGTTTCAGAATGAAATATTTCCTTGTGAAGCAATACTTTGCAATACTGGCACTTTCAAACAGCATGTTTATTTTCATGGAAACAGTGCGTGTGGGGGGAAATCCTTTCCAGAATATTTGAATGAATATTTTGGAGAATTTCTGCAATTTTAAACCACAGGCTTGTTTCGTTTTGAGGTGCAAGCAAATATTAATGCATTGACATACGTTATGGCAGAGGTGTTACCACCGCCGCTGATGGGCTTGGCCTTGGCCAGCAGTGGGTCCATCATGGACCTAGCTGGCATTGGCTCTGTTGGATGCAGGGGAAGCTTCTGGCAACTTCTCACAGCAGCCACCCTTGCAGCTCCCATCCTACTACCAAAACCTTGCCATGTAAAGCAAATACATTACTCCATAATTTCAATTGAACATTTTTTGAAATTATTATTTTTGTTTTCTGGTGCTTTAGAATAGAGAAGCTGCCTCAGGAGATGATTGATAATATATGAGAGGGACAAGAAACAATTTAAAAATGAAAGCTATCATGAATTAAACATTAAACCAACTCCCAACAAGAATATTTGTGCTCACCAGTAAACACCAGCATTTTGAGAGATCCCAGGGACATGAAAGGTGTTTAAGAGCATCCCTCAAAAAATCCCTCACCTTTGTTTAAACATTTATTTTGGCTCTGCATTAAAATATAAACATGTGGCCCCAAACTAGCCAAGCACAGCTGTGCTACTGCTGGAATTTTACTAGTTAGATAGTTTTTAGGTCAGTGTCCTGTGCTGTCCTTTCTGGCATGCTTGCTGCCCTTCTTGATGGGGAGGGGCACTGGTAGGACCCCACACGCCCTGAGGCTCTGTGCAATCCCCACACACCCACTTCAGTTGCAGTACTGGCTCAGCTCAGCTGCTCTGAGTTTTGTGACTGTGATCCTCCTCATTCCTCTCCCATCACACTGCTCCTAGGAGAGGAGGGGAAGGAACAGCCCACAGCAGTGGACAGCCTTAGGGCACAAAAAAACCTTTGCATCTTGGGAAACCCATGCCAAGGACCATCATCAGTCCCAGCGTTAGTTACTAACATTATTACCAGGGGTTACAGCTGTGGTCAGAATGAACTGATGTAGAGCAGCGTACCGAGCTACAGTGCATGCACTGTGAAAGCACTGCAGCATTTCTCATGCAGGCACTGCAGGGGTAGCTCCCCACTGGGACTCCTAAATTTCCATTTCAGCCACTGGACAATAGCAGATCATTATGGACTGGTCATTTGTGGGAATGCAGCTTCCCACAGGCACATGAGCCCAAGGTAAAAGAGCGATGGGCCATACTTGGTGCTCCCATCCCCTGTGGCTCCTGGGCTGCAGAAATCTGTTCCTTGGGTTTTATTCAGACAGTTTCACACTCTTTTAATGGAGTTGCAGTGCTTTAGTACAGAAACATTCCTAACAAAAGCCGATTCTAATAGCTCCCTCTCTGGTAGGAAAATCATTTTTCGACCAGTTTTATAGCTCTTTAAATAAACACTGTTTCATACTTTTCCATCCCATGTATCTCTTATACTGTTAATTACACTGAACTTCCCTTGACCCCTTCCTCGGGAAGAGTAAAAAGGAACAGGTTGCTTAACTAAGTATGATCTGCTTGTCGCAGCAGTGCTAACAACTTTGCAGTCACAGAGCAACCCTTCCTGCTGCTCTCCCGTGATTTAGTGCTTCACGTCTGGACTAAGAAGTACCGTACCACAAGTTTCATAGCAAATGCAGCTTCTGTATCCCACCACTGCAGAGGGAATGCACTGAAGCCGTTTCAGCTTCAAATCTCAGAGCCAAATTAAAATACGATAAGAGTTTTTTTGTGGAGTTAAGCCAGCCCCAGCAGGGGGTGCAAAAATGAGCCCCAGGTGGTACCACTGTGAGCCTTTAAGGAGCTTTTGATGAAACATTGTATGACAACACAGAACTGGGAAGAGCTGGTCTTCATATCATACCATAGTGAGCTATCCTTCATTTAAACATGAATGGAAGTCTGTTATTAAAACATGAAGTATTTTTTACCTTCTAGAAATCAGAATCTTCCTAAAACATGAAGTATTTTTTACCTTCTAGAAATCAGAATCTTCCTACTGAAGTCTACAGAAGAAATATTTTTCTTGATTACTAGTGTCCCTCTAAGATGAAAAACTTCATCTACTTTCACCTAAAGTTGCTCTTGAAAATGGCCAAACATTCAGAGAGTTTCAGTCAAGCCCCAGAACACTATTTTTTTAATATCCCCAATACCAGAATGTGATGTAAACAGTAAGAAGTACTTCACGAAGCTTTAATTCCCTGGGTACAGTCTGGAGGAATATTTACAAAGCCCTGAGAGAAGCTGGTTCATTGCAATCAGGTGGGGACAGGCTCAGAGCTGCACATTCCTCCAGAAGGAGCTCCAGCACCCGCAGGCAAACAGAGGTTATTTACCCTGTCTTACACTGGGGTCTCTGATCTCCCTTCCTTTAGACAACCAGGCCAAGAACGAACATGGTAGCTTTTGCAGAAGTAGAGAGAGTAAAATAATGGCAATAAGGAGCACCAACAATACATAATCAGCCAGGCTTTACCACAAGACGACTTGGAGCAAGAAACAGAATGATTACAGCCTTCTTTTCCTTCCAGCTCTGTTAGTGATTCAGGGCATCAATTTTGTCCTGACCTTCTCTTGCCCCATGTTCCAGCTCATCTGGGATAAACATAAGAGCCCAACAGAGGAGCCACAGAGCTCAGTCCTTGAGCGTTAGTCAAGCCCTCACGGTTACCCTGCTGGAAGATGAAAGAACTAATATTGTAGTCTTTTTATGAAAATTTCCCATATGTGTCCAGAGAAGGATGGGGAATTCCTGTTGTAAATGGCCTGACTTGTAAAAAACAATGGACGCCATCTGGGTGCTTAGATGCAGCGTTAGCAGCCAAGTTTCAGCCCCCTGGCTTTGAACCCTTTAGCCAACAGGAACTTAAAGCAAGTGTTGAGCACATCTGCACAACAGCAGCATACAATTAACCCAGCCCTGGCCTTTCCCAACTCTGTTCTTTATACATGACACTGACATCTGAGAAAAGCTATCTGCAGAGGCAGTTAGAAGTTGTACAGTAACAGGACAAAGGCAAACTGGTGTGACTGGAAAGACAGAGCATGGTTTCTTCCTAAAAGTAGTAATAAGCACCTAAAGCAAATAACATGTATGTGGTGGGATGTTTTCGCTGCCACTGGGCTCTCTGAACAACTGGGATGCAGTGGCAAAGTAGCCTAAGTGTTTTAACATGTCATGTCCAGAGGCCTGTCTCCTTCTTGAGTGCGCACCCAACAGCTGTTTGCCACTTCTCTTACATAAGGCAGCTCTTGCTGGCCACCACTACTTCCCCACCCCCCACCCCCGAGTAAAATGCACTCAGGCTCTGCCAATGCTTGCTGCTAATTTGCAGGGCACCCCTCCTCCTCCTCCCCTGATGATCCAGGAATACAGCAGTGAAGTGCCTTAATGGTAACATCAAATAGCCTCATGCCATACATTTTTAATTTCTAAAATGGTCGTCGTTAGAGTTTCAGGGTTCTGAGAACAAGTGTGAAATGTTAAAATGGTTGAAAACCTCTTACCTAAAAATAAACTGTCATCCGATTCATGCTGCATCACCCCAATCAATTACTGACACTTTTTCTGGCAACTAATATGGCTTTATTACCACAGGATCTAAAGAGCTGGTAATCATTAAGGGTTTTTTTGGTGTTGTAGCACCCTAGAGATGTAGTAATGTAAAATATGAAGACTTGAGCCATTGATGGTTGAAGAAAATTAGCATGGACAGTGCAAGATCTTAAAACAAGTGCTGAGATCCTGTACAGTCTTAATAGGATTATGAACTGCCACCACACTAGAGGTCATAACTCATCCCTCGTTGTCAGAATTGTGTATCAAACTTCAATATCCAGATCTGGGACATGAAAAAGTTGGTTTAGTTGTCAGAGGAGTCAATCCCAAGAAGTTTCCTCCCAATCACTTGGAGACAAACTTTGCCTCTTTGGCCTCCCATGCTCTGCAGAGCGGTCGCACTTGGTCTCATCACAGTCAAACAGGAAACATCATTAAAGGCTCCTTTTGAGTACCTACCACTGCAAAAGTCCTGCTGCAGGGACATGGAAAGACTAGTTGCAAAACTCCTCTTTTTCCTTTTCTGTTAACATGTCAAGCCGCTATTTCTAACCTTGCACCTTCACCTTGAAGCAGAACAGAATGTGTGAGTTTCATGAGGACCTTTTGAAGCAGTCCGTATTTTACAAAGGAAGAAAGTGAACAGACAATGCAAACTGTTCCAGGGCTGAGCTTTAACATATATGTTTTGATCATTATTTGCTGCCATTTCCATTGCCCCATCCCTCAGGGCTGTGGTGGTATCATGGTCTTTATCTCTTGCTGATCTCCCCTTGCTGCAGAACACAACAACCCTAGTGGGCAGATTCAGAGCCCCAGGTTTACACTGGCAGCTTTCAAAAGAAATTAGGATGCTACCGCAAGTCATGATAAGACTCTTATCTCTAATAACATCAAAATTAACAAAAGGACTCTTATTTCATATATTTTGAAAGCTTCTGCATGAGCTACATAAAGCTGCAGTTAATCTCATTTGCTTGCAGTGCATTAATTAGCAGTGCTGAGACAGATCAGAGCTGCATCACGTACTTTTGTGGTTCTATTAGGATTCGTGGTGAAGGGCTGATCAATAACTACTGAGCTCTTAGGGCTGCCATATGGAGAGGAAAAAAATTATATATAATCCCTTAAAGATTTTAATTAGGCAAACCCAAAATTATTATGTTAATAAGCCAAACACATTTAATATTAATCTAGTTACAACAACTTCTGCCCAGGGACTGGCCTACATTAATCACAGAGCGTATAAGAGCAGATGATGGCTGACAAAAGCAGCAAAGTAGGCAGCATCTGGCAATGGGATCTGTTTGGCACTTTGTCTCCTTGTAAGCACTAAGCTGTGGGATGTTTTGTCTTCATTTTCACTGAGCTCAATGTTCAGAAACTCTTGGTGTTCAGAAACTCTAAATGGGGCAATATTTTCAAAAGACTACTACTGCAAGCAGCCAAGGAAATGCTTTTGAGTGTCTGGAGGCTTTGTGTAGGTCAGAGGGTCTCAACCCCTTCCATGCTGTGAATTCATCTCTCCAAAGGGAGAAGTTTCAATGCATACTTTGTCTCAACACCCTTTAGCATATCTGCCTTGCATTTTTCTTGTTCCTTTTGCTGTATAGCTAGAAAAAGATAGAGGGGAAAAAGAAGATTATGGGGATTTTCCCTGTGATCTTTGTATCAAGACTTCATGATCTAAGTCCTTAACCTCATTTGAGGATGTTGCCAATTAGTTTGATGCCTACATTTGAACAGGGCAGATACTATGCCCTTAATGAAAACACATGAGCCTGGAGATGCTGAGAAAAGAGCAACACATAAAAGCAGAGTCAGAGCAGTTAGATCTAGCATCTGGCTTGTTGACTTCAGAGTACTTAAAACTTTTTACGTTTAAGGCTTATATTATGAAAAGGAGGCTCAGGGGGGACCTTACTGCTCTCTACAACTACCTGAAAGGAAGTTATAGAGAGGTGGGTGTCAGTGTCTTCTCCCAGTAGGAAACAAGAGGGCAAGAGGGAATGGCCTCAAGTTTCACCAGAGGAGGATATTAGGAAACATTTCTTCACTGCAAGGGTGGTCAAGTACTGGAAGAGGCTTCCCAGGGAGGTGCTGGGATCACCATCCCTGAAAGTGTTCAAAAAACGTGTAGATGCAGTGCTTAGGGACACGGTTTAGTGACGGACTTGGCAGTCTTGGGTTAATGATCTTAAAGGTCTTTTCCAACATAAATGATTGTATGATCCTGTGATTCTATGCTAGGAAGCAAACCAAAGGGTTATCAGGCTGGACATGATGAAGGACAGCAAAAAGCCCAGTAGCAGAAAAGGTGTTTTGAGAAAACAGAGTACAGATGTAACATGGAGGGAAGGAAGCAGAAAAAAAACCTGCTCCAACTCATGGTTTCTTCCCTTATGGCAGAAACGGGCACGTTGCACTGAGTGGCACTAAACACCTTCTCTTCTCCTTTGGAAATGACAGTGAACACATTCAGCAATCAGAGACCTGATTAGCTGCCTGCCATTCCCAGGACAAACCTGATTTACTGCAGCCATTTACCCTGGGATACCTCCCTCTAACAGGGCTCGGACAATGTAAGATCTCTCAATACTGCTGCCTTCTTTTCCCCACTGATGGTCCATTTCCCAACCACAAAGGAGAGACACGAGGTAGACACACAGTCCTCCACCCTGGGTATAAAGCATCTGCTCTTCATGCCAGCAAGAAATGGGCATCTAAGCACCTGGCAGCTCTGTGTCTATTTCAGTCACAATCTTCCCTGACATTCCCACACTTTTATTATCAACTTTCTGAAATTATGTCCATTAGATACAGGGACCACCATTTCCTAACAGCTTTAGCAATCAGCCCTAAATGTTTCACTGGACTGTTTTTTCAAGAAACCATGCGGGTGCCTCTGAGGCTTGTGCAGTTGGCCATCCAGATAGAATTGCCAAACACATTTGACAGGGTAACCATAAAGCCAGACACATCACAGACCCATAAACACTTCAAGGTAAAGAATAACAATATCTCTTCTGAAATTTCAGCCAGCAAACAAGGGCAAAATGAGACTTCATTTGATCATTAAGAAAAAACTATATATTCATAAAATGGAGATGTACATTTTTATGTACTGCAGAGTACTGTTTCTCTCAGATAGGGGGGATGCTGATTTTTAGAAACCAGTTTTTAAAACACCGATATAGAAATATGAATCCCTTCCACAGACTTACAAGCCAGTGTATACCAGTTACCTTATGACAGCTGACCTGTGGTCATGCTTTTAGTCCCCAGTGAATATAAGTTAACATGTCCCTTTTTCATTAAGTGTGTTAGCCCTAAATCCCTCACATTTACTGTCAGGTCCCCTAAGAGAAGTGCATGTACCTGGGTAATGATCATGAAGCAGCTGACACAGAGTGACTGACTACTCCCCAGCAGTGCATTTATATGTCAAAATCTTTCCATTGCTAAGCATTTGGAAGGACAGGCACATCAGAGCTATCACACTGTAATTAATGTACCAGTGGGCCAGACTAAATCATTTTCCCTGCAATAACTTGAAGCGTTTTCCAAGGTGGTGTTCTAAGTACCTTCCATTTCATCATCAACATTTTCACAAAGACTAAATTTCTGTTGGGACCTATTTTTTACCTCTATTTGATACCAGGGCTGAAAAAGCTGCAGTACTATAGAACCTTTACTATTTGGATGAACATCTAATTTCAGGTTTCCATAGCTGACATAGTAACAACTAAAAAAATAGCTTGAGGCACAAAACTTCTATTGACTTCAACCAACACTGAGCCAAGACTACTTCATAAAAATGTTAACCTAGCTCAGCTTCCCCAGTTCACCCCTAAAACAGGGTTTATTCAGAAGCATGGTCTATGGGACAGATCTGTCAGTTAAAGCAGGTATACGTTCATATCTGCAGCTTTAGCTTGTCCTGCCAGCTACCATGATGGTATATATACAATAGCGCTGTCAGAGATCTGCTTATTTAGCCATCTGTGCATACAATGAGGGTACATATGCAAGAAGCAGCTTAGGTCTGACTCGCCTTGCATCCCTGCCTGTTTGGCCTTCCCAAGCTAGGACACAAGAAACAATAACTCAGCTCATTTCAGCTCAAAGTTATTGCATTTTCTTTGGTAGTTAGAGGAGTGTAAATAAGCCATATAAGAGGTATAAGCTACTCAAGAAGTATATACATGAGAAGTATATCTGGTTAGGAGATGCACATTTTATTACGATTTACAGTGCTGCTTGTTCAGAGAGCACTATTGTGACCAGTAAATAACATTTCAATTTTTATAACTGTCATAAACCAGTAGGCCTAAGCCTTGATCAGCATAATGCCACTAATTCTTTCATTCTATGTTTTCTAAATAATCTGCCAACCTTCCTATCAATACATAGCGAGGGATTTTTCCATCACTCAGAGCAGAGGTACAATCTGGTGGGTTCATAACTAATACCTTCATTTGGGTAGTGCTCGAGTGTATACCCTTCCTGCCACCCCCCCCCCCCCCCCCCCCAAAAAAAAAAAAAGTTTGTATCCACTTGTAGCAGCCTGATTTGAATTAGGCTCCATCACCATAGAAATCCAACTGTTAGTCAAAGCAACAGCTTTGCTTCCTTTATTTGTATTAGATTTGCCTCCTTTAACAAAGATTTTAATCTTATGTACGTTGCCAGTATGTTTCTCATGAGAGTCAAGAATCCACTGATTTGCATTGGTTTAAAGAATGAGATGCCAGAGAAAGACATCTGCAAAGGTACAGATAGATATCTTCTGCAGAGGAGTTAGAGAGACAACTCTATATGCAGTGACTGGAAAGATAAATGGACTGGCAAAGCTATATACTGACAAGCTGATAAGGTACAAGCATCTAATTAATGAAATAATCCACATTTTGTGATGTCCACTGAAAACTATGTCTGCCTCTGGGGATTTTCAGGGGCTGTGCACCAAGCCAGCTGGAACTGCTTACATGAAGCAGAGGCTCATGTTAAAGAATGGTGAGCAGCCTGAATTCACTTTGTGAGCCACTATGGCAGAGATGGCTGATGAACAACATGAGAACAAACACAAAACTCTAAAGGAGAGCCCAGAGTACCAAAGTGTGCCAAAACTCACTAAAAACATGAATTAAATGTGGTTTATAATGTCTGAAGACAGTACATGGCAGCAAATGAAACAAAAGGGAGGCAAAGGAATAGCAAATACCGGTGAAAAATCCCAGCTGCCCCACAATTCTTATCCTACAGGAGGTAGGTGTCACCTTTGCTGTAAGGTAACAGGTAAAAAAGCTGGAAAGCCTTATTGCACTTAGAGGATGGTTGACTATTTCTCAGTAGGATAAGCAGACCACAAGAATAAGTAGTCTGCATGAACACCACACAAATTGTGAAACTAATTTCTGTGATGTATCGTACAAGCCAGAAAAATAAGTAGATTAACAGCCAAACTAATCATAAGCCATATTAGTGGGTGGCAGGCCTACTGGCAGCTATTAAACAGAGAGGCTAAAGTGTGTTTTAAGGTTAAAAGATTAAATCCTTTGTGATTGCAGGGCCTCTTATTTCCTGAAGTTTGCTGGATAGGTGAGACTTCAATTTGCTCTCAAGCAACAACATTTCCAAGACCCACAACCCACACCATCATCCTGGTAACAGATTGTGACCACATATCTGTTCAATTCCTTTAGACCCACCTTTTGTCTTTGATGCCCTTGATCAAGAGAGTTTTATTTCATTGGCATTTTTGGTTCCCACTGGATCTGAAGAGGTTTCCTCCCTCCTCACTTTTAGGAAGCTCTTAGAGTTGCATGAAGAGTACCCACCTGTCCAGGTGCAAATACAGGAAGAGCAGGAATGCTTATAAAGAAACAGATGGTACACCTAACCCTACTTCTTCTCTGTCTATTTTACTCCTCACTCGCTGTTTTTATTGCCAGTCTCCCTCATTTCAGCTGACACTGATTTGATCCCAGATGTTACGCATTAACACAGGAGTGTTATGCAGCTCCTGACAGACCCCTCTGCCCACAGTTGCTCCTGCTGCCCCAGCCCTGCCTCTGCACAGACATGATATTGACTGTTTCACTGCATAAAACTCTTCTTAGTTTTCAACTCCCATTTTCAGGGAAAATGAGACACTGGAAAACATAGGAAGCATCACAGAAGATAACTGATGCTCTGCAGGTGAGAAAAATGGTTCACTTTAAACTTGAAGCAGACATACTAATCCCCCTGCCCCTGTGCTTGGCTTTTTGCTGTTTCCATCCTGTTGCCTTCACTGCTAAAAGCTCAGAGGTAAAATGTAACGCATCACTTTGAACCTTCCCGTCATAATAAAGAATTAAATCAAGGCTCTGACTCACATTTCACAGTCAATTTAAGGGTGCCTGAAGTTTAAGCTCCGTCTCCCTCCTCACAGTGGTACCCAAACTGAGCTTAGAGCTACCCCTGAAATGCTACAGTTCACAGCCCCTGGGTTCATGTAAATCAACACCAGCTACAGGTTATATTAATGCCCTGGGCTTCAGCAGTCCTGACTTAATTGCCTGTAAACCTGAAAACAGGGCTACATAGTTTGATATCACTGTTGGAAGTGCTGGTCCCATCCCTCCTCCTGCCACAGGCTCTGCGGTCCCCGGGAGCTGCTCTGGATGGAGCCCCATTTATTTGCTGCATCAGGATGGTGCTGGGTCAGGTTCCTCGGGCTTTCCCTGCCTGGCTGGGAGGGATGATTTTGGAGCATCTGGCTGCTGGGGCAGAAAGCAGTGCAGACTTTGGCTGTCTTAAACCAGTATTAAACTACATTCTTTATCTGATAGTTTTACAGGCCAACACAAAGAGAGATGAAAGCACCCCTTTACATCTGAAGTGGCTGTTTTACTGGGGGGGGGCATGTCAGACAAGCTGCAAGGCTGGTGTGTCTGGGGCTTGCACATGTTATTGTCAAAACCTCAGAGAAACAGTTATTTTTGTGGGTCTTATTTTTTATTGTCCGGGAGGAAACAATAATCTTCCAGATGAAAATCAAAACCAAATCACTCAGAAAATTCTGTAGAGACTTCATTTTGCTCAGCTTCAAAAGTGCAATATAAAAAAAAAAAAATCAGTCTTGCCAGAAAAACAAACAACACATATTAAGCCTTTTTATCACCATGTCTAATGTTTTACTAACTGTGAAATCACATTTTCCAGGATGAACTGTCTCAATACACTTCTGAAGTACCCTGGTAGTGCTCAGTGGCCATTTGAAAGGGGAACTCTGTCCCAGCCGCAGACTGCAGGCAGAAGTCGACTGCCTGGAGCATGGCACAAGACACACAGCCCCGTCCAGGACCATACAAGCACCAGATCTGAATAGATGCACACTCTCCAATGCACAACAATCCAGCTCCTGAAAGACAGGTTTGGGGTTTTTTTGGCAGCGTACATTTATTTTCCTCCTTCCTAAAATACGTATGAAATCTTTAGTATGAATACTGATAACAAAACAACTAACTGTTCAGTACATCTTTCATCAGCAAAGAACAAAATGATTTGCAAAAAGAAATGTAAGCATTAATATCTCTGTTTACTCTTGGGGAAAATGAGGCAGGGTGAGGTGATGACACTTCTCTGTGGATACCAAATAGGCCAGAGTCAAGAATGGAAACTAGATGTCTCTACGAAATGTTTCACCTACTAGGGTACATTTCTTTCATCCATGAAGCACTGTTGCCTACTTTAAAGACAGTTATGATAGGAAGAAAGAAAGGCTATGACTTGCCCAAGTGACTATGGGAAGACAGAGGAAGAGCAGAAACCAGACATGAACTCTCAAGTGCTGATAACTGTGTGCTGGGGGTGGAAGGAAGAGCAGAAACCCCCCATTTTACCAGCACATGTGTAAATGCCTTAGCCTGGTACTTTAGGTCCCTGTACCCTTACCTGACACAAAGTTCACCCGAAGTGCAAGCCCAGAGTTGTTGCTATTTCAGCATTTCAACTGATCTCAGTTTTTCAAGACAAGTATGTTGTTCTCCACAGCTGTGGAGAACTGTTGCATTTGAAACATACGCTAAGTTCTTTATGCTTTGGAAGGACCTTTTGATGGTTAGAAACAGTAACTGTCTGCTAAATATGTGCTACTAAATAAATATGTGTCTACTAAACAAAGTGCTGGTACTTTGGCTTTGGTGTGTCTGCCCCAGCTCATGGCAGAAGGACACAAGGACAATTTTATTATTCCTAATAGATATTATTAATATGACAGCAGAAAACATGTAAAGCAGTTTAGAGACAGTTAAGCAGAATTCTTGACACAAGGAGCTCACATCTTACATGAAAACTTAAAGCCCTTTATCCCCTGTTTTGCTTTCCCTTTTTCCTGAAGCGGATAAGTAATTTCTCCCCATATCTGCACAAATCCAAAGGGGTTAATCCTCTGACTTCTTTCTGTGCTGGGAATGCCATTTTGGGGCATCTGGATCTATTGAATCTATTTAATTCAATGCATTGTTTCTGCATAAATAACAAAATGAGGAAAGGTTTCAGAAATGTTACAGTAGTGCTCACATGACAAAAAAGAAAGAGGCGTGAGGACTGAAGTTCACTCCAAGTATAAGCAGGTCAGGGTGCAAGAGAAGGGGCTGACTGGGGCGCGTACGGATCTTTAGCACTGGATATCTTCAAGAACAAGTTTGACAGGAATAACACAGATAAAGGTTGTCCTGCCTTGGGCAGTGGATGTACTGGCTGACCTTTGGAGGTCCTTTCCGATACTACGCTGTTACGATTTTGAGAAATCAAATGACTTCTCTCAGTGATTCCTCCCGGGAGTTTAGGACAGACCTTACCAACCACTCAATTTCCTTGCAGGAAATTGTAAGTCATATGTCTTCTTTTCATTCTGCGGACACTCCAGATCTGCAGCACACAATTCACACAGTGCCTTTAACGCCACTGCTGCTGAGAAACCTTATTCACAACCCCAATGCCATTCCTAATAACAATTCACATCTTCTTCATTCTCCTTAGTAACATCACATTTCATAATCATGTCTACAACTGTCCTATTCAATTTAACATTAGAGAAGGAGGAGTTTAGCTGCAAGAAGCATTTAGTTGTAACATTACCTAAAAAATAATCAAACAGAACTGAGAAGCTGATTAGAGGGGAGAGACAGGTGTCTACCTCTCCTCCTGTGTTCCTTCAAACACCCTCTGCTCTGGGCTTGGCAAATGTAATTCTGCCCAAGAATAGTCCCCAAATGATCTTGACAACGCAGTTTTCCCCACCGCTTTGTTTCTTTTAACTCTGCATTTTCCAATGACGTCTTCTTCTGTATCCCTTCAGATATAAGCCTATTCACTTGTCTTTCCATGTTCCTCAGGGTCTACCCTTAGCTTAGCCATTGCCTACTTTTCACTGGACAGATGTCATTTCTCCTTCCAGTTGGCCCATTGTCTTCCACTGCCCACATGTATTTCCAGACAGGTACCTTCATCTCCATTCTAAAGGCAGAAGCCAGAAGCCACTGATGTCCTGACTCCATCTCCACATGTAAACAAAGATAGCTTTTCTTCCAGAAACAGCAGGGAATATGAGGCCTTTTGGATGCTCTCAACTTCTGAGACATTTGTCAACTTGGAGTGTTTGAACACTGTCCAGGCGATGAGAGCAGCTGTGCAAACCCAACCTGTGCAGCATCATCTTGGCGTTGTGACTTCCATGAAGGCAATGATGATCAAAATAACCTTTTTCATGCAATAAGATCAGAAGTGCTTGAATCAGAGTGCCTTGAAATAGAAAGTGCCACTTCAAATACAGCAGTGAATCAGAAACCTCAGTGGATAGTAAAACCATCTCAAACACTACAACAATTTATAGACAAGAATCAATTTGTGGATGTGGGCTGGAAGGACATGAATCTTTTGGAGAAGAGCTAACTTTCTTTAGCATTTAACCACAGAAAGGTAGTGAGCCACACACGAAGTATCAAATTCTGCTCTCTTTAAAGCATGCCAATCCACTGCAAGTCACAGGTTCTCTATATTTACAGGGATGAAAAAAAATCAGATTTAGCTAATACAACCCATTTTAGTAAACAAGTGTGTGTGTGTAGTACTGCAGTAAGAGACTGTGAAAAACAAGTGGGCAGTGCTAAGAACTACATAAGAATAAGTTTAAAAGAATATTGAAGACCAAGTTTAAAATATCGTAATTTGTAGCAGCAAGTTGGTCAAATGGAAGAGAATAGAGTACAGACTGCACCAGATAGAAGATATTTTAGTAGCTGAAACACTGGATTAGTACATGTGCTGTCCAGCAGATTATGTCTACAACTACTTAATTCCCTAATGCATTTGCATATATGAAGGTTTAAGCAGTCCACCCCAGATTTAAGTAAATGAACTGGCAGTGTGGACTGAATTTAACCTTGCTGTAACTAATAATTTTTCCAAAACACTGTGAGGTTACAGTAGGGCTGAATATAGTCCTGTGTTACAGCAGATAATTTTATCATTCCTTCTTCCACATAGCTCCTGTTTCCCATGAACAGGTAACAAGCAATAAAAATCATGTCTAAGAGGTATAAAAATGTCACATTTTGCATTTTTTAAAAGCAAAGTAAGCAAAAATTGCTTTTTAAATACCTTGAGGCTAGTCAACAATAAGAAGGAATATAATTATGCCAAAATATAAAATCTTTATGTTTACAATACAAATTTGGTTGTATGACACAGATGCCAGCATCAGACTGACTTTCATGTTTCTTTAAAATCTCCTTTGATATTAAAAATTCATTAGTTAGCCCACTAAGATCACTAATTTTCTAGTTGTGTATCAATTCTTTCAACAGAGAAAGTCTTATTATAAAACAGAAAAGCCTCACTTCTACTACTCAAAGGCAGATCAAACATTTTCCTCCTCTTCCAACTCACCCTGAGATAGATTGCTCTTTAATTAGTTTGTTGTGCTTTAGTGTTAAAATCTGCTTCTAATGATAGCATCATGGACAGAAATTCAATTTGCTTTTTCTCTAAACTCACACAGTGAGCTGGGAGCCTCACTTCAGCAGAACACTTGCCTTGTATCCATGCTCACCTGTGCCAGCGCCTCACCACCCTCACAGTAAAGAATTTCTTCCTTATAGCTAAACTAAATCTACCCTCTTTCAGCTTAAAACAATTACCCTGTCCTATCATTGATAAAGTGTCCCCCTCCAGCTTTCTTTTTGGCCCCTTTAGGTACTGGGAGGCTGCTGTAAGGTCTGCCCAGAACCTTCTATTCCCCAGGATGAACAACCCCAACTCTTCCAGCCTTTCTTCACAGGTGGTCCAGCCCCTTGATCGACTCCCCCATTGGACCCACTGTAACAGCTCCATGTGTTCTTATGCTTGGGGCCCCAGTGTTGGATGAAGTATTCTGGGTGAGACCCCATCATATATATGTTGCCTATGGTGCCTCCTTTCTAATGTATTTTAAAATACCCATTTTACACCTTTTCTGCAGATCAGACCTTCCCTGCTCAGATAGCTCTCTGTTACTCTTTTCAAAGAGTCACGCTGTAAACCCATTTTCATCAATAATGACTGTCAAGCCCTCTCCATCCCAAGGTAGCCTTGGGATGCAAAGAAACAGGGGTTGGCTGAAACATGCCAGTGCCAGTGCACTTTTGCTGCTCTAATTCCTTCTGATGAGCTAATCCAGCAGGAGATAGCCCTGCTGTCCGTGGCAGAGGGAGTAATGAGCTAACTTTGTCCATCCCCTTGCTCCCATCAACCTCACGCAGCAACTGTTTTAGCTGGTGTCTAAACTGCCAAATATATTATGGCTTTTTGAAAACTGCCCAGAAGTTATACCTTTCACAAAAGCAAACAGATGTCACACCCAGAAAGCTCAAGCCTCCAGCTCCTTACAGAAGCATGATCCTCCTGCTTTGAGCAAGGCTCTGCTGCAGGTAGGCTGGGGAGAGCTGCAGGGCTGGGAACTGCCTCTGCAAAGAGATAAACATCTTGTATTTTCTCCTTTTCCCGCTATGATGCCCTGCTATTAACACTCTTTTGGGTTTTTTTTACCTTCTCCAACAGAAGACCCCAACTAAACAAACCACCCTGCAATTTTAAAAATTAAAATACAAAAAGAAGAACAATTAAACCATCTAATCCCAAGGCAAAACCTGATCTTTATTTTTAGTCCAATTTCTAAAGTGATCTTGAATGTGTTATTTTTACCCCAGCAGTCTAAATTTTGTTTAGAGTTGTATTGATTGGGCAGTATTTGATGAAAGGCACTTGTGGGCTGTGGGTTTCTCTTACATCTTTGTCATTGGTTCATCTTTCACTAAAAAGTTTGGAGCATTCTCCTCATCTTTTATTCCCAGAAAGCCATAAAAAGCTGCATATTAACCACTTCTCTTCCTCTGCAGAAAAAGAGTTATCGTTTTGATGTAGATAAACCATTTGCAACACAGTCTTTGAAAGTATAAACTAAGGCAAAAATACATTTACCTATATACGCAGGAATAACTCTATATATTTATTTAAGTAATTGTAAACTGTGGCTCAGGAGTTGATTTTCTGTTGTTTAAGTTAACTTTTGAGTATTCTTGATTGGACCTTCACTCAGTGCTGTATATATTAATTTACTATATGTTTGCAGTTAGCCATTCTAAAAAATGCAGGTTGCCCTTAAGAAAGATCAGTTGATATACCCAAATGAAGACAGGTAAGTCCTCCTCAAAGGAAATGATTTTTTACCAAGAGCAATGCATTGTAGAGCCTGACTTCTAAATGTATACTTAGGTAGTAAATTTCCCAGCTTTTAGGTGCTTCTTTCTTTGTTGCTGAGCGTTTATTCTACAGCCAGATCCAGAGTTTGACAAAACAGACCCTCCGAATGTTCATTTCTGAGCTTACCTGTGAGACCTGGAGCTTGAAAAACACAGGTACATAAGTAAAATCACCAGCAGCTTGGGACTGGACCTTTCAGCAATGTCTTATAGTGCAGAAAACAGTGCCAGGTTGTGCAGGCGGGGGGGGGGGGGGGGGGCGGGGGGGGGGGGGGGGGGCACAGATTCTTGGCTCTCCTGGGATGCCTTTGCTTCCCCATCCATAGAGAAGTGCCAAGCCTGGGCCAGACCCTTGCTGCCATGGGAAGGGGACAAAGAAAGGTCACTGGTAGAAATGGGAGGGAAGCCCTAAGGAGCCCAATGTACTGGTCACCATGGAGGTGGACAACACTTCTCCTCCCCGCCCCCCCCAGTGGTAGCTGTCACCCTGCATAATCCCACCCCTTCTTCAGAAGCTACCACATGCTTGACTGCCCAAAGCACTGCAGTATCCCCGTCAAGAAAATCCATCAACAACACCCAGCTGATGCAGTGATATGCTGAGGAAAGTGCCTCTAGCTCCTCAAACCAAGGAGATGACTGTGCAAGTAAAGAGGATTCAGAGGCAGAGGACAGAACAGTGTCCCACTGTGAACACTGCTGGCATGTGTGTGCCATTGACTAGTGCATGGCAGCTGCTTGTTTTCACCTACAGATGAAAGATGAATGCTCTCTCAAGCTCCCAGAAGACTGCTTATTCCAAATGGCAAAAAAAATCATGATTTATTTTTTTTTTAAGAAGGGGAGAAGAAATTAAAATATACAAAGTTATCAAATGAAGATGAAAATATTCATTGTGTCAAATAATTAAAAAGCCTGAAACCATGTCAAGAATAAAGAGGGAATTCAAGCAGGAAAACTTTATACTCGGAATAGTAAACAATGGCCACGATTCTAATTTCAGATATGCAGTCACCTACCACCAGGCAAAGGGGCAGTGGAGTGGGGGTTGGGAATCGGCTTTTACACATTTAGCCGGTGAATAGCACAAGCTCCAGAGCGATATGATTTGAGTTGTAGCTAAACCAAGACAGTGAGACTAGAAATCACTTAAGGCAGTGAGTTAAGGCATTGTCCTTTGAACACAAATGAGTTCAGCTCAAATCTTACAGAGAACAAGTAAAAATTAATTAACTTATGCTTTGTTGGACAAAGTCACCATTTAATTTAATGGACAGGGCTATAATTACCAGCCTCTGCTCTGGAGAAGATCAGAGGGGGAGCTGACCGGCTTGTGTGAGACATTTCCCATTTGTTCAACTGCTGTTATCTGAGCACCTTGCCGTCTGTCTGTAATGGACTTTTCTGCCCTCACAGCATCCCTGTGCAGCAGGGAAACACTCTCACTTCTGTTTTCCAGCTGGGACCTGAGGGCTGAGGTCTAGTCCACTGATGGACTGGGGCACTGCAGGGTTGGATGTTACCATCAGCCTGTCTGCAGGGGTGATGCTCAGAGCCTTACCAGCTGGAGCGCTCATCCAAAAGAAAGCCGAAGTCCAACCCCGCTGATGGTGTGGGGGTTCAGACTGGGCAGTGTGAGAGGGGAGCCCTGTGCCCAGGTCCCTGCCTCCAGGTTTCATCCAAAGGCAGATGTTCCCAGCAGCCTGTGACACAGGTCTTCTCATGCTGGCTTGGTCAGGAGAGGTCAGAATAAGCTCTTTTTCCTCCTAAACCCTCACATCACAGAGTAATATGCGTAATTAATTATGAAATTAAAAGACAATCATAGTGCCTGTGCACAAATTAGCAATCCTCACTTAATTGTGGCTTTCCCTAGCCTCTCTGTACTGGATTTTGTAATCCTAGTGATAGTTTCAAATAGTTTTTATGGGTGTAACATAAATATACATGGCTATCTTCATGCCACTTATGGCTTATACAACCACAAAGGATCATTGTTATTATCCAGTCTGACTCCAGCCATCTGCCATAACACAGGCCAGAGAACACCATCCAACCCTTTCCATATGCCTGCCCTAACTTTTAGCTAGGACTCCTCTTTTAGAAAGCCATCTCATTGACACTTTAAATTTTTTGCACCTCTCCTGGGAACTAAGTGCATTTGAAGCCCGAGTTTCCCAGGCTCTGCTATGGGCAGACCATCAGGTTCACAAGGTACTTCTCCTTCATGGGAGATTTGGCAGTCACTGGGTTTAAATGCAGTGGTGCTGCAGGATGCAGGCAGCCCATTTACTAGCTTGAAAATGCGGTGTTCATCTTATCACTTTGCAGAGGAAAACAATATGATCCGCTTGTTAAAAAAAAGAGAGCTGCAAAATCCACAGTATGAAGAAAGCTTCTTGAGAAGATACTCCTAATATGACTCAGAAAGCAAAAACTCAGATGCTCAGTCATAGCTCTGGCATCCTGTGCTTCTCTATTTAAAATATGACCTCTTTTTACAGCTTTGCATGTGTTGTTTGTCTCTAGCTAAAATTACATGCAGTCAGGTCTTAAAATCATGGTGTATGAACTATAAAGACAAGTACTTAAAAGCGGGGCTGTGTCTGAATGTATTGCCCACTCTGTGCTGTCCCTTCATACACTGTTGTAAAGCTGCTACAGAAAAGTAACTCAGAGATTTAGGAGCCTAAGTACCATTTCAAATGATGACATCTGACAACAGAGAGAAAACAGAGACACTGAGTTGCCTGAGGGGATTTAGGTGTTTGCTTTTCATCTTTGGAAACCAGGAGGTGGCAAACATATCCCCAGGTTCCTTCCTCTCTATTTACAGCAAACAGACCCTGCTATCCTCTTTTTCCACCCCCATCTTCCCTCCAGAAACCGATTCCAGAGAGGGCTGACCATGATTTGCTTTGCAGAAACCAAAAGAAGTACTGAGATTGTCAGCCTGGTTTCAGAAAAGCTAGTCAAGGCTGGGGGATTTAATTTTTAATTGCATGAAGCATATTCATAATTAAAAGCAATGCAGTCGATGTGTCTTTTTTTCAATTGCTGATTGCAGAATATTAGCACATACTGTGTTCAGAAAGTTGTATAAGTAGGAGGCACATCAAGGCAAACCAATGTAACTGTCTAGGAACCACACAGGATGTTAGAGGACAGTTCCAGAAGAAACCCAAGGCTTTAATAACATAAATTCTATTGCAATTGTGGTACATGCTCCTAAGCCCCTTAAATCAGTTTGCAAATCTCCTATTTATATCTTCATAGTCAAAGTTTGTTTTCTGCGACTTTTTTAATCTTTTCTACTCAGAGCAGTCCCACAAATAAATATTTAGTGTGCCAGTATGTTGCTAAATTATTCATGCTTTAAATTCATAAATGGGAAGACAATCTTCCTGACTTTACATGCTCTCCTGAAGAAATGCGTTATTCATTGGCGATGTTATTTTCATATGCATCTTATCTGTCTGTCAGTGCAAAGCAGAGTTGGAACATAGGGGGAAAACTGACAAAACATTTTAGAGGTATTTAATTTCACCCTACTTTTTTTCATTATTCACAAAGAAAAAGCTGTCAGCTAGACTTACATCAAAATACTTTGGATGGTTTTAATGCTTACAAAATTGAGAGATATGATTAAACTGGAGCAAAGCACCACCATTTTTTTCTCACTATGGTGACATCTAAGAGCCCTGTGGTGAGGTGCACTCCTCCTGGGCTGGATGCTGTCCACACACAAAATGGATGAGTGGCACCTGCCCAGCAGAGCTTGCATGTCTCATAAGGTGGGAGACAGGGAAATGGGAAATCAAGGGAGAGTCCCTTGTGAGGGACATTAAATTGAATGCACATGTCAAATCTAGTGACCTGTCCATGGTGGGCTCTGGAGGTCTGATGGGAGCTGCAGTCTGCATGCCATGGAAATTAAATAGGATCAATGAACATGAAAGCGATGGTGCACCTCATGCCAGAAGGGCACCGTGATGTTACCTAAATTATTCCATTACCAATTAAGTTCTGTTCACAAGTAAAGAGTTCTTGTTTATTCGCTTTTAGCAAATGGCTTCTATAATTCAACCTGAATAAGAAAGGCAAATTGGGACCATCCCTTCAGAAGCATTAGCAAAATATTCAATCTGTTAATGCTGTCAGCAGGATGAGAAGCCCCAAGAGTCAAACTGAGTTATTTCTGGTGAAAGAAATAAATATGAGGCGGTGAAAGGTGTCTAACTACTAAAAGGAAGAAGAGAAGAGGCAGAGCCAGTACAGAATGGGAGAGGACTAAAGCCTTAGACAAAACATGAACTGAGCATTGTGTTTCTTGTTTTAACAAGGAGGAAGATGCAGCGTTGCTTGTAAAACCCGGGTGATCAGGAGAATGGAGCACACATAAAAGAGTACAGCCATATCCCAGGTAAAAGTCAAGTCCAGAGATGTCAGTACACACAGGGGACTGAAGCATCTCCAACCCAGAATGCTGGAAAAAACAGCACAGAAAATCCAACCCCAACAGCAGGAACTATTAAAAAGCTTGCTGAATTGGTAATAGTCCCACATGACTGGAAAATAGCATGGCTGGGAGAGGAGGGATTTCAGCATGGAAATAATCACTGTGAGCTGGGGACTTGTCAGATGAGATATTTCCAGTAACGCTATGTCAGGGCAGGTATTTTTCCACAGGAATCGGCAAATCCCTGTCTTTAGTACTTCACTACACAGCTCCAGCCCCCTGTGATCTAGAACAGTAAGCACAGTTTGGAAGAGTTGCTTCAGGGTTGCTGTGCAATTCTGTGAGACAAGTCTGATCTCCTCTCAACATGAAGCCATTTATCTTGTTTAACTTCCTCAACTTAACAAATGGAAGAGAGGTGATCATGCTGTATAACATGAGATGAAGAGTTGGGTATAAACCACAGAGGGAGGACTATTAAAAGAAGTGCTGGAACAGGGACTTAGCTGTCTGTAAGTTTGGGCTCAGAACTGTATGGCAGTTTCTGTTAGAAGAGTGAGGATTTAAAATGCCCTGCTAGTAAAAGTAATGGAGGAAAGGAAATCTAGATGATTTCAAGATAGAGCTTGACCAAATTGTGAACAGGATTTACAATGTTCACAAAGGTGAAAGGTGTCTGGACTTGATGACCCAGGTCAGAGCCAGCCTCTTCAGAGTCAGAAACTTCAGAAACTCTTTTCTCTCTTATTCATATCCAAATCTGCCAACCATCTCGGGCACCCTTCAGGAATAACATAGTTATCCAAATACCTTTGAAAAGTATATGGTCCTTGGGAAGGTTCCCAGCCAACCCCTTCTTTAGCTGCAGGTTGCATTGCCTTTGTGAGCTTGGAGGCACAGGAAGCAGTGGTGGGAGCAGACTGGATGGATAAGATCAAGTCTGTCTTACAGATGTCTGTGCCCGGTTGTGGGGGGGGACACACGGGCAGACAGGCTCCTGTGGTGTCATACGGTGAGAGGGGCGAGACACTGGAACAGGTTGCCCAAAGAACTTGTAGATGCCCCATGACTGGAAGTCTTCAAAGTCAGGTTTGATCAGCAAAGCAATCTGGTCTCGTGAAAGATGTCCCCACCCATGGCAGGCAGGTTGGACTAGATGATCTTTAAAAGTCCCTTTCAACCCAAACAATCCAAACCATTCTGTGATTCTATGAGCACAGAGTCATAGGTCCGGTGACAAGAGGTTCTGCTGTACCGCTATACCATCAAAACTGCAATTCTTGGGGATCAGTAGAATAGAATAGTTGATGGTTTTCTTATACATGTATTAGACATGGATTTGAAGTACAACAGAATCCAGAGCAGGATCGCTTAGAAAATATGAAAGCCTGATGCTTCTGCCTTGTTCATGGTCTTCTAGTATATACATGATGTAAGAAAAATTCTTTTTATATTGTGCCTTTTTAGGAAAAATCTCCTCTTTCCCTGTGACACTTTTATCTATGTCCCACAAACTGAAAATTTTTGATGCAGAGTAACTAGTTGTTCCAGAGCTTAGTGTGGAAATGAAACACACAGTTGCACTGTTTTTGTTTGAATTAGGATGGCTGTAAAAATCCTTTGTGTCATCCTTGTAAAATAACCTCTATACCTATCAGACAGGAGCATAAGCTTCAAGAACATCATCCTCAAAAGTTCCTAATATGCTTCCTACCAAGTGGCCTCACAAGCCCTGAACCACTGATGACCAAGGTAGTACCAGAACAAGAAATGGTGTACAAGTGTTGTCATCCAAGTTAGTATGTCCTGTGGAAATGCACAATAGGTCAGCTGGACCATAGCCTGAGCAGCTTCACGGCTGCCAGACCACAGCTGACATCTCCCCACAGTTCTGCACCGTGGTGTGTGCTGTGCCACCGTGGGTCACTACTGGCCCTTGTCTTCTCCATACTATATTCTATCCCACAGTTTGACATGCCATGATTTAGGAAACTAAGGCACAAAACTGAATGTGAAATCACTCTTCCAGTTTTGAAAAAGTCCCTGGAACGAAGTATCTGTGTTTTAAGTTGCAAACTCTTGGGCATTCAGACTGTAATTCAGTGTTTGTATTCAGTTTGTTCAGCACATGCCCATGAGGCTCAGTCCCAGTGGTCCCCCAGTTACAGTTTGTGGGACTCTAGAAGTTGACACAGCTAGTCAACACATCCCTCCTGCCTTTACAAATCTTTCACCAGGGGCATGGATGGGTGAGCTGCAGCTGGGGCTGTGAGATCTTTCTGTGGTCCAGAAAATTTGAGACACTTTTCCCCAAACCTGTCAAATAGGCAAGAAGAGATCTTATTTTGAGATGCTCAGACTGGAGGATTTAATTGAGATTAATCTTACAATATTAGCTCCAGAAATAAGACCCTCGTTCCCCAGATCAGGACCCAGAAACTGTGTTCATAGTTAGTTGCAGACAGTGCTTTGCGCTCTCTCTAACAGGTCAGGGGGCATCTGAGGTCCCAGTTCTGTTGGTGTCCTTTTGCACGATCATTTCAGTAATGATTTAAAAAACATTCACTGGTAATGCAAAAAAAAGAAAACCCACCCTTATATAAAGAGATCCTAACTAGAGTGCAAGACCTCTGAAAACTCATCATCCTGATGGAAGACTTTAAAAGATCCTGGCACTGAAAACTCTAACCTTTAAAAGCTGAAGGGAGGGATTACCTCCCTGGGAAGGTAATTGCTACCACAGATGTTGCCCTGGGGCACTCCAGGTAGTTTATTTTCACTATTAACTCTCTTTCCCAAGTATGTAGAAAATAGTTGTAATTTAGGATTGAGACTGAAATGGGTGTACATTTGATGAAGGTGAATTAGAAATATCCATTCTAGCCAGCAGTCAATGCTTTTCCTATCAGCGCGCTCTGGATTAAAGTTTCAAATGCAGGTCTTGGGCAGCAAAGGAGATATGTAAAAGCAAGATGGGGTTAATGGATTGTACCCTTAAGTTTTACCCATGAATCAATAATTGAGCCAAACATCAGGTCTGGAAGAAGAAGTAGAAAAAATGTGGTTTTTTAGTGTATGTGGCTTTTGCCTGAAAGCCTACATTGAAAATAGTGAAAAATACAGGGAAAACAACAGTCTTACATAGAACTTATGATATTTCGTATGGTGAAACAAGGATTGGCCCAATGGGACAGGGGTACTGAAGGAAAACTAGCTTGGAAGCTAATTCCTAGCTTCCTAGCAAGGAAACAATGGCCATTGGGACATAATATCTGATGGATTATGGAGATAAAAGTTATGTCGAATTTAAAAAAGAAAACCCTGAAGGTGAAAGCTCTTGCCATGCAAGGGCTGTCATTGACAGCTCTGAATGCTTCAAATATGAATATATGTAACCACCCACAGAAACAGAGCTTGTAAGTGTTGACCGTCTTCTAATCTCTACCTGCTTTTGACCATCCCTCCTCCTTCTTACACTCTCTTCCCTGGGGAATTTGAAGAAGCCCTGTCCATGAAGCCGGTGGTTAGAGCCAGCACAAAACCAGCCCAGTAGTGGAGCATTTGCAGCTTTCAAAGAGAACAAAGAAGTTCTACCTGACTCCAGAAATGCAAAACGGAGCAGATAAAAATAATACTGAAGTTAAATATAGAAATAGCAGGAGATTTTTCTGACTTAAAAGGGAATATTTAAAAATATTTTTGGCACAGTAAATGTATGCAGAATTTTAGAAAGATGTCTTGAGGGAAATTGAAAAGTATATAAAGTTTGATGGTTACCCCACTTTCTAAAAACTGCAAACCAGCTTCCAGTAACCAATAAAGCCCTACAAACATGACACGACCTGTGCATGGGCATGGCTCCAGAGAGCTGCCTATCCCAAGCCTGCCTGTTTGGCTCAAGCGATGCTATGAGTACCCTGAACCCAGCACAGCCTTGGCTGAACCTGGGACAGGATGTGCTGTATGTGGCTTTACTAACAGTAAAATATATTCAACAGTGCCATTTGAAGGTTATTCTGTCTGCTTCTAGAGAGAATTCAGGTTTTGCCTGCTAACAGACCTCCAAGGCAACTTTCTGCAGTCAGAATGTGCCTGGGGAACAGAGTTTCCAACAGAGATATGGCTCTGCCTCATGTTTTTAATGGTCTGAGAAATTAAAGGATGACTTAGAATCATACAGTCATTTAGACTGGAAAAGACCTTTAAGATCATCAGGTCCAATCATTAACCCAGGACTGTCAAGTCCACCACTAAACTGTGTCCCTAAGCACCGCATCAATGTGTTTTTTGAACACTTCCAGCGATGGTGATTCCACCACATCCCTGGGCAGGCTGTTACAATGCTTGGCAACCCTTTCAGTGAAGAAATTTTTCCTAATATCCAGTCTAAACCTCCCCCTGGCACAACTTGAGGCCATTTCCTCTTGTCCTACTGCTTGTTATCTGGAAGGAGAGATCTAACTCCACCTGCCTATACCCTCCTGTCAAGTAGATGTAGGGAGCGATAAGGTCCCCCCTGAGCCTATTATGCTCCAGGCTAACCCCCCCAGTTCCCCCAGCCGCCCCCCACCAGCCTTGTGCCCCAGCCCCTTCCCCAGCCCCTGCCCGGCTCTGGACACGCTCCAGCCCCTCAGTGTCCCTCCTGTAGCGAGGGGCCCAACCCTGAACACAGGGTTCGAGGGGCGGCCTGACCAGTGGTGGGTAACGGGGGATGATCTCTTCCCTAGTCCTGCTGGCCACACGTTTTCTGACACAAGCCAGGACACTGTTGGCTGCCTTGGTCACCTGGGCACACTGCTGGCTCATGTTCAGCCACCTGCCAAACAGCATCTCCAGGTCCTTTTCTACCAGGCAGCTTTTTTGGGGGCAGATACCCCTCCAGGCACACTGCCAAGAAGCTCCCATTTGCCATGCTGGCTCCCAGGTGATCCATTTGAGCCTGTGTTTGGGAAAACTCTACTAAAATGATTTTTTTCCTGCTGACCTGAGAACCTCCTGCATTTATAAAACCTGAACAATCCCAAGCTCTTTGGCTCTTTAGATATGCAGCTGTACAGAAACATAACCCATGAAGTACTGCTCCACCCCAATGAAAAACTGCATGCTCCCGGTGGGAGCCAGGATTAATAATAAAACCAGTAACAACATCAGTCTTGCTGGCATTGGCCTCTCCTTTGAGAATTGCCACACATCTGTTAATTATGCATAGTGCTTTTAAGGTTTAAAAAGCATTGGACACTGTTTGCTGTTTTAGATGGATTAGCTCAGTCAAGAAAGTGCTCAATGAGTTTCCTGCAACACACAGCAGTGTTAGGATCATTTCCTGAATAAAACCTGATAATCCTGGCTCCCAGACTTTTGCAACAGCCAAAGGATCACTCCTGTGGTTGTATACAGATCTGCAGAGTGGACAGACAAGTACATACAAGGCCAGCCCATACAAACAGGAGGAAAAGAGCACCAGAACCATGTACTTTAAATATTTGCAGTCATCCCATTGCTTTCTGCTCATTCCCATTGTCCAAAAGGGCTTTCCTTAAGGAGCCTACTTGAGACAGTACTGCCTTTGTCCCTTGCCAACAAGATTGCAGAGCAACATTCAGCACAAGTCAGCTACAACTGTAAAACAGCGTTTGGGTATTAGTTTGCTGCTTTGTTGACCACTTACACCAAAGCCTACTGTCAGCCTAGAGTTAATACTGCATGATCTGTCAGTAAGCAGTCCGATCACATATTCTGTAGAGTATTTCCCTATTGAACCCAAAAGCAATATGAAAAGTTGAGAGCAGAGGGGAGAAAGTGGTTTTCCTAGCTGCAGGAAGCCAAAGAATTCATGTTCCTGAAGAAGATGACAATTAAAAAAGCTGCAAAGTCATCAGGGAAAACATGCATATCTTCTTCAGATAAATAGAAGTGTTAGAACATTTTAGGGGAGGAGCGGAATTGCCCAGGGCTCCCTGGCTTTGCAATCTGTCAAGGAGAAGCTTTATCAATAATATATTAAGACAGTAATAGTTATCAGGACAGTACCTCTTGCACACACCATACACTTAGTGGGAATAAATGCACTGCAGTGAGAGGATCCAGACTGCATGCATGGCTGCTCCGGGGAGGAATTTGATTAAAGGCCATGGCATTGCCCTGGCTGCAGTGAGAGGAGAGCTTTAGGAGTGTGCTGTGGGTTAGGTGCCAGGTGTTCACCCTGCTCTGCATGGGCTAGTCTGGGCAGGTGAGACCCTTTCACTGCTCTCCCTTATTGTGAGCCCATGGTCACAGGGCTGGAGGGAGCATGGGGTGCAGCCTTAGAGGACGCTTCTGCATCACCACTTTTCCTGAAAATGTGGACAAACTGACGTCAGAGTGGCCATGGTTTGTTTCATGATTCGTAATCAGGAGCTGTGAAAGCTTCACTCCTATCTTTGGGGCACATCGTTAATAAGCTCTTGAGTGCTCCACACAGCAGCTCTGTGAAGGGCAGCACTGTCATGTCCATGTTCAAGGATGGAGCCCAAGCCTTTACAGTTGCAGATTTGGAGGGTCACTTGTATCCCTGTGTGACAGCCCCAGGCTCTATCTCTGCTGTGAGGACAACACTTACATGAAGTCAGCAGAGTCACTTCCATTCCCCACAGCAGCAGTCATGGGGCCTGGCATTTTGTCTGTGCTCTGAAATGAAAGAATGAGAAAAATGTCACCGTTTTAGTCTCTGAAAACGATGATTTGACATTTTGGTGAATGGCTGATTTCCTGCTCTACCACAGACTACCTATGTGCTCTTGGGTAGCTGCCCTGTGCCATCTGGGACCTGCTCCAGCCAACAGATACTGTAGGTGAGTACCTGATGGTGGAAAGGGAAAGGGGAAAACAAAAGGCAAGGCAAGGCCAGATTTTCATCTGGGGAAAAAAACCAGAGTTACAAAAAAAAAAAAAATAGAGTTACCAAAACCAAAGAGGCAAAACCACCACATCCCCCTACCCCCACATAGATCAGCCCTGTCAGGGCACGTAACAGCTGGATCGGGTTGGGAAGAGGCCAGTGGCTCCCTAGGGAGGCTGCTCCTGTTGCTGTCACATGCAAGGCTTTGTGCAGAACACAGTGAAGTGGTACCACAATAAAAATTTATCAATCAATCAGCGTAGATGGCTGTTATCTTTCCTACAACCTGTTATCCCAGTAATCACTACCAGCCAGCAGGACTGTCCCCTATGGGAGGTGATTTCAGTGCTTTGACATGGGGTGGGCAATGGAAGTGTTAATGCTGTAGATAGAAGTTAGAACTTGGAGACGTTGGAGTGGGCTGGCGTGGCCAAAGAGAGGAGTTTAGATTAGCGCTGTGGGCTCCTAAATGAATCCCATGGGACAGAAGCAGGAACTTCACAAAGCAGCGAAATGGAGCCAGTGCTGGGGGACAGGGAAGGGCAGATGATCAGATTTCAGGAAAGAAATACAGAAACAGCAAGAAAACAGCAAGGACTGCAGGCACAAGGGCAGAAGCAGCTAGTTTGGATCAGATCAGAAAGACTCTGAAATTGGATCAGGTCATACAAAGCCACCTCTTTCTTCCAAGCATGAAATGGAAATTCCGCATTTGCATTGCCATGAAATTTGCATTTACCTTTGTCTGCTTAGGAGGATAGGTGCTCCTTACTAAGCCTCAAATGTCATACCCCTTTGGAGATAAACACTGAATAACTCTGCGGGAACTGCAGCTCACGGCTTCCCTCTTTTGTAGCAGAATCAAAGAAGTACCTGACCTGAGTAGGTGTTAAGACTCTCACTGTATGTGTCTTTTTCAACAGGAATTTAAAAGATACGTTTGGTGTTTCCTGGGATCTGATCTGAAACCCAGCTTTGAGCAGAGAACCAAGACTGCAGAAATGTTGTTTGATAGTGACTCAGAGGAGTTTACATCCCAGGGAGGAAAGAAAATGCCACAGGCAGGTAGCAGCACTACCCGTCCATCCTCTCTGAATGCAGAGCGCTGTGTCCCAGTCATATAACTCAGACTAGGGATAATAAATTAGCATGTTACTAATTTAGGAACTTATCATCCAAGCACATTGGTTATCTGATGAGAGGAACAAGAATTTCCTAGTTTAGACAGAGATCCCTGTGACCTTCTATTCACCCTGGCACTGAGTTGGGTTATTTTAAAAATGCTTTAAGCTCAAGATACAAGATACTTCTTTGTTGTCTTTGCTTTGCTTGCAGTCCCATGAAGCTGGGCCAAAAAGAATGCCAAAGACTAGCACAAATCAAACACCTCCACCTGGGACACTAAAAGCAGCCACTGCAGCAAGTAATTTTCAGAGATATAGGAAGACACAGGTATGATGGGAAGGGCCACATTGCTAAACCCTGATAATTGATCAGGAGACATATGTTGTCTGAACCTTTTATGTTAATACTGCAAAGTTTTTTTGCTTGAACAAAGAAAGGGGACAAATTGATATTGTCGTTAATCAGATGGTGAAGGAGAAGTTAAGTGGCATCCTTTAAGAATCTGGGTCTTGGTTTCTACCCTCCAACAGTTCAGTCATCTGGAAATAAACTGTATCAGCAGAATGGCAGTGTCACCACAGGTGAACTAGGGCCTTTTGCCTGGATGCCAAGTTCAAGATGAAATCAGCCTCATCACATGAGCAGCAAAGTAACTATGCTGGCAAAAATTTATTTTGTAGAAGCCTAGATGTTAATGAACAGAAATCTTTATTTCAGAAGTTATGTTACCTTTCTTGGGTGACGACTGTCAGTGGCAAAGGAACCCTGTCTTTTTTCTTTTAACTTTACATTTTCACATATTAATTGAAATAAAATCAGATACATGTTTCAAAAGGTCTCTCTAAGTCTTCCAAGGCTTCATTCATTTCATATAAATGACTTCTTTTTGTACAAACTTCTCAGGATGGCAGATTAAAACAAGGATGAAAATTATAATCCTTCAATGCCATGATAAGAAATGATTGCTCATTTCCAGCAGCAGCCTTCTGTTTCTCAAGTGCTGTTCCTCTCTTTAAGTGCTGTCTCCTGCTAAGCACCAAGACATACTCATATCCTGGTAAATGAAGGTTGTGCCGCTTACTGGCAGCACAATTTAAAAGAATCACTGGATATAAGGCTTGACCTATGCAGTCTCTCTACCCTTAGTGATTTAGCCTTACAAAATAAAATCTTCCCAGTTATTTTTTTCAACTATGGCACCATCCAAAGATCCCAATAAGGACCAAGGTAGCATTAGAGTCTTTACACAGTGTTGGTCAGGAGTCTGGGCTTCAAGAAGGTGGTCCAAGCTTCAGGGTGTTTTTGCCTAGCTGAGCATGCAAACCAGGCCATTGAAAGCTCAGCTACAGTGATGGCCTTCAAAGTGTTTGGATCTATTGATAAGTTCAGGAACTCACACTCTCTCTCCAGATACCCGTGGAACAAATTGAGAAGGAGAGCTCTGGGGAACACGTCTTTGCCATAGCCTGGCTGGAACTGAGTAATGAAATTGGTAGGGCTAGCAAGAACAAAGCTCCTGCTTCTGGGATGGGGTTCAGACAGATCTCACAGCTCTTTTCTATATGTCACAGAAGGGAGAGTCCTATTTTCACAAGATGATAATCTTTTTAACTGGGAAAATCTTGAGATATGGCTATAAATACACTCTGAGACACTGTATACAACTAATATAAATCAAAATCATGAATCTGGCATTGACTTTAGTAGCTTCTTGTGGAGCCAGAAATCTGAAGCCCAGCTGCTGGGGGTTGTTTGGGAGGATTTGAATGGTAACCTAGTGAGTCCAGCTCACAGAAGGAGAAGTATCGGTGTCTTTTGCTGTAAGTGATATTTTTAGAGTTATTAAAGGCTGAAATAATTCAGATATTACTTGCTTATAAATATCTCAGCACTATGTGGGAGTTGCTAAATTAGATTTATTTTTTTTTTACTAAGATGGATGCAAGTAGGAGAGCTCTGTTATTAAATCGAGGAAGATAGTAACCTTTAATTTGCAGGTACCTGTCAAGAGGCTGTTTGGAACACTAAATTATCCCTGTAGATCTCTAAATGAAGTTGTATTTCCTTTTCATATTATTTTATTCAGATAACTGATAACTTTACTCTGTTGAACTGCAGAGATAAATGCTGTATCTAAATTAATACACAGTCTAAGCCAGAGGCCACCAGGATGACTGTGCGTCCAGACCCAATCATGCTGTAAAGAGGTGGAGATCTATTGAATTCTAATCACCAGCGCTGCATTTCTGACCCACAGAGTCATGAAGATTTAGTAAGTTATGGTAGCAAGTTGTTTGTAAGCCTCAGCTATTGGATTAAAGACCAGAGGTCTTTTTAGAATTGATGGAGTGTGAAGTCTCTTAGTAATCGTAAAAGCAGTGCTCGACCCACAGTTTATTTTCTGTACTTTGCACACTACCTCTTCCCCACAGCAGACACATAAAACAGAGCGTCTCTTACAACTGCATACCTGCCTTTACGCCTCAATGATTCATTGCCTTCTCTCAGTGACACCCAGCTTTTTTGGACATATCCTTGAAAGGCAGGATGCTCAGGGATGTACTCTCTGCTGGATGCTTTCAGGGTTGGCAAGAAAGGTGTGCAGATTACTCCAAAAGTTATCACATCCAAGACTCAGTCAGCCAGTGTTCAAACACTGCCAAGAGAGCCAAAAAAAATCCCCAGTAGAGAGCGGTGAATAACAATTCAGGCGGAGATTTTACATGCACCCATGATATTGCCCATTCCTCCTTAAGGCAGAGGAGCTTGGCAAGAGGTTCCCCAGCTCATTGCATCTAGACCCTGCTGTTGCAGGTAGCCAAATTACACACCATCCTCAAAATAGTTCAGTGTTGTATCCTGACCCTATCCAGAAACTGTTCCAGGGCCTTGCTCCTCTGATGGTTAGAAATTTCTAGCTCAGGAGTATCCCTAGCTACTCTGTGCATATCTGTTCTTTTGGCTGCATTAATCTTTTCTTCTCTGGTGCTGAGTAGTCATCCTGTGCATTTGTTCATCCTCACATATTTGCTGACACTGGTCATACACTTGCTCATCCTTCTTTTGCTAGGCTGTAAGTTATACTTCTGTGCTGCTTTTGGCTGGAATAAAGTTAATTTTCTTCTCAATAGCTGGTACAGTTCTGTGGTTTGGATTTATGATGAGAATAATGTTGATAACACACCAATGTTTTAGTTGTTGCTCAGTAGTACTTCCTCTAAGTCAAGGACTTTTCAGTGTCCCGTGCTCTGCCTGTGAGCAGGGGCACAAGGAGACGGGATGGAGCAGAGCCAGGACAGCTGACCCGAACTAGTCAAAGGGATATTCCATACCATAGAACGTCATGCCCAGTATATAAACTGGGAGGCGTCAGCTGGGAGCCGCTAGTCTCTGCTCGGGGCCTGGCTGGGCATCAGTCAGCAGGTGGTGAGCAATTGCACCCCACAGTCTTGTTTGGGTGTTTTTCCCCCTTGGAGTTATTGCTCTCCCTCCCTCTCCTCTTCATTACAATCATTTCTATTGTAGTTGGCGAGGGTTTGTTTTCTTTCTTTTTCTTTACTTTGTTTCAACTATTAACTGTTCTTTTTCCAGTTCTCCTCTCCATCCCACCAGTGGGGTTGCAGGTGGGGGGTTGGTGGGAGAGGGAGGTAGTGGCTGCGTGGTGCTTAGTTTCTGGCTGGGGTTAAGCCACAAGAACCCTTCTACGCTCTTTTTGTAAAAGACAGTATCTTGCTCCTATCGACTTTATTTTCCCACTCCTGTCGGTTAGTGATTATTCTCACTTGAATGTAGACAGCCAGAATTTTACATTTATATTTCATATAGAAAAATGTTACAATTCCTGATGCCTGACCAGTGCCTTACACTGTGGTGTCACTGCCTCTACTGGGTGTGCTTCTCCCAGTGCAGCCTACCGTGGTATTTGCCTTTTCATAGCCATGCCACATCCATGGCTCACGGCCATCTTGTGAAGAAAAGTATTATCTTTCTTTACCTTTCTCTTTTATTTCTCTATTGCATGATCTTGCAAGGATTCTTGAGAAAGATTGTCAGTAACTTCCCTGAGACTGATACAGCTTCTCTCCGTGCAACTACTAAAGACATTTCCTTATTCACCAAACAGTTCTTGCACTGGTCCTCACATTTTCTGATTTTACTGATAGTTTCCCATGTGGGACTGTCTCTAATGCTTTTCAGTTTCTTATACAAGGGAAATCCCATGGATATAACCTCTTTATCAAAGGAAGATATCAGGCAGCATGACATGGTCTCCCTTTGATAAATGTGTTATTTTTCAGTCTGCCTTCTTCTCACCTCCATGTCCTTCCTTGTTCCTTGCTTTCACACAGATTCAAAGACATTTGGTACAATTACAATCAGTTTATTACTGTTTAGTTGTCTCTACCAGTTTCCCTGCTTTTTTTTCTCAATGACAACACTATTCTCCAAGAGTCATAGCATACATTTACAGAATTGCCGCTGTGAATGCAATTTCACCCTTCTGGGTGAAATATGCTGGAAGTGCAGAACAGCAATTCTCCAGTGTCCCCAAGAGCAGCACATTAATCTCTTGGTGTTCACTATTCCCTTACTTTTAGCAATGTATTTTTCCACATGTGCATTCTTACTGGCCAGCACACCTTTACTTCCAGGTCCAGCCTCATCCATTTGTTTGAAAAGTGATGCTAGGTAAACGTTCAGGTTTTGACCTATATTTTGTTCATCCTTAAAGGTTATAAAAATCTTCTTCTTTCCTTGCTCACCCACTAAACTTGAGATCAAAGGGGAATTCTGGTGGTCAGCACAGCACAGGCAAGAGAGAAGGGAAGATGGCCAAAAATTGTTAGTAAGGTAGAGCTGCATTTAAATGTAATCCTCCCTTGCTGTGAACTGTCCTGTTTTACGGATGAAGGATGATCTGACCACGTAGAATTTCATTACCTTTTCTTTGATATATCAGCACATTCAGTGTTACAGCCCTCCCACCTGTCTTCTTTAGTTTATTGTCTGCCATTACTTTACAGTGCTAAGCACAGTCTAAACTGAGCTGCTCACAGCAGATACCTGCCATTTTAGAGGGTCATAAAGTGCTGTGCCTAAAAGGCTGTCGGAGTAAACTGTAAGAATGCACTAAAGATGACTGGAGTGCAATTACAGTTGTTAACTCAGCTTTGAAAATGGCAGCTTAAGTCAAGATCGTCCAACAAATAGACAAAGGATGGGCTGCAATCAGGAAAGCTTTGACTCCACGAACCATGCCCTGGCTCTGTGACCTTCGGCCACTGGTTCACCTCTCCAGGCTTCTCTTTCCTCTCCCACCTTTTGTTCACTTGTCTATTTATACTGCTGGATCTCTGGGGGCAGAAGTGGATTTTTCTTTCATCTCTTTTTGGTGCCTGATGCTTCTCACAACACAAAAAATATACCAGTCCTCTCAGGTTGTTTCTGTTTTAACCCTCCACCCTCACTTGAGATCTGAGCTGCTCCCTCCCTGTCCTGGGTGCTGCCATGAGCAGATGCACCACTCGGGAGTGGGAGCTTTCCTCTCAGCACACACTGTGTGCACACACGTGGGAGCAGGGATGCAAAAGAGCAAGGTGGCTCTCTTCTTCACAAGCCAAAACTGGAACTTTATTTGAAGTAAACTTCAGAGGAGCTAAAGCATCTTTTTCACTCTTTAAAGGGCTGTGCTGCAAGGTACAGCACTCGTTTCTTTCTGCATCATGCCAGGGGATTTACAGCAGAGTAGGTTCTACTGGCTTTCACAAGGAATAGGTATTCATATCTTCTTTCTAAATTACTTAAGCCACCTCTGCCTGCTTACCAGCTTTCCTTGGCTGCTGCTGCCCTCTCCCATATTTTTTGTCTTTTCCAATGACCATCACAACATGTTGCACATGTCCCAGATGCAGGAAAGTTGCATCTATGGTGCCTGGTTCTGCACCTCTAACGGCTGTTGTTGCCCTGTAAGATATTAGAAAGTCCTCCACAAAACTATTACTAGAAATAAAGCTAGAAATTACTATTACTATATTACTATTACTGGAAATAAAGCTCTTCGGTTTGGGGTTTGGTTTTTTTTCCCCACATATATGGAAGTAAGCAAAAGTCAGCATGAGAGGAATGAAAGAAATAAGTAATTGCTGCACACTGGCCTTATTGATATTTAGTTACATATAAAAAACATTGTAGCATCAGCTCCGAAGGTGATACCTGACCGATATTTTTTTTCCCAGAAGCTTTTATAATTCTTTGATTGAAAGGAATTTCAAGATATTTTGACCCGTGCCATCCTGCCCAGGCCTGTGCCCTTAGCTCCATAACAACACATCTTCATATCTGAGATGTGTTAGCTCTCCTGCCTTCTGCAGAGCAAGCCACCTTACCACACCTTCTGTGTTCTTTAGGAGAAAGTCATGAACAAGTGTGAAGAGACAGGTGACTAAGGAAAATGGAGCATCCCTCCCTGGTGGGTTGGCTCAAATCTAGCTCAAATGCTAGTCCTCAAATGTCAAATCTCCTCAAATGCACTGAACACTGACAGTCTTTACTCATTGCCAAAGTATATTAAATGGTCCCTGTCTGCTTTGAGCAGGTCTGTCCAATGCAGTGAGCTCAGCGCTGGTGATAATGTGACATTTTCACCACCACTAAAGCAGAATTTCAGATACAGTAGGGTGTGGAGATTGCATTTTCAAAGGCAGAAAGCTTCCCTTCTTCGCAGTATTGCTTTTCAATAGATTAATGAGAACTCACCGGTGTTGAACTTCTGGGAATGAACTTCCATAGATGTGTGAGATTTGCTTCTTGAAGAGTCGTTAGCAAGGTTTGAACCCCTGACCTGTGGAGCTGAACACAGATCTACACCTCTCAAACTCAAAGCTGAACTTCACGAGCTGCATTAGACTCTTATCTTCTTAGACAACAGGAATGCGTGACGTACACTTTGAAGGCACCTGCAAGTTCTCCTGAAGCCAACTGAGGGCAAAGATTTGGCCTCTCAGTATTTTGTGGATTTCCTTGCTCAGACCAGTCAATTAAAACACACTGACATTTCTAACGATACTCTCTTTCCAGCTGTCTTTTAGGGTTTTTCAACAGGCTTTGGTGCCCAGCAGGTGCTATAACTGGAGCAAGTCTCTGACATTTTAAATTCAAGCAGCCGTGACACTTGACGGAACAACCCTTCTGAAGTCGGTCACGTAACGCTCCCCTCACCCACCTGTCTGAGCACGTCTGACTTGAGTACACGTTCGCGCTGACAGAATAAGTTTTCTTTGGTAAATTTTTTACTTTTATAGTGTTTATTGATGAAGGTTGAACTGAAGATGAACCCAGCATAAAATCTTTCCCATATCCATAGACCAAAGGAGAAAGAAAAGGGAGGGGAAATGAAGAGAGAGATATCCATTAACTTTGTGACTTAGACCAAGTCCAGTAGGAATGTGACAGAGGACAGAGATGTTTGAGGCTCTGAATGTACAAGAGTGGGCTGTAGAGTGCCACCAGAACGCTGCAGGTTTCTATCAGACCAGCAGCACCGGTGATTTCTTCAGTTCAGGTTTCCAGAAGCATTAAAACACTGAACATTAGATGGTCAGGTGAAAGGAGTAAGAGAAGTGGAAAGAGATAAACATCACCATGTTTCTGTGCCTGCATGGCTTGGGTGATGGTCCCAAACTAGGTGGACCCCCACTGAATGCTCTTGCATCGGTAGAAATTTGCCCGTGTAATGGTACAGCTCCAAAATGGTCACTGTCATCCTCTTCGGTGCATTTTACTGCTCAGCCATGTATCAGTTTGCTTTTACTTTCTCTTGTAGCTGATCCATCTCAAAAGGATGCTTGCTGCCAAGAGGGTTTGTCCTTTGGATAAAGAATCAAACCTACAAGTTGTGGAGTCAAGGGACAGGATAAGGAAAGAAGAGGAGACTCTGCCTTATCTCCCTTTCATCCTGATGCTGACAGGGCGTTCTCATTTTGCCTTGTTACTCCTGTTTGCATAGCTGAGTATTTCACGTAAGTAGGAATGGTGCTGATACAGGCTAAGCCCACTGGGTCCGGCTCCAGAAGACTTGAAGGGTCTGTCCTCTGCCTCCCTGTGCTGTTGCTCTCTTAAGACACCAAGCAAGTGCTCAAGACTCATCCTAATCTTACAAAATGCTGCTGGTTATGTCTCAATCTCTCCTCATTGCGTTGAAAGAAGCAAAGCAGTACTTTTGTCTTCTGTATCACAGCAGTGCCATCACTTTTAGCACAGGGAAGAAAAGTTAGGAGCTGAGCTGAACACCGAAAAAGCAGAGTTAATTGATTGGAAAATGCTCAGCAACATATTCCTTCTTTAAAAATGATGAAGCAACAAGAGCCTTTGCTATTTTTTTTTTTCTTTGCCCCCAAGACCAGGTCATTTTCATTGGAGAAGATGAGAAAACAAAATCCCCCATCAGTAGCTTAGTAGAGGAAGGAGGCACAAACCACTCTGTTCTAACATGTGTCATGCAGAGTTGTTTGCTCAGAGTGGTATCAGACATGGAAGGGAGGTAGAAAGAGCCCCTTCCCTCCTAACAAGCACAGCATCCCACAGGGGATGCAGGAGAGGGACCCGACTACCAAGCTATTTGCTCTCCCAAGCCTCCTCTGTTTCTCAGCCTCCCTTCCTCTTTTCTCAGGAAAAATAAATAGGTAAACACAAACATTTTGATAGGTCTCCAATGTGCATGGGTTTGACACAAAGAACCCCTTGAAGCTTCAACATTTTTCACATGCCAGGAAAATGGATTCATGCTCACTTCTGGTGACAACAAACCATTTTCTGCTCTGAGCAGTTTGCATTCAAAAGTACTTCTTAACATCCATCCTTCAGTCAGCTCCTGAAATATGTGCCCCTTCAAACGTGCTTCTGTCGGGTTCCTGATTAGCCCTCAAAGGCTAATCTACCTCATGAGAATTTTGTTGCTTAGGGTGTTGGTAAGTAAGGACCACAGTGCATTAATGCCCAAATAAAAGGCATTTTATTCTGTATGAAATATTGTTCTTATTAGGCCCTTTAATCATTTGAATGGGCTTGATGATAAGAGGTAGGTATATTCTCAGATGTCCAGGAATTATTAATCTTGTTTGTTTACGCAGGGGAAATGGATAGATTCATGTAATATAAAACAAGGGCAAGAAAAAAGTAATTTTACACAAATGTCTTATTAGTTAAATGATTGCTTCTATTTCACATGATTGAAGAGGACAAGGAGATCGGCAGAATGAAAAGAGTTTTTCAAAACTAAACGTTTCTTCCAACATCCTCCTCTCTGTTTTCTTGCACACACAGGAATTGCTCACAGGCAGCTTTGTGGCAATTTTAATGACTTTTGTTAAACCTCTGAACGAGAGGAGGAAAAACTCACCCATAGGGAAAGCTGGCAAGTACAAAAATAATAGAGGGCCCGAGAGATTTCACCCAGTTGAAACATTTCTTTATAAGGCCACTGAACTTTTTCAAACAGTAATCTACTGCTTTGAAACAGAGAAACACACCACCACTGCACGGCCAGGGATGCTGCCTCGGAAGCAGGTGCATTGTCACAGTCTGCAGACTCCGGCATATGGATAAACCTCCCTTTTGGGGCCAGCGCTCCTGAAAAAATATTATCACATGCTTTATTAGAGGCTGTTCATATGTGGAGGCTGTCGTCTGGAACAATGAGGTCCTTCTTATGCCTTACAATATCTGCCAGCCTCGTGTGGATGGCTTAAATGAGCAAAGACATCTCAGGTGACACAGGTACCCCCTCAGGATCAGCCGTACTGCTGCTGCTGCAGGTTGTATCTTGTAGATCCCTGCGGGTGTGCCAGGAATTGGATATTGCCCATTAACATCTTTCCTGTAGCCAGGTTTGTAGCTACCATGAGGAAAGACCAGCCAAAATGAGCCATGTTTTCCTGAGGAATTTTCCAGCAGGCAAGGAAGGCTCTTCAGTGCTCTCAGAACAGGGCAACACAATGAAAGGAGAGGAGAAAAGCTTCAGCCATGCATCAGCTTGAACTAGCTGGGAACATCACCAGCCCCACAGTATTGGGCCCACTTTTGCGGACTGACACTAGTACTAACTCTTTTTCTTCTAAGGCTGCATTGCTCTGCTTCAGTAAAATGAATTCCTATAGTAGGAATTAGAGCAGGGGGGACAGAAGGACCCAGGTTCTGCAGAACTTCTCTATTCATCTCACACCTTCAGTGCTAAGGCTTGTTTTGCACCAGACTGGCACAAGCCAAAGTGACCCAGGGAGGTTTAGCCAAGACAGTGACACAGTCGTGCCCTATTTGCAGTCTGCAGACACTAAAGGGCCCCAAGCTGGGATTCTCCAGTACCTCCTGCTGTGATTTTTCACCACTCTAAATGGGTGTGAAGTACTTCCATACTGACTGATGAGTGTGCAAATGACTGTAAATAGCAAAAGAGAAGCAAGGCACTGCTTTCTCTCCTTCAAATGGCTCTGGCTCATACAGCCACAGGGATAGCCTCCAGCCTTGCCCCTAGGAGATGCTGTCAACTGAGACACACAGATAAATACTGTAAATACTCCCAGCCCTCATCTGTGCTGCCTTGCCTTCGCAGGGGAACCAGGGTCTGTGCAAGGCAGGGGCCTGGGGGAGATGGACTAGGCAGTGTAGGGCAGTTGCAGCAATTCCTGCAAACCCAGCATCTGAAGGGAGAGGAGGAGGCTGTGCAGATGATCAGTCAGTCCCAAAGTGGTACGAACATGGTGAGGCCTCAAGTGTAAACATAGAAATAGGGATGGAGCTTTGCAGAATGAGGTGTGCAAGTCACAGCAACCCATGGGAGGGGCACTTTCATCAGTGAGCGCTGAACTCATGGAAAAGGATGACCCTCAGCTCTCCATCTGTCTATCTGCAGTGTCTGATAAGTCCTCATTTCCCAAGCTCCCAATAAATTATTATGCAGTTTAAACATTCGTTTAAAGTAACTCATTTCTAGGCGATTTCAGAGTGTTAAATTCTGCTTGCGTACCATTTGCCTTATTACCTCCATCATTATAGCTGCAGCACAAATTTTATTTGTTTTAGGTAGATGAAAGACAAAAAGAGACATATAAACCTTCCAGTGATCCCCTGTAGCTAACAACCTTTCTGTTTGGAAAGGCAGACAGATGCAGGTATATTTACCCTTCTCCAAATATGACTCAGAAGCATTTGAAAATTAGATCTCAGCTGTTTCTGTTTGTTCTAAATATTTCATTAAGCTGCCAGATAAACATTTTTCAGCATTAAAAATATACTGTATTTCTACTTAATGACATTAATATAAATTAATGTGTTTAAAAGGTCTTCAACTTTTAAATGGAGTTTCTAATATATTTTTAGGTAGATATGCAACTTAAATATCAATCCTTGTTTGGTACTTCAATTTCACTGAGCACTAAGATAAGAATTTCTGGCATAACGTAATAGGAAATCTGGTCATGATTTATGAAAAGCCTCATTTAACATTGATAGAACTACAGGGACCATTCGTCCCTGGTCAGTGTGTACTCCTAAGGCAGAACACAAAAATGTGCCTTAAAATGTGCTTTACAGTGCCACAAGAGTAAAGAGAGAGAGAGAGAGAAGGAGTGGGATTTCAGCTTTATTGCTCAACCTTAACTGAAAAATAATTGTTGGAGTAACAGGACCAAAATGCATTGAGCATTCTCAAGTAGGATGGTCTGGCACCCAAGAAAATGCAAATTAAATTCTGACATCTTTGGTCCTGAGGGGTTTTGGTTCACTGCACATGCTCTGGAAGGGCATGTATTAAAGGGCTGTAAAAGAGGTGAACAGACAGAGAGCAGAAGAGACCTCGTGGCCCCAGGAGGAAGGGTGCAGGAAAGCCACTAGAGCAGGGGTGCACTGTCCCCTTCCTCCCTAAGCAAGCTACATCAAAAGTCTTCCCAAATGTAGAGAGAAGGAATTCACATAACTGTGCTGAGCTTGGAAAAGAGAATTACTAGAAAGCCATACACTTAACCTGCTAATAAAGTAAAATTATGTCGGTACACAAAATACATAGTATATAATACTACTATTACATTTTTTTAATCTCCCTCCATGTTGATTGTGAATGTGGGCTTGAGAAAATTGCTAATTTTTGGAGAAAAGTGTCTAAAAACCTCAAAGCTTTTTCCTTCTTTATCTCCTCAGTTTAGCCTCCACGCTTCCCACTCACATACTGGCAGTCAGAGGAAAAATGTGGTTTGGTGAGATTTCTAAAAGGAAGGAATTACCACCAGCACAAGAAGAAAAAGTCCACAGGAGGTATCTGAACCACCAGGATTCTCAGTTGAGCAGCGTCAGGGGAACCATGCCAACAACCTCAGCTGGGAGGCAGGCTCCCAGGCTAAGGTCCTCTTCAGTGTGCTGGGGTCTGGGTGCTGCAAAGGCAGGAGAGCAGCTGCTCCAGGGCACCGAACCGAATGAACACTGAAAATAAGCAAAGCAAACTGGTTGTCTTTGCATCGACTTGTGTCCATGCTGGAGTGGGGAGAGCTGGTTACATATCTCCCAGCCATCAAACCACTAGTGAAATCACACCCCCTTGGCTGCTTTCATGAGTACGTGGAAATGCTTTACAAAGTGAAAGGTCTAATTGCAGTACCCAGCTATGCTGTGAGAACATGAGCATATTCCAGCGTTAGCCACTTGCTGCCCACTCAGGCTGCCCTAGGGAAGGGAACCTGCCATCTCCACAAATGACAGTCCCCTCCCTCCCGACAGTCCCATCCAGCAATGGAGGAAGGTGTGTTTCCAATCTCAGAACAAGTGTACTTTCTCCTAACTTCATCTCAAGGCATTTAGCTATGAGTCTCTCACCAAGTAGCTCCGTAAGAGGGCAAAAATTGATGTCGACCCTTCTCCTAAGCTCATACAAGCCAGCAAACTTCTACAGCTCTGTCTGTTCTGCCAGTCAGCCAAATCAGTCCTTCACAAGATCCAAGGGCAAAAAAAGTTGTGAAGGCATCGTTCCTAAAAGGAACAAAAGATTTCCTTTTTCTTCCTATCTCCCCAAAAGCGTCTTCACCTCTGAAGCTCCTGGAGTCATTGTTGCTCTAAATGCTTTTCCTCTCTTATTCATTTCAGATCCAATTTGCTGCCTTTGTCCCTGCTATTTAGTCTGTTCACATCTGTGGAGCCAGATATTATTGAGTTCTTCATATTTTCTATAGTTAAAAAGGTTGGGAGTGATAAGACCCGTTGCAGTTCTTACAGCTGGGTATTCCTCTTACTTCTATCCAATGTACTCCTTCAGCAAATGGAGGGTGACATTACAAAGTGTTCTGCTCCATCCCAATCCTCCGAGCCGCACGCTGACTGCCATCTCATCGCCTTCCCCTGCGTCCCACTCAGAGGTTTGAATGCCCAAAGGCTGAGCTTCTGACAGCAGTTCCTTTTAAAAGCAAGTTACCTTTCTAATGAATCCTTATCACTGGTAATTATGCTGCACACAACTAGATGACAAGCTATTGGATCTAGGGCTGGGTAACAATATTCTGCCTCATTAAAACCTCACTCAAATGTTCTGACTCTGTGTCCCAGACACAACCATCATCTGTTTCTGCCACGAGCTGTAATTTCACTGCAATCACCAGGCTAAGTTTCAAACTACAAAGTGCTACCCCCTAGCATTCATTTGACTAAAGAAAACCCTCCAGACCAGTAAATTCTTTTCAATAGCATTCATAGCCATCACACTTCCCTGATGTATACAATCCCAAGGCAACTTTCTTTTGCAAGAACATCACTGGAAGGTCAAGGCATGGACTCATGCAACAACTAGTCAATACATAAATTGACCATTGCAACAGTGATTTGCACACAAGCAAACCCAGCAAGCAAATTCAGAATTCGTGTAACTATTTGCATCCAAGACTTCTTTAAACCCCTTCTCTGAAGATATTGAGTTTAAGCAGCTATTTGCTGCATGTGTGGGTGCAAGAGAAACGGTGTGACTCTCCCTGCTATAATAAAAAGAAATTCAACATAAGAGCAGAAGTCTTAGAGATGTTTCATGAAAATTGGCTGCCAACAAAAGCTTGTAAAGCACTAAAAGATGCAACATAAACACACACGTCATTAGTCACTAGACAGCCAACCACAAGATGTAGCAGGAAAACAGAGGGCAGCACATCCAGTGCGTACAAACCGATGTGCTTTTAAAAGGGGGGGGGCAAACACCCAGCATCCCTGCTGCTTTTAGCATGAAGTACTTCATTGCACCACAGGTTGGGAATGATAATTGCACTCAGTGTAATCAATCCTCCCAGAAACTGAAGTAATGTGTAACCTTCTTAAGTGTTAATTTCTGAGAACAAGAATTTGAATGAAATGCCTGGAACAAGTGAAAATCAGTGTTTGTTGACAAGCAGTCTTTGTGGAAGTTTTCAGATCAGTTCCTTGCACAACCCCCATGTTGTCTTTGACATTTGGAAGCCCTTGGGATTTAATCATTAATACTGGCTTATCTGTATCTATGGGTTTTAACATCGATATATTTAAAATTTCATTCTACAGAGGACCTGTGATCTTCTCAGGGATTTGAAAGCACAATGGAAAATAAGGACATTTAGTGGAAAAAACAATGATGCTGACACAGAAAATATTAAAGTTAAATAATGACCTCGCTTCCACTAAACTGAGAAGGATAATTAAAACATCTCATCTTTGTTCAATTTAAAGGGCAAGTACCAGTAGAATGAACCACCAAGCAAGCAGAGCCAGAAAGGGATGTGCCACTGCCACCATGAGGTGTCCAGGCTGGAGCCACAGTCTGATGCCATCACAGCTACAAGTCACGCTATTGCAGTGCTGGTTATTATTACACTGCTATAAACCACCAGTTTCTGAATGGTGGTGTCACAAATACTGATGGAGCCTACCGAGTCAAACTAAAAATATATTAAAAAAAAAAAAAAAAAAGGAGGGAGAGATATTTTTTACCCAGATCTGTTGTTTTATTCATTATACAGCTTGGCAGGCATGGATGAAGGAGCTGTGCTCCAGAGCAAGAACAGGAGCAAACTGCCTGGCAGTTGGGAACTCCACAAGTCATTGCAGTGTCTCCTTTTTCTGGGAGGTTTCTTCTGGATTCATTGAAACATGAAGCAAAACTCAACCCGTGTTCTAGGCTAAGACTGACTCTTTCCAGATTGTTTTTACTGAGGACTTCTCACCTTCTGACAGATGATCTCCCTGTTTTAAGGGCAAGTATTTGACTCTTCTACACTGTGCACCTATAAGCACTGAAGGAACCCACCTGGTCCACACACTTTGAATCTGCAAAAGAGATCTTCACATCTATGAAAACTTTTGCATGCGACCACCCTTGTCTACCATAAGCATTCAATGTGTCATTGCAGAAAACTTACAGGCTTCCATTAGGGTTAAATGCTATCATAATTAAAGCAAAGGAAGTTTTTCACTGAAACATATCCTCCAAATTTTCTTCCATTTTGAAAGGAATGGCAAACTAAAATCACAACAGGCTTTACATTTTATACTGCTGTTTATTTAAGCACACTTTCAGCCCCACTGAGGAGTCGATTTCCCACTTCCCTGACAGGAAAAGACTATATAAATATCATAGATTAAAACAACAGCATCAAATAACCATAGTTACTCTATCTGAAAAAAAAAAATCAACATGAAAACTGTAAAGATAAATCACTAGACTAATCCCAGAGACAAAACAGTTTTCTCTCTTCTTCATCCAAGAAGCTCTGTGATGCAGGGCAGTGTCAGCGGGATGTGTGCAGAAAACACTACACATGAGCAAGGTCTTTGACAAAACATTTGGCTTTGACACGGGAGGAAAAAAGCTTATGTATGCAAAGCACGATTTCTTCACCTTGCTGACTGCTAGACCAGAAAACCTTGACATGTCTGGGCCAGTTAGAGAAGGTTATACAATGTTTTCAGAAATCATTAGGTTTATTATAAAACATCAGCAGGAGAATGATGCTGGTAATTATTTAAACAGGTCATTATGCAAAATATTATTACCAAACAATTTGTACCTCTCTTCAGAGAAACCTGAAAACCTTTTTCCGTTAGTGAGAATCCGATTCTGCTGGCATCCTTGGAGTTAAGTAATAAGTAGAGATAAGATAAATGCTTTGAGTCACTGTATAAAATCAATATGCCATCAATGAATTTTGTATTTGTTCCTACAGAACATCCCAAGTTATATGGAAGAATGTTTGTGATTTTAAAGGATAATCAGAGCCAGTTTAGTGGCATCATATCCATTTATTTTATATAGTCACTCCAAAGGAGGTCAATTATGAATCTTGTAGTCTTATAATTTCTTATATCAGTTAATTCTGTCCTCAGAGGTACTGAGGGAAACAAGCACAGCACTATCTACAGAGCTGTTCTGCTCTTGACTGCAACCAGCCACTGGTTGCCTAAGGAGAAAAAAAGGCATAATATTTAAATACTGCAAATACCATAAATGTTAAAGAAGAGACAGGATAATGCACCTGCACAGTTTAACAAATTCTTTTTCATTCTGATTTCCAAGCTGGGCAACGTCCCCTGAACCCATAGCTGTTTAGGTGGGCAGCTTCAGCAGCTGGTTTGTTGGTCAGGCTGCGGCTGTTGCTCCGAGCTGAGCTAGTCACCACGAGTCACTGGGCTGCCTGCCATCACTGCGGATGGCCGAGCTGACCCTATCACTCAGACAAAACTTTGGTTCAGAAGTTATTAAAACTGTACCTCTCCTTCTTCCAACCAGAAACTCATGCATGTGGGGAGGTTCCTTGGATTTCGTCAGGGTTCACGCATGACTGGTACAACAAGAAAGTAATAGAGCTCACTTAACTGTTGACACCTGAAAATGGAGGGTTACATCAGACCACCTTATGGTGGGCTCCCTTTACAGTTAAAGGAGAGAAATTGGCACTTCTAAGATGGGAGTCATGTGGCCCGTTTTAGACGTCTGCTTCAGGATTAGATGAACTGCACCATAGATCCCAGTGACTTATACTGACTAAATCTCAATTGATTTAGTCATGGCGTAGTCAATGGACATATTGACTAACTCATACAGATGTCTGCATTGTAGATGTGTAGATTTACTCAGACAAACTTCTGTGTGGGGCCATAATTAGTTTCCTAAAAGTAAGTGTACTTGCCATGCAAAATGCCCTTGGGTATCTGGGATGTGAGTCTTGCAGGTAAGACAGAAGATCTAGAGAAGACTTGCCTGCTGCAGTGACACTGGTTGGGTGGGAATCACTTGAACATCTCAATCAGCCCCAGGTGTGTTTGCAACTGAACCAACCCACACTATATACAGACAAAGAAAATGAATGACATTTTCAGACAAGCTAGGTCTCCACAGCACCTTTCATGGTGACAGTGGCAGCAGCAACAGCTTGGGGCTGCACATGTGCCCAGGGAAAGGAGTTTGGCCATTCGTGCCCAGTAGTCTACAGCAGGTAGAAGGGCCTTCCCAGGGGGACCTCTGCAGCTGCTGCCAGCTGCAGGCACTGCTGCGGTGCTCCCATCGCGGTTACTACATTACAGTTTATCTTGCAAGCTTACTGAGCTCTGCTTCAAGAGTTGACAAGTTGCTTTGCCCTTATTAAACTAACTGAAAGGTAGTTTTGTTAATTAGAGCAATCCAGTCTAAATTTATTCACAGAAAAAATATAGTAATTTTGTGTTGCTGCAATTCTGACCTTTGGATGAAACATTTCTTTCCCCTCACTTGTACATTCTCCTCTGTTATTTCACAGGCAACAACAGTTTCCTACAACATCCACATGCGGTTTTTCTCCAAAGGACAAAAAAGGAGAAGAAAGCATCTCATTTTTCATCCTGGGGAAATGAACACATAGTCTCCTAATTTGTAAAATAAAACTGCTGCTTAACTAAAGCTATACATCTCTGTTCAGCTCACAGTTGGAAAGCAACCATTTTAAAGTGCAAAATATTTTTCTTCTCTAATGTTTGTTAGAGACAATTAAGACTAGTCCTTCCTTTCTCCAGTTTGGTATTACAGGGCTTTACATGTGGTAGGAGCCTAGAGGTAGCACTTGTTCAATGGCACTGTTCCAGTCCAAAAGGATGTAACTCACTTTCAAAAGTGAACCAGGACTGTATGAGATTTTGTATTAAAGGCTGCTGAGGTGAGCCAGACACTTCTGTTTTCTTCTTACAATGCTTTTCTCTACCTTTCCCTACAGTTTAAAATACCAAAACACCAATTTTGCTGCAAGTCATGGAAGTCATGAGGAAGAAGTCATTACAGATTAGAATGAAGCACATAAACTTGAATATGATATCAAATACACTAATGGAGGTTGGAAGAATATATAGTTAAATGGTGGTGGAATAAAAATATAATCCTTTCAGAATCTATGAAGTAAAACAACTTTCCATCAGGCTGAAGCTGTCAGGAGCATCAGCTATGCTTCAGCTGTCTGAAGCAGATCCAGGAAGGACACAAGCCTAGGACTAGACTGTGATCAAAAATTGAACTTACTCTGAGACATAGTTAACTGTGAGAAGAAGAAAGCTGATGCCTGATCAGACAGAGATCGATGTCATATGTATTAATAGATACTCTGCTATTTGACCTTATTGGTTTGTTGGAAAGTTCTCCAAGGAGGTATTAGGTTTGAAGAAGTTTCAGCAGGTCATATGTTGATTGCCAGCTGATCTTTGCCTGCCCCATAGCTTTGGAGACCTGGTTTCCCATCACCTTGCCCCAGCTCCCTGGCCATCTACCTGGTTGTTCATCAAGAAACTTCAGTGATTTTCCTGTCTCTGGTTCTCAGAAGCCCAGGCTCTCATGGCTTCTGTGGTGTTACTGCTGGCCAGGGGAGCAGTCACCCTTGGTCACTCATTACCAATGAAAGCTTTTTTTCCCTCTAAACCATTCTGATAATGGACAAGACTGCAAAGAGAGAAGACACCTACTTTTCCTATGATCAGTTCTGGCGTTTCTAAGGCTCTGAAGAAGATGCTGTAGCTTTTATGAAGATCTGAATTGGTCTACAGACTTCACACCATAAAAAAAGGATACTCCTGTTTTCTCTGCACCTATTCTAAATTCAGTTGAGCACTGTCCTTGGAGTGAATTTGGCTTTGTGTAAATATTCATTGGAGTGCCATGCAAAAGGACATTTATGCCAAAACTGCAATTTATGTCAAAACCATGTTGTTGGTTGTCAGCAAATACGAGTCCATATGTATTCACTTCCTGGCAAGGCAATGAGCACAAGGCACAGGCACTACTGCAAACCATTTGTATTCTCAGCAAGATGCAGACTGCCATGGCCTTAATGGGATACCATTAGCATCACAGGTTTTTTAAGTATCCAGTACAGGTGTTAGAAACTGCCCACAATTGGCCTGGTTTATTTATTCCATAAAATCCCTACATTCAGCGCAATGTTTCATCTGCGTATGATAGCAAGTGAACTATGACCTTTAACAGTAAATCCATCAGTGGGCCATAAGCAGCATAGCCTGAACGTGGATCCCAGTTGTGAAGTGACGTGTGAACTACAAGAACATTATCTACCTCTAGAAGGGACTTTGAGACTCTAGAGACCATAAAATACCTAGTTCTGCTAAGCAAACCATATAGAAGTGTATGAATCTCCATGTGACGACCCTAATGAGTTGTGATGATGTGTACTGTTAAACCTTCAGCACACATCCTATGTAGGAGGTCTGTCTGGAAGGACAGATTTCAAAAGGCCATTCAAAAATATCTCCCATCCAAAAATCTCTACTATCTGTGGGTTCAGCCTAAAACCCAGCAAAGTTAACACAATCTTGTCACTGATTCCAGTGGCATTGGGATGAAGCCATTTATCCAGTCATAGAGAAAACACCATGAACCTGTTCAGTTCAGGTTCTGATGAATGGACAAGTTATAGGTCACTGTTGTGTGCTGCATCAGTTACTCTGGCAGTGGTGTGCAAAGCCAAAACATTAATCCCATTAGCTGTCAGAATGTGAGCTTGGCTCAAGAAAGTGCTTGTCTTCTGCGCAGAGATACAAATCCCTGGAGTTTTTTGCCAAGGTAAGTGTTGATCTATCTGTGATGCAAAACAGTCCCAGATATTCATGAAATACACCCAAGTTCCAGCACCTTCAGTCTGACACACACAGAAAAAATCACCATAATCAGCAAATGTTGTTATATCAGTCCAAACCAAATGCACAGGGAAAATAGGAGTGTACAAGCGTGAGAAGCAAACTGTGCTCACAGCAAGCTCAAGAGCATTATTGATAACAGCCTTTAAAATATCACACAGCTACATCCTGTGTCTGGGAGCATCTCCAGGAGACCTAACAGCAGATCTAGCAGCAGTGCTACAAAATCTGTGAGGTTTTATGGCCCAGACTAGTACAACTGCTAATGTGCTCAGAGGGGAAAATCTAACCGAGTTTTAAAGATTAAAAATTTGAGCCTGATGCAAAAGACTTGGCCAGCTTGATCTGGTAGAGCAGAACTGCACTCAGGACACACGGACTTGTGTGTCTGGATTTGGGATGAACTAAAGGAAGGGACTGAAATATACTCCATGTTTTATCTTAGCTTTTTTTTATTGCATCAAACTAAAAGTAGTCTTTTAAATATATAAATAACATATAGGTATGTGGCCTTTTTTTTTTTTCTGAGGTTCTTAAGCACTTTTTGCTTCTACTGATTGTAATGGGCATTGCTTTCATACAATGAGGCCACTTCGGTCCTTCCTAGAGTCCCATGAAAAAGAAAAGGCAGTACTTCTAGTACCTCACTTAGACCCTTTCCCAACATCAGGACTAAGGCCAGGACTTCCCTGAAGTTTTATGTATTGGGGGGATGTTTTAAGACATGGAAACCAAAAATGATCTCTTACTGCAGCTACCCAGGCTTCAGTGACACTCTTAAACCTGCCTAGATTCGCTCAAAGATTTGCACAAATTTACCCAGAGCTTTCAGTGAATATATCCAAAATTTCAAGCTTGCAACAAAGCCAGGGATGTGTTTCTGCAGTTTTCAGTTTCAGGTTGCAAGTTCTACAGCAGTCTTGCTTGCTGTCTCTGATAAACATCTTTTCAGGTGGTAGGGCTCCCTTTGAAAGCATAAAAGGAGTTCCCCTTTGAAAAACATCTTCTGTGTGAGATTGGTATCCCTATGATCAATTTTTTATGCTGCCCTTTTTCTGTCTTTGTGTGGTTCTGATTCTCAAATGATAATCTCCTAGTCATTGCACGTATTATTTTAGCTGAGCTATCATTAAAAATAACATCCTTATCATACCTCTCCTGGATAAATCAGGTTATTTTATGCAGGGCTTTCTCCCCTCTCCAAGTGAAAATAGTACCAGAACTTCTTTCACAGAGAACAAACGGCAACATTTTTCCTTGAAGAGATGGACACACTGACTAGAGCTGGCTCACTAGCAGTTGGGAATTGTGGGCAAATTGCTTCAAATTCTTTAAGAGCAAGACTGAGTGATTGTCAGGAGACATTAAACTTGAGACATTCAAGCTCAAATGCAGACCTCTGTCATTTCTGTTAATAAATCCATCAGCTGGGTGCAGTCTTTGGCTGGTAACGGTCAATAGCTCAAATTAGAGTCAAGAAGCCACATAGACCTATATCCAACTGGTAGAATAAAAACAGAAACAAGAATACTGTGAACTTCCATGCTTTTTTTTTTTTAAATTATACCTCTTGATTTGTCTATGATTAGAATAAAATGTACTCTCAGAAAGATTGTTGTCATGATTGTACGCAGCTTAGATCCAAAGTTTATCAAAAATCTCAGAAAAGATCTGCTTCTCTGAAATTTCTGGTATGGTTTCTTGAGGACAATCCTATAGAATTCTCTTTTACATGAAATTAGTTATAGGTGGGAAACTAAATATTTGTTGGTTGGTCTTTCCCCACCCACCCCCCACCCCACCCCCCACCATGATGAAGCCTCAGAATGGCAACTAGCATTATCTATGAGACTTCATCTTCTTCACAGTTACACTCATGCACCCAGTGGAGGAGATCTCCATGCAGCAATGAACGCTCCCAGAACAGACCTCTGGGGATGTCCTCCTTTACCTACCATAAGGATCTAGAACTTAAACATCCTGCTGTGAGCTTGCCATAAAGAATAGCTCTGTTTATTCAAAGAAGCAGGTGCTCCAGTTGTCAGTAAATCGTGCAGGTGGTTTGTGGGTCATGATCATTGTACCCCATGGGCTGGCAGAATACTATTAGCCCAGGACTCCTATTTATATGAGACACAGAAGGCGGCCTTGGGATGTTTCCTACGTTACTTTATAATAATATACTGTCCTTCCACATGTGCCATTCTTCAAAATACCAGTCTTTTTTTTTTTTCTTTTCTTTTCTTTTCTTTTTTTGTTGTTGTTGCTGATATGGCCTCTATGTGCAGATGTGCAGACTATACTTAAAATTACATCCATTTATTACAAATTAATAATTCATCATGCACTCTGGTAACACCTTTAATCCTTCAAGAGGACTTTACAGAGGGAATGAACAAAGCCTAGCAACTTAGGGCTGCTTTAAGTGTTTGCATAGAGCCTTGGATCTGTACAAGCTGGATCTACACTCACAGACCCCAGTGTAGCACTCCCAAAAGCCTTTTCAGCCCTGGAGTGAGGCTGTTTGCACAGCTCTGTGAGGCAAATCCCGCCTGGTCTCTTCAACACTGAAGTTCATTGAACTTTCCAAGAACTTGCAGCACTGGGCTGCACGATCACACTGCAGAGTTCACCCAGCTATGCTTGCAAGACCCTTCTGTGATAGGTGAGCATTAGGGCCCCCATTTTACAAACAAGCCCAGAGGCACAGTTAAAAATTGTGATCAATATACAGACAGAATAAAAGAACAAGAAAAAAACCCCAAACAAACAGGTCAAATAAATTATTTGTTATGCATTATTCACTCAGCATCCCCTGGAAGCAAGCAAATTCATAGCAAAGTCTGGAAACATTGTGCTGTTCCAATGTTGGTGTATTTTGGTGGGTTTCAGCTCTTTTTTTCTCTCTCTTTTTTTTATTATTTTTTTTTTATTATTTTGCAGACCTTTGGACATTTCCCACAGAGGCAGGAACCTCTGAATAGTTAGCCAGAGTATTTTTTTTTCCTAATTACTCCTTCAGGATCCCTAAGAAGGAAGCACAAACCCTCTTAGCCCCCTGCCCTCATCCTCCCTCCAGGGGACCACAGACCATAAGCTGAAAATCAGGCCACATAGATTTTTCAGTATCTCTCCAGCCAGACTGTTTGTAGCTCTCTGTCTGTGCCTTCCCATTTCAGAGCCTGTTCCAAATGCACTGAAAACCAGTCCAGAACAAAACAGACTCTTAAAGTAACATGTTGGGGCTCATAGAATTTGAATATTGTAAATCAAAATGAGAAATGATCCAGTTATTAAGATTTGCTTTCAACATCTCACAGCTAAAAGCTGCTCTTTTTTTTTTAAAGTTTTTTATGTAACTCGTGCCTGGACTGATTTTTTCTCTGAAAGAATGGGCCCTCTAAAGTCTGGACCGCAAATATTTGGGTATTATTAGGAATAGACCAGTTTCTATTCCTAATTATGGTCCTAATTATATTCCAGGATGCCCCATCCCTGGAAGAGTTCAAGGACAGGCTGGATGGGGCTTTGAGCAACCTGGTCTAGTGGAAAGTGTCCGTGCCCATGGCAGGGGGTGGAACTAGGCAATTTTTAAGGTCTCTTCCCACCCAAACCATTCTATAATCCTGTGATTCTACTGACAGGTCTCTGCACAAGGGCTGTGTTGTAGTGTCTTGCTATAAACGTAAGTATATCCCTTTAAACAGCAGTACCCCTCTCAAGGCATAACAATCCAAATCACAGCCCAGAGAGATTGTTTTGTACCTTGATCTGTCAACTTATTTTGAGAAGAGGAAAGAAATTATGTCTCAAAAACTGTAAAGCAGATCTGTGTGGTCAGCATATCTCATTAACTTGTCAAGGACAGTAAGTCTATGTTTGCTTCTGTTGTTACCCACGCTCTCTTACATTTCCCACTATATCCCATGGAAAACGAGGGAAAATCCAACAGGGGTGTACACCGTGGGACTGCCAGTGACAACAGTTAGTTTCAGTTACTCTTCTGCACTTTCTCAAGTAAGTGGTGATTCTGGAGGCCTCTTTTACCAACTGCATAACCTGAAACAAAACAGGTCTCTCCAGAGAATCACATCAAATTCTCTCTCTCAGAAACATAGCCCAGTCCAGGTTTTGAAATAAGGAGCAGCCTGAAGTCACCAGCTCCATTTCAATGACCTGGCATAGATGGTACTAGTTCTGCAAAGATTGGTTCTCCTACTGCTGCCACTTGAACTGTCCTGGTGCAGTAGTGGGAAACCTGAGGGCAAATGTTAATAAAAGTTTTACTGTTCTTTAAAAACAAACAAACAAACAAAAAAGTAACCATCCCAAATAAACTGGAGACACTGCTTTTGTTCCAAGTCCTACAGCTTATTTTAGAAGCCCTGCTGGTATTTCTATTTACTGGAGAGCTTACATGTGAAAGGCATAATGCTTGGGTCCCCTGCAAAGTCAAAAGCTCAAACCCCAGCCATATGCACCCCTCTAGGAGCTTCCCTCTGCCACCTAGAGCAATCCCTCCTTCTCTCCAGGGTTACAAGGGTCGAAAACATCTGTCTATAGAGAAACATCTCCAGAATTCTGTCACTTCATCAGCCAAGGCATTGAAGTTGCATGGAAATAGAGAAGACACCTGAAAACTAGGAGTTTGTCTAAAAACCAGAACTCTTCACTTGCCAAGAAGGCTCTAGGGACTAGTTTCAACACAAACAAATAGTGCTAAAGCTTTGCTTTCTTTTGTTTGAAACAACCTGGCCATCCCCAACTGTTTCTATTAAAGTATTTGCTGGTCAGGGAGGACAATGACAACCAACCTTGGCAATTGTTGACACAAAATTAAAATGACAAGGAAGTAATGTGCTCAAATAATAGACAAGGGCTGGCTGGGGAGCTGCAGAGCATGAGGTACTTGATTAAAGGTGGCTTTTACCTTAGTTCAAGTCAGAATTGCACCTTATAGAAATTTGGCTTAATCCATTCAAGTAAAGCAGCAGCAAGAGGAATAAGTCAACATTTGAGAAGCAAATGTGATAGTTTCATGCAAAATAATCTGATAAAAACAAGGCAACCCTGGTTCTTTCTCCCTACATAGTTAATATGCTGAATTATCTCCACAAATAGCACTTTGTCAGTGGCTCATAAAAGGCATCAGTTGGCGCCTGGTAATGTCAACTTCTGCTCTAAAAAGTGGTTTTGTATTAATGCCAGTGTGAGATTCCGTGTTTATTGCTTCTCAGTGGTTTCCAAATGAAATGGACTCAGGAACTGAGTCATTTTCACACGGGGCTACTCCAGTCTCAAACATACTTTCCTGAAGGAAACAAAAGAAAAGCAAAAAACACACAGCATGTAGCTGATGCAGCCACAAACCATTCTGCAGACTTAAACGACAGCTTTTCACCTCAGTAAAGCCTGCTGCAGGAATCTCAAAATCAAGAGCGATAAAACAGTCCTCCCATGAGCCAGTACAGTATTATGGATACCAGATAAATTTAAATATCAGTCTGGCTGGAGAGTCAAATAAAAAAAAAAAAAAACAAAAAAAAAAAAAAAAAAAACCAAGAGAAATTGAGCTCTCCAGAAATAATACTGAAGGTTATGGTGGCCCCGAGACCAATGTCCCAGCGTATCTGCCAGCTTTCCTTGCCACAGCTGCATCCCTACTCCTCCTGGACATAGATAAGCTGGCTGTTTGTGTGCAGGGGTGCCATCCGAGGAGATACACATCTGCTCTTTTAGGATGCACTTTGGGACTGAAGATGAAGGTGCCCTGAGGATCACAGCCTGGGTGATCTTCACAGATGAAGAGATGTCAGGGGCTGCCTCTGGGTAAGCCTGGCAGCAGCAGGGTCTTTGTCACACCCTGTACTCTGGCTGAGAGCTCATTTCTCATAGCAAAGCATCCTCCTTGTGAAACCCCTGTTACACACACGGCCCAGGACGGGTTTGTTTGATCCCTTGGAGCCTGGGGAGGACAGCGGCAGGGTGATCCAGGAGCCCGAGCTGTGGAGTATCATATTTATCTCACACGCAGGCAAATACAAAAGCTGCCAGTGTCTTGCTTCCAGCCATACAGGTATGCATGTTTGTGGCTTGCATTCATCCTACTTGCCTTCCCTTTTCCCTTTCCTGTCTTTCCTCACCCTTTCCTCTCGGGATATGTCATAGATCCAATCCCACATCAAGCTTGGCACCTAAAGGTTTTGCCAGTGGCACAATTTCAGGTGTGTCCATGCTGCCTCCACAAAGAGATGAGTTCCATTCCTCCAGCACCCAGGCTGTGGTGTTTCTGAACTGAGTTGCCAGCAAAAGATGAGCAAGAAGGGGGCTGTGATGGAGAGTGCATGGAGGACATGGGTGAGTGTGGGGGTGGGGGTGGGGGGGGTGGTGCAGAGCCTGCTAGGGTGCCAAAAAGGGCTAAATAGGGAACAGATTTGTTATGGATCCAACCTAATCTACTCTTTGGCATCCATACAACATATCAGAGCTTGAGTACAGCTCAGAGCCCATCACCCTGCCAGGATGGCCAGCCAGGATGTGCTGATGTTCCAGCCTGAATAAGCACTACAGTTTGGATTATCAGGGAGCCAGGGACTCATGCTGAAATCATCTGATGATGCAAAGAGAGCCTTCGGTTCCAGCTCTGGAATGCCAAACTCTTGGCACTGCTGTAAACTGTGTCTTTCTATGCCTTCTTCTACTTTTCTGTCTTTGTAGTCAGGAGGAGCAGAAAGGGGGAAACCATTTCAGCAAGACATTGACAGACTTTTAGGATTTGTATGGAACCATGAAATGATTGCCTTGCAAAATCTGATGAGTTGCATGAACTTAGATTCTGGCTTACGTGACCTATAAAGACCAGTCTACTCTGTGTACTTTAAAGCACCATCTCATTCCACCTCATAGATTATTTTGTGTGTGCAAGGCTTAAGGTAAGAGCCGAAAATCTTAAATTTGTTTTGCAGCAAAGGCAAAAGGTTTTCAGCCTTAACTGCTCACAGAAGCATTTTTTTCAATGCCATTGTTTTCAATGGCTTTGCACAGGCACAACTTGGAGGCAGGAAAGAAACTCTGATGATAACACACACAAAGAATCGAATGCACAGTTCATTGCCTCTTCGCTGTGCAGTTGTCTTGGCTACAACAGTAATAAAGTGCATTTGTCACCAAAACCAGGCAATCTTCCTGAAATAAACATAGGAAGCCACAAATCTATGGATAAGATGGTGTCATTTTTTCAAACTATTTTCTTTTCAGAAAGACAGTCTAAACCACTTTCTGGAGTGGTATATATTGCAGTTTAAATGATTCATATACTGGCTTACTTCACAGTTTGCACATGATGTATTTTCATTTTTAATTTAAATACAAAAAAAAACCCTGGCAATGTACTGATGGTGGGCAAGAAGAGAATACAATTAGGATTTGGGGAGCTGCTGCCAAATCACAGGTTCTATAAAATCTATTAGCAGTGGGCCACTGAAGGTATTTCTCTGCCACCACCATAAATACAGGATTACATGCATGCCACGGTTTCAGAAAAGACTTGATTAAAGTATTAAGTCCAATACCAAGAGATATCCTTTAATTAATCTCCTCAGTACATTCCAATTACAGTTTGTTCTTTACAAAGTACAGTGTCTTCATGGTAAACTGAAACAAATCTCACTTAATTTGTTGGTTTTTTTCCTATATGATAGATGACAAAAATAAATAAATATCTTCCAACAAGGACATTATTGATATTTTTCTGAATGTTAGGGAGCTAGTAAGATACAATTTGCCAGACCTGTCATGATGCAGGTATAAAATGCGAATGTTTCTAGCAAGCTGTCAGTCAGAGAACTAGGATTGTTCACATAACTTGTATTTGAGTATACGATTTTCCTACTATAATATGAACAGATGCGATTGCAATGTATTAATTAAGGATAAACATAAATACATATTTTTACAAAGGATGTTTTATGAATAGCACTCTATTTTAAGTTAGCATGTAGCATTCCCTCTCAGCTACTTAAATATAAGAAACACATTTCACATTCATTAGGTGTTCAGAGCCCAAGGGTCTGGTATTTATGAATGTTGTATTTCATGTTTATCTCAGTAGCATACAAGTATGTGTACTGCTCAAGGCTGATGAGATTCTCTGAAGCCTGTAAGCCCCTGCCAAAGTTACTTTCTATCACATCTGCAGAGAAGCTCTGTGACAGAAATAATAATCTGCTGTGGGTCGATTATATTCACACTACCAACATAACTCTCCTGAATGGATCAATTAGAGCAAATGTTGCCAGCGAACCATCCTACAAATGTGGAATGGTTACCTCTTAATGACTTTTTTTTCCCTAAAAATCTGAAGGCTGTGGTAATTTGCAATGCATGCATTAAAGAAAACAAAAACAAACCAACAAAAGCATTCCTTGCAATTGCTCCGAGATCAGGTACTTCTCCTATTATAAAAGGCAGTCCACAGCTGAGAGCACGCTTCTGGCTATGGGTTGGTTCCAATTTCCCAGGCCCATGACCTTGAATATAAACAGTAACTATTGAATTTCTGTCAGACATTTATAAATGCCAGATATCTTTTAACCTATAAAGCACAACAGAGCAACCATGCAACCATACTGGGCATGAAATTCACATACAAAATAAAAAAAACAGTGATAATTTAACAAAGTTCATGCCAAATCTTCTCCTTAGATTTGACCATTCCTTCCCCTTGCCTGTTAAGTCCACAGCTTAATCCCTGCATCCTAGACACCCCTTCCTTCACTGTTCAGAGCAGAGTGAGATATATGCAGGAGATGCATCTGGGAGTCTTGCAACCCTTTCCTAGGCAGATGATGAACAGCTACTAGAATGAAGTGTTTGTGAGAGGTGCTAAACCTTCTTATATTAACTAATCCATTGATCAGTCCGTGAAGCCACATAAGTTTGCTTCAGAGCATTTATTTTCTTTAGATTTACGACACTGATGAGCATTGCACAGGGAAAAAAAAGCAGCACCAATCTAATTGCAGCCTTAAGCCATTTTTCTAAGGCTCTATGACCTGGTACCCTGTGGGGTGGAAATCATTTAAAGACAAATTATTTAGAAGTAAACACTTTCCTTATGGCTTCCTTCTGTCCCCACTATTGACAATGCAGCATCGTTATTAACTGTAAGAACGGAAGCAGAAGGTCATCAGGTCTTATCAATTTGGATGTACTGAAGTCCATGGCTCAAGATTTCCATTAACTTTAGTGTGAACAAAACTGTTACTACTGCAACCACAAAAGTATTGTTGGTGATTAAATTTAACCCCTTTAAAATGTCTTGCTTAACTACTATTGTTTGCTATAGCCCCAAAAATGTATTAGTCCTGAAGAAAGACTACCTGCTTATGCCTTGGGCCTTTCCGAATATTCAAGGTAAACAACTAAAAAAAAGGAGATGCAAAGTTCATAATGTGATGCTGCCTTTGTCCTGGTCCAATTATCAGCACACTGGTAGTGCTGGTACCTGTGCAGTCCCACTTCAGGTCCCACAGAAGACACTGAGTTGACCACACAAGCATGACAGGCAAGAGCTGAACTGCTCTTTGCCAAAGCCACAGTGAAAATTAGATCTAGTAGGGCAAGAAGAGTTCCTGTTCACAAACACTCCACACTGGCAACAGGTTGACAACAGCACAGTGCCTGAGTGTTTCTTTATGTCTGCTTGCTAGAGATTCACACACTTTAAAGTCAGCAGGGACTACCTGTTTCTCCAGCAGATCAGAAACCATCCCGTTCCATCTGCTTACTCTTGTGATAAGTCCAATAATTAGTGTCTGGCTAAAGCCTGCCTTCCAGAAAGGCATCCAGTCTTGATTTGAAGGCTGCAGGAGACAGCAAAGCCACCAATTCCCCTGTTAACCTGGTAAATTTCTCATTTTCTTGACCGCTCAGATCCAAGTCTGGCTGTCAGTTGGCCGTGAAAGTAGCCTTTATTACGATGAAGGTGTCAGTGCTCTTTGCAGAAAGATGAAGCCCAGAAATGTCTACAAACGTAGGGAATTCCAAACTATGCAAGTGTTTAAGTGAAGGTGAAACACATGGAGGAATGCAAAACCCTTAAGACGACAACAGCTTGCCTACAAATTTCCTGGTTTTACAAGGTTCTCTGCTTGCTCCCCCTATTCTGGGAGGGTATAAAACAAAGAAGTCTTGAATTAATGGCACCATTAAAAGAAACGTTTAGGAATATTTTGGATCCAATGCATAACATGTGGGAACTTTACAGCTCTGCCAACCAATCAGCAAATACCTGCTAGCCTTGTCATAGAGAACAGTAACTTAAAATATTATTGTTCCCTTTCAACAAGCACTTCTGGCCTTCTAGCCACCATGACAGCAAGGCTCTTTCCCTTTATTCACTCAGTGTTTTGGTCACCAGAATTTTTCTACTGCCTTCTGCTATGACAGCTTTTCCTCTCTTTCAGTTTTAGGCAACAGTTTTCCTTATGTGTGCTCTCTGAAATCATCAGTTTCCTGGTTACCTTTTTCTCCTTTTTTTCCTTTCTGCTTACTAAGGACAAAGTAGACCTCAGGTAAAATCCCCCCTGAAACCTTCAACCCTTACGTTGTCAGAAGGGATAGGGCCATTACCCATATCAACAGTCATCAACCTATATGGAATCAGCATCAAACACAGTTAAAGTACGCACTTTGCTACTAGATTTGACAAGTGTTTGCTACCAGCCAGAGATTATTGAGTCTCTGCAAGCTGGGTTACAAGCTGACAGATGCACTGCAAAGGTTATGGTGCTGTCTTCTGCTGTTCCCAGCAAAGTATCATCTCGGGTTTCTCATCACTAGACCTCTCTTATTCCAGACCCGTCTTTGGTCTCCTAACCCCTTGCATGTCATCACACTTGGTCCTTGTTCCACCCTACTCTCTCTGATGCTCATGACCTTGGATCTCTGTACCTGATAAGAAACATGTACAAATCACCTTTTTCCAAAGGTTATTACATTAGATTTATGTTGGCAGATTTTTCAGAGGAAGGGCAAAAGCGCAGATCTGAAACACAGGCCTTCTAGCTGCAGACATCAGCCTTTGGCTCAAAACACAGAAGGCTACAGCTTCTCAACAGCATGACTGCAAAAAAGCCTTTACCACAGCTGACACAACATTTTTATCCATAGATTCATGCTTTGAATATTTTAGCTGAAATTAGAAAAGGAAAAAAAAAAAAAAAGACATCAACTTGAGTTGGCATCTTACTTGGAAATCTCACCTAAAATAGTTATATTTAACAAACTTACCAGCTAATGAAACTAGGGGTTAGAATGGAAACTGACACAAACTAAACTGTATGAGGCACTACCTGCCTTGCTTTGCTTTTACTCCTCATGTCCCTATGCCAAGTGCTTGGTTTTGTCACATGGGGCTGACCACAGGCTGGCTCTCCTGGCTGAACCCAGCTAGAATCCAAGGACTGAAAGACTTGGACTCTCTTTTATCTGTTCCCTTTCCACCAACTATCAGTATTGTCAGTGTGAATTTCAAACAAAAGCAGAAGCAGAAAAATTCTTGGTACCTACTTCTTGCAATAAACCTTAAAGATCTGTACAGATAAATCAAAATGGGGAACACCCAAAGACACTGGCAAGAGAAAGTAAGAGCCAATCCAACACATGCAAGAGGGAGGAAATACAAAGGGGTTCATTTAATTGTAGCTTGTCATATTTGCAAGAATTTAGGCAAAATTCTTCGTAGAAGTATTTATACAACCACTGTTCTTCTTTACATCTCTTTCTGGGGCTCTCCATAACAAAGAAATAATTTTGGAAACAACATCACATTTCCCATTTTCTGTAAGTTGCACATGGGCAAAGTCTAATGCTTGAGTTGGAGCATGGGATAGAACAAGAAGCTATGCAGAGTCCAAAAGCTCTGATATATGATATAGAAAGCCACCAAGACTGAAGCAGGAAGGTGATATGGCCAGAAGAAAGTGATAAGATTGACCAGCTTATCACTATTAAGAGTACTAGTCCCATGGATGGCTCCAGTGCCTCAGCTAATCAATGCGGCTGTGACAAGAAAAGTCCTAAGTCACTCGATTTTCAGGATCAGACATGGGGAGTATCATTAAAAAAAAAAATAAAAAATGTTTGCTGCCCAAGAAGTATCAGTTCAGTAGATGATAAATCTGTTTCATCTCACTTCTGAAGTAAATTATTCAAGGTCTTTGGTACCCAGCTGTGAGTTAGACATAAGATCAACATACCAGGCTTTGCATCAGAGGGATGCATTCTTGCAAGAGAGGCTTTCAAAGAAAATTGAGTTGATTTTCCAGGACATACAAAAACAATAAAAGTGTTTTCCTGTGTCCACAGAGCAGCAGTGACCAGAATAAAAGAACCAAGTTTTCTGGCATTAAAATGCATTTAAGAAACAATATTTGAGCCTGGCTAGTCACAGCCTGCCTTTATCCTGTACAAATTGTTGGGTTTGAGTTGCATAAAGAGTGCAAAAATTTCTTGAGTTTAAAACCTGAAGCACTCCTGGCTCTGTTCAGAAATCAGACTTAAGCCTGATAGCAAAATGAAAAAACCCATGAATGAGAAACAAGTCTAGGTGTGTATATATATATATATATATATATATATATATATATATGTCTGTGTGCAGAAGGCAGAAGGAGCAGGGAGGGATGAGAGAAGGCAAGTATAGGAGTAAGGAAGAGAAAGAAAACAAAGAAAATAAATCATCATGCAGAGCCAGATTCTCAGCTGGGATAAATCATTGTTGTCCCATTAAACACACCCAGACAATTTTTATGTTTAATATAAGACCCCTTGGCTTCATCTGTGGTAGACCAATTGCATTTAAGCCTACACAAATTATTTTCAAAACTGAGTGTAGGCAGAATATAGGATACTCACTCCACAAAACTTTCCTAGTACACTCATTTTTTAAAATACCGCTTCATTCAGGCTGAAGCAGACCTATGCATTTTTGACAAAGGGGGTTAATGCACCCCCAGCCAAAATTTGAAAGAGCAGTCATTGTTGTCCCTGTGTCCCTGACACATGGAAGTGGAGAATAGCACGCACTGCAGGCAACCCCAAACTTTACTTTCCCTCTGTTAAGTTGGTTCTCATGGCTGCTAGAAACACGTGACATTGTCCCAAACAACCTCCTGACGACAAGGCAGGCTGGGAACTGCCTTGCGCTTTCAAGGCAGGTGCTAGTTTTTGCTCTACATTTGTACAACATCTTACATTCTGGGATGCTGGCTTAACCCTACCCTGAGAGGGTGTGGGTGCTTCCAGCAGATATATAATAAACATTTGAATATCTTTTATAGCCATCTGTCAGCAAACTCAAATGTGGATAACTGGCTAGCTGAAAAGGGTCACATAGACATAGTCCAGCTGGCTGGACAAAAATACACATCGCTCTCAGCTTATCTGAAGTAAAGCAAAATACACTGTCTTTGGCTGTCCTTGTTACACAATAACAGGAAGATTTTGGTGGGAAAAGAATGTTGCAGGTGGGAACAGAAAACTACAGAAGAGAAACTAGGGGTGGGCTTGGTATTTAGGCAACTAACCAATAATGAGCTTAACTTTTGTAATATGTATGAGCTAATTATAACAAGGCATAAAAGGTGACTGTAAGGGACAATAAACGAAGTCTGCTGATCACTCATATTGAGCGACTGTGTCTTCCCTCCGTCGCGACACTCAAACACCTCTGGAATAACTGAGATGTGGTGGGATAGCTCGTGTGACTGAAGTGCTGCAGTGGATGGATACAGACTCTTCAGGAGGCACATGGAAAATGAGGAAGAGGTTACCCTCTATGCAAAGCGGCAGCTCAGATATATGAAGTTCTTATATGGTACTTGATGGGACGTGAGAGCTTGGGGGTCAGGATCAGAGGAGAAGCCTGTGAGGGTGATGTTGGCGTGGCAGCATGCTACCAACCAGCAGGCAGGGTGAGGATGGGGATGAAACCTTTAAACAGCTCAGAGAAGCCTCCATGTTACAGATTCTGCATTTACACATACAAGTCCACGGGACCAGATGGGCCGTATCTGAATGTGTCAAAAGAATGGGCCAATTTCATAACAAAGTCCACTTTCTATAATTGTTGGAAAGGTCACAGAAATCAGAGGAGGCTGCCAAAGACTGGAGAAAGGCAAATGTTGAGCCCACCTCCAAAGGCAATCAAAAGAACAAGCCAGTCAGCCTTCCTCCAGTCCCTGGGAAAATTATACAGCCATTCCACAGGCCATGGAAAACAAGGAGGTGATGGGAAACAGTTACATGGATCACAATAATTCATGCCTGGTCTGCCCAATTGCCTTCTATGATAAAACAAATGGATTTGTGGGCAAGAGGAGAGTGATGGATGTCATTTACCTCAGTTTTAGCAAGGCTTTCCACACCGTCTCCCACAATATTCATGTATCCAAGTTAGGATGCTATAGTGTAGACGGGTAGGCAACCAGCTGGATAAAAAGCTAGTCGGATAATTGGCCTCAGAGCATCTCGGTTAATGGGTCATAATCCACTGGAGGCCAGCAGTCAGTGAGGTACCACAGGGGTGTATCCTGGGAGGTGTCCTGTCCTTACATCTTTATCAATGACCTGGAGGAGGTGATGGAGTACTTGCTCAAAAATGCAGATGATGCCAAACTAGGATGACCAGATGATATACTTGAGGGCAAGGTTGCTATCTGGAGGGACATTTCTCTCCATGAAGACAGACATGTTGTGGGACAGGTTGCCCAGTGAGGCTGTGCAGTCCCCATCCTTGGAGGTTTTTAAGACCTGACTGAACAAAGCCCTGGATAACTTGGTCTGACTTCAGAGCTGACCTGCTTTGAGCAGGAGATTGGGCTAGAGAACTCCTGAGGTCTCTTCCAACCTGAATTATCCCAAGATTTTAAAATATTTTGTTCAAAGAGAAAAATATGTTTGCAGGTGTCTGCAATGCTTTTATTTTCATCAGCTTTCTGAAAGGAACAAATTTGGCACAAAGGGAACAGTTTATTTCCTGCCATTCCTTTGTTCTCCTTTATTTCTTACTTTCCCTTTTCCTTTTTTCCTTTTTTATTTTCCTTTTCCATCTTTTCCTTTCCCTCTCCCTCTCATTTTTCTCTGCTTTTCTCTGCTCTCTTACTTTAACAGAAATACTTTTTCACCTTTTTATGTAGAATTCAATACATTGCTCCAGAGTCAGTTTTCTGCTTAAGTTTTCTGTACTGACTCTGTGGCAGAAAAAGGTTTTAAAATCACCATAAGTTTGCTTACTGAGCTGAAACTGGGAGGAACAGGAACAGTCCTACTGAAATTGGTTGAGATTTTTGCACATGCAATTGTTTGCACACAAGCATATCCATTTTTTAAGGACACGTCTACCCAGACGTCTATAACCACACATCTGCTGTAGTGGGATAAAATCAGGAGACACTCCCAGCCTCTGTGAAGCTGAATGAATACTTTAGTGTTTTTACAGAGCTGTTCTTGGAAATAAAGCCTGTTTTGCGAGAAACTGGAGCCCAATATTTGTTTTGTTGTATTTATGTCATGAGAGCTCTCTAATAGGAAAAGATGTATGTTATAAGTATCTACATAATGGCTTCCCTCCAAAAGGGCCATTACAGGCTGTAAAATAAATAGTACTCATTTAATTGCTTTTGTAAATATACACAGTTTGGAGACAATAATAACACAGCAAAAGTAAATTAAACCACAGAAAACCACTGCATCCAAATGAGTTTATGAAACCAAGGGGGGAAAAAACAACCACAAGATAATGGAAGAAGATCTTGTGGTGAAGGTCCCCAGCTCAGCAAACTCTTTAAGCATATGCTTAATGGAAGAGAGGACTTAGCATGGTCCTATGTATCTTGTGAACTGAAGGCTTTAGTTATGTACAGACATATAATAAAACAAAACCAGTCCATGGCAACAACCTAGCTGGATGTGGGATGTTCAGAACTCAAAAATCCAACAGGATAGTCCCCTATTTGATAATCTAAGGAGCCCCTCAGTTATCTGAGGAGTCAGTTTTGTCTGCCATGACCAGCCTTTCCAGGCAATCAGCTTCTTGAGCAGCAGCCTTCATCCAGCATCAATGCCTTTTTGTTCTTTGTTTGATTTACAACTTCATATTTGCTGTTGTAAAAGGCACATTGCTTGGCCAAGCTCAGTTTACCAATCGATTCAGACCGCTCCATGGCCATCACCCCTTCTCTCATTATTTATCGCTTCCCCAATATTACTGTCATCACCATGCTTTATCAGGAAGGATGCTAAGCTTTTTTTCGATGCATTGACAAAAGTGTTAAACAGCAGTCTTAACTAGCAGTTCACCCAATTTACAGGAATGTTTTGAGTTCTCCCTATTAGCAGCTTTTAATCAATTTAATGCATCCATGATGATTTTCCATTTTTCTGTCTGGGACTAAGGCAAATATTTCAGCAAAGCCTAAGTTCATCAAACTGATATTATTCCCCTTACCAACAGAGTTTGTAAAGCCATCAAGTAAAGTTATCCACTTTAGTTTGACAAGATCTATTGTCAATAATCTTAGGTAGATTAGCATTAATTACATTACTGTATTTTAATCCTTTATCAGTCAAATCCCATATTGAATGTTTCATTATCTTCTCTGGGATCAATGTCATACCCAAAGAACTGTAATTACCCAAGTCATTCTATTTATCCTTATAAATACTGGTGTATTCACTTCCCTGCGGTGTCATGGCCTTGCTAGCTATCCGTCCTAATGACACTCAGAGTACCTGAGCCGGCTTCTTTAAAATTCTTGGGTGCAAATTATCCACCTCCGTTATTTTACAATCCTATTAACTTTTGGAGTTGCAGTGAGAGCACACACTTACGCTGCAAGATGAACACCATTACGCTGGTACCTACAAGACCCCTGCAGAGAGACTGGGCTTAGTATAAAGGCAGGGAAGGGAGAGACCCCCTTCCGAGAGAGTGCACCAGCCATCCCAGCACACTCGCCATCACAGGGCCCAGGAGCAAGCAAGGATGTCCCAGGAGAATCCAAAGCTGCCACTGGTACCGCTCTTCCATGGAAAGAGCCTTTTGGGATATAGGACAAATCTGTCCTTAGTTTGATAGATAGAGCAATCTATAGCCTGCTCATAAGAAAGGCACATTTCCCAGTTATGGGGGAAATTTTGGCTGAAATGGAGCTGTCTGAGAACTTGCTGAAATCCAGGCTGGGCAGTCAGGGACTGCTGAAGGATCAGACTGATGAACCCCTTACACCCTCTAGGAATGGTTAGGGAGCAAGTACTTTGTGATCCCCACTGTGGACAGTAATAAAGGAATTAGAATTTTGTATCACAACTCCAACACAGTTTTCTTATTATACTGTACAAACCAGGTGGGGCAGGCACTGGAATTGCAGCAGCAATTATGCTGAGAATAATTTCTTTTGTGCCTTTTTCTGTTAGCACTATAGTGTGACTCAAACAACTTTTTTTTAATTTATTTTTTGAAACCATCTTGTAAAAACAAGAACAGTAAAGAAAGATTAATCCCTCATGTCCACTAAATCATGTCCTAATGCTTTGGGAACAAGTTTTCAAAAAGGAGTGAAAGCCAAACACTGCTAAACACTGAGCCAATATGATTTATAGGCTTTTAATTACATTACTACTGAATCAGTCACCTACTAAGTTTGTCTCACTGAATTAAGAGTAAGGTAGTGGGAAAACCACAGGATACATAATAAATACTAAGCATGACAGTATGAATTAGCAAAACATAAAGGGTTTGATTTACACTTTATAATAAAAACTTTTTACTTACCTTTTGAAGCAAATCTTTTTGACAGTGTCTTAATTTCTGCTTTGGTATTTACTAAACACAGACTTGACAAATCATTAATTCTCTTGGCCTTGCTCAAACTGCATTTGGTTGCATCCAACTAATTCTTTTCTAAATTTGGAAAGAGGCCTGCATTTGGCACCTAATATAAGTGAAGAGGTACATATGGATAAACCAGCCACTTTGGTCAGGGGATGTAGCTTATTCATTCCCACAGCACTCAGCTGATGGACTTTGCCCTCATGGCTGAAAGACAGTGAACCTGTCCCTTGCTTCATACGATATGCTATACAATATACTACAGTATAGCTTCCCACTGCTCCCCAGGCTCCCATTCCTGACACCACTTGGTTGTAAGATGCAGGTAAGTGCCAATATGCTACTTGTATATCCACGATGTCATGCCTGAAGAATTAAATAATTACCAGAGGCTGAAAAGTGAAGGATTGCATGGGATATCTCCAGCAGAACCCTTTCTTCTGCCAAATCCCAAACTTACCACATCTCTTAGCATCCAGATGAGAACAAATCAACTCAAGGGACTCATCGCATGTAAGACAAAATGGGAAAAACATTTTTATTTAAAGGCTTCAGTTGAAGTATGTGCTGTTTTGCTGCTGTTGTCATACCCTTTCGTTCGTGCAGTTTTTTAATATAAGTCTCAAAGGTTTAGGAAATTCTAAACTATGAGATGACTTTCCAGTGAAAAATGATGCATTCAGAAAATGTCAAAATCAGAATGTTTTGCTGCCTTCAAAATCTTTCCTTAGGTTTCCAAAGGGTGACTGTGTGTGACAGGGAGAGACAGGGTGGCTTAGAGTATTTTATTTGTTTTGAGCAAAATGTTGTTGAAGCTGATAGATTCCTGTTGACCTTATATATTTATTTATTTATTTATTTATTTTTAATGAAATCACAATTTTTTTGACAGAAAGTCATAATAATAAGAAATTGCAATCAAATCTGGAAGCAGCCACATCACTCATCTGCCCTGACACTGATATTAAGGATCCCCAGGGCCAAATCCAGGAGTTTTACTGCTTCAGCAAGGGATTTGCTTTTGCTTGGATTGCTGTGAGCCTAACAACCCTGCAGACAAGGTGTGAGGGATATGCAACATACACTCAATCCTTTGCATTAGAAAAGTGTTCACACCTTTCATAATCCATCATTTTTTATTAAAATACTGAAATCTCCTCCTCCTGGAGCACAGGTGCCAAGAATCCTGCACAACTAACCGCTACAACTTTAAGCACAAATCCCAGCCATGTGTGCAAACTCCTTGGCTTCATGGAAATATTTGTACAATTTATGGACACACACACTAAGTTCCTGAGGCTTCTTAGTAACACTAAATGTCTTGCTATTGTTTGCTCATGGCCTTGGGTAAGAATTACTAAACAGGTGCTTGGCTTAACTGTAATGCAAAACAGATATGAAAATAATAGGTAACAGCAGTTTAAAGCAAAATGATTCAAAGCATTTCCATTAAAGCATTGCCATAAGCATCAGAGGAATGGTTATGAAACAAGAGCACAGCACTTTCCTTCTTAGCTGTTCCTTTGTGAGAAAGGAAATGGATCAGGTAAAAGACAGAAAATCTATACCCATTTTTTTCTAAATGGCCTATTACATCAGAGTAACACCTCCATATCATATTAGCAGTTTTATAGCTTAGCCTATTGGATTCACATGAATCTGATATCTGGTTTTACTTGCTGAACACAATTCATTGCGGGCACGAAGGGCTACAGCATACCTGGTGAGGTGGTGTGAAGGCAGCTCTGCTACCTTGTTCTCCTTCACGCTCATGCCCTTCAGTGGAGCTTTCCATCACACGGTGATTTTTGATATTCACCTCACATACCTCACACTTTGGTTGGTTCTTCACTAGGGATCGGCTTGCTCAGGTATGGCAGAGAGTGACAAAAGCAGGGGATTGGGTTTGGTTCCCTGGACCTCTGCTGTGGTGGAGACTGAAGAAGCATTGGGTATCTAACGTGGTCAGCTACTAGCAAGGGATGAGAAGATCAGTTCGCAAGCTCCGCTGGAATGGGACTTAGTGTCCATGCTGGGATGTGGCGGGAGGAATTGTGGTCTGGGCATGAGGAGGAAAGCTGTGCCCAGCCGGGGTCCCTGAGCAGTGCATCAACCCCGTGGCTCTCCAGCAGCCACCACCAGATGCAACAGGGATAGATCCTGGGGACCTCCAGCCACAGAAACAGAAATGCTCTCAAATGATTGAGTGAGTTCAGACTTCAGAAAACAGGACCCAAAACCAAACCCTTCATAGCCCAGATTTATTAAGACTGAAGAGCAAACCACGTTAGGAAACTGCAATCTGTTCTCAGATACCCTCCCAGTGGCAAGACAGGGTCTGCACTTCATGTGCCTCAAATAGTATTAATAACAATCACTTTGGACTCACTGTTAGCAAAAGGATGGGTTCAGATGAGACATGGGAAGCCCTCCGTCCACCTCACCTGTGCAGACATCATTAGTCACTTTTTCAGCTGCAACGGGCTAAAAATAAATGCCATTTATAGGACCTTGCACATCATACTGCTATGAAAAAGTTCAGTGCAGAAAAGGAGGAGAAACGGAAATGTGGACTTCTTCAAAGCTTTTCCTCATGCAGAAGTTGCTATCAGATTTGTACCCAGAATATGGTGATAGCTGAGCTCCCATCCATTTCCAACAAAGAGACTCTCTAAACCGTCAGAGTGAGATCCCTGCTCTGACTGAAGTACAAAATAATGCAAATTCCCTCCTCTCTTGAGCAACAGAAGTAGTTCTGTTCAAGTGATTGTAGCAGATACAACACATCAGCACTGGCCTTGGGGAGACATCGTGCAGAATGCTATAAAACATAACTCTACCTTAAAATATACAGACATGTCCTTTTTGCTTGCAAAACACCCTCCTACAAGCAAGCTGTGTCATACTGGAAACTGTTAACTCCATAGCTGCCCACATTAATCCTGACACAGCCACCCACCAAGACCTCTGTGGAGTAAGGAAGCATAATGCCTCTGCTCTCCAGGAAAGAAACGGGCACGGAAGTATTAAAAGCAAATATACCTTTGGTCACCGTTCTGACTGTGAATTAGGCTTTTCTCGAGATTCCTTATAAATATGATCCAAAAGCACTTAAATACTCAGAAAGTCTGTGAGAGAAACACACAGAGCCAAGCCCTGAGTGCACCAACAGGCTCTAACTCCCCGGAGTAGCCTGTCACCATCTTTCTCTGCAATCTTCCTTTGTGATCTTTTCTCTCATTCCCCTCCCAGGTTTCTGGCTGCCTGCACATGAGGTCTGCTCCCACCTGATGTTACCTGTAATCTGGGATAAGTTTTCTTTGAAATCCGCAAAGTTTGAAAAAGAGATACAAGAAGTTTCCAGACTCCAACCACATCCCATGCCAGCCTGGCTGTCACAGGCATCTCTCCCCTGCTCACAGCATGGCCCTGCTCTGGCTGTGCCCTGACATACAGATGCCAAAGCTAATCAGTGCCAGTTACAAGCTCTACCTCCAGCACCATTCCTCGGCTGGATGAGACTGGAAGCATAATAGTGCAAATAAAACCAGATGTGTCTGTGCAATAATTTAAGATGGTCTTTACAATGTGTCTGAGTGCCACAAAGAGGCACTTGTAAGAGAGGACTGATGATGTGCTTGCAGAAAACCAAAAGTGTATATTTAAATGACAATGAAAGCAAGTGGAGGAAGATAGAGTTCCTTGTAGGATTTGATGAAGAGCAGTGGCAATACAAAGTGGAGGATGGAAATAGCCAGCCAGGGCCGGGGAAATGGTAAAGTGGCACTGCTCATTTCAGCAGGCTGGCTGTGTCACAAAATCATACCCCAGGAGCGTGCATGCCAGTGGCAGGGCACAAAGGTCACAAGAAGGTTCCAAAAAGTACATGGTGATCACTGTTTTACTGAAGCTTCAGCAAAATCTGTGATCTCCATGGAAAACATCTGAATTTTGCTAAATCAAAACATTTGGATGAGAAAAATTACATTTCCAGACCATCTCAACAGGATGCTTAGCCTCATTAACAATTTTCCTGAATTTTCTTCTCTTCCATTTGATCTGAGTACCATACATGTATTGGTAAACGAAATGTCTTCTGACTCTAACTGACTTAAGTCTAGCTAAATTCTGTTATTTACCCCAAAAGTACAGTGGCTTCCCCTTAAAACCTGGTGTTCTCTGGCTCTCCCCACACACTAGCTGGCCTGGATCAAGTTATTTCATCAGTACAGAAAACCAAGTTCTCTGTCTTGGGTTTATACTCTGGCTTTTCCAGACTTTTTCCTGCTGGAGCAAGCCTTTAGTTAGCCCCTTGAAGGGCTGGCTAAGAGCGAAGAAGCTGAACCAAGTACAGACCATCACTCCTCGTGGGGTGCACCAGCCAGATAACTGGGTCAGCCTGAGGCTCGGTCACCTCGCCACTGTGCTCTTCTGGTTTTGGTGCAAGAACAGAAGTGGTGGTCCCTGCGGCGGGCATGGGTGCCTCTGGATTGATGCACCTGTAATCCACACCCTGCTCCCAGGTCCATTTTCGGTTGCTGCAGTCTGTCAAGGTCCGTGCTGCCAGTGCGATTTAGCCCCATCGTCTTCCACTTGATCTATTTGCTGTCTCATCAGGGTGCGGGACATTCACTTAGCTCCTGCCCAGAGACACTTTTCTCATGCACCAGCTGCAAACATTAGTCTAATTCCCCTCCAACCACAACGGTCCCATCTCCATGGTGGCTGTTAGTGCTCCCTGCTATCTGAACCCCCTTCAGAGTCCTGCCTCTCCATCTCAGGAGTTACCTCATTAAACCCAGATACCTCCCTCTCTTTCCTTGCATCTAAAGGTCATTCACATTCACTTTCTGTCCATTTAACTACACCACAACAACCTCCGGAGATGCAATCTTTTGGCCTAGGTTATTATTTCTGATTTACTTGCTATCATTCAGGAATAGGACTCACAAGCACACTTTTGCTGGGCGAGTATAAGGCAATGATATACCAGTATCCACTGAAACTGCCTGCTCCTGAGGTGCCCTCAGGGGTGTCTGGCTCGCTGTCAGATATCCACAGTTGGATGAGCAGCAATTTTCCAGAAGTGAACATAGGAAACTGAAGCCACTGGTTCAGGCAACTACATATGTTGACTTTTCAACCCAAAGCTAAAATCTGAAGTACATTATTTTATTTTTCCAAGGAAGCTATGCTCCGGTGCTGCCTCCAAAATACAGTATGATAGGTATCTTTCACGCAGCCCCGTTCATCAGATTTGCCTGCCGATTTTTTATTAGAAGGTGATACTTCAGTACTTCTGGGTTTGCTGCTTGTGTTGCTGGACCAACATCACTCTGCACTGCACTAACTACTGCCCGTGAAACAGCAAGAAGAGAGCAGGAAGAAAAGAGAAGGAGATTCGAGGCAGAAAAGATTCAGTAAGGTTTGGCTCACATTCACTTAGACATGACTCAACCTTCGCCTTCCTGTCCAGTCAAGGGAATCAGTGTTATGATTTATCTCACCCTAAAGCAGATGTCTAAGCAATCGTATACATCATCCTCTAAATAGCTCCTTTATGTTAATTGACTGAAAAAGGAGATAAAGTAAAGATAAAATGGTTCTTGTCTCTGGGAGGAAGAACTCAAGCACTCTGACTGATCCCACTTTACCTGTCTCATTTAAACAAGCTTCAAGGCTTCCTCCATATTCAGACACAATAGATCTGTGGGTGGGATCAACTCTTCTTAGAAGATACCCACCGGGAACCTAACCAGCCTCGGAACACCCACTTGGTATGTGACAAAGATGATACACAATCCTCCATTCATTTCTCTATCCTTCTTCCCTACCTCTGCTTAAGAAGTGTGGGTATATAAAACTCTGGTGGAGGTGGAGGTGTGGATAACAGTGCAGTATGGGGATACATTCATGTTATCTACAACAGATTGCCACCAGCAGCTGCTGTGATCTGCATGAGAGGCAATCACGATGCACAGATTTCCCCTGCTCAGAGCACAACCTTTCCAGCACACATTTATATTCAAGCCTGGTCCTTGTTATGTGTCCCGAGGGCCTACCAGCACCAGCATTCAACAAGAATACGTTTTCTAGCATATTAGAAGTGTTTGATCAAGTGTTAGGTCAATCTTTCACATGCCTGTCACTATGCCCCTTTAATCAGAATGTTGGGGGTTTTTTTTCCTGTTATCTACCAAGAATAAGAAAGTTTGCTTTTATCCTTTTAGCCTGGGGTTTATTTGGTAGTGATCAAAATAGACTGAAACATGAGTTGTATGTGAGACCCACCATCTATTTCTAGAGCGTCTTCACTATCTCTGCTCAGACGAGGACTCAAGTTCACCACGGCTTGTGCCATCAGCCAGCTCCACCCACACAACATCTGGAATTGCTTTTCTTATGCTTAAATATAGTTGGAAGGTACTGTCATACCCCATCTCCCCAGCTGATTTTTATTTTGCCTACAAGCAGCTTCTTACTCTTGGATGAAAAGCTAGAGCATTTCTTCAGAAGAAGCTCCGATGTTTTTCTGCCTTAAAATAACCAGACCCATAAATAAAGCAGAACTGTGCCCTGGGAATCAGATAGTGCTGCTCAGTATGTGATCGCAGGAAACGGATGAAGGCCTTGGTGGCCTTGGTGACTCTCTCTGCTGCGTAGCTGAAGTGTTTATGTGCAAATAAGGCTAAGGAGGCACCAAGTTCTCCTGTCAGTGATTTTTCTTCCACGAGTTTAAGTGATTCTTCTGACCTGTTCTGGGTATCTTCTTTATGACAGGGTGAAGCGTGTCTGGATCAATGGTGTGATTCTTCTCAAACTACAGATGTCATCTAAGATAGGTCACATGAGCCGCTCCCTAAACACACCTATTTCACTCCCTTGATTTAAAAGGGTGACACCTAAAGTTAAGGGAAATCAATCTTGGCAAAAAGGTAGACCCCAACACAGAGAAAGTAAAGTTTGGGAGTCACACGGCAGTTCAGGGGCTGAATGAGGAATAAAAAGCAGGTTCTGCTTCTGTCTGTTGTGATATTTCTGTCCCATTTAACCTATTTCAGAGCTTGTGAGCAAAACCAGGTATTCAGGGCTTGATATTTGTATTGAAAGGCCAGTGGCAGAATAGACACTGAAACTGCCTTTATGCATCATAAAGAAGCAATAAAGGGTGCAAACTTGGATTTCTCATTTCAGTTTTGCAATTCACCGTAAAAGGCAAAAGCTCCCAATAGTGTACATAGCATCCAGAGTTCATAAGAGCACTTGCTGTAAAACCTGACAGAACAGTGTGAGCTTCTCTAACAATCTATAGCAACAAAAAGAAGCCTCATAAAATTGTCTAGGAGAAACAATCAAATCCTAATGAAATTACAAATGGCTGCAAATTAGACTGCCATCAACAGCCACGTTCTCCCCGTTCTACACACCCTTAACAAGAGTTGTATTGCAATGGTCTGGCTCCTAAAGGCTTTGCTTCCAAATAAAGAGCCTGGCAGGTGGGATGTGTGCTTTACTGATCTACGACTGATCAAATATTTGTCATCTGACAGCCCAGGGAAATACAGTGGGATTCCAATGTGTGTTTTACTTGTGTTTCATCGATCTCTGCATTCTTTTACGCTCCATCCAGCGGCCAAGCCTACAACTGGGGCTGTCAGTGCCGAGAGCTGGTCAGCAGGATAAGTAATTAAGAATGCACAAGCCACTAGACAAACACATCCAGAAATTATAATGTGTCATTAGGTATCTTCATGGGTTTCTGTTCACCTGTGTTCTTGCCAGTAGCATGACACCATTGCCAAACTGAATCCAAAAGCAGCATGAGTGCACCTCAGCAACAGGACTTGTCCTCACCCAGTTACAGTAAGAGGGAGAGGTAAATACTTATAATGCATTATTTTTATTGTTGCTTTTGGAGCATGGACTTTGTTTGTTTGTTTGTTTTCAAACAAAAATAAGATTTTTCAGGAGAAGAATGTTTTCCCTTACTTAGTCTGTCTTACCTGCATACCTTCCTCTTGCTATGGGTTTTGCCAGGATGGCATAGCCATGTCTTTCGTCCTTGGTAAGTTTTCCTCTCCTCTAAAGATATTCATAGTGCAAGAATAAAAATGCCAGAGTTTCAGCAGGCATCGGTCTGCTTTCAACTCATCTGTGTCTGGAGCCAGATTTGTAGAAGTGTTTAACAGTACAGGGTAAGAGCTACTGCCTGTGATGATACAAATCCTACATTCAGGATTTAGAAATGTGGTTTTTCTCTCCTGCAAAAACTACTCCAGCCCTGTCTCATAATCCTGCTCCTCCTAAAAACACTTGAAAATTTATCACAGACATCAGTGCATATAGAATAGGGAACAGACATTTGTGAATGAAATTAGACTATCACCTTATCTCAGTGCAGAATAAGGTACGTTTGACATCACTTTGTTCCTTACTCTACAGCTTCTTCCGAATACTACTGAATACTACTGACCCCAGAAAAAAAAAAAAAAAAAAGACAAGACAAAAAAAAAAAAAAAGACAAAGAAGAATATGTATTTGGGTTATGCAGGCATATGCTGAACATTTCCCAGAGCTGCATCTAAGAAGTGTGAAATAACAGCAAGAAACAACATGTTAGGTTGACTGTGCAAAGCCTGCTCCATCAGGTTTCTTTTTCAGTGCTGTGCGGTGCCATATGGTACAAGCACAACCCCAAAGGCTGTGTCTGACTTGCAGTTGGAGGGGATTTTCCTTCTGTGACACTGTTAAGATCTCCTCCTCTCCCACCCTGCAGCCACCCTGTGGGTACAGGATGTCTCTACAAGACTGGCAAATAGCACAACGGGGTGAACCAGGGAGCAGCGTTATCACATCCAGCAAAGACTAAGGACTGCCTGCTGGTGAAATGAGATGCATGGAAGGGGAAATGATACTCCAAAATTCAAGAACAGCTCCCATTCCTCAATTTATTCTCCGCCCCACTGATGAAGATTGGCTTTAAGTGGATAATCTCAGGAGCATGGGTTTGAACCTTGTACACTTGTAGCGTCTTTAAGTGGATCCTCTAAAATGGCGATTGCAATGACCTCGGTGAAACAGGAATTACATTTTTAATGTATCAGGGATTTCTGTTATCTGCAGTAGTTCATCGGAGCAGATGGTGAGATGAAAAGCAACCTTTGCCTTAATGCTGAGCAATACACTGGATCCGATTCAAACTTGCACGGTGGAAGCTGCACATTTTAACAGTGCCTAAAATGCACTTAGATTCAATATCCTTGTAAGACCAACAAAAATCCAGTACAGTAGAGCTAAACTCCATAAGACAGCTTCAGTAAAAATGAGAAAGCTTGTTAAAAAGTTGACACAGGCAGTTAAGGGAATTAAAATTTTTAGGCAGTATGAAGACTACTGAAGGATGCAAAACGGGAAGCACAGCACCAGTGAGTAGCATCCATTAAGAAAGTCTTGAAAAAAGATAAAAGGAAACCAGTGTGATGACACAGCAAAGAAAAAGAGGTTGTTAGAATTAAGAAGGCATCATTCAACAGACTGAAACTGTACCCAAACCAAATAATAACAACAAAAATAATAGTGAAGTATCATAAATTATTTTTAGTAAACACAAAATAAAATCAGGCAGATGAAAAAAGTTTTAGAAGCAATCAACTAAAAGATTAAAACAAATTGTAATTTCTTCTTCTAATACACCAAAAGCAAAAGGCCTGCCCAAAGAGTCTGTAGGGCAAACAGATAATCCCAGTAGACAAGGAGCACTCAGGGAAGACAAAGCCATTGCCAGGCAGCTAATAAATTCTTTGTACTGGTATTTGCTGTAGAAGAAACTGGGAAGTGTTTTGTATTCTCTTTGGTAGCCTGTAGGTATGTCTCAGAGTGAAATTTTCACAGCAGAGGTGCCTACAAACAGGCAAAGTGAACACTAGCAGCTGCCCAGGGCATCCATTCCTCTGAAGGGAGCCCAGCGATGAAATAGCAGAATTACCAATGGCAACATTTAACCTTTCACTTAAAGCTTCGTTGGGAACTGAGGCAGGCAGAGGGTGGAAAATAAAAGGATCACAGAGGGACCTGGGTCACTAACAACCTGAAAGCTTGATAGCTGCACCAGGCGAGTTAGTAGAAGTCATAATAAGGAAAGAAAACAGAAATGTTAGATTACATGTGATTTGTTTCAGCTTTGACTCCCCTCATTTCAGCACTGGGTGGGCAGTCAGTCCAGCCACTGCTGCTGTTGTCACCACTGCACCAGCTCCAGGGGCTGCTGCCCGTGCGGGAGCAAAGGGCTGGAAAACACAACACAACTGGCCGAACCCCTCAAAGCCAGTGATCTTGATACAGCCATGAGATGGGTTTTTTGGAGCTCATCCCTCCACTTCAGGGTTTTTCAGGAAGTGAGCATAGAAGTTTCATGAGCAGCAACAGGATACGCTGCTGAGATTAGTGGATACACTGCTGGGACTGATCTCCATCGGTATGGCTGTTTTTATGTTCTTACACTCTGGTGGCATCTTGCTCTGGCTGTTTGCAAAAGGCCAAGCCTGCATTTTGGTGTTGCTTTAATTTATGAGAGCAAAACTGCAGTTTCTTCAAACTAATACTGGATACAGGCATTTCTGCAGGTAGCGCATCAAAGAAAGAACTGGAATTGTCAAAAATGCTCAAGGAGAGCTGAAGTTTTAGGAATCACTTACTGCTAGTCTAATTCTGTTTCTTTTAAAACCAGGCAAGCTACACTGCAGCTTTCTAGTTCTCAGCTGGGTAGTAGAGAGTTTATTTGTGCCAAGAGCTTCAGCAGTGCTACAGGGCAGCTCTGCTGGAGCATATAGATGTAGATAAATGACCTCTCTGCTCACCCCCGGCATGCAGCACAGCTCTGAAGTAGTTTACTGTTTGGGCATGTCTGATATCCAGGCCTGGCCAGATTGTTTCTGGAGATATTGATTTATCAAATCACAAGACATGAGTTCGCCATCTGAAAGTACAAACACAACGGTCTTTTGTTTGGCTGTTGAAAAGAGCGAAGATCTCCCCATGGTCATCCTCCTCCAAGCTGCCTCTCCTCCAGCCTGCTGGCTGTTTCTCACCCTGGCAGCGCAGATCTTTGACAGCACAAAAAGCCAAGTGGCAGCAAGGAAGGCAGCAATACTACTAATGGAGTAGCCAAGTAAGTAATAAAGACTGCCGTTGTGCGGGGTTACCAACCAGCCCACAAAGCAGCAAACACTGCTGACTGGGACAAAAAATGAATCCCCACGGTCCTATTTGTCCCCCCCCTCCTAGAAACAAATGCACTGGCTTGTGGAAATGTATTGCTCGATGCTGAGCAGCAGAAATCTCTGGAGCACTGGTCTCTACAATTTTACTTTTCCTCTTAAAATTCATGCTTGCCTCAGATCACCAGTTTCCACAAAAATATGTAACAAAAAGAGCCAAAGCCAGAATCCCCTCCTTCTTTTGACTTTCCACATAGACGCACAGAGACGTTTGGAGCTTCTGCTTCTGAGAGTGACCCTACATCCCTTTATTGGATAAATAGATGTTACCAGAAACAGTATGTCCAGGCTTGCATATCAGATACACCTAAACAGAAAACTGCATCAGAGATTTACTAGTTATTTCACACAGAATGGGCTCCTTTAACTCTCTCTCCAAGTCTCTTAGCCACATGGGTTTTGCAGCCTGATAGTGAAATGAATGATAATGGAACCAAATCAGAAACTGCTATCGCCAGTGAATTTTGCATGGTGAGTGCTAATGTGTCATAACGATGGGCAGCAGCACCGGTTGCTGAGACTGATGGACAGACTGATCACCCTGATCTGAATGTAGCAGGAGGACATAGCTCATTCATCTGTAATACGGGACTAATAAACCGCATCCTCCTCTGGAGCACAGGGACTGCACAGAACACCAGCCCTCAGTTGTCATTGGGATGCAAGGTGCATCTGCCTTGGAGAAAAATCCTTGGAAGAAGCACTTTTCATGTCATTTCTGCAGTTTCCTCCAGAATGAAAATTACTTCCTTGGTTTTGTTATGAAAGAAAAATGGGCTGTTTTGTATGGGTCAGCAAGCAAAGAGTTGCCTTTTTTTTTTTTTCCTTCCTGCTTCCCGACAGAAATGGGTTTATCTGTCTATTAAACCTAGCTCTTTGTGGCCAATCTCCACCTAGGCAGAGACCTAACAAACACATGAACTGACACACATCCGAGCTATAAAAACAGAAACCAAATTCTAAACCTGTTTTTGCCGTAGTAAATCTAAACCAATTCAGCTGGTTTCAGTAGTGTAACTGCTAGTGCCACACAGCTATCATCCCCTGTTGCAAGAGATGGTAATGCAGGAGACAGTAGGGGAGATCTGCAATTGAGAGATTCTTCTGCTTCCTAAAACTGGTGATCCATTGGGCTGCAACATCCTACAGGATATTTCTGTCTTTCATTAACTGCTTCTGCTAAACAAATTTATTCCAATTCTATTCTAAACCACTGTGACTTCTCTGATTTCAATAGCACACAGACTGTTTGTTTCAACTAAGGATTTGCCATTAGGACAACATAGCTGCACCATAAATTCAAAGACTCCAAGCTTCCATATATCAGTGTACGTTAGGACTCATTCACAGTCTGAGCATTTAGGGGAACTGGAATCTTACTGGTGAGGAATTTACAGTTTGGGAAATGCACCTGGATTTCAAACACCAACCACCCTTCAAGTACAATGAGGCAACATGACGGTGTGACAAGAACATCTGGATATGGTGGCTGGATTCTCTTTGCATCTCTGCAAGGAGACATAGGCATGTCACATAATTCTTGCTTTGTAGCAGAGTAACAGGGAAAATAGTTTTCTCTTTTTATAGCAGGATCAGATCAGGAGCTGGAAAGCTTATGACATTATTTTTTAAAGCTATGTATTAATTTATGACAAAATCAGCCAATAAATATGATCTTTTCCTTCCTGGCATTTCCCTCCTCACATGTGCCAGCCCTTTGTACAGCCACCCACTTGAATCCAGACTCCTTAACAATTAATCAATATTTAACCCTGAATCCACTCAATTATTCATTTAAACAACAGCCGCCCATCAGTGTCAATAAAAAGCCCCAGAAAAGATGGAGAAAGAAAAAGCTGTTTGAAATCCTCATAAACAATGAAGAGGAAAAAATGTAAGGGAAAAGGGTGGCTCACCAATAAAGATCATCTTGTAGATCAAAAGCAGAAGTCACAGACAGTACACTACATTTTCAAATGTATAACTCCATTGAATGCAAATTGTGCACTGAGCCCAGCTACAGAAATCCTACAGTCCAGCTGAAGGCTCATGGATTTGAACAGGGATAGCTTGACAGGAAGAACTCCTATCACTAGTGATGATGAATGGGAAGTGGTCTCCAGCCTGACTTCCAGATTTGAGTACGTATTTGGACTTGATATTTGGCAGAAATGAATAAATGAATCTTTTACTTGCAAGACAAATAAATCTATGGAGAGGTCTGTGAAACACCAGCCTGTACACTTCTATTCTGCAATCCACTTTCTCCAGCTCTCCAGAGTGCAAGTTACGTGAATATGGTCCGCAGCACAGCAAGCAGAGCTTATGGGAGCTTCCTGCAGTTACAGCCCTCCCCAGAAAGCATAGTCATACCAAAGAAAAAACACACAGACGTGATTATACATGCACATCATACTAGCTAACCATCTTTACAATACCCTGAGCAGTGGCATTGATAGTGCAGAACCCTTGGGACACCTCCACCACGATAAGCACTGCAGCTTATAGATACTGCAGGGCTTTTCACCTCTAGACAGTTGCTGCTTTCCCCAAACCTGGGGCCACGTAACTGAATCCATGAGGCTTGGCTCCTTCTTTTCTGGATTCAGAAGTGCTGCCTGTTTCCCTGAGGGGTGTTTCCATCTGCACTCTCCAGATGACGACAAAGTTTATCTCTAGCAGCACCAGTGCAGTTTGTGTCCATGAGAAAGAGCAGCTTTCTCCTATTGGAGCTCCCACATCTGGCTCCAAACTGTCCCAACATCTGCAGCTCCTAACTGGATCTGACATTAGCATACGGCAGAAACACACCCTTCTTTTGGCACTCTATATCTGAACATCAACAGGTGACAGCTGATGGGTCACACATTCAACTGAATAGTGACGGTGCTGTGTATGGACCAGAGTCCAGCTCCCTATCTTTTTTGGTATCAGCATTATCACTTGATATAGTTTTTGTATGATGGAAATTAGTGACACAACATTTAAATCTACACTTCACTGTAGACTCCAACCTCCTTCCATTCTTAAGCGTTACTATGTCAGGTATGCAGTGACAATGAATTTGCTAAGTGTGAGCACTTGTTTAGCTTCAGGGTCCCCCGTTAAGACTATCTCATGGAATTGAGAAAACAGTTTAGGATTATAATGTATTTTTTCCAACCAACAAAAAAATATTTACACTATTTAACTAAAGCAGACATTATTTTTGTGGGACACCAAAATAGATTCTTTCAATTATTTTGACTATTTTACCACAGACAGAAAGACTGAATGCTCATTTGAACTCAGTAGAAAATATCATTGTTTTCTCCTTGTTTTGTTTTGTGGTTTGGTTGTTTGGGTGCGGGGTTTTTTTTCATTTTAAAGGGGTTTTTTGTACCTTGTAGACAAAATTTTTTCCTGAAAATATTTCTACACTGTCTCTGCTGAAGCCTAGGAGCAGATTTACCACTGGTTTCTGCTCCCTATTAAAACAAGCTAGGAATATGTTGTTCCAGTCACCATACAACAGGAGAATTAATTTTTTTCTGTGGAATCACAACTCCAGCAGTAGTCCTGGAAACCAAAATCTGAGTGTTACCTGACTGACCAAGATTTGCTATTACTCTAGTATGTAGCCTCTCTAGCTCCAGTCTTTGCCTCAATATATTTTTGCCAGATGCTCTAGATGATGTCTGAACCCATAAAATATAGATGCCATTCAGGAGATGTTTGTGAATACGCTTGAGCAATAATGAATTATGGCAAATTTCTTCTAATACTTGGAAAAGTTAAGATATGGTCTTTGCTCCCCTCGTGTGAAACCATTACCCTTCTCTGCCTGATGGCATTGACATTGCTCTGCTTTCTGCCTCCGCTGCCCAAACTACCAGTCTCCCACATTTATCAGCCACAGACCATGTCAAAGCCTTTCTCTCAGTATCTCAGTCACTGCTGTGTAACATCAGCATTTAAACAGCATCATATATGCCAGCTGGTGCTTGCAAGCATCTCTTGAAAGCCCAGGTCCCCACTAGGATTTCGTTTCAGATCCACAAAGGTAGTTCAGCAAATAATTCCATCAAAATTAATGCACGTTAGGTGTCTAACTCCTATCTGGACAACTGCATGCCTTTGAGGACCTGGGTCTTGGCTCACACACCAATGTAATTTAGAGTAAAGAGTATGTCCCTTGATTCATTTTTTTCGTGACACCAAATTTAACGTTCTTTTATAATGGGAGTTAAACATTATTTGTCCTTTTACAAATCACTAGTTCAAATAAATCTGGTATGAAGCTGATCTCTTCTAAAGGCTGTAAATTCCCAGGGCAGAATAATTAAATTTTCCAAAATACTTATCATAATTATGTTTTGTTCAGAGATTAGTCGATCCTCTTGGGATCAATTATGTGTCATCCTAAAGCCAGAAGCAAAAAAGTTTTTCAGTAAATCCTATTGGAATGAGTACCAGCTGCTCCACACAATAAAGTAGCTCTTTTCCCATATTTTAACATGCCAGCAAAGTTATTAAAACGTTGCTCTTGGACATTCTTCAGCATTTTGCTGAAAGATCTTGAAGGTCAGTGTGGCTGGCAATTAGAGACTGGGATATGCAAAGTTGCTCTCGGAGAGCGCTGATCCTGGGGCAGGAGTCTATTTAATAAGAACATGGGGTTTGTGTAAGACAAATTAATATTGTCCTGCATTTTCTGACAAAAAGAAGCAGCAGGTCAGAAGGTCAGAACTGAGCAGCAGAAAATAATCAGAGGGCAGGATTCTGATTACTTCATCATTTCCTACCTTCAGTAACTCCTGTGGAAGCAGCTTTCTCATGTCCTGCTCCTGATCATGCAAAAAAAGAAGGCAGAAATTACTATTAACTTCAGCATAAGCAGTTTGGGTCCCAATTGTCAAGCTATGTTTTTATGGACAGATAACCCTCTCTTGATTTCCAAGAACTCACTTAAAATCGCATGTAAATGGTACCTTATACTTTGGCACCTGAACTCTACCTCCCTGCAATGCTGTATGGATCGGAAAACTACCAACAATTTGAGTACTGACCACGAACACCTTTTGTTCCTGTTTAGGGGTGGTAGAAGTTACCAACATCTTATTGAAGCCTACTACTCAGGGCCAGTGAGTTAAAATGCTCACAAGCCAATGGTCTCCAAACCCTTCCCATCCCCCAGGACAGGACTGGCACAGGACAGTGGGTCCAAGCACATTTCACAACTGAATCCATGTTACACAATGATACTGCAGGCTTTGGGGTTTTTTTAAGGCTTTCATTTCAGAAAAACTTTGTACCTATCTATACACCTTTGATATCTTCTGCATTTAAAAGCTGATCCTGAAGATGATTAGAGACATAAAAGAAAGAGTAAGTGGTTCTCCATCTTCTTAAAGTAGTTCTGCCTTGCTTCTCCAGGTTGGTAGATCCCTTTCAACGGGGGTAAGGCTCAATTTAGAGAGTTCGCATACACAGTTGGACACACAGCACAGGTAAAGTCACTCTTTGTCACAATTCACAGATCTTTCAGAAGGCGCATAGACCACAGATCATAAGGTAATGCTTATGACTCCATAGCATACTGGCTGAAAGCCACCACTGTATGCCTGCCATCCACTCTCCCCCTCAAGCTGCTGCAAGACAAGTACAAAAGGAGCTAAACCTCATTAGACTAGACTCCCAACCCTCCCTTATTATGATGCACCACTAAGGAGTATAGTGCTATGTGGCATATGAAGGCGCAGACCCCAAGTAAGATCCTTTACTGCCCACATGAGTGCTGGTTATATACAACCACTTACCCACCCAGGTTCTGCCCTGGAATACACCCAGGTGTAGCAAAGCACCTTTGCAGCCAGCTCACACTCCACCAAGCTGTTTAGTCCCTCCATGCTCACCTGAGGAGGCCTCTTCTTCCCTGGTACTTAAACTGGGGGAGGTGGTGGGCTTGCCCCTCGCTGGGAGGCTTTGGGCAGCCCCTCATTGCAGACAGGTGTGCACAGGCCTGATCTGCAGGTGAGCTCAGAGAGCCAGATTTAGTGTGAGTTGCTCCCTCCCTACACTTTAAGGCACAATCACTCTGCAGCCTGGCACCCAGACAAGGAACAAAGCCTTTTCTCAGAAAGGGCCCTTACAGTGCTAGAGTAGGTAGCAGACCGACAGCATCCCATTAGGCACATGCCGTGTTTAAGTCAAACAAGAGCTGCCTTTACACACACTGGGTGATGGACTCAGACCTCAGGCTATTTACTTCAGCCAGACGGCTTGGAAAAGGCTGACTAAGGGCAACAGAGCAGTCAAAGGGCTTCACCTTCCTGTTGCATTTTTCAACAATAATGTAATTTGCCACCAGCTATGAATTTGGATATCCTCAAGAAGTGGCATTACAGAGGGTAATTTCACAGAAAAAGCTTCACATGCTGTCTCATTCTGCATTCATTGTCCATCATTCATTCTCCATAACGGGTTTAGTGAACTTAATGATCATTTAAATTTACAGGAGAAGGTATTTTAGGGAGAAGGGTATTTTCCATAGGGAATAGTCTATCTGTGACCAGAGAAAGCAGATTCAATTCTCAGAAATTATCTCTCCCCATTGAAAAAATTACTTTTGCTTTTTATTCATTGTGATAGATCTCCTTTTGTACCACTTAAACACCTATTGCAAAGAAAAGGATTTTGCAAAGAAAAGGTGCGCAATTTCTTTTTGTGATACTTGGCACAAGAAAAGGATTTATCTATCCGCTTGTATTGCGAATATCATCAGCCAATCAATAATAAAAAGTAAATCAATTGCATGAACCAAACAGATCAATAAAAGAGCAATTAATTTTGCTCAAAACACTCTACAGGATATCATTTGCCTAGCAAGGATCCAACACAGTTACATTAATAACCTTAGTGTTAGAAAGGCCTGCTATAAGAAATAATTGGAAGTAATTATAAACTTCAGATTTCTGAGTTTACGAAAATTAAAGCATTGCCAAGTGTGGCCTCTCCTGTGAAAGCTATTTCTTCAACAACTGAAAAGTACTGTAAGTGGGAAGGAGGAAAAAATATAATTTCCATTGCCCCAAATTTAAGCCAGACAGCTTGAGAGACAATATTTAAGTACATATGATGTATTAATCTTACCAACAGGAGGGAAGCATTATTTAGTCCTTACTGAAAGTAAGTCTGTTATCAAAGACTTTTCTATTCCTGTAGAGCACAGGCCACCATGTTGCAAATATGGTCACCTGTTTGCAGATGGCCCTGCCCACCCTGGGAAAACTTCATCAGAGGGTTTTCTCATGGAAAGAGACTTCTGCTCACAATATCAGCATCAAAATCAAGGTCTGTATGGAGATGGATGCTGTTATCACACCATATGTCTGCCACAGGCTTGTCCCTGAAGGACACAAATGAATCTCAAACACCTCAAAGCCACATAGCTGCAGCAACTGATTGACAGAGCACCTGCATGAATTCATTCAGTCTAATTTTTCAAGCAAAGCTACATGCCAAACTGACAGCCCGTTCCCCCAGCGCAGTACCTGGTTATGTTGCTTCACACGGATTAAATAAGCACATAAGCATTTGGTCAGTTCACGGAACTACCTGCCCTGAATCTGCACATGATTGCATACAGGCAGGCCTGCATACAGGCAGATCCCACTGGATATAAACATACAACGTGAGCCACTAAAGAGGGTGAATCAGGCTGAAAGGACTTTGCCACATCAAGCTAAAAGGACATTGCCGTGAGCCCTAGAAGTCCCTCACCTATTTGGGACAAAGCTGTAATAGAGCATCCCTCCCCTCTTCACTCTTTTCTTGACCAGCATTGTGTCTTTAGAAACTTTTGAGGCTTCTGCTATCCAAGCAAGAGCTAACAAAATTCTGGAAAGTCTTGGAAAAAAAGTGAAATTCAATAAAAGTAGCCTTGCAACTCAAAGGATGGAAAGCTTAAGAGGGTGACTGATAACCAATTAAATAAAAGAATAATGAGCAGGCTGCCTGTAGCCCATCAGAGGACTAATGCAGGTCTGCACAAGACACGTTGGGTATTTGTGTGGAGGAGGATGAGTAGATCAGGAAAATGTTCAAATACAGCATTTAAAGATACATGGTATGAATGGAATACTTGGTCTGGCTAAAGACTGGAGGTAGTTTGTGTGCTAGGAGTATGGTAAAGTAATTAAGCAATAAAAATAGGCAGGACAGATGCTTGATGAGAACCATTGCAGTGATTTTCCTATTGCTACATAATGTATAAACAACTGGTCAAATACACACAAAGAGGAACTCTATCTTTAGTGCATTGAGCTTGGGGTTTTGGGGACTTGGACCTATCAGGCACCCTCTCAGAAGCAATAAAACAGGCTCTCAATGATGGAATGTGCTAAATCTAGCGCTGCACTCAACTGCATGACCAGGCAAAGCTATATAAGCCCATCTGAAGAGGTAGCATAGTCACTGGCTGTTGCTGTTAGCCCATGGCCAGTACTTCTTTGGGAAAAGCAGTCAAACTCTGGGCATTTCCAAGACCCTAAGCAAAGGTGTATATATCATAGCTATATCCCAAACTGAGTGTAGGGGCTTGGGACAAAGCCTGAGTTTGCAACATGCACCTGACCTGCTCCTTTGAGGAAAAAAAAAGCCTCCACGAGCAGCTGCAGACAAGACCCAGCACTGGAGCAAGGACACTGATATGGGAAACAGGGAGGCAGGACCTCAAGGCACATGGCAAGATGCGCCCGGTCCTCAGCTCAGATGCTGCCACTAGCTGCCTAGTGCTAAATGCTGCTTAGTGTAGAACTCCTCCAGAAATGAAATACTAGAAAAATAAAGGTTCAATCATTAAATCAGTCAAAAACACCTAAGAAATGCAAGCTGAAACATTTCCCCCAGAACCAGCTCTGCTTAGAGCACTAACATATCTTCTTGGCATATGTGGAGGGCCTCTTTATGGAGGCCTTGCTCCTGATTTTGCATACACTGGTATTACATTCTGTCATTTTGGTGGAATTTCTTCTGATCTGTGCAGGGTAAATAAGAAAAGAAGCAGATGGGGTACAGGACAACAGGTATTTCTAGGTCTGGCGTGGCTGTGCAGGTAGCTGTAGTGGAACAGAAAGGAGAAACAAGCAGGATAATAAAGTGTAGTAAGGGGCTCTCATGTGCACTGGAGCATTCCCACCAGGCTAAAAAGGACTGATGTGTCTCCTGGTGTACGTCAGTGACTTAGTTAAGAAATGGCTGCACAAACAAACAGGTAAACAGCAAACCTGTCAGGAGACTGTCAGGGCAAGAGTGTGTGCAGCTGACAGTGACAGATCCAAAGAAAACACACAGAAAAAGAAAAAGCCCACTAAAGCAGCACAAGAAGATGAGAAGGGAAATTAGCCAGGCACCAAAGAGCATCCCATTAGAGTGAAATTTGGTGTTAATGACTGCTACTTACAGTCATCATATGGCCTTAATGAACAATCTATCTTTGCCAGAGCCTGCTTCCCCTACCCCAAGCCACCATGTTCAATGTCCTTTTAATGGTCCATGTGTTTCATTTGTAACAATCCAATTAACAATTGGGCTCCAATAGCTCTAATCATCATCTACGGTTAATATTGTTTCGGTACTGTCGGGAGTTTCACAGTTTGTTAAACTGCATTTTACACAATTGAGATTTTCAAACTCAAAGACCGGCTCAGCCTGTTAAGCTTCTGGAGGGGAATGAACTGGTAAGGACAAGAAGAATATAGCTACAGAAGAAGCAATGCCACTGAGCTAGTACAGTAATTCCTCCTTTTAGACTCAATTATCAGCTGCAAAAAGTATATTATGTACACAAACCATATGATACAGGGGTTGCAAGAGCCTATGGGTTAATGATCAGCATTTGGAGATATCCTGAAAGGGAGACACAATATGTGCTGATTTATTTGCCGGTATGCTGGCAGAGGAGCACACACCACCAGGTCATTGCAGCTGAGCATCACTTCTTCCATCCTACAAGTCAACATGCTGCAACCAACCAAAATCAAGGCAAAACTGCTGCCCCAGACACACAGTGGAATCGTGTGCCCAGCTTGGAATGGACCAAATTAAAAAGACTGGTGGTATTTTGTAAGCCCAGGGTTTTCCCTGAGTTAACATGCCCTGAGCTGTGCAGTGGGTCACTTTACCCTCTTTACTTTACCACGTAGGAGCGAGACGTGGCACTGGGGCTGTGCCCCTCTCCAGCTAGGGGACAATTACAGCATGAACCGGGAGAGGGGAGATGATTTCCTGAGGTTAATGTTTCTCCATTGCCTCCGTTATCCTGCTTACGTTAACATCAGAAAAGTGGTCAAAGCGTGGTCTCTAATGTGACATTTGTAGGTTTGATCTTTTTGAAGTGTGCTAATCTATGCCGCTTGGCTTAACGCAATCCTCCACAAACAGTTCATGAAAACATCCAAATATACAGAGAATGTCAGTACCATACATAGCCCAACACAGAGGTGGCAGGGGAAAATGTTGGTTCCTTTGAGGGCCAAGCTAGAAAGACTGGCTATTTATATCCTACCTGCTGAAATTACATCATGAGCCGAACAAACAAAAAATCCCCAAACCCAAACAACTAAAAACCCCACAAACTCCAGCAGCTCGTGAACCTTTTGCATAGTTGCAATTACTTATGCAGGCCACTGATGCAAAGGACAGAATTATAACCTGGTAGTGATGTGGACTGACTGCATATCCACTAACAACGCCCACTGGGGGCACTTAGAGGTCGACAATAAATAGGAAATGAACAACTTTAGAGCATCCTTTGTATCACCTCATTATCTCCTTTGAAACTAATCCAATTCAGAACAGTAGACTCCTAACTATACCTTTCAATCTTTTTGTATATGTGGAACACTGCTGTTTTCTCAGGAACATACATTCACATAGTATATTATTGAGATATAGGATGGCTAATTTAACTCTGTTTTTAGCTTTGTTATATCCTTTGTGGTGTAAAACTAAATTAGGATTTTTGTAATGTCCAATTATAGATGCTGAAAGAACAGGTCAGTTCAACATTAGTTTTCTTTTCATCTTCATTTTTGATTCATGTTCCTTGATTTTCTGCAGAAATTAGTAATATATTTCTAAACTGTGTAGCAGTGGATAGCTTGCAACCTGTAAAACAACAAACTAACTTTCTATTTATAAAGAATACATACCTGCTTTATTTTGCAGCAGGCTGTTTTTATTCTTGCATAAACAAAGACAGAAAAAACATTTAGAAAACCTTTGAGATTCAAGAAGATTGAGACTAGGTTAAACTAAAAAAAAAAATATGAACAGAAGCACAAAATGAAAGTTATCTCACAGCTGTCCCTGTTGGCAGTATTCATCTATATTTAAGTGTAATATTAAAAAAAAAAAAAAAGATGAGATCTTAATATTTTATATATGTAATTAAAGCACCAAGGTCTAAATCCTCATTAATCCTGTGCAAATAATGTGTGGGGCTAATGACCTGAGAGCCTAAACCAAAGCACAGAGGCAAGTGTAACAAAGCTGCCCAAACCCACAAAGATCTTCCTTCACCTACTTGATAGATGTGGAGTCCTATGGAAAGCATCTGGGTTTCTGCAAAGAATGTAAATTTTTCCTATGATGGCAATGGGCAAGATGTTTTTTACTAAGACTAGCAGAGTTTGGTCTTAATGACAGAAATAATTTTCCAGAAAAGACAGAGCAAGAAAGGAGGATGTAGAAAGGGCCTGATTAACAGCTGCACTTCGACAAGATCAAACAGTCTAATAAAACTATCTCTGCCAGACCAAAATAAGATCCAGAAAACCAGACCCTGTTTGATTCAAGTAATAAAGATGTCGTAGCCAATAAAAGTTTATGCGGAAACATGATCCTCTAAACTGATAAAAACTAATTTCACCCAGAATAGTTAAGAGGTTACCAAATTCCCCTTCTTTATTTTAACTTTCTTTTAATGTCAGTTGTTCTTCATAGATTCTGTGACAGATCTCAGTGTAGTGGTTGAGCTTCCATACTGCAAAATGCTGAACATCCACAGCTCACTAGAAATCAGATAACAGCCCAAAGAGAGTAAGATATATAAATTATTATTATTTCTCTTCTGATATTACTGAGAGCCTTTACTGCTCTTCCAAGACTTGTACCTGCAACAGCATCTCAGGGAGATATCTCCTGCCTAAAACATTTAATCATGTAATTGTTTGGCTTGTTATATGTGGATGGACAGGTAGGAAGTGCTTTTCTGAACCGTGTAGTGTCTTTACGGGAGGCTTCACACCCCCCATCTTTATATATCAATAATGTGAGCAATTACATCTGACCTATATGATCAATGGAAAGGAACAGGCACTTCTGGGGTCTTCATCTGATTCAGACGTCTCCTTTCAGGAGATGAGTCATGCCTTAGCAGTACCTACTTGTCTCCACTGATATTAAGGCAGACAGAGGTCATTAGGTCAAAAGTAAATTTGATCAGACAGCCTGCCCACCCCTGCTAAGTGCATCAAAATGGTAATGTAAAAAAATAATTACTGTTGCCCTAAATTATATTTCCTTCCTTTTTATCCTCATTTCCTGTCTAAACCAGCTCTCTAGGGATGCCATGTTGTTACTAGAGAAAGTTTTATTAATAGGTTTGTTGTCCACACCAGAAGCTTAATGCTGTTCTCAAAAAAGCAACATTCATCCACAGTTATGGTCACAATCCAAGCTATTCTTGCTGCCTATGGGGCAAGCAGAACATGCGACAGAGAACAGATGCATCCTATGCTCAGGGTGTCAAAGCAGCATGCAAGCATGGCCTGGACCTCCAGAAAATGCATCTTCCAGCCTCCTCTCACTACCTTCTGCACCTCTGCCTCTTCGGACCAAGTGATGAAAAGGGACCCACATCAAGTCATGTGATAGAGGAAGGGTGGGAAAGAGGGAAGTTGCAGGATGGGGCCACATCCTCAGACATGTGTCTTCTGGCAAGGTCCCTGGAAACGCAGGGACCCTCAGGGAGATGACTTCTGGCTTTGTGCCATGGCCACTCCGTTACTCTGGCAGGAGAAAGTAGAGACACAAACCACAGTGTTTCCCATCCTACACCTGTGTTCTTGCTACATAACACATGATTTGGTCTCTGTTTTGAATTGCCACGTTCAGTTGATAAAATATGATCTGTAGATCAATAATACAGTATGAAAAGCATTCTCATTTCTTGCAGTACATACAGTAATTGATGTCGATGCCAGCTGACTGGAAGAAGCAGGTGAAGATAAAGAAATTCAGAAAGCCTGGACCCAAATCCTTGAAAGTTATTTGTACTCTCTGCAGAGGGTTTTGGATGCAAGTCTCCATGAGCCCTTCCAAGAGCTTGACATTGCCAGCACTGTGTTGGTACTAAGCATATTTTTTTATTTAAAAATTGAGTGACTGATTTATGATAGTTTTCCTTTATTTACAGACAGCATAATACTGGCCAGGTGATTTCTCTATTGGCAGTGACAAGCTCGAAAAGATTTAAATTGTGTTGGTATTTCTATGAGTTTGGTGCAAAGGAGAATTTGATCCCAGCAGTATGCAACCCACAGCTGTATGCCATGTAATACTCTCAGCTGGTATATTCCGTCATCTTTTATATACACACATCAAATGTATGTTAATCTCTACTACAATAAATAATTGTGGCTGAAATAGCTAGTCAACTGAGAATGTTTACTGATTTATGTCTATATTTGTCTATACTATAGATTTAAACTGATCCATCTACTCCTGTAGCTGCACAACTGCAGTTCCATTTGAATGGACTCTTTATGACAATCAACCACAATTTGCAGGATAATATATTTGCCTGTTTTCCAACAGGGGCAATTTCCACTGGTGGAAATGGAAGTTTTGGCTGTCACAATAAAGATTTGTAATTGTGCAGTTCTATCAGTGGGCGAAAGTTGGGAAATCTGAGGTGTAGGCAGAACTGCAGCATGTACAGCTCCTTTTAGAGTCTGACTCGGTTGCTCGTCAATGAATTGCCATGAGAATATATGCAAATAAGCCAGAGTTGTCAAGATAGAAATACATTAGAAAATCCCCTACTCTGCTGGAAATTTTAACTAGAATGCCAGAGGGGCAGACTGAGACTGGCTGTTAAACGTAATAGCACTTATGAAACCTACGGATCAGAAATTTCCTAGACTGTTGACTAACAGAAGCTAAATGGTACGTACGACAAGACACCTCTATATGGATTTTCTGTTAGTTTCCTATGTGTTTACTGAATATCAGTGCCTATCAAATGTCAGCCACAGGAGAAAGTGCTAGACAAAGCTTTGGTTCGACCAGTGTTGTCATTCTTACATGCAGTAGTATAAGTAGACCTAACAGATTCAGGTCAAGTACTTGAAGATGACTGAGAACCCTTTTCCTGCCCTATAAAACTGCCCTAAAGCCCCAGTCTTATTCTTATAAGAGCATTGCCTCCTGGCAAAAATTTCAAATAATTGAATATTCAGACTTTGGGGCCTATTTCACACGGTCTGGGATGAGAAAGATGGGAAAATTTTACATATGATTTACACAACCTTCAGAGAGCTGATTAGTTGCTGATGGATTTTGGATTGGACCCACTCTACCTTCAGAGAACCAGCCTTTGATGACAGCTGTCACACTCGCTGTCGCATGGGTTTAAGGCCTTCGTAGTGAAACGTAGTGCGTGGTAAAGTGGGAAATGCAAACGAGCCCACTGATGGAGCTGCTCAGGCAGGTCATGGGTAGGAGCTGTTCAGTTGATATGAAACAGATGTTTAAGAGCTGGAACAGGAAAGACCTGGGAGCTCACAGGTACAGAGGCAAAGAACCAGTACCACCGGTGACCACTCACAGGCATAAGTGGCCCAGGAATCTTCTGCAAGCTGATGAGCATCTTCCAAAAAAGTGTTTCATCCTAAGTGGCTAAGGTGTGTGCTATACATTTTTCTGTGGAGCTATCAGTCTCCATTGATTAAAGGGTGAGCTTAGATGTCTTACCTAGAACAAATGACTTTATACAACTTTATAATGAGCCCCTCCACTCTAATATTCTATTTAGAACTATGATGAAATCAGTGGCCAAAATTCTGAGGTAAATATTCCCAGGGAGAAAAAAGCCATATATTCCTTGCAGTAGCATAGAAAGAAAGAAGTAGAAAATTATCCTCAAACAAATATATGATGATTATAAAAAAACTATGGTAAGATAATGTGTTTATCAGAACTGGGATAGCCAGGTTATTCAGAGCAACAGAAGGACAGCCATCCACCATGAAACCATGTCTCAGCTTCTTCCTTTCTTTGGGAAGGTTACCCTTGAGAACTCCTGACTCCTCTTTTCCTTTCACCCACAAATTTCCTTTGTCTTTCTATCAGTTCTACACAAATTGACCTTTACAACCAACCCCTTGATTAAATTCAGGCTGGATTCCTTCACACATTGTGTTATCATCTTCAGATAGCTATTCTGTTGTATCCAAAGCAGTGTTTACATGGAAAACAGGTGTATATATAGATAGGTAGATATAGATACTTAAAGATCACCTCTTCATACTTCTTATATCTTGTTTAATTCTAGCTGGTATGAACAGGCTCACACATTTAGATCATGATTCAGAGCCGATTAAACTCATTGAAAAGCTCACACTGGCTTCAACAGACATTAGATCATGCTCACAGAGAGGATAATAGACCTTTCAGCAGAGGAAATGAAAGTGTAATAATATGCTGGCTTAGTATATAATCATGTCTTCATCTAATAGCGAGCCCCAGTGTCTGTAATAGTCCACTGGTTTCTTACAGATAAAAGGCTTACTTTTTTGGCTCAGATTTTACTCTTTGGGTGTTGAAGGTCACGGATTCAATTCCCACCAATAGCCACAATGTCTGAAAGGAGGCAGCGGTATCTCGGGATGGAGGCAACTGAGGTATAGTGTGAACTCGTGGCTTTTAGAAGTATTTGTCTAGAAGGGATACTATCTAATAGAACAAATTAGTTTCTGAATTCTTGAACCATGTATTCTTCCCCTAATCCTCACCCCCAGCAACTGTAAAACTTTTTTTTTTTTTTTTTTTTGTACTGGCAGCATATGTAACTGGCACATAACTCTTTAAGCATTGCTGATAAAGGCAGCTTTTGGAGTACTGGCATTTGTGATACCAAAATTTATGTAACTCTGGTTATTGCAAAAACTGTATCTCCACTACTAAACCAAAAAGTGCCAGGCGATGTCCCCAGACTGTGAAGTGTTGTCCACCTTGGTGCACTGTCAGAGTCCTTCCAAGGGCAGATTTGACCAGTGTCTCCCAGAACTTCACAAGATTTCTGGGCACAGTTGGCCATTCCCAGTAGATTACTTTAGAGGGTAGGAGAATCTGGCAATATGGACATGGGCTGTATGGTGCCACTTCAACATTGTGCCGGTCCCAGACAAGTTTAATTTCTTAGCATAGCTGCAGGCAAAAGGGCTAAATCTGTCTCCTGGTACCTTCATCGGCAACAGTCCCAGTGGAAGTGTCCTGTTGTAGAAGTCAGGTGCCCGTTGTGTCCCTGCATTTTTGAAGAGTGGCCAGCTACAATGGAGTGAAGAATATTATAATTGATGGTCTATATTTCCTGTATTATAAAAACTAGTTTGAGGAGGTTTTGAGCAAAGGGTTGGCTGCAGTGTTAATACAGGAAAAAAAACCCCAGATGATAAAGATATATATAAGAACATCTCCACTGAATGGACATGTTTTTAGCTGACAAGTATCTTTTGTCTGTAGTGTAGGTAGGACTTGAAAAGAAAAATGAATATGCTATGGATTCAGCTGTTGATAACTTTTTATCAGTGTTGTACAACACTGACTCATAGAGTCATTGTGCAGAGCTTTTCCAGCTTATACCTGGATGAAACATTGACCACAGAAAGGACCTTCTCCAGAGAGAAGAAAGCAAAGGAAAAGTGCATATATATATATATACCCTATATCTGTGAAAATCCCCTGTCTTGTATTGTCTGCCATTGGAAGAAATAGAGTTCACAATACCAAAGGACATAAAATTAATTTCAGGACTCTGATAAAAACTATATAAAGAAGGCTAACGCCAGCTAATCAACTTTGGCAGTCTTTCATCTGCTACAATATACCCTGAGTATTCTCTTGCAGGTTCCTTACAGGTAAGATAATGGGAGTGTGAGACAAGAGATGTTGTCTAAAGATAGATTCTGACATGTACATGTTGCCAGGATCAGTGGGAACATATTCACAATCCATCATCTCCTTCACCTTGCCTTCTTCAAAGTTTCACTTGTAACAGTTTCCAAGACTATAACATGCCGTTCCTTTCACAGATTTCTCCATTCATGCTTTCATTTCTATGTAGGAAGTTGTAGGAATACAGCTGTTACCTAGATTTAGCAATAACCTAGTTTTCAAGATGTCTTCTGCCACAGCTGCCAAGAACCATAATTGTCATCCCTATCTTCTGGTATTGCCTCCGCTCCATCCCATTGCCCACCAGCAAGGCAGGTCTTCATGTGCACTGTTGGCATATAATGGCAGAAAAAATTCCCCTTCTAAGTACTATATCCGTTTACTCTAGTGTATAACTAACATACAGTAGGTTATAAAATGGAGATAATGTTCAGCCACAGCTATTACCAAGCCAGAGCTTCTTCACTTCAGTTCTCAAGTGGGGTATCACATTAACACTTTATAACAAGAATATGAACTATCTGAGATCCCCCAGATAGGACTCTGAGCAAGAATTCATAAATGCCTATTTTACATTATAAATACTATGTTTAAACCTGATCCATAAGGAAAGCACATAGGCTTTTAAATCAGTAATAATTTCAGTTCAGTCTTCCAGAGGTAACTTCTCTTTTTTCTGACCTAGGAAACACATCATAGCATAACTCATGATCATAATATTATCCTTGTAACTATGGCATAATATTATATCTAATCACAGTATTGTAACTATAAATATGCAAAAAGTCTGATGCTATAGTCATGATGTTGATTTAGCTATTCCAAAAACCTCGACATTGACTCATCAGTGAATATAAGTTTACACCATTTAAGTTCTCTCAATGCTATATTATACAAAGCCTTGTCTCACAAAGTCTGTGTGGGATTTCATCTCATTTCATACATCCACAGAAAGGGTGTCAGGTGCCAAACTAATACTTCAGTGTCTCTTTGTGGTCAGCAGGAAGAATTAGGTGCTTCAAGGATGTGATTAATTTAGATTATTTTAGGATGGGAAGAGTAACACCTTACAAGTCCCGTGTTTTGACTCTGGTGTCTGTAAAGGGAGGCAAGGGTGACGAGTGCAGATGTAGATACCTGTGCAAGTAACTGCTGTGCACAGGGTCTCACTGTTTGAGTTTTTCCAAAAGAATACTGACTTCATTCAGGATGTCAGACAAAATTTGAAACACAATTCAAGAGACTGAGAAGGTCCAGAAGACTTAACAAACTGTGCACTCCTCGTAACTTCTTAACTGCCATTTCCCTGCTGCTTAAACGTTTAAATACTCAAAGTGGTGTGGTCAATATAGGTAATGATATATATCATTCTCCCCTAAAAAAAACAATTCACTGAATGGCAAATCCTAGTGGGTTCATTTTTTTTGATGAGTAATATCAAAAGAGCTGATTTTAAAAGAGCACTTGATTTTTATAAGGTTTGTGATAACTATGACAAACATATTCTTTGCAGTGATGAGGCTTTGTTGAAAATGCTGTTCAGGGATCAAAATAACTAACCAAGATAAACTGGGAAATGCAGAGGAGAAGAGTGAACAAATACTACCTGAATCAAATTATTTTATCTCATTAGTGTAAGTACTGCAGCTTAGAGAAAATCAACACTTCCAGTCTCTGCTGTGCCAGCTCCAGCAAGGAGCCATTAGACTCTTCTGTTCATGCTTCCAGCGCTTGTGCCCACACCTGAGATGCACTGAATGCCCTGGAGTCCCCCAAAGCCAGTCAAAGTTACGGATGCTCACATCACCACAAGGCTAGGAATTTACCATTCTGGTTGTTCAGCTCTGATACTCCAGAAATATCTCTCTCTGTCGTGGTTTCACTTGGCAGGCAGTTAAACACTACACAGCTGCTCACTCCCTCCCCCCCTGCCAGTGGGATGGGGGACGGAACTGGGAAAAAAAAGTAAAATTTGTTGGTTGAGATAAAGACAGTTTCGTAGGACAGAAAAGGAACAGAAAATCATCATCATCATCATCATCATGAAAGAATGAGAACATACAAAACAAGTGATGTGCTACGCAACTGCTCACCACCTGCCGACTGATGCCCAGTCAGTTCCAGAGCAGCGGCTTCTGGCCAGCTTTCCCCCCAGTTCGTGTACTGGGTAGACATCATACAGTATGGAATATCCCTTTGGCCAGTTTGGGTCAGCGGTCCTGGCCATGTCCCCTCCCAGCTTCTTGTGCCTCCCTCAGCCTACTCACTGGTGGAGTAGGGTGAGAAGCTTAATGTGAACACTGCCTAGCAACAACTACAACATCAGTGTGGTATCAACATTTATTCTCATCCTAAACCAAAAACACAGCACTGTACCAGCTACTAGGAGAAAAATTAACCCTACCCCAGCCGAAAAGAGGACAATCTCATAACATCTTTTTTCCTTCTTTCTCTGACTATAATAAGCTGGATTTTTTTTATAGGTATAAGCTACTAATTCATACTTACCTTTTGAAATGGAGAAAGTAAAAAAGCATTCTTTATTTTGCTGAATTCTGATTAATTTAATCATTAAATATTCTTGATTTATTATGATAAACCACCATAACCAACCATAAAGCAAAAAGCGCTGCGAACATTTCTCTTTGGCACTCTGAAATTTTGGCTACTCTTTTTCTTAGAACAGGGAAGTAAGAAAAGTAACAGAAACTGGATGAACCTTTAAAAAAACATTGACAGGAATCTTTTTTCAGCCACTTACTCTGTCACAAGATCCTTGTGGAATATGCTTGGAAAGTTCCTTTAATGACAATAATTTATGAGAGGCTATTGTAGTAACAGGAAAACTAATAAACAGAAGACATGGAACCCAGTAATTACTAAACAAGAAATTTTAATTAATAATGACTGAATTATTTATGAAAAAAGATTCAATTGTATAGTTTTCATAAGACCTTTCATAAGACCACAGGCAGCAAGTACTTCAGTATATATCCTTCTTATAGCAAATATAAGATCAAATACAGGAAAATCAACAACATAACAAAAACAAGCTGAAGAGTGAGAGGACTGCTTTCAAAATGAAAAGAATAAATTAATGTTTAATTATTCAGTAAAATTATTTAAAACTAAAAAAGCAATTGAACTGTTATTAATGTTTCCATTAACGAGTAGCATGTCTTTGTTCCGATTAGGTTTATTACTGCTAGCGAGGGGCTGTCACTGTCTGAAAGCTACTCTGTGCTTCAAATGGCTCTTGCAATAACAGGATCAGAACAGCCTCGGAGAATAATATGCAGGATAACTCGGTCTTCTTTAAATTAACCAAGTAGAACAGGACTTGCAAAGCAATGGGAGATGGTCAGGGAGGTGGTGTCAAGGGGCCAGGATATCTGCAGCGTTCCCTGCTCCACATGCTCTCAAATATCTATCCACAGCCTGCTGTGTCTATCAGAGGCTGGTTTGATCTGATCTGGCCACCAGCTAGCGCTTAGGCAAAACACTCAGAGCGATGCTGGCTGTTTGCCCCCACGGCAGCTCTGGGATGCTGAATCCCCACGGGTGGCTAAAACAGCCTACTTCGAGCATCCTCATGACCATCCACACGTCATGGCATGCAGGGGCCTCCTGGTCTCATCCCCAGGATGGCCAGGGACAGAGGACATGCTGATATGTAAAGGCTGTGGGGTTTTATAGCACCTGAAAATTGAAGCAGTAGTTTAAAGCAGCAATAAATATCCTGGAAGCTTATTAATTTGCCTTAAATGCGTTTAAGGTGCAGGATGGGGCTTAGCTTGTTTAGTCTGAGAAAGGATGAAGTGAACTAGAGCTTGCTTGGGATGTTTTCTGTCTGCTTCATGTTTGTTGAGGTGGGGAGTGCTTCAGACAGTACCTATAACTTAGTCCATCCCAAAAGACAAATTATTGCAGTTCATGAGAACTTTTTTTTGAGCTTGGTTGTAAGTCGTGCAGAACAGACTTTCTGTTGTTCAGGAAAAGTATACTGTGGAGCCATCAGAAAGCGAATGAGTCTACCAGACACTGAGCAAACAACTCAGAGCAGAACTGGGATCCCCTGCTCCCTATTGCTGGTCATTGGTTCTGAACCGCACCAAATAGGTGCTGCCAATTCTTTATCATTCCTCTCTATCCTGCTACAGGCATCAGCTATACAAAGGCATTTAAACAAGCCAGTGTGGGCTCCAGCACAAACACACAACGGATAGGCTACGTTCCAGTCTCAAGCAGCCTCTTCTTTGTCTTCACTACAGTTCCAAAGCATCAGATAAAATGTAATTCATGCTTGGACTGATTCAGTCTGAACATTGATGAAATGCCAAACACGGCACATTTTTTGGAATAATACCTCCAAGACAAGCCAAGACAAGGAGCCTACCCAAAACCTGCCTGTAGTGCGTATAGTTACCACTGAGTGCAATTGGAATCCAAACCAGTTGCAATGGGGACGGGGGTATTTGATTTACTTTGTTATGTGATAGGAAGCATTGCTGGGTTTTTCAGGAAAGCACGCAAAAGCACAGTAATTACTCTATCCTTAATGCTTTCTTTCTTCTCGGTTGTTTTTTTTTAGCTTGTCATTTGCAATCTGTTTTTCATTTTGCAGCTATTAATCTGTAATCTTTGCAGCTCATCTGCCACCTTGTGGCCCTGTTGCAGACTTTTCCTAGAGCCAGATAGGAAGAATGGGTTCTTTAGCAAAACCTCCGTATCTGCTCTGATCTTGCCAACCTGGCAAATTAAGTGGCCTTCGTTATTATTAGCCTGATTAGCCTTTCATTCTACATGGTGAAAAATTAGAAATTCAAATATGAAACTACTCATTCAGCAGGCCACATGTGAAAACTATCAGTGTAGGTTGATCTGTAAGCTGTGTGTATGTGGGAATAGAATCAGTTACATCTATTAAATCACATACATGATGTTCAGGATGTATGTATCATATAGCATGATATGATACATGGACAGGATGATAGAAAATGAGGCTGGAAAAGACCTTGTGAGATCACCTAGTCCATCTCCTGCAAAGCTGGACCAGATCTAACAGATCATTCTTGGCAGGTATCTAAGCTTTTCGCAAAAACTTTGAACAGCAGATTGCCCAACCTCCCCAATAAACCATTCAGGTGATGATTCCACTAGAAAGCTGCTCTTCATATTTAAGCTAAACCACTGTGCTTAATCTCATCACTTTCTGTCCAACGTGGACGTGATGAATAGTTTATTCCTTCCTTTTGCATACACATAAAATATTAAGGAATTGATATCAGTTTAAACTGTTTCTCTGGTATTAACTGATTCTGATATGGATAAAAAGTGGGTATTTACATTAGAATTATCTGGGCCTGAATTATTCACAAATAACTAGGAATTTGGTGTATCCAGTTTAAAATCTCATTGAAGAGGCTTGATTTCTGAAGTGTCTCTTTGCAAAAATAGGTCTCTGTATAGTGGAAAAAATCTAGGAAACTCGAAACTGGGGCACCAGAAATAACTGGTTGGTTTTGAAAATCTGAATGCTTATATTGTGAAGAATTAATCAACGTTTTTATCTCACGGTGTTAAAGTTTTAGCTAAAGAGGGTCCAGGTGCTTGATCTTGCTGTCTTGAGAACTTCCAAAATTACAATCAGTACTGCACATACACACACACACAAATAATATATGGCCTCTAGTTTTTTATATTTCAATTCAATTTCAAAAACAAGCTGCTACTCCATCTGCTGCAGCAGAATGCAGTTACAGAGTCAAACTGCATGGTCTACATACTAATACCATTGTGTGAGCTGCATGATTACTGCTTAAAGACAGATTACATCTACACATCAAAGGTTCCAACAGAATATACCAATTTGAGGTATTCATAAAGAGCAGTCACTTTTACAGCTAGTGTTGTGCCTATTAAAGGTACTTATGTACATCACTGATATTAAAGACATCCCTCAATTTTATCTGGTTATTTATGGAGATCTGTTTTTACATAAAATGTCACCTGACATACAGTTTCTTTGGCTGAAAGAGTGGAAGAGAAATGTATGGCAAAACACATTAGGAAGATAAAATAATTTAACACTCTTTTAAGTCTTCGCTCTTAAATGTCCCTCCCATCACCAGTTCTCTCAAGGACAGAAATTAAATAGATTTTCTGCCTTCTGTGGTTTTGCCTACTGATTTTTTTTCTCCGGTACTTTAGTCTACATTGTCTCTTTACTCATACACCAAAAGAAAGGCTGTCACAAGATTCTCAGTCATCTACAATATGGCAATATTGGCTTTGAAGACAGACTCCTCCTTGCCTATAAGGCTTGCAGTCCCTTTCAACAGCTGTCTTTTAGGCACACTGGAAAATGTTAAACCCTCATTCACACTAGCCCAGAATAAGTTAAACTACATCCTATGTCAGTACGTGGCAACAGGTATAAATCATGCCTAGGGTACGCTCCACACCTTTTCTAGCTAAAGCACTGGCCTTATATTTTTGGCATCAAAACTGACTGTAATGGCAAGTGGATTCACGTAGTCCTGAGCATCTCAAGTGATCAGAAAGGTTTGGCTGCTGTTTATTGACAGGAGATGAAAAAGTTAAAACTCAGGCCACCACAGAGGGCAACACTCTGATGCTTCCCTTGGAGGCTCACTGTAATTTTTGCCAGGGGAACAGTGATGGCACTTGTTGAAGACTACCCTCCTTCTAACTTACTCATGAGCAGATCAATATTTTGTCCTGGGGCAGAGAAAGGCGGTAGGGTTTGAGATAATTTTGCCTATCTACAGCTGCTGGACATGAAGAGGATTATAAAAATACCTGCCAGCCCTGTGGCAGATGCCTTCCATCTCTCCCATAGCAAGTCTGAGTGCAAAAATGCAGTGTTTGTTGTTGTTGTTGAAATATTGCGAATTGGCCTCAGCCTGTCTCCTTGGAGATGCCTGATACCCAGGGCTAAGGCTGCCCCCCAGCTCCCCCAGATCTGCCATGCTGGCAAGGGAGTCCCCCACAACCCCCGTGTCTTCCCTCCAGGGAAGCACCAGCACGCGTAAGCCCTGACAATTTCCTAGTACTGGTCCTGATGCTTGCAATGGAGAAGATAAATCCCAGCTCCTTTCTCAATACTATGTGCTGGGAACAGAAGGGGAAATGTGCTGGGGGGGGGGGGGGGGGGGGGGGGGGCGGGGGGGGCGGGTAAAAGGCTTCAGCTGTTGCTGGCTGACAGGCAGCTGTACGGAGGAAGCAGCAGACTGCAGTCACCATCACACCTCCATCTCCCTGCCAGCCCTGAACCCCGGGGCTGGCATTTCCCTGGCAGCAAGCAGTGCCAGAAAGCCTCTCAGGCAGCATGTTGCCCTCGAGCAGTGGACAGCACCGCAGACTCCTGCAGACACACTGTCTCTTTGTTTTCTGACCATACAGCACCTACCATAATTCAGTCCTCATCAACAACTAACACACATTTTCCCTGAGCTACAGGCTAAAGATTTACTGCGAGTGGGCACTTCCCACTCAAAGCGTTTGTGCTGCAAAGTAAAACGCTGGTGATCCCCGCTTTAAAATAACAGTGTCACATTTGTCCAGCTGCTTTTAGGGTAGAAAGTTTCCACTTCTGAAGTGTGTTACAGCAATTAGAGTGCCCCCCGCGACTGTAGGTCACCGTCGCTTTCTGAAAATGGACAATGTGCAACGACTCCACCTCCCTGATGGATGATGGAAGAAACACAAGATGTTCAAGAACATTTAAGCATCTTGACAACAGGACTTCATGGAGAGGCTGCAGAAAGGGCCTTTGTGTAAGAAGGAATGTCCACTGTATCACAAGGGAGACCCGTACACTGGCCCCTTCCAGACCAAGCAACAGCATGAGCATGTGGCATGGGCATTAGAGCAGCCTCTGTGCAAGCAACCCAAAAAACACTCTAATGAGGTGTGGAGGTGGTCAGAGTAGGGAACAGAGAAGGTGTCTTCTTTGGAGCCACTGAAGACAGATTGCAGATGAAGAGCTCAAAAGCAGTGACACTGAACAGGGGAAACAAAAGTATAAGCAAGCTAACCAATGATCGTATCCTTATTAAGGATGTCTAATAAGGAAAAGGCAAGGGAAGATTAGATAAGGAGGTTAGAGAAGAGGATAAAGGAAGGAAAATATTTACCAGGGCCTTTGGAATTGCAAGAGAAAGAAGGAAAAATAAACTTTACAAGCTAGACAGCATCCCTGTAGAGCATCTGATGAGATCACAGCTGGGTCCCATGTGCTACTGCCTCTTCAAATTTCTCGCTTACATATGTATATAAGACCATCTGCATACATTATTTTCTATTTCAGAACTAGTCCAAAGAGGTCCCTTGAATAATACATTTTTTATCTGTACCAATATTTTAAAACAAAGCAGTTCTGCATTATTTGTTCCAATCTGTCTGCAGTTTAAATTATGCTGCAGCAGAATGTTTCAGCATGAATTGCATTTGAAATATAAAATTGTTTATGCTGCTTTCTTCTCCCCTTTCCAATTGAAAACAACCCAATGTACTAGTTGTAATGGATTTTTAAACACATTTATCATCAAAGAATCTTTCCAAGGAAGAAAAGCCAGCAAGTGGAACACAAACGGACCTTCCTTACAACATTTCCCCATGGTATGGCTGTGTACTGTACAAAACATGATGCTAGAAGCTTACACACTCTAATTAAATTTTCTTTATATTTGTGGTGAATCAAATTTTCAGCTAAAAAAAAAAAGAACAAGTTCTTTAAGTACCGTAATTAAGCAGAACATGATTTTCTTCATGTCTTTCTCAACACAGCCTTTCTCCCTGTCATTCGTTATGGGAAAACCCAAACAAATCTCTTGAGACCGTGGAGCATTCCCACCAAAGGACTTCTCTTTTCCCATTAAAGGGCAAAAAGATAGTTATTACTCAAATGATTAGATGCAGAAGTAGGTAAGAACATCCCAAAAACCCCAAGTTCAATTTTTTCTAATTTTCATAAAGTGTCAAACAGTGATTAATTGTTTGCCTACCTACCTAGCACAGACACAGCCTTTTTTTGTTCTGACTGTGAGAGGCACTTAAAGATTCTGCTACACCCATGTTTATAAGTTCTCTGGATGCCAGTGTTGAAGAAAGGCCATATTGTCATTGTGGTGATGTCTTGCCTCTGGGGAAGTTCTTGCAAGCAGGGAGTTTATTTTATGACTTAATTTGTCCAGGCAGAGTGAATTGTGAATGGTTTTGTGGTTGTCTAGAGTGAGAGTTTGATTTGCTTTTCCTCAACATCTCCCTACACAATGAATGCATTATATAAACTTTAGTAAGAATTCAGATTAAGACAATATCTAGATTGCATGGCATGGATATTTCTTTTAGCAGAAATTGATTTCCAGAGCTCCAAGATTTCCATTGTTTGGGGATAATAAACAGTATATCTTTGACTTCCCCATTGCCTGCCTCAAAAGGGAAGTTTCTTGAATCTGTACTGTCATTAAATACCTAATCCATCAACAAAACAGACAGAGCTATGTTTTCAGCTCTAAATTACCCATTCAAGGGCACTGTTACAAAAAACATTATTAAGTAGAATATGTCTTCGTTTCAACTTCAGAATTAGCAACAAAGTGTAAATTGCACACCACATCCTAACAGAAAGTCTCCAATAATTATGGAGAATGCAGGTAAATAGCAACATCAGATCCAACAGTTATAAAAAAGAGGTTTAGGTAGGGGTTTAGCCCCATCTAAGAAGCAGCTGTAGATGCAGGGAACTGGACAACTGAGGATGCTGGTTGACCAGAGATGTAAGAGGGGCCAGGCTATTTCAGTGTTGCACCTCTTGTAGTAATAGCTGTTGTTTAGTTTTATGAACCAGAGAAGAGAACTAATTTATCCAGCAAGTCCAGACTGTAAGCTCAGCTTACAATCCTTGCCACTGTGACCTGAAAAGATGTGTTTCTTGTGCTGAAGCTCTGTGCATCTTGCCACATACACCACATTCAGTCTTGGCTCCGTGCAGAACATACCTAATGTTACCCTCAGACAAGTACCTGCAGCCCTCAAAGACTTCAGACAGACTTATCCGGCCATATCTGAAAACATATTTCAGCTTAAAGCTCCAGCAGCACCCACCATCTTGCTGTATATTGCAGACCCACATACATCCCTGCCATGAGTCCTGCTGTGATGCCAACTACTGGCTCTGCTTCTGAGGAGGAGTTCCTCGGGATGGAGGACCGGTAAGGCTGTGAGATTGTGTAGGATGGGCACTACTCTAAATCTTCTTCTTTTTTTTTTTTTTTTTTTTTTATAAGAACTACACAATTTTTGTATTTTGAGTGTTCACTGTAATTAGATGTGCCAGCAGAGAGGACTGTATTTGTAAAGGTGTTTGACTGGCAGGTGTGAAGAAGATGTTACCACTCCAGTCTGCTCCACCAGGGATCGAGGAGAAATCCTGAGTTCTTGCATATTTCTGATAGGCTTTGGGGTCTTTATGGATCTGGTATTTGTACTCAGACATTGCAGTGTTCTACAAGAGCATGATAAGGTTGGACTAGGTTCACATGGAAGACCCTGTGGAACATGACTAACAGGTTGTCCTTACCCAGAACCTTTTCTGAGCAGAGACTCTTTCTTGAGCCAGGTTGTCAGGGCTCAGCCCTGTAAAATTTCTAACATTGGAAATTTCATAATTTACACACAGTATGACAGAGTACAGTACAACTCTGGTATATCATTCCCCATTTTCTGTCACTCCCAGAACACTAGTCCAGGAATTCCTTTGATGAGGTGATGTTTTACCATAGAATCATGGAAAACAAGACTAGGAGCGGCCCTTAGATGCAGAATCAGAAGTGTCTCAGCCATTTCTGACACAAGCTTGTCTATCTTGACTTTTGATTCAAAAATAAAAACCACCAGTAATGATTCTTTAATCTCCCCTTAAAGAAAACTAATCTTGATGTGAGACCATCAGGGGAAGAATCATTGCTGAGAGAGAAAACAAATTATCAAAAGATGCCTAAACCGTGGGTAAGGAACCTTGTTTAAAAGGACTATCTTTCTTATGACATATTTGTTTTGATTAAAAAATAAACACTAATTGAAATAAAATAAAACCCACAAAACATCTTTGCAGTTGTAACAAGCAAAGAAATGGAAATGAATGTAAAGGATGCAATCAGAGGAGGCCAGTTTCCTAAAACTTTTTTTTCTATAATTGCAGCTGCATGAAATATGTAGGTAAAAGCCCAGTGTTTTTCGCAGAAAAAAATTTATATCTCGCTAGGACAGTAAATTATGCTCACTGCTACTTTTGAAAAAAAAAAGCTTTAAAGTCAAAGGGAAGAAATCATGTATTCCAGAGACCTCAGCCTGTCGGTTCTGACTGCACCGGGTGTTGTGCTCATTGATGTCTTTGCATCGTTATTGCATCTTTAATACACATTGACTTAATGTGGCAGACAAAGCTTAACATCTCCCTGAATTTGTTCTAAAATATCTTTGAAATTAATGGTGCAAAAAAAATCCTCTCCCTCTCTCTCTTCCCATGTATGGGGGGTGTTGTATGTATGCATGCCAGTGTGGGAATACACATGTGCGTAGCTCGTCTGTGTGTAAGCAGTATTTTTTTTATGCTGGGGTGCTGGAACAGCTTGTTAACATAACTATCTGTGATTTGTTTAGGTACTCAAGTGACAGTAAAAGCCACATTCTTATAATCTGACATCTTTTGCTTTCAACAGTGCCCCCAGGAACTTAATTTGGACCTGATGTTAGCAGAAGTTAAATGCTTAAGAGTCTGCTTTTCATAAGGATTTATTCCTGAGACATATTTGAAAATCTCACTAGTGATGATGTGCCATCATCTACACACCCATTGCCACACTGTAAAGGACCCAGTGACATTCCCCTGTACTCTGGAGAGTGTGGGGCCTGCCCATTGCTGCTCAATGTGTACCTGTAATAAAAGACTGTTTTAAAATCTTTCGAGCTTAAGTTTACTACGTGGTGAGTATATAACATTAAAAAAAAAAAAAAAAAGCCTTGCTTCCACCCTTTTATTTATTGATCTTCTGCCATACGTTACTATAACTACAAAGCTACTTATGATTTGTAAAATGCTGCACTGTTCTGAGCTCAGAAATTTGTGATAAAAATAACTAAGTGCTGAATTGGTGGTGGTACTTATTCTGGTAAAGGCAGGGTGAGGTAAAAGGAAAATTCTGTAACAGGTGCCTGCTACCTCTCTTCTCACATCATACACAGAAAGAACAGAACTGCCATCAATAATGATTAAGTCATTGCTGTAGCCACATAATTAGAAACCTCTACAATTTTCAGGATTTATGCCTCTAACTTGCCTCCAGTTATTATTTTGCCATGAAAATGTAAACATTATAGGTGATTATTATTGGAAAATATGTCTAATACCATTTAAACTGTCCTGTGCTTTGTTGGTGCAGGAATGACAAGTCCCCTGCACAGTTCAGCTTCACTTTTCAGACAAGAATACACAAGACAAAATGCAGGATAACAGATCAATAGATGGAAAGCCTGAGGGTTGCTGACAGAGAAGAAAGGGGGAAGTGAGGAGGATTTTAAGTGATTTTAGACAGTAGGAAGAGGAAATAAATAGGAAGAGACAGAATAACAGATGTGTAGCACAGGGAAAAGAAACACAGAGAAAGGAAACGTCAGAGGAATGGAAGAAGTTCAGCATGTAAAGGAAAATGGGAATGAGCAAGAATGTAGGCAAGAAACTTGGACTAACAAATAGTTTAAAAAGAAACAGACACACCCCTAATCCTTACAACCCTACCAGGAAATGCCCCAGCACAGGGATGCTTGCATCCCAGTCTGTAGAACTGGTTTACCTCCTTTTTCCACTCCTCTACAACGAAACCCACCCCAGCCACCTTCAATCCAATGAGAAAACTGCCCTCTGGTGAGAAATCTCCCCAAAATTTGTGACTAATGTAAGTCACTGATGATGTTTTGCAAATACGTTTTCCTCCAGCTCCATCATGATATCCTAAAATTGGGACCACCTCCCCTGTTATCTATGGAGAACATAACCATAGTATGGATGAAACACTAATTTAGCATCCTAAGCAAAGAGAATTGCTTCACACCAGTTCCCCCCAGCATGGTGCTAGGGAAGCCTTATATCACTGTCAGTCGTCAGAAAAGTGGAAAAGGTTGTCAGAGGATGGTTTGTGTCGTGATGTTTTACCCTGACATTACTGTACACAGTGAGTAGTCTCAACCAATGAAACAAGACAGTCACATTCCAGGTAAAACACTACCTTCCTCCCAGGAAGATACCTTTGTCTGGAGCCAGCCTGCTGTTTGCTGAAAACACTGCTTAATATGATTCAGGTCATGATCAGCCACATTATCAACCATTCGGTTCACATGCACTGCCTCACCTCAGACCATGCTGTGATCATTAAAATCAAACACTCAGAAATCATTAAAATGACAAATCAAAATAAACCTGTTCCTGTATGGGAAGAGATCACAGGAGAGCACTAAGATGCAACAGAGTTATCTGCCAAGAATATGTGAAAGGACAGAAAACACTGAGGAAAGCTGCTGTGAGAGGAAAACTTGGGAATTGGAGGGTGCTGGCTTTTCACTTTTAGTTTTAGCATTTTCTTAGGTTTTCAATGTATTTTTTCCCCACATTCAGGGTAGCCTTACCTACCTTTTGGCACAGCAAGTGAAACAGAGATGAGGGTTATAATTATTTCTCCTAAGAGACCGTTTTCCATCATTCTTGTGCCTGGCTCCCATCAATGCCCACAGAGGCACTGGTCCTCACAGCCCACTGCAGCCCTTTGCACTAGGGACTGAGGGAATGGACATGTGATGGTTCAGGTCTTTCTTGTAGGACCCAAGCTGATCACAAACAACTGTACCTTTAGGTTTTCCCTCAGTGGTAATACACAGTTCTTGTTTGCTTTCCGTCATCTCCCCATCCTGATTAGTGTTTCCCTGAAGGCACTGAAATAGTATGATATATACTAAAGCATTAAATAATTCATAATGAACAACTCCACAACTCCTTTAGACCATGAATAAGCAAAATAAAAGTTATTTGGTGATTTTTCAAGATTAGCAGCTGTGTCCTGATCAAGGCAAAGACAGGCAAGTGATGCCGGTCTGAAGATAGAAACTCCCAGGTCACCCACCCCAGCTGTATCTGGCATCTGTCCTCAGAGTGGGATGAGTTCATAGCCATGCTTAGAACTCAAAGCTGTCTCTGGACATTCCTGTAGCAACAAAGTCAACTCATTTCTACAGCACATAGTGGTCTCCTAGCAAATGTGAACTTGGACCCAATAAACTATGATTTTATGTCCTGAGAATGGGCTACAGCAGTTCAGAGTTTTTCCGAGGGACAGAGACCAGTCCCCACAGAAAGGCAGGGACAGAAATTTCTGGGGACAGGCTGAATGAAAACTCTAGAATTCTATTCTGATTTGCAAGTTGGAGAATGAATGTCCACACAAAAACCTTCAACTCTCTATTTCCCATCAGCATTTCCTGTCAGCAGCTGCACCATATTTTATGGAACTACAAAAATGTCGTTTGCTGTGGCCAGCTCATGATCTTGAGAGACACAGCCCTAACAATAGCCCAGACAATGACTGGGCATAACCCAATAAACTGTTATCACATGGGACCCATCAGTGAGGGGTGTTACTTTATTCAACTTCAGACAGCTACAGTATAAACACTGTAAAGGTGAACCACTCGCTCTTAGCTCCCTTCCTAGTAAATAGAGAGAAGACATGATGTATCTGATTTAGTTGAAATCTCTGCTTTAGGACACAAATTTTATCCTGTACTATATTGACACCATGTTGTGGTTTAACCCCAGCTGGCAGCTCAGCCCCAAGTAGCCACTTGCTCACTCACCCCCAGTGGGATGGGGGAGAGAGTTGGAAAAGTGAAAGTGAGAAAATTCATGGGTTGAGATAAAGACAGTTTAACAGCTAAAGCAAAAGCCACACACTCAAGCAAAGCAGAACAAGGAATTCATTCATCGCTTCCCATGGGCAGGCAGGTGCTCAGCCATCCCCAGGACAGCCGGGCTCCAGCATCAGTAACAGGGACTTGGGAAGACAAACACCATCTCCCCAAACGTCCCCACCTTCCTCCTTCTTCCCCCAGCTTTTATTGCTAACCATGACGTGGTACGGTATGGAATGTCCCCTTGCTCAGTGGGGGCCAGCTGTCCCACCCGTGTCCCCTCCCAGCTCCTTGTGCCCCCCAGCCAGCGCTGGTGGGGTGGGGTGAGGAGCAGAGAAGCCCTCGGCTCTGTGTGAGGCTGCTGGGCAATAACAAAAACATCCCTCTGTTATCAGTGCTGTTTCCAGCACAAATCCAAAACATAACCCTATACCAGCTACTATGAAGAAAATTAACTCCATCCCAGCCACAACCAGCACACACCATTACCCTGGGCAGCTTCAGACAACCAGCTCATCTGCATTGCAACTCAGTCTACACTGAGTCAGACATATCCTACTGCTTGTGGCTAAATTACGTATGGAAATGGTAATTGCTAGTCTACATCTCAAAGATGCCTTCTCCCCACTTACCAGCTTGGGAATGGCAGGAGAAACAAATAAGGTAAAAAACGCACATCACTGTAGGCAGTATGTTTCTTGAAGGAGCATTAAAAATCCATACGAATTACAGAACATAGGAATGAGTACTATAAGTTAATCTGAGGTACCATTCAAGCCTTAGCAGGTAGCAAAATTGCTTCACCCCAAATTCTCATCATACTTTAACAATTTTTAATGTAAACAACACCCTGTGTAATCACTTTCTTGCAAAGTTGTCTTCTGGATTTAGGAATGAGGTCTCATTTACACCAGGAGGGAAGGCGGGGAAAGATGAGATCGACAAGGACATGTGGAAGGAGGCAAGCCCTACTTTTTAAAAACTCCCTGCTGGAAGGGGCTCTGGGATGGAAAACTGCAGCATCTGGCTAGCCTCAGCAGAGCAGCAGCAAGGAGAAGGAAAGACTTCTCCTGACTGCCCAGTGCATTGGACTACACATGCTCAGGGGTGAAAAGCATTTTAATCTCCAGATGAAGACATAACATCTGGCACTTGAAGACAGAGCATCAGGCACCAATTTACACCAGCCAAAAATCTGTCCCTAAGGTCCAAATTAAGTGCAGTTTCCCCAGCAGGAATCAGAAGTAATTACGGGTTTTAAAGACACCTATTTTTAGTGCCAAATGGTAGCATGATCTTGAATGCCCCAGAATAAGGGAACGTTATTCATGTGTTTTTAAATTGTATTATATTGTATTATACTATAATGTGCCATTTATATATTTAAACTTCTAAATATATTCATTGCAGCTAAAAAAAAAAAAATAAATAAACTATATGTAAAGACTGTAACTAAGGAATAGGTGGCCAATCTGGCTCACCAAGCCAGGCTGGGGTTGCTTTCACTACTCTGGCTATCTGAAAGTCCACTCTTGGGCTCCTTGAATAGCTGGTGGGGAGAGGGGCACCTCGGCAGAGCTGTTCAGCCCATCATGTCAGAAGAATGAGGATGAATTTCCTTTGTAGAATAAATAGGGTTTTCCACATGGGGTATTTTCCAACACATTAATCACACTGTGATTATATAGCCAGCATGATGGGAATTCATTTCAGCTAATACTATTTAGCTTGGCTAGTTGTCCAGCTTTCCACTACAATTAAAGGAAAGAGAGGCACCCCTTGAGAGTACTACATGCTGCTTGCTCAGACACCGCTGTTAAGACAGGATTAATTATCTTCTGGGGATGTTGCCCACTCCTCCTCTGCTTCAGTAGGATCATGATTTTGGTGAGGGTCTCTGGACATGAATACAGCACAAACCATATATTTGTGCTTTAATGTTGACTACAGCCACAGTTCCATTTTTCCTGTTACCGGTGAGCTTGGATCCTCCAGTATTCTGCTGGGAATACACAGCCCCTCGTCAGAAAGGCAGTGAACCACTCAAAAGCTGAATTGGACCCTGACTGAAAAACTCACAAATCAAATGGTTGAGCTGTTTGCCAAGTCTGGAGAGAAGCAACCCAAACATTGTCCCATTATATCTAATTACACTCAGACAAGTACACACAGGCACACAGTTTTCAAGTAGTCATTTCTCACAGACCGATGAATACTATCCCACATTATTTTCTCCCCTCAGAAGGAAAGGTTAAGCATCCATTTGACTGACAGATGTCCCAGCCAGAATGCCAGAGTAATATAGAAATACGAGCAGATAATATTTAGCAGTGTATTTTGAAGTCATGTCTAAAAATGTTAGCATAGAAGTGCACTTGAAAGACAGCGAGGTGAGTCAGACATCCAGCAATTACATTGTACTTAAAATGAGTGAGAAGGTTGCTGCTGGGAGGTCAGGAGGGATCACTTTGTCAAGCAGTGTTAAATGAAGCAGTTGCCTTGTGTCTGTCTTTGGAGCTGCTTTGTGAAACACAGCATGTAGTAATTTAAAGGTGACATGAAGAATAAGAGGGAGTTTTCAGAAGAAAAGCCTGGCCATGTCCATTTACTTCCATTTGCAAAAGTATGGACGAGAAAAGATGAAAGATGACTTTGCACATAAGTCAGTGCACCTCTGCACGCTCCAGCTCTCTGCTGAAGGGCGAAGAGGGTCTCTGAGGGTCTTGTGCAGGATCATTGCACAGCAGTGAGGCTTCATTTCATGCACTGATGTTTAATTTTGGCATTCACTGCCAGTCAGAGTAGCCTGGATATTGAATGTGTCCCTATTCCTCTACTAGAGGTGTGATGTTGTAACCAAAATCGTGATGCAGCTTATATTACAGATACCACTGTATATGGAGTGAGGTGTTCAGGACATATGAGGTGCCCTGGTGTTTCTGTCCCCAAAATATATTTTCTTCAATATTTTCATCTGAGCTCAACATTTTTCCTGTCTTCCTTAGTTTGACCATTCCCAGCATGCGACATTAGAGCAACAGATGGGGGCTCTCCCTTGTACACTGAACAAGATGATCATTTGAAAAACAGCCTGATCACACCGACCTCCTGCAACCTTCACAGCTGGGGACACTGTGCAGCGTGCTCTGTTTTGACTGGTTGCTTGATCCAGCTATGGATTTGCTGGCACTGTGCCCCATATTCCGGGCCTGTCAAAGTTCTTGGTGTTCCCCCAGTGTCTTCTTCTACATGTGTGCAGTGCAGTTATATTTAGTCTTCCTTCATCAAACAGCAGCACACGAGGGCACGGCACTATTTCCTTAGCATAGCACATACACATAATATAGCGATGGCCACTGTCCCAAGAGGCAAGAATCTGAGCCCTACTGACTGCCATGAGAAAAGGATGTCCAGTGTGAAAGTTACACTTGGGCACAACTTAGCATATTTAAGTATCACTAACTTTATGCTGAATACCCACAGATCTTAAAGAGCCCCCAAGTTTGTCCTTTGTGACTGCAGTGGAAGCACATGGTAGCGTTTGCCCTTTAAGGGGATTTCAAAAGCCTTGAGAATCCTTTAATAAAAAAAAATACAATCAACAGAAAATAAAGCTGTACTTTCAATTAACGAGAAGAATTACTTCTAATTGTAAAGCTCATACATTTTTCAAAAGGAAAGATATCATTTTGCCTTAATTGCTAGGTATGTTGAATAGGCAATTAAAACCACATTAAATTTGGACCTGCAGATAACAAGGAGCAAATTTCTGTCCTAAGCAGATTACGGTTGTGAATGTACCTCCATTTCCACTTTAAAACCAATAAAGGGGCTCCCTGGGTGTATTTCATGGTTTCCCCCATTATTGTCACTGCAGATAAGATACTGCATTTCCATTACAAACAGCTGATTTTCAGGGGGAATGGACCGAGCGTTCCTGCAGACAGAAGCGTGCCATCACTCAGTACAGCTGGGTCTGCATTGTTTGAAAAACATCAGGTTGCTTGGGCTCCCCTTAGCCATGCAGTGCCTGTCCTCTGCACTCGGGGGGATGAGCACCAGCAGTTAAACAGCGGCGGGGACTGTGCCGGTTCGGAAGTGGAGATGCTCTAAAGGAAAACAGCTCCCTAACAGAAATATGCCCCTTTAACCCCACACACTTTAATGTATGCCATAAACCTGCTGGAGAGGCTAGCTCACAATTGCACAAAATCAATAAAAATTTTAAAAAAAGAATTCATGTGACTTGTCACTTTTTCTTCTGGTCTCACTCCTGCAAACATTGAGCACATCATCCAGCTTTACGGAGGAACTTGCTACCCCGTGAACTGAAGCAGATAAGCCCTGGAGAGCCATGTTCTTTTCTGTTACATAGCATCATCATGGGACAAATTTACATGTGAATCCATTTGTGCTGCTATTTATCTGCAAACCAAGAATGATATATGCAAAACAGTCACAGCTGAATGTACTTTGCAAACTAGGATACCTTCAGTATTCCAGCCCCGTTCTTGCTGTTCATTTAAATCCTGCCTCTCTCCAACACACTTTCTCAGTTAAGGAAACAGAGCCTCTCTAATAATAGGCACTAATAAGAAATTTAATTAATAATTGCCAGACATTGCTAAAGGTTACAAGGATTGTTAAGTGTAAGTATAGCTGTTTATCACTCCAGGCTGTCATGCTGTAGGGGCAGCAGAGGGGTAGAAAGGTGCAATCCAGGCTTGTTCATAGCAAGTGTCCAAAGCAGCCTTCAGAACAGATGCTTGGAGATCCGGACTGCAGTCTCTGAACTTTCCCCAGCATTAAAGCTAATGTGCATTAGAAAATTCTTCTAGTTATTTTTCTGTTTGTGCAGCCCAGTGAATTTTAGTCTTACCTGAAGTTAGTAGGAACACTGCTATACAAAGGACTTTGAAAGCAAAACCAGACCAGTAATCACCCTTTTTTTGGTTAGGTCTATGCTTAGGAAAGCACAAAGCACATATTTCATTTATCATGATATATCACACTCATAAACTTACCCCATCAAGACATCTTTACTTGAACTGCTTGCATGCCTGGAGCTAAGATATCAGGGAGCTGTCTAGAAGACTGATCAGATGCTTAAAGGTAAGCCTACCTAAGCACCTGGCTGATTTGGGGCCTCTAATGAAGTCGGTTGTGGAAACCTAATTCATTAAGCTTTAGTCTTTATTGATTTCTTGCCAGGACAATTTATAGAGTTGCAGAACACACAGCTTCCTACGAAGATTCTTGTAGAACTAGTAGAAGAGTGAAAGACAGTTAGAAAGGGTCCTGGTGGTGCTGGATGAGCAGTTCTAGCCTGTCTCCCAAAAAAGCTCGTTTCATTCTCCAGAAGGAGAGAGCTAGCGATGTGGACCCAGGACCTGCTCACAGGTCAGCCTTACCCAGGTCGCAGTGGGAGACTAATCTGCTTAATGAGACGTTACTGCGTGGAGCTGCGAGCTGCAGCAGTGGACCAAAGCGGAGGAGGCAGAGAGAACAGGGGGGTTGCTTCAGGGACTCTGACCAGTCCAGTAAAAGCATTGTTACAAGTATTGCTGTAGTATGGGTCTTCACAAATAATGTTCCTTCCCAAGCCCATTGGCACAGCTCTGGCTTTTAAATTCCTTCTTCCTGTAACATCTGAGGCAAACTCCAGACTAGTGGTCAGAACAGTTTCTGTGCAAATGAGAGCTTCGATGGTTAAAAACCTATTTATTTATTTAACAGAGAATCTAAACTTTGCAGTGTTTTGCTAGCTGGCATTCATGGCACTGTGTCCTCTCTTTGCTGATGACTGCCCTACTCTGCACTCTTAACTCTTTAGTAAAGGATATTGTTCATCCTGCACTTTGCAGCGCCCATCCCAAAAGTTCCCTGGCGCTGTAACGAACTAAACCAGCAGGCCCCTCTGAGTGCCTCAAGCAAAGATTCATGGCAATACATCTAACCTGTAGGGACAACGTGGTGACACCCAGGTTGCTTTCAGTCCCAGATGTTGATGGTGACTCCAAAAGCTGCCCAAGGAAGCAAAGTATGCCCGTGCCACACTGGGTAGCTGTGTTAGCTGCTGGCTCTGGCTGACTTCAATATCTACGATGTTGCTTCTGAAAGGAAAAGCCTGTGATTTCAAAACCCTGCTTCCAGCCACCATCTCTCAAGAGGCACCTGCCAGCAGCTAGAACCCTCCCGAAGAGGCTTAGAAACTCAATGGCATGTGGAAATCATGAAGTCAGGTCTGATTCACCTGAGAAGCAGAAAGAAAAATATCCTTCACCTAGTGATGGTAAACTGGGAGAAGTCCCTGCCTGATGGATGGTCAGGGGAAGTCTGGATGCGCAGAAGGGCATTTTGGTGTTACCCTTGGCTGCTCTAGCTTTCCCAGTCACCAGCCCCAGGGCTCTTGAGCATTGCTAAGTTGTGCAAAGGGAGGAAGGAAAAATAATAAATGTGAATAACAACTGATATGAATGAGCTGTGTAAATCAGGAGAGGCAATATTATTGAGAAGGCTCCCTAGGGCTCCAGCGCATTTGGGTTCTGCATCCATATTTCTCAGCATTTTGTGCGTAAATAGATAGATACAGCACAGATGGAGAAAGAGAATTGCAGAGTTTCAAACACAGAGCATGTCGGAACTGGTTGGGAATTTACTGTTAAAAGGCTCACATCCTCTCAGGAGATGGAACTTCATCAGAACAGAAGGCATTTGAGGGAGTCAGCTCACTGGACTTGAAAGTGGACTTGAAATAGAATATTTCTCTCAGCTATCAGAGAAAGGGCAAATGATGAAGCTCTTGTTTTGCACTGTATTTGTATCTCATGTTCAAAAGCAGTAGTATAAATGAGGATTTTAAAATACTGGATTTGTTTACACATCTGAAAAAAGTCCTGCAATATTAAGATGATTAAAAAATATTTGCCTGGAAAAAGCTGATTTGTACAATATTAAAATATTCCACGTACAGCAAGCCGAGTAGACCAAGTGAATATTTCATACTTGGAGTGTGAGATGCATACATATAATGTATTGCATCAGGGAGTACTAAGATGTATTTATAATTTGAAGGACTTTAGAGACTGAAGCAGCTTCAGTGTGGAAGATGAGATACCAATAACAAAGGAAGTAATCTTGAAGAGAGCTACATTGTATTCCTAGGAAAGCAAGGCAGCAGAAGATAAACTGTGACCACAGGTGCATACTTAGTTGTTTGCCTTTATAAATATGTATCAGCTAAAAACAAGTGCATCTAGTACATCTGTCTCAATATGTGTGTAAAAACCCAATCAATATGAAAGATAACAGAGTGTGGGTTTGGTCTGGTGAATGCATAGATGTTGTAATATATGGACATGTTAACAGAAGTCTGGGATGGTAATGAGCATATGGATACCTCTATAAATACACGCGCGTGGGCCGTTTGCACTGAGCTTTGCTCATATGGGCAATGCTGAAGCAGCAGTTTGCCATTTCTCTTGCTGACTGGGTCACTGCTAATCAATAGCCTTATAAATCAGAGCTTTTAGGCCACTGTCAGTCTGATTCCTCATGTAAACACTTGTCAGGTTCAATTAACGGCCAGCCAGGTCTGCTGCTCTCCCCTTCCCTTGTCTTGCTGTTGCACTGAGCACAGGCTGTGTTTATTGCAGTAGTTGTAGTTGTTCTCTCCTGGTGGTGATGAAGGGAAGAGAAAGGTATCACAGCCTCCCTTACCAGTGGGATCTCTAGGTTTGCTGAGCTGCTCCTAACTCCACTAGCCTTGCTTCCAGTTCGCCCCTATGTAATCAGTAGGGAAGGGCTCCCTTTGTGAAATAAACACTCAGCGGGAGCAGGATCGTGTGAATACGGACAGGAAGCAATGTACTGTGACCACAGGCACGGACAGACCAACCGAACAAATACCTCCTTACAGATTAATAACCAATTTAAAAACAAAAGGAATAACAAAGAAGTTCTGAGTGAAGGAAAGTTGCCAGGGAAGTCCCTCAAGGATCTGCCCCAGAGTTTGTTCAGTTCAGCATATTCATAAATGGTCTGGAAAAGGGAATAAATAACACAAAATTATTCAGAATAGTCAATTCTGTGCTGATTTCAAAGACTCACAAAAGGATCTCACAATGCTGAGTGACAGGGTGATAAGATTGCAGTTGAATTTCAATACTGATGAATACAAAGTAATGCATTTGTGGGGAAAAAAAGAAACATAACCACACATACAAAATTATAGGTTGTAGGAATTATAGAGAGGGAAGAAAGGGATAGGACAGGTCTGTGTAGCTAGGAATTGTGCAGACAAGAAAAATTGCAAATAATTATTCACGATGCCCAAAAAATAGGCAGTCTGAAATAAAATGATCAGGAGGAATGTTAAAAAAAACAAAACAAAAACACACACACACACAAAAAAACCCCAAACCCAACAGAAATTACTTTTTCATACACTTCATAATTAAGTTGTGGAACTCATTGCCACAGGAAACTGTAGAGACAAAAGCAAAACCTGGTTCATAAAAGAGCTTAAACCCATTGATAGAGAAGATGTCACTGCATATTAACACTGGCTCAGAAATTCTTTGAACTGCTGTTTGCCAGGAGCTGGTAGGCTATACCCGATAAAGACAGCTTCATACAGGGCCCATTAATGCTCATCCATGTGAATCAGTGATTGCTAAGAGAGACAGGGTTGGAGACTACAGGCTTTTTGTCTAGCCCAGGAAGCTGGTTCTTCTATTTTTAATAACACTATTCTTACCCATGTTTACAAAGCACTAAACCAAACTGCTGTCCATCTGCATGAAAATGAGAGGAGGTGTGAAAACAATGGGACAAACAATTTTTAAATTGGCAGGCTATAGGAAAATGGATTATTTGCCTTGCTTTCCTACTTATTGGGATAATATCCGTATCTTAATCAGCTTCCCTACTTCCCCATCACTCCAACTTTGCCACAGACTCAATTCTTCAAATCTGTTACCTTGCATGGCAATATAGGGACCATCGGTCATGAACAAAAAGTGTCCTGCTTGTCAGTAGAGACTCACAGCATGGCTGTAACCATATCAGAAACTCAATCCAGCCCCAAAATAAACAAGCTGTTTCATGAATGGTAAAGTTAAAAAAGTTTTCTCACAGATGTGTCCTACTTCCTACATCACACTTTCTGCTTTCTTTCCCATCCACCCCAACCAGTACTTCCAGCTCTTCCCAGTAGACCGATTTGGGTCATATGTGACATGGCTGATGGAGGCTGGCTAGGTGGCTTTTACCCCTCAGGACAAATTACCTTCTAAATGCCTCTTTCAGTGGGTCTCACTCAGTTCCTTCTTCAGTGTTCTCGTCTTTTATCTACCTAAGTTTAAAAGATATCGTTAAGATCATCTTTAATTCTGCATCAGTTTTGAGTGAAAATGGCCAACTGCACCAAAAGCTATAGGAGGGGAATCGACAGACCAAGACCTCCATGACACAATTTTGATTCCAAGACAAAAGGGTCACGTAAAAAGTGTCACATATCACTTTGGCCATCTGTCTGCAGAGCTTCTGAAACTTCCACCTCTGGGGATATAGTGATTAAGAGAGAATCCCAATGCGTATCAAAGGAAGTCCACCCTTTGCCCTGACACCAGTAACTGAAAGAACAACTTCCAGGAGTTTTTAATTTATAAAAACATATTAGGGAATAAAAGGGCTTTGCAAAAGGTGTCTAAACTTGTAAATATTTTTGGCGTTTTCTGTTTCACCATGAAGAGGGCTAGCTTTTCCCTCTGCAGTACCTGATGAAACAAGAAGAGACAAACACAACCACAGGATGGAAACAGATTGCAGATGCCATCCAATTACACAGTTCAAATTCTTAAATCATATAAACTGCAAGTCAGGCATTTCAGTTCAGTTTGGTTCAGAACAAGAAGAAAAAAATAGAATTCTTTTAAAAAACTCATTTTGTCTGAAAGCAAAACACTGCAAGACAGCCATGAGCTATAAGTTCAAACACCTCTGCTAAAAGCCTCTATTCATTTGCAGTTTATTGCATAGCATGAAGCTGCCCACTCTGGTTATAGTCTTTTTTAAATGCTTGGAGCAATAAAATATAAGAAGATTAATCATACGCAGTATATATTCATTAGGTAAATATTAAGATGCTGAATCAAATAGATTACTTTGCATAAACATTTCTCATAAAATATGAGTGGGCGTCATATTTAATAAAAATCACAAACAAGTGGAGAATGATCGCCCTGCATGCAAAAGCAATATAGAATAAACACCTTCATAAGCAACAGTTTCACCACTTACCTCCAGAAGTTATTCATATATACAATCCATTTATAACAGTAAACTGGATCTGGGTTTTGCAATTTTACTATTATTATACCTTCAAGAGGGAGACAATATGAAACTTCATGGCAACTTTTCTTTTACCTAATACTGCACATAAATTATTGTCAGGTCACAGGGAGTGGAATAAGCAGAGTAAGTCCCATTTTCTTTCTACTCCTTCACTCCTTTATTTATTTTTATTCCTTCTCCTTTGAAAAATGTTTTCCAAGAGAGTATTTCCTTCCACATTAAAATATAGTCACTATCTGGGAAAAATAAATGGTCGAGAGGTCAAGTTTTATTACTGCCTGTTAAGAGACCGGTCATTGCTATGGAAGGGCAGAAAATCAGCTATATTGCAGAATCAGCACAACACTGAACCAGATGAAAATAAATGAATTGAGAAACAAGTGCACGGTTTGTTGGAACAACACAGAGGTTCACCATAAAAGCCTCTTTCTTCACACAGGTGGGTTCCAGGAGGCATATGAGAAGAGTCAGCCCCTTGGGGACCACCATGTGAGGATGCCCAGAGCTGGCTCAGCACCAAAGAAGGGCCGCTGATCTACAGCAGCATTAAGTCACTGTGTGGCAGCTGCGCTTTCAAGGAGTCTTAGCAATTCTCTCAATTCAAATCCACTACTGACGTTACGGCTTATAAAGCTGTGTGTTCATAGTCTGTATCTCACTTCAGCAGAAGTGTATAAGGAAGAATGAAATAACGCTGGCCATCAAAAATGTAACCTGTTATTTATATTTGGTGGTTTGCAGCTAGGACACCATCCCTCCAAGAATGCTGTTTGAAGTGTTTCTAAACAGTAAGGTATTGATTACATTAATTGCTAGTAGTAAGAACAAGGTGTTTCTTAATAGTTGATTATTTTCAGATCTAAATTTAGCTAACCATGTGCTTCATATTCTTCATCAAGGAGAAGTACAAGCTCGAGTGTAACCAGGTATTCCTGGTGTAATATGCTCTAGGAAGAACTCTGGAAAATTAAGCGAAGGAGAATGAAGAGAACATGTTGGAGAGAGAAAGCTGTAGGACTCAGTCCACAACTAATTATCACTAATGATAAATGTCATGGAGTCAAATATGAGGTCGTGGTGTTTACTGTAAACAAGCACTGAACTTCTCAGTGCAGTGCATCGTTTTAATGACAAACTCACCAGGCAAGTGAGTTTGCTGAGGAGAAGAGAGTGGTTTTCCGTTCACTAAAGCAAGCAGTGCAATGACACTGCTTTGAGGATAGATAGCAAAGGCATGTTATTGTTATTGTTAACAATTTTAGGAAGCCATGATGAAGCCACAAAGCACACCTGGCATTGTTCAACCCTGCTTCTCTTGGTTTCAGTCTCTGAAGCATGCATTTAGCTTTAAATAAAAAAGTGCATTATGCATCTTAATTTATCATAGTATCTTTTTAACATTAGTAAGTGTAGGATGATACATCTTACACAATTTCATGAAGGCCTTCAAGAGGCTCAGATTCTTAAACATTTACTTTTCCCATGACTAGCCTGCACTGTGATTTTTACCTTAACTTATACGAATGTAACACCCTCAAGTGTTTAGCTCTGTGTTTCCATTTGTGCTACTAAGAGAGTGGTCCAGGGTACCAAATGGCTGGGGTGGCAGCTCCTGCTAGAACTATAAATCAAAATTAATACTGAGTCAAGAGGATGATCAGTGCATATTTTCATATGCATCCGCACCAATCCAGACAGTTTCACCATTCACAGACACATCACAGCAGATTCACAGCTAACAAAGCCTCCCTAGGTACTATGGTGATTTACACTAGCTAGCCTGTAGTTTCTGAGCTTTGCACTTTCGCTTTCCAAGTAGGTGAGATTCTCTCAAAGGAGAAAAGTAGGAAATAGGAAGTAAGAGGTTGGGGGTGGGGAGGTATATTGGAACCCCCCTGTCAGAAAAAACCCTCCTACACAAGCTCTCAGAGCATCCATGAGGATGCATAAGCTGAACTGCTCCAAACTGCAGCTCTTGTTAAAAAGGGGCTGAGCTCTACAAGGGCTCTTTTGCCCACCTTGCTGTGCTGTCTGTATTTTACTGCTCTATCAACAACCTCTTTCTCTTTTCCCCTGTGACTTATGATCATATCCTCCCTTCTTAAATCTACCCACAAACATCACAAACATACAATATTCTGAAATGGCATCATCTACCTTACCAAAAGGATGAAATTCTGTCATTTGAATTAAAACAAGGAAAAATAGCATGGATTCTATCTTATCAGGTAGAATTACTGCTTTAATCCATCGTGCTGGCTACAGTGGTAAATTATGGCCCAGAACCACTGGGACACCACTTGATTGGCTTTTGATTACCCATCACACTGATGCTGAGCTAAGAGACACAGTAAGTTCTTGATTTCTACATGAGTCACGTTAGGTCAGCTGTTTGGCCCTGATTAACGTAAATACTGTAAGACTAACAAGAGTGTTATTGGAAGAGATTATGATGATCTCTTCCCTAAAAGAAGCAAGAGCAAGCCATGCTTTGTAGGTTAAAATACAATTTTACTTCCTTCCAAAGTAGCTGCATTGCAACAAAATGCTGGAGAGTCAGCTTCAAAATATGCATGACGTGAATAATCTGTAACAATGCTTTTCTTCTTCTGCCTTAGGAACCGAGTCCTCCAGGATAATCTGTAAAATATGCATACCACAAATGGACAGCCAAGCAAAAGTACACAGAAAGAAAGGGGAAAAAATACCATCTGCTTCTTTCTAGTCAAACCAAGTGGCACTATCAGTTATTGACTTGATCTATCACACAACGATGGTGGGAAACCCGTTGAGAAAGGCAGAAGCAGGATTAAGAAAAGGAAATACTGCATTCCCCATATGAAACAAAAGCAAGCCAATATTTTTTTTCTTTCTTCCCCAGGTACCATGCTTTTTGACAGTGCTGAGATTAACAGTCACACCCTCAAAATGTGTGGCCAGCCTTTGCACTCAAAGTAACGCTTTACAACTTCATTCCCTGGTAGGTCTTGATAAGGCTCCTGCAGAATTTTTGATGCAGAGCATTATCGCGCTGCTGTGGTATTCACTGATCCACCACGATACGGGCAAGAGGTGCTCACACAGCCTTGAAATCCCCTGCTTGGGTTTGCAAATAGTTCCCCTAGCGAAGATTTATGTTCCTGTGATGGGAAAAAGTGAAGCAGAGTTCACAGAGGTTTTAGAGATTTAATTCCAGCTCCTAAATAGTCTGTGTATTTTAAAACAGGTATGGAAAAGACGCATATAATATTTATAATCATTGTTCACAAATACTGTGTTATACTCCCATGATTATGGGAGAAAGCTAATCTTCCTACTTCTCATAATACAGCTCTCAGGTTTCTAAGGCTACATGCTACAAGACATTTTAAGATCATTTTTAATTGGTGCCTGAGAGAGTGTATAGTAATTAGATTTGACGCTACTTCTAGCTGGCAGACAGCATGGAGCACCCTATGAGCTCAGAGGACAGAGCTGCAGGTGCTGGTAGTAGCTCAGGGGGTACATGACAGTGCAAAACTATTTCCAAGAAAGAGGACACAACCAAGTGAAAATTCAGCCAGGAACAGATATGCAGATTGCAGCAGGCTGACTTCACTTGCAGGATCCTTGTCTTACTGGAAGTTGCGAAGAATGACAGCCGTGACACTACAGCTTATACAGCAGCGACCCTCGGCACGGTCACTGAGTGAACAGCACTGAGTTTCAATGACATTGTTTAGGATTCTTCAGTCACTGAATTGGCTTCATCCAGACTGAATATATTTCTGTTGATCATAAATTGATCTACACCCCCAGTTCTCTTATTCTATCAGAGGTCACGCTGTGACAATAGCGATCATGAAAATGCAAGTGCTGTTCTTTACAGAAGAACATAAGCAGGACCTAAATTATTCCCCTATATTAGTCATGTATTAATTTCTACTAGTTATTAACTACCAGTAGCTAACATTCTCAGGCTCATGCAAAGAAAAGAGCAGGAAGTTCCTACATCTTCTGTATAACTTGGCCTGTAAAAAAAGCCCTGCTGTAACACAGCTCGGACCTAGAGCCGGTGGGAAATACTGGTGGGAAGTCTGCCACTTCAGCCTCAGAAAATACCAAGACATCAAATCCTGAATGTTTCTACAGATTTCAGTAAAACTCCACTAGAAAAATGCTCCAGTGAGCTACAATTCTCCCTTATCCTTCTAGATGTGAATCTTCCTCTGTTCCAAAATGGTTCCATGTCAGTAGTTAACAGTGTGTACATATATTATGCATGAATGGGATAAAAGATGCTCAAAGTAAAGAAAAATTGCATGCTTTTTTCCACATTTCGTGCAGACACACTTTTCCTGGACACTAAACCAGACAGAAGCACAGTGAATATGTTTAGCATATCTATAAATTAAGGCTAGTGAGTTCTGCCTTTCAGTGTGAAGAGTTGATAAAACTATCCCCTTGGAGGAGTGGCCTGTAAGGAACATGATGCAGAGCACAAGCTCAGACTCCACAGAATAATCAACTGCTAAAATCTGGGAAGCAGCTGGTTATACAGCTATTCTACAAAAAAAGATTTGGAGTTTCTAGAGGATCTCAAAGTAAACAGAAGTAAATGTCAAACTGCCATTAAAAAAAAAAAACAACAAAAAAACCACCTGTAAAATAACTCTTGAAATAGAAGCAGAATACCTTCTTTGCAACTCAAAGCTGATCAAATTGCTAAGAACGCATTATGTTTTGCTTTGAGCATCACAGTTCAAGGAATGTATGGATCAGAGAGAGTAGAGAAAAACAAGAGCTCTAGAAAAGGTGACCTATAGGAAAGGCTTAAAGCATGGGGTCAGTTGGGTGTGGAAAGAGAACACTGAGAAAACAAACATCATCAACGTAAAAGACAGATACAAAAAAGACAGAAATAAACTGTTCTTCATGCCAGCTATAGCTAGGAGAACTAAGAGGCTTAAGCTACGCAAATGGATGTTTAGACACTAGCAAAACTATCCTACTGTACAAATATTTAAAAATTGGAACAGGCAGCAGGGAGGGGTGTAGACTGTCACTATTATAAGTTTCTGAGAACATTGTAGCTAAACTTCATCCCGCACCAGAGGAAAAAAATATCATTCCTGGTGTCAGCACATACCCATTTTATCCAACAGATAGCCATCATCCTTCAGATCCAAAGCAAACAGGGCAAACCATTCTAGCCTTCCTGTGTTAGATAAAGGCTTCTGGCTTATTTCTAAAGGCTGGTCTGAAACTGCTAATTAACCTACATTTGTGCAATGCTTTGAGGTGCTCTAAAAGATGAAAGTGGGTTTGAAGGATAGAGGAAAGCAGATAGGACAAATACAAGCGAGAACAAAAACAAAGAGTAGATCAAGCTCTGCTCTTGAGTCATGCTGGAAATCCAGGGAAGTTTCTCTTGGGTTCACATAGGTGCGACCAACAGCAAAAATTCACCTCTTCTGTTGCATAGAATAGTTAAGGGTGCCATTTGCATCATTAGCATCCAGTTACTCTTGCCTTGTCCAAATCTTTACAGGACAAGGGACATAGCCTGCACATGAGGTGTCTCAGTGTTACATCTCTGCCTCTGGGGCATCTCACAATCTTTCAGCTGCATTGTCCAATTGATGGTCTTAGTGGGAAGAATGTTGTTGGGCTATGGGAGGTCACAGAACTGGAAACAAGATGAGTTTTCGAACAACAGGTTCAAGCTGAACTCAAACTGGCATAGGACTTTCTAATGCATGTTGTTTCTGGCCCAACTGAAGAAGAGTGGGTCCTCCAAGTACATTGGATTATCTGAGGAGGCAGCTTTCTCAGTCTGCTATTTATATACCACAGAGTATTCCAGGGTAGATAAATTGTGCATTCTTATTTCTCCTTCTTTTATGAGTTTGTGTTGACATTGTTACCACACCAGCCCATTTTCCAGCTACCTGTACAGTACGATCCAGATCTCTGTCCACTTGATGCCCTGTTCCAACCACCAGACCCTGCTCTTCGCATTGGCTTGTTCTTAAAGCCCTCTTTCCGTGTTAATTCCTGTGGAAAGTTTGTTGGCTTCAGTGACTACTTATCCAAAAGGAACTTAAGGTCCATAACCCAAAAAGCAACCAGTCTTGAAACTCTGCAGAGAGCTGGCAAACTGTAGATAGCACTACGAGTGGCTCACCTATAGCACCATCAACTGAAAGCAGCAGGTTTGTAATTTATGGGCCACTTCAGGTTTCTCTTCACATGGGGCTCTTCTGGGGTTAGCTCATTGCAACTGAGGTTGCTTTTTGCACACCTGCCACCTGGATACTCACTTGGCCAGCCACCAGCATGCCCAGCACACTCCCAGCCAAATGTTGCCATTAGGAATGCATGTCACGTTCCTATTTCTCACTCTGTGACTAATGAGATGCACAGAAAATGTGCTTTTAGTGAAATGAAGAATATGGATCAATTATTCTACCATCTAAGAACACACCTACACCCATTATTAATGGGTCCATGCAATTAGTTAGGAAGAAACCAGGGGCAGGCTCTAAAACACGTGTCATTATATGCATTCACCATACATTCTGCTGACTAGCAACCACACTTGAACTGGAAATATTTCTGTGCCTCAGAAAGCAGCCATACAGGGCTCCACTTGGCATTGTAGACTTACCACTATCCTCATGACATACTCCTGCCTCTTTGCTAAATAATCCTGAAAGGAAATTCAGGTGTCAGCCTTGGATATCTGTCTATGACATATTTCCCACAGCCTCCCCTGACAGTCAGTAAGGGCAAAACTCACTTTACCTCACCCCAGCCCAGGTGATCAAGGGGATTTAGAGGTTGGATCTGGTTAGAGATTACAACACTGTCTTGGTTGTGGATGGGATAAATTTAATTTTCTTCTCAGTAGCTGGCACAGTGCTGTGTTTTGGATTTAGGATGAGAATAATGTTGATAACATGCTGATGCTTTAGTTGTTGCTCTGTAGTGATTGCACTACTGTGCTCTGCCAGTGAGCAGGGGCACAAGGAGCCAGGAGGGAGCAGAGCCAGGACATCCCAGAACTAGCCAAAGGCATATTCCATATTCCATACCATAAAACATCTTGCTCAGTATATAAAGCTAGGGGAAGAAGAAGGAAGTGGGGGACACTGGGAGTGATGGTGTTTCTCTTCCCAAGTCCCTGTTACTGATGCTGGAGCCCGGCTGTCCTGGGGATGGCTGAGCACCTGCCTGCCCATGGGAAGTGATGAATGAATTCCTTGTTCTGCTTTGCTTCCACACACAGCTTTTGCTTTACCTATTAAACTGTCTTTATCTCAACCCATGAGGTTTCTCACTTTCACCTTTCTAATTTTCTCCTCCATCCCACCAGGGGGGAGCAAGCAAGCAGCTACGTGGGGATTAGTTGTCAGCTGGGGTTAAACCCCGACAAACACATGCAGCCATACTTCACTTTCCGAATATACTGCTTGTACTGAGAAGGGTCTAACTCAAGACTGCAGGAATAAGGCAAAACATTCCCTTTCATTGCTCCTTCTGCAGCTGGGTGACATCTAAGAGTACAAAAAAATAGGAAAGCTGTGGTCTTGAAATATAGAAATCCTGTGGAAATTAATTAAATCAACTATGCTTACAAATTATTGAAGTCAATACCATGACAGCATATGCCCAAAGTGACCAAAAAAAGACTGAGTATAATTCTTTTATACTGGCACTTTCTAAATTGTTGAGGTATTGGTCTTGCAAAGCTGAACATCTTTAAATGTTTATGCATACAGGTAGAGGGTGAGTTCTGCGTGGTTTCTTTATAACAAGAAAAAAATAAAGCATACCCAGTAAGTAATTTTAAAACGCATGGGTACAACTTTTATAATTCTGTGTTAGTTTGAAATATTTTGTTTCAGCATTTGGCAATGCTTCTGTATCTCTGGATCAGTGTATTTTCTCTTCACAGCTTCTCTCTAAGCCAAGGCAATCTCTCTTCCTATGTTCCCACAGATAAGACCAACAGAAGTGCTGAACCCTGCTTTGAACATATGAAAGGAAGCTACTGCTGGAACATGCTGTGTGAGAATGCTGCAGCTTGTAATCCTCATTTTCTTTGCTTCCAAAGGACCCCAGGTCTGCTGTTCTGGAGGGCATGTGAAAATCCCATTGGGGATGGTCTTTACTGGGCTTCAGAGATACAGCGTCTGTGTTTGCACATAAGGGTTGAGATGATCTGAGGGACACGTGGAAAGGAGAAATCTGGTCTTTGCAGACAACTATTTTAGTGTCCAGAAAGGCTTATCCTACTTTGCCAAGGCTCTTTCTTGTCTTAATTTGGTGGAACTTTTAACTGGTCGGGTGTCTAGATGCAGGAAAAGGTGCTCCATTAATGTGCATATAGAAATTGGAAATGAATAAATAAATAAATTGCCACCTGAGATGCACTATTATCACCTCTATCTGTGAGGCCTGACATATTTTACTGGTTAAATATAACATTAAACAGTTACTACAAGTGCAAGTTTTCTCATCTCACACAAAATCAAAGCTAGGAAGATTTTATTAAAAAAAAAAAAAAGGAAAAGAAAAAGAGGAAAAACCCTCTTGTTTACTCCTAATTCTTCTTTTGGCTAGGGTTACTAAAAGCAATCTCTTCATCCCTGAGGGGTGCCATTTCTGCAGCACATTGCAAAAACAAAAACCCACACCCACACAATAAAAAAAGAACACCGTGTTAGTTAGCACACTCACACTTCAGTATTCCCACTCTTGGCATTCACCCTTTGTAAGTTTTGCCACATTATTAGAGACATGAGTGATTGCTAATACACATGGATGCAATTAAGAAAGAGCAAAGAAAGGATTCATAAACAAGCCAGTGAGCTTTGTATTTGGAGTGAATATGAAAGCTGAATCACTCATTTTTCTGCTTAAACTGTAAAAGGAGGATATAGACTGATTAGCATGAAGGGTCTTGCAGCAAAGCTTGTAGCATAGATATAAAAGTGGATTAAAGAGGGAAATTCCTTTTACACTTTATGCTGTTTCTCTTTTCATAGCCTTTATTTCTGCTCTTCAAGGTGAGGAATATGTTTTCATTTGGATCCGTACAGCAATGTTGCTGACACAGAAGACATAATTCTACAGACCACCAAAGTCATCAGAAATTACAGATAGAAATAAATCAGTGCATATTTTTTTCTTTTTTTATTTCAGCCCAAGAGACCTTGAAGATTTTCTGCCAAAATTTTACAAAAATAATTTAATTTCCTGATAACCTACTTTCAATCTATAAACAGCATCTATGTTCCCTCTTTTGGAGAACTTCCATTTGTGTATATTTCCGGCAGAACATTGTAGGAGCCTCACTGGGAATTACCACATAATGAATAAATGCCAAAGCTGAGCTGAGATGCTAAGTTTACCTCCAGAGCTGCCTCTTCATGCTTTCTAGGGACATTGACACCATTCTGATTTTACTTGGGACTCCAGAGGAAGCCTTGAATAGAATTAATTTAAGACAAGAGATTCTGCCTCCTGTGCTACCCAGGGACCTCAGGGTTTTTATTGAGATCACTAGGCAGTCATGAATACTCATTGGATATGAACAGTTGCCCAAATGGCCTGCATCAACAGGAATAGCTGCTGTATCGGAACTTAACATCTGAGTTTTCTCTGCTGAAGATGAAGAGTTCCCCATTTTTTTGTGTTAGAAAAAGGTTCAAAGGCGAACAGAAAAGGATATAAGCCTGAATTATTCTTTGCTTCTCATTGCAAATGGTTCAAGCATATCTTCCCTGGATACAGCTGGCTATAGGAGTAAGTTCACATAGCAACTCTAAAGCACAAAGAGGCTGAATCACAGAGAGATTCAGTGCATGTCAGTTAGATGGGATGACTGGTCCAGCTACAGATGTCAGTAATTCAACTGCCTGGAGGATTTTCTCTCCTCTTTAGGAACAGTGGGTGCTCAGGAAGATGAATTGCTCTTTTCAGGAGCAGTAAATACCCCTTTTTCGAATCCAGTTTTTTAAAACAAAGTGCTAACAGAGATTCAAAGCTACTTGAGGATGCCCTTCATAGCCACCTGTTTTGAGATGCACAATTTCCAGTTATATGCCCTTAGAAAGGGAGTGAATAAAATGATAGTGAAATCTAGACATTGTCTACTAATTTTAGAGCTATATGGGCACTTAATTCTAACCACATGAGAGGTCCCATTGAGTTCAAAATGCATTAGCCCAGTAAGACTCTGTCTTGACTTAATCATACCAAAATCTTGTTCCCTATCACAGTTTGAACAATTGCTGTGAACTGGTGGATATTTGCAGGCAATTTCAACAGTATGTGCAAACTGACTCAACTTTTGCAAGCAAATGTCAGGAGGGAATAGCAAGAGACATTTACTTACCCACCTTCTCAAGATTTCCTTGAAAATGTTCAGATCAAAGCACCAGTGTCTTTCATGAAAACAAAAGGTGATTTTTAAACACATTGTGTCAACAGGAGCTCTCTGGTGGTCGCCAAGGGACCTCACATCCCTGCCTTAAATTCTGGGGTCTCCAACTGCAGTGATCCTATAAACTCTGAGTAAGTATTTTAATCTCATTCAGAAATAAGGAAAATTTGAGATCTGGACCTTTTCCCTGCAGCGCTGCCTGAAAAAAATCTTCTGGGGCATAGGACTAATAACTTGATAAGGAGTTAATTACCACTGGATTTGGTTTTATTATCAAGAGGAAGCTAAGAGGTTTGTAGTATGGTATGGTTTGCTTCCAGAGCAGCTAGGAACAGCCGTGAATAAATCATGAAGATGCTTAGGAGTGTTCATATATTTGAATTACAACATGTTTCCTAAGCTAATTAAGAAATATTAATCTGAATGATTTGGACTCTGGCTGGCACATATTCCATATTGGTCATGTTAGCATTATACATATTTTCCTCCTGAACTTACACAGTATTGACAGACTAGTTTGCAGACATATGTATTACACATTGTCTGCCTAGCAGCCCTGAAATGAAAAAGGAGTAACTCTCTAGAGATGTTTTCTCTATGGATTTGCATCTCTCCCCAGATTATTAGATCTTCTTCACCCCCAGTTCATAATATCCAATTACCCTGCTAGCCTGTGCTCAATTATTTAAAGCATTGCCCTTACTTATTGAATTTTATAATTTAATATTAATAGATCAGAGGTTAACTAGTTCAATATCACAAAAGGAGTCACTGGCTCAGTAATACAAAAGGAGTCAGGATTATGTTGAGCTCCTCAATATTAGTAATCAAGCTTTAAGGAGAGAATAGAGAGCAACAAATGCCACTCACAGCAGGGTACAAAGGAGAAAGTCAATATTTGCAGACCTGGGTGTCTCCTACCTGAACTGCAGACAGTTCTGAGCAGGTTCTACCACCTGCTGAATGGTTTTCATTGGGAGCTTGATAAAGTCAACAGAGAAGCTTCAAGACTTCAGTGGATCAGATCAGGGCCGATTAAGAAATAGCAAAAATATAGTATTCAGTTAAGCCTGAATACTCTTAACACTAAAATAGATAGAGTATCATTATATGACTGTCTTAACTGAGTGGGGAGGAATGATACAGGGTTAATTCTTCATTTCTCATCTGTTTTCCCTCTCATTTTGTATGTGTTAAGGGTATGGCAGTGATAATGCTATAGGCTTTTAAAGATACAAGAGAAGCAACGTGCATAGGGAAGATGACTTTATTTTTATTAGGCTAGCTGATATAGCCAGAAAAAGCATAAAAGCTTTTGATCATCTGTTACATACCTATGGGCTAAATGGGCTGCTCACCATAGTATGAGAGGAGAAGACAAACTAGACAGCCAGCAGCTTTGATCTTCCAGATAATGATAAAGAAAAATCCCACTCTCACTTGCCCTGGTGCTTTATGAAGTGTTCGGAGCCTTTTTTTTTCTTTTTTTTTTTTGTAAGGTTCATATGTACAGTCAGGTTACTGAGGAACGGCTACCATGGGCTAGCTGAGCCTTGATAACCATCCACAGGCACTGCTGCCCACAGCAAGCACCGTATAATCCAAGTTACTTTCATCTCAGTGGAAGAAGTTTAAACCTCATTAACTCATGTTTACCTGGACTTCAAATGCTCCCAGTATAGTTATTTCTGCTATTCTATTCTCTTTTCAGATACACAGAGTAACATTTTATGCCTCAGTTATGAAGTTAAGTTTAGACTGGCTTCCAACACCCTTTCCCTGGTTTTTAGGTGGACATTTCTGACAGTTTGGATTAATTTTACACAAGAAATCGCTTTTTACAGTACCTGTAAACCACATCAATTTTCTCCCAACGTAAGTCATTAAGGCAATTTTTCCCACTTAACAGTTTCACTATTACTGAAACCAGGATTTCAGTTCAAGCTTCTTTTTCCTTGTAAGCATGAGCACAGTATAACTGGCCTCATAATACAAATTGGTCTAAAGACTCCCAAATGCTGGGACTCCGACAAAGTTTTTCTGAAGACCAGGATTTAAGAAGTCAAGTTTCTTCTATGACTCAAGTTATCAGGCCAGTTATTCTAAAAGCCAAAACATTCCTAACCCTGTTCTCAGTACTCATTGTCCAGGGTAGAAGCTCACATCTGTACAATAAATGAAATCATTCCTTGTTGAGTATGATCTCTATATTTGCAGAGTTCAGTAGCTTTTAGGCTTTTAAAACCACCATGCTTCCTCTAAGCCAAACAATTCCAATTACCTTTATTAGTGCCAGTGTAACTGCTTCCAGTATCTTTTTAACGCTGGCACTGAACACAAAGGTTTGGCACTTTTACCTGGAGTTTGCTTTTGAAGGCATGCAAGCTTTTAGGGAAAAAGTGAAGCAAACAAAAGAATAGTTCTGAATTCATGGAAGAGCACTGAATCAAAGTGAATCATTTTAAGAAGCTGATTCAGTGACATTCAGACTCAATTATCTGCCAAGAGGTGAACCTAAGCCTCCCAAGGCATGCAGCATTTCCACTTCCAAAACAACAAGACATTATTAGCCTGTATGGAAGCTGACAGCAGAAGAAAACAGTTGTTGTGGAGCAGACAGTAGGATTCAAAGCACTTTCTCTGGCTCTGAGGGTTGAGAACTAGCTGGGTCACACCAAGATCAATGATTAGTAGCAGCCAAGAGCAAGCCAAGTGCAAAGAGGAATTGGCTTGCAAGCAGGCAGCGTTTGCCACACAGATATTCCTGCCCTCATGGAGTCTCCATGTTTTCATTGTGAACCTTGCCTTTGTATGTGGAATTTTGTGCTAGTATTCTCCAGCCCTCCTTCCCTCTGACTGAAAACATCAAGACAAAATTCCTCCTTCACAGAGCTGCTATTCCCCAGCTCCTCAGCAGAGGCAGAACCTCTATGCCTTACTTTGAAAATGCCATCAAAAACCCAAGGAAAACTACTTAGTTCATTGTGCATCTTGGCACCTTCAGTCCTGCAACATTCCTAACACCTCAGCACATGGAGGGATGGAGATGCTCATATGCCTCTGCGCAGGAGGAGCACAGACCCAGGAGCCTGGGCTGTCCTTGGCTCCAAAAAAAAGCAGGCTGTTGGCAAACCACCCTCTGCGACTGCTGTTTTGAAAAAGATTAATAGGGAAAATCCAGTCTGACGACTTCTGGGTATTTTTGGACTTACCCCCCCATGGCTTCCCCCAAGCTGGGCACCTAGAGATTTGACCCTCGGGCGATGCTGAGCCATGCCTTTGGGCTCCCCATAGTTCTGGCTTGGACTCCAAATCCTGCAGGAGGTGAGGGCTGGTACCAGAGACATGTTGTGGCCCTACAGGCTTCTGTAATAACACTTGTACCCACAGCTTCCTCTGCCCCCAGTTTCCCAGATCCTTGGCGGTAATTGCAAGCTACCGGTTCCTTGTGATCTTATAGATGGAAATGGCTTGAAGTGGGATGCACCTTCATAATAATTGATAATTGCAGGAAAAGATAAGAATTTACCCAAAACCATGAGTCCAGCTCTGATTTAGGTGCCTTTTGTTTTATCTGAAACACAGTCCTATCCAAATTATAGCTCTATATGTACAGGCACAGTCCTCCTTCTATGAAGGGAATATAGCTCTTCTTAAATGAATGGCAGCAATGCCAAATGATATCCTTGTTGTGAAAAATTTTGCCTTATTTCTGAGAAAACAGGTTTGCCTTTAAGAGACCAGGACAGTTTCATGTAACCATTGACTAGTGTCAACAAGATTTCTACAATAATTATCTTCTTTCCAACTCCAACATTCAGGAACTTGACCAGCAGACTTTCCTTATCAGTTTATATACAAACATTGCTGGAATTTCCTTTACATCAGCAACACATACCTAATTATTTTTAGTGAACTCATTATGTAAAACACTTCAGTGACTAGGACCTAAAATTAACAAGATTTTGGGGAGCCAAAAAATACAAGACCATCGGATCTCATTTGACTTTACTGAACTCAATTTACTTTTATGAGTTTCAACTTTTCTAAGCTATCATTTTTACTCCCTCATTTTATTATTATTTTTTTTGAGTTAGGAAATTATTCACATTGTGAAACTGCCATCGTTCTGCTGACATAAGCACTGGGAGTGTTGCTGGAGATGTGCTTCTGAGAGTGTCCTGTAAAGTGATGATTCCGTCATCAGTGAGTTCGGACAGATTTGGAGATGCTGCTTCTAGGGCTGACAAACTGGAGGAATTTTGGTTCACAAGACATGTTCGGGGTGCTGTCTGACACTGCCTAGCCCTTGCACAAGTGCTCCCCATGCTGCTCTGGGTGTGCTGCCAGTACACCCTCACCAAGCTGCTCCACCTGTGCTGTATCTATCACCACTCATTTCAGCTGCTGTAGCTCAGGTACAGAAATACAGTGAAGGAGGCACAGATACAAGTGCCCTACCCTACCGCTATTATTCAGAGATGTGTTCACCAGTAAGTGATGGTTAAAAGTCCTCAAATGGATAAAATTATTTATTTCCTTCCCAATATCAGATGAGTAGTGAGAGAAAACATGTATAAATACAAACAGTTTTTTTATCTCAGAGGGATGAACATAATTTTCTTATGTCTGTCTAAGGACCTTAAAGTCTGTGAGCAGGTGACTTTTATGGCCATTTAGTCTTTTCCCAAGCTTACAGGTAGTATTAACAAAAGCTGATGAGTGGGAAGATCAAAATGAGAGATTCCTCCCAAAAACCCATTTCAGAGCATCACTGCGGGGAAAGACACTCTGTATTTTGCAAAGCATGGGCCAGGCTCTGAACTGTCTTATAACCATCTCCTCAGACAACAGAGGTGGGACAGCAGGGGAAAGAAGTACCATGCTAAGTTATTTCTTTCTATCACTACAACTTAAGACACTTACTTATAATTTTTTTATTCTTTAACATTTGCTTACTCGGCATCTCTTAAAAAGAAATCAAACCTAATGTCTGGAGAAAGACAAGCAAAGGACAACAGCCCAGCAAAATCGGTAGCAACTTTTGAACCAGGAGTCCTATGTTCATCTCCCAAGCTTTTCGGGACTGATCCTGGCTATAAAATGGAAAGAAGCAGGAAAGAGCCCTCATCCTCACCGGGAGACTGGAAGGCAAAGTGGGGCTTGAGAATAGCTGTGCCTCTAGGGGGGTAGGAGCAGAGTCCATGGGAGAGACAGTTTGACTCTTGTTTTGTTTGCATTGTGTCCCTCTCCACACAGTGGCTGCCCTTGATGCTAATGGCGTGGGAAGGCAGCGGTGCCTCCTTGAGTTACCTCTTACAGCTGCTGATGATTGCTGGAAATTGCCTCTCATTTAAAATTGCTGTTTTCCAGCTCATGCTGAGCTCCATGTTTGGACTTGCCCTATGCTCATGGTCAACATCGGTAAACACAAGCATTTTCAGGGAAGGAACAGCGTGTGAAGGTTGGGTGGGATGTGGCGCTCCTCCTCCCTCACCACCAAGCTTTTCACATCAGGACCTGAATGTGTCAGACTAGTGATGTTTTTTGAAAGATGGGGCCAAGTTAATGGAGCCAAGTGTGTTACCACAGAGAAAGAAAAGCCATTAGTCCTGATTTATGTTTACCTCTAGAGTACTACCAGTGACAGCAGAGGATTTAGGAAGAAGTGGTGGTGTTTAGGTCTCCTCAACACACCTAGATAAGAGACACTGGAAAAGTACCAGGGCTCCTCCCTAGGGAAAGACAGCAGCAGAGGAAAGCAAAAGTGGATGCAAATTATTTTCACCCCAGGGAAGGCAAGATACCAAAGAACAAAGCAGCTTTGCTCAGTTCATATAAAGGACCATTAGCCATGAACTGTGTAGGTCCAGACATACTGGCAGAAGACAGTGACTCTGTTGTGGTGGCTCAGGGGAAGGTGTAAGTAGAAAGACCAGCCTGCTCTAGCATCGGTCTATGGAGTGTTTAGCCTTAAACTATTGGTTCTTTATGACTATTTCCTACACTGCCAAAATTAAAATTCCACCTCCATTTCTCTGCTGTGTTGGTCATTCCCTCCCAAAAGAGCGTACACCAACAGAAGACTTTGCTCTCCTGCTGGGTTGCCAGCCCTTTCTCACACACCCACACATATATACACACACTGTCTTTCCAAAGAGTCAGAGAAATTCAGCCCATTCATCACAGGGAGCCTCGCAACCTTCTACTAGACAAAACCTCTTGTAGTCCAAATCATCCACTGCTCTTGCTCGTGGTCCATGTGGACTTCCTCTGTGGAGCCACACAGGAGTAAGACACACAGCACCACGGTGGGAAGAAGAAAAGGAGGGATATCTGGATACGATAGGGAAATATGTGAGGATAATGTCTTCTCTATTAAGGGAATATCAGACAGAATTAAGACCAGGAAACATAATTTTTCTATAAATTGTTTCATTATTTTGATTTACTTTACTAATCCTTCCCTTCCATGCAGTATTGTTTTTGTTAAGATCCCACAGAGCCAGGTTATTCATCTATCATCTTGATAAGCAGCACTATAACATCACATACAGAGATGGGAATGCAGCCAACCAGGCTAACAAGAAACACCTGAACCACTGGATTAGACAACACAGAACCAGCAAATCTCCCTTAATATAAGAACTGGAGTAAGGAGGCACGAAGAGATGTAGTGCCAACAGCTCGGTTTTCATCAAGGGTGGAAGCAGTCTGTGAAAGAAAGAAGAAAATACCACTCTTCTTTTTCTAAAAGTAGGTAAAAATCTTATTTTGTAAATAATTTTTAAAGATGCTGAAAAAAAGGCATGAATGCACAAAATCAAATAGAGCACTGCATTCACCAGCAGGGAAACTAACAGCTGTTTCCACATATGTTATAAAATACGGGGGATAACTTAGGCTCTAAATGGGCTCCCAGACAGTAGAATGTGTCAGTAATAAGGATAGGTTTCAGTAACAAGCTGCACAGAAATGTCGTCTGGTTTTGAAAAAAATTTGGATCAAGTTGAATCATCTTTTCTCATTCTCCAAATTCAAATGGACAGACCAGAACAAAAATCTTAATGTATAGCTTAAGAGAGGATACGGATTTCTTTTCTGAGGGAAAAATTTAGGTGCATGAGAAAGTTACTGTGCAGATTGGAGACAAGAGTATCTCTGAGGGGAGCAATATGAACTTTTATAAAAATGCAAAGAGACTTGAGCAGGGAAGTTTTACATTAATAATTTCAATCAGGTGAGCAGAATGCATAAAGGAAGTACAGCAAAAAGACCAACACAAAACCTGAAAGCATACAGTATATCATCTGTAGGAGCACAAAGAACAGGAAACTGATACCACAGGGAAAAGGGTGGGAGTTACAGAACAGGATCAAAGTCAACATAGGTCTGTAGCATTATGTCTTATTAATAAGATTTACTTGAGCATGAGTGACTGGCAAAAGCAGGTGAAGTGGGATTGAATCGTTACACAAACTTCAATAGAGTTATTATCCAGCTGCAGAAGACTGACAAAAAGTTGTCAGATTCAACTCAGTTATAATAGCCATGTACTCAGAAGATGATTGTGACCTAAAACTTTGCCAGCAAAAATGGAGTTACATCCTGACATTTAATAAATAAATAAACCAATAAATCAAACCCAAACCCACCATTCTCTTTGCAGGAGAAGAAAATAGGGTTATAATTTTCATATCAACATTCCATTGAAATAGCCAGGTCAAATAATAATGCTAAGCAATGGAAAAATAAAACACTGCAACAGTAGTCCAGAAAATTTCTGGAACAATATCAGATAACCTGTGCATAGCGAATATGACCAGAACACATACCCTTACATGCCTCTTAGATCTAGAAAATTCCCTCTTTGATCTAGGGAAAGCTGACTTGATAAAGACAGAAAAGTATTAGTGAGTGCTGGTTTGAGAACCAGAGTTTGTGCTGACGCCTTTTGAATTCATGACAAGGAGACCCTCCCCTGTGATTTCAGAAGACCTTGCTGAGAATGCTCCGAACATCCTTCACTTAGTCCCTTGTGGAAGACAGAAAATATTTGGCTTCAGCTCAGTCTGAAGGAGGAAGGAGAAATCTCTCTATGCCTTTTACTTTTATTAAAGCTGGTAAATTTAAAACATAGAATGGGCTTTTTCCTTCTAAGCAACTCAGCAGAGGGCTGCTGAAGGTTACTAGTTTCCCACATATGCCATATACTACCTTTATCCATAAATAACTACAGAATGCCCTAACAGCTTGAAGCTCTAAGAAAAGTTGTAACAGGTTTTAAAAAAACAGACATAAAGATAGTTAACATAGTGTAAACATTAGAGATAGATTTCTTGTAGGTGCTTGTAGCTTTGTCAATGATTTTGAAAGTCCCTCCCAAAACCAGGAAAAAAGACTTACAGCATTTGGGATCCAATCCATTTTCCATTGCAATCCCTGTTATTTCAAGGAAAAGCAAATGGTTTCTCAGGGGAGGTGTAAACCAGCAGAATTAAAATTGTATAGATCAGCTTATACACAACAATGAAGCCATATCTATGTGCAGCCAGCTGCTCCACTCAGAAGCCCCAAGTAATTCGCTTCACTACCAGCCACACCAAAATTTCTCTCAACACTCACCAGTTTAGCAAGGAACAGAAGAGAGCCCAATGCCAAATACCAAAGTTGTATTTTTCTAAGGGGGAGAAAAAAAAACAAACCACAAACCCACATATATACAAAACCCACATCAACAGGTTTTACAACCCATATGGTCTTCAAACCTGGTCTGCAGATCAATACAGAATAGATACCTGGCAGAGACGTGCTCTTTACTCTTCAACTCTTTGTACATGCAAGAAGAAACACGCTGAACACCAACGCTTATACCAAATGTTAACAACAATTGGCCATTGAAGTTTCAGTGACAGAGCTGGGGGTGGGGGAAATGGAAGAAGCCCCTAATGTCTTTATGGGAGGTCTCCCAGGGACCAGCAAAACCAGAAGGTGCTGTTGGGTTTTGCTGTCCATGCAGAGTGGGCACAGGTGAGGGCAACTCCCAGAATCAAACCAGGCAACAAAGCAACTCTGCATGGTGCTCCTGCACTGGCATAAATGCACCAAGAGGAGAATCCTGTTGGAGGACAGCGGTGGAAGGAGTCCTCCCTGGTGATGAGAAGTGCTGAGCTGTTTCTCATAACCTTCAACGTGGGTGACTGAGTGTGCCCTCTCCATGTGACCTTTTGATGAATCACATTTTAAACAAAACAAAACCAGAAGGATCCCCAGCTGCTGGGAGGACCTGAGACAAGTTTCTTGTGCAAAGTACTGTTCCAAAGAGATAACCGTTCAAAGCTTAAATGCTGCAGGAACTGTGACCTCTCCGCTTTGATGCATAAGCTGCATAGTAATTCCCACCCTTCACCTGCTCCTACTGAGCTTTTACAGTCTTTTCCTCCAACAATAAATCAAGTGCTTGCCCTCCAGAGTCACTCAGAATCAAAAGCAAGCTGTGGAGCAAAGCCATCATGTTTTGCTGAGGTTGTACAACTGACAGCTTGCAGTCTTCCTGAGAACACAAGTGCAAAACTTTAAAGTACCTTGCAAGTGCAATGTAGCTGCTGCACGCACTTTGATCTTGCTGTTCCATGTTTCCAGGTGAGTGAGTGGCATGTACAGCAGGGAAGGGCGAGATATTGCCTCTAAGACTACTGAGGACAACAGTACGACATAAGCCAGGGTTAAATCTTGTCCCCAAATAACTGGTGCAGTTGCTTAGCATCTGTACACGTCCTACACCTCAGACCAGGTCTTCACCCTCCAACAGCTTTTATATGACCCTTGGCACCATTTTGCAGTCTAAGGAGGAGTTTAGAAATAACAGCAGGTGAGATTCTTCACAACGGCTGCTTTCAGCTAGGAAGGGGAAGGTTTAGGGGTAAAGCAGGTTGGCAGGGGTCCTCCAAGCCATAGTCCCTGTGCTCCAGTCGTGGCTCTTTTATTGACTGTTTACCCAACACAAGGCTAGAATAAAGTGTGTGTGGAATCACAGAGGGGCCAAAATAAAATTATATAGAATGCTTTCTTCTGTTATTTCCTGACTTCAATCCCAAGCCAAGGTTTGCTAGCCCAGCTCTCAGGCTCCCCTGATCCCTTTCTACAGCCTCAGTACATACAGGGCAGCAGAGTGGGATGGCTGTCAGCCTTGTGAAAGGGAAGGCTGGATCCTCAACCAGCCTCTCCATGTAGCTTGTGATTTACCTGCTGGCCACAGGGAGACCAAGCATATCCTTCAGTAGAAATGCACTTTTGTTATTTGCCAAAGTCTGGCTTTGGGTTGAACATAGCCAACAGAAGGGAACAAATAAATCAGTGCAAGAGAAAGAGAAAAGAAGTAGGTCTAGCAGAGGTACAGGGTTTTTAAGTAGAAGCTAACCTAAGCATGAAATTTATTTTATGAAATCCATTTAACTTGAAGAAGTCCTACATGTCTGGACAACACTAAGAGAAGATCAGGAAGTCTTGGGACAAAGACACAGTCATAAACAGGAAAGCACCCAAACAGGTGACCCCTAGGAGAAAATACATCAGGTGCTCCACTGTGATTTGATATGGCTGATGGATGGGGTAAGACCCTCAAAATAAAACTGAGGAAACTTTGAAGAAGAGTATAAATGTCTCAAAACCTTTTTAAAATGTAAATCTCTCTCTGTCAGTTGAACAACTTGACCAGGTAGGAGGAAGTAAGTAGGACTTTTAGGAGGAAGATGTAACCAGCACAGAGGTTATAGCCAATGTTTCCTTCTTTGTAACTTAGTCCCATATCTTTGGTGAAAGAACATCCAGGTTCAAACTGGCTCTTGTTCCTCTAGCAAATGAAATACAGGACAAATTTGCTGCATTCTTTATATTTGTAGTCGTTAGCCTTCTAAAGTTCAGGAATGAATGCTTCAAAGGAAACATTCTCAGTACTTTTCCTATAGTTCAACTTTGTTTTCCTTTTCTCTTCATAGTTTGCAACAGCCTCTTAGGAGCTTAAAAGTAAACATTGCTTCATTTTCCTACTGAATGTGTCTTTTTCCATTTGTCAAACAGTAATTCCCCACACCCCTTGTGTTACTAATTAAGCTTAAAATTAACATGCAAGTAAACAGCTAGAACCTCGTTTGTGCATCTGCATCATCAGAGATGACAGGAAAAGAAATGTTATGTCGAGTCCCTATCCTCACAGCACATCTCTCAGAGCGCAATGATAGCAAAACCAGCGAAGTTTTGAGCCCTGCTATTCCACATGGGTAAGTATAAACAATGCTAGATCTTCAAGGCAGCCTTCGCTAATTCTCAGATGAAAGGAAGGGAAAAAGACATTGGCTCCGAAAAGTCCACAAAAAGCTACAAAAATTCCATCTGGCATTTGCTTCTCCTGAAAGTTTGCTCCCCTCTGACTGACATGTAAAGAGAAAAATATTTACAACGAGCCAATGGGTGCAACAATTGGCAGGCAAAAACCCAGGGAAAGTGCAGCATGAAGTATTATAGAAAAAGGAGGAGGTTTTAACGGTGTCAAAAAAACCTGGCCATCACGCCCTTTTGTGCAGCACAGCTAAGCAGCTGCCATCATATAAGGAACGGAGACTATTCAATGTCCTAATGTAATAGGTTTAAGGGACTGAATTTTCCTTCGCTCTTTATGTCATTTTTCTACATATTGAAAGGTGAGACCTGAGTGCATTTTAGAATAACAAAGTTTGCTCCCACTTTCCACAGATTAAAAAAATTGGGCAAAGCCTCAAACAGGGAAGTCAAGCCCGATGTCATACCGTTTTACTTACCTGTAAATTTCTTTTAAAGTACATAAATACATAAATCTCCAAGTTCTAGTCTGACTGACTTGTACCAAGCATAAAGAAATCCCATTGACACCAACTGCCAACCCTTTGAAAGGCACATTTTTTTGGAGAGCAGAGAAAATTCCTTTTAATCAGTAAAGGAAGGGTTCATTCCACCCCATAGGAACCATGTGGAAGTGACAAGGTCAAGGCAAGCGTCTAAACTTCCATCACTTATATGGAGGACATGTGTGGAAACACTGCTTTCCACCAACGAGACACCTATTTTTAGGCAGGTGAGGCTCACCGGGGAGGTCCCAGGGCTTGTGTCACTGCTGGTGTCTGAAATACAAAGCACTCGGATAGAAAACTGACCTTGAGGTCTCCTTTCTCTCTTCGATAATTATTTCCTCTAAGAGAAGCAGTGGCAAGGGCTGTGATTACATGCATGAAGGAAGCACACTAATACAATTGAAATGCTAATGGCTCCAGACAACTTGCAAGAAGGTATTTTCTGCCAGTGAGCACTGAAAAAACACAGAGCAACTCTTTGCTGTCTCCACCTACTCACAGGAAAGCCCACACGCCGTTTCAACCCTTAGACACCGTTGTCCTCCCCACTGCGCTAAACGAAGCCTAGGCACACAAAAAGAAAACAAACTGCCTTTGGTGTCACTGGGGAGACATGTGCAGGAGGCACTGTCCACCATGGATAACGGTGAGGGAATTAAGGTCACAAGTGACAAAATCCCTCTGACTAAAAGTCTAATCTTCAGATACGTGGGACCAATTCCACCAACATTGCAGTTCTTACCTTCCTCCACTAACATAATATGATTTCTCGGGGGCTTATCCACAGAGCAGAGTGCTGGGGCAGTGGCGCATAATAGTGGTCTTTCTGGAAGAAATTATCTTTTACTAACAAAGTGATGGAGATGTGATCTATGGTAAGTATCTTTTGTATTTCTGAATCTTTCAATGCAGTTACAGCAGCTAACTGGAGAGGGAGAAGCATGAAAAGGCCCGATATTTTAAATGCAAATGTTTTTCCCATTTTGAATTAAACTCTTGATTGTTTTCCTTAAGTCTTGACATCCACAGGTTCAGCTGTCTCCCAAAGCAAATTTCCTATCACATTCTTCTCCCCCTCCCTGCAGTGTCCATGGGTTGCAACATCCTATGAGACCAATTATAACATCAGCTCTTATCTTCTGTGTCACCTGGCCACAGAATTTCTTGCCTTTATCAAAGACACTCCTGCATCAAGCTGAGTAATTAGTGCTTGTCTGAAGCATATCCTTTCAGTATTTCAAGTTATTTCTTAACTGAACACAGGCTATTTAGAAAAGCTCTGAGAGCTGTCCTTTATATACCAACCCACCAAACCACTTTCAAGCTCATCTCTCCAGCTGATTTATGCCTGTTTTCTGACATGGAGCCATTTCCTTCAGATCAGAATGTGGTTTAATGCCTGTCTGGCTACTTAAGTGGCAATTCCATCTTTAATTAGAAAGTACAATTTCCACTACTCCACATGTCTGGGAAACGAACCATTTGTAATACCTCCTCTGTACAGAACTGATCAGAAAGAAAATTTGGCAAGGGTTCTGCATTTTCCTGCAACTCACACCAGAGGCTGGGGGTGGAAAACACAGTTATTACTGGAGATGGATGCCTGAAGAGATAAATTCCGCCCTAATTGTACCAGATCCAGGATGACAAGGACAGGAAAGCATTGTTATCAGCTAGGCAAGGCTGGGATTTGAACTTATTTCTGCCAAAGTGACATCCTCCACCAGACCCCAGAGGTAATGCATACACAGGCACACCGCTGTGTCCTTGTTTCTATGCAAAGTGCAGAAATTTACCGTAACAAGTGGCTCATATACCACCACTTTTGTTTCTGCTCTTGGAGACTGAATGCCACTTCACCACTTAGCATTTCTGCATCAAGCAGTACATTTTCTAAGGGTTACAAGGGTTACAGTTGCCCTGGGCAAGGGGTGAAATCAACAATAAATGAAGCTTCGCCATCATCATTTCATTAAGTACCTCAGTGTCAAACAGCCTCTCTGTGATAGCATTCAGGTTGTTCTTCAAAGTCCATAACAGAGTCCAAGGGAATTGGTTTTGACAGCAGAAATGCTGAGAAGCAGCCTAGGGGAAGAGGTGGTGCAGAAGGAATATTAGCAGCATCTGACAGCCTGGCATGGACATCATCTCCAAGAAGGTGATGTTATGGGAGAGCAAAACCCCAGGTAAAAGACTGAAAAGAGTAAAGGGCTCTAAATGGGTTTCTGGGGAAAGACTCAACTACTGAAATCTACAGAAAGTCAAGGTGTCCAGCTCTGAGAACCAAGGTGAGCTGAACACTCAAAGTCGTATTGTATACATGAGCTCAACAGCAGACACAAGGCTGGTTGTGAGGAGGTCAGTGGGCATAGCTGAAATTATTTAGTTCAGGGATTCTGGTGTGGTTTTAGTTTGGTTCCTAGAGAGCGACTGTGTCAGCCTTGCATCCCACAGACAAAAAGGATTTCTGAAAGTAGAATGAGATGTTTAAGACAGAATGAAGCAGGACATGGACCTGTTGGAGCAGGTCCAGAGGAGTTCATGAAAATTATCAGAGGGATGAAACTCTTCTCCTATGGAGACAGGCTGAGAGACTTGGGGTTGTTCAGCCTGGAGAAGAGAAGGCTCTGAGAAGACCTTATTGCAGCCTTTCACTACTTAAAGGAGGTTTATAGAAAAGATGGGGACAGACTTTTTTTGTAGGGCCTTTTATGATAGGAGAAGGGATAATGGTTTTAAACTAAAAGAGGGTAGATTTAGACTAGAAAGAAGGAAGAAAATGTGTACAATGAGGGTGGAGAAATACTGGAACAGGTTGCCCACAGAGGTGGTAGATGCCCCATCCTTGGAAAATTCAAGGTCAGGTTGGACAGGACTCCGAGCAACCTGTTCTAGTTGGAGATGTCCCTGCTCATTGCAGGGGCATTGGACTAGATGATCTTTAAAGGTCTTTTCCAACACAAACTATTCTATGAGTCTATGAATTTCAGACTCTAAACAAGGAGCGTATTTTGTATGGGTATTATAAAATACTCATAAACATAGTAAAATGCTGGACTCTCCATCTCAAGAGACAGCTGAACAATGACTGAGTAAAATACTGAAAGCTGTGCAGGAAAAAAAAAAAAAAAAACAAAAAAAAAAACCCAAAAAAAACCCCAAACAACAGTCCAAAGCATGAATGTGGTACAGGAATTTCTGAGCTCCAGAAAAGGATTCGGCAGGCCGTGTACTGAGACGATAACCCCTGCCCCATCTTCCACATCCAGTGGAAATACGAGAAGGCAGAGGTCACATGATCCCTCACTTTGAGCACCATGAGTCCCTCGTGCATCACCTTTTGTTCAACCGATTGAGCAACCACCTAAGCAGCACTATCTGGAAACAAGATGTAACAAAACATATGGGCTTCCAGCCCTACTGAAAAGGGAATCATGCTGCTCCTCTAGCGGTCTCCAGTAGGGAATTGTCATTCTGTTATTTTTAACTGCTAAATTAATCATTCAGTCTTGCAAGTACGTAAAGAAAATAAGTATTGATGTAGGGATTCGTTGTGATATATTGACACAGACTGGGATGCTGCAATACCATTAAGCACAGACTGCTAATATTTCCACATACTCCTAGTCTAGAAGACTCTTTACACCCAAGCGTTACAGAAACTATCCATTAAAATTTAGCATATTACAGTGAATTTTATTTTTAGGCAGAACCTGAGTCTAATGTTTCTATTACTTTTTTAATCCGCTGGAAATGGTCTTTACAATTCAATTAATATCCCATTATAGTGCTCCCAGCTGCGTGTTGCAAATACAAGACGCAGCTGAAACAAAAGGAAAACTAAGCAAGCTCTTTACACAGTCCATGCTGTGAAGTCTGCTTATGGGGAACAGTGGCATACCCGTGAAATATAAATGCAAGATAAAAACCCTACTACTTTAAAAATTTAAGGAGTCAGTAGACCAGCTCTTGAAACCATGGAAATGTTATGTGCAGTAGGGGAGCTACTGGACAGTCCCAGGGCAGAACTGGTAACCACATCATTTCCACACATGCTGTTACTGCAGCTCCCCGTGCAGCGTCCCAGGCAGATGCAACCTCCCAGGGCAGCTTGTCCTGCCCTACCCCAGCAAGCTGTCTGCTGCGGCAAATTCAGAGGCAGAGCTGGGTGCACATCCCTAATACATGGGTGAAAATGTTTTGTTCCCTCTTCATGGAAACAATATGAGACTGTAATAACATTATTTTAGAAATCTTTTTTCTTTTCTTTTTTTTTGGATCAAAATTACTCTGAAAATTTGGGTTGAGGTACCTGTCTCCTCTGTCATGTCCCAGGTGGGACGTTGTCACTGAGAAATGAAATGTGACAGAGCTGGAATGCAAGTTGTCCATTTGTCTAACATATGTTTTCCATCCTATTTTTGACAACATGACAATGGAGGAAGAATCCAACACAAAATGATAGAAAGAACCGACTACCAAGGGAAAACTATGTTCTTTATGTTCCCTAAGTCATTTCACAGTTAATATATACACTGTATATATGAAAGTTTTTTTGCTTCTATTCATAAGCCCCCCCCCTCCCTCCCCCACACACTGTTCTAACAAAAGCCGTTTCAAAGCCATTAGGCATCAAGAATGCCAAATGAACCTACCTTTTATATTGCAGCACACTATTTTCCATGGGATAACTGTATCTCACAGTGCCTTAAGCTTTGCTAATAGATGCAGTTGTTTAACTAATCCAATCCGGCCAAAAATGGGATTTTCATATTTCACTGTGAGTTCAACGGCTCGTGGCAGAAGAGCTAGGACATAATTCTGCCTTTGTATGAGCTATTAGTCCTCTTTGGGAAAGATTAATCAGTTTGCAGGATTCCCTCCTCTTGCCTATCAAATGGAGACTGTTTTTGTAAAGCTAAAAGCTCTTAAAGAAATACGTTGATCAGCTGGATCAGGGATCTCAGCAGCTCTGTGACTGCCTTTTCCTTTAGCCACACTTACACCCGCATTACCCCAGCTGCTCGCCACCTTCTCTGTGCTCTGGCCCCTCTCCATTGATTGCTTTCCTAGCAGGTCCATGCTTCAGTATACGAGGGTCAGGGGAAACAGGGCTGGCTGGAGTGACATACAAGCCAGAGTCCTCAACGTTGCCCAGAGAGGTCCATTAATCTCCTTCCTATTGTTTGTCCAACTGAATCCAGGTATTCTTTCCTAATAGATCAAGTCCAGATCTCCCACTTTTTTCTTTAAAGGCCCAACATAAATCTGCCTATAATATCTTTTTTCCTGCTGTTTCTCTCTTGCACCAAGACTCCACTCAGCTTGCACCCCTCTGCCTTGATGTGCAGAGCAGCTTCTTGCTCTCACAGATGTGCCTGCTAACTTACTCCTTTTTTTTTTTTTTCTCTCTCTTTCCTTCGTCTTTTTCACATGGAGCTTACCAAGATTTCCACCTTTTCCATGTCTGAACTGATCTTGATTCTGATTTTGACAGGAGGATTTGAACACACTCCCACACTTTCCAGCTCTGAATAGGCAACTCACAGCCTGCCACAAACATGATGCAATTCAAGTTAATCTGATCTGTGGAGGAGGAAGCGAAGCTAAATCGCTCTACTCACATTTTTTCCAGGCTAGGGATATGGTAGCTGACCCTGAGATGGTCACCCCTCAGGGAACTCGTATGTTTTCCAAACCCTTACGTTACAGGGCAAGGGGTTTTAGGAGTTGGGGGTAATGATTGTGAAAAATTGTTAGTGAGTTTGAAGCCTCGATACAGTAAAAGACTTGAGGCAAAGAGAAGCTTAAAACCTTGTCCAATAATATCTTTGGTGTGTCTTAGCTGGTGAGAAGCCGGTGGTAGCAGACCTGTGTGTGTGCACATATGCTTTACACAAGGGAAGTTTGCCACATACCTTGCTCGCCAGCAAAATGTCCCCTAATGTCTGCTGCATGGGTACACAAATGCACAAGAACTCTGCAATAAGTGCAGACACGAGGGGAGGGGGGGAAATGATCTTATGGAATCAGTTTGTCACATCTGGAGCTTACTGTGTCACAGAGAAAAGTGGTGATTTGAGCTGACCAGGATATGGCTGTGCAGCAAGAAGTTACAAGATGCTTTACAGGGAAATGACCATTTTTTTAACTTCCATTTATAACTATTTATTTTTACCTTATTCGTATTATCTGGGTAATGAATAACTTGTGTGGTTCTTTTATTATGCGATACTGTTTTTATAAACCTCTACAGCTTGGTACCTCTATAACACGTCACTCTTCAGACTGAACAGCCAAGAAAGGTTTTGGCAAGGTTTAAAAAGTTCTGGTGAGAACTATGTCCAAAGGAAAACTGCCTCAACCTTGTCTCTGCTCAAGCTTTGTAAACTAGTTCCCAATACAACTTAGTGGAGCAGCTTTAGGATGAAATAGTTCTGATATTAACTTTTAATAGCATCTACGCTGTCATAAGCAAAGCAAGGTCTGGGTTCCTTGTTTTGCCAGAATTGCTACAGCAGGAGGGTTTTTTGGAGGAACAGGGCCAATAGCAGAGATCTTTGTCACCAGCTGCTGCTACACAACTTTCACCCAGCCGCCGGGTAAGCTGTGATTTGTGACCAACAGCTGTGCTGACAAAAGCTTTGCAGTGTGGTTGTGTTGCACATGTAATTTTGCCACTGCACTGCTCAAGGGTAAAGGAAGAAGCTGTGGCTGCAGAAACTTCTTTTCCCCACCTGCATTTGGCCAGCCAAATACTCATCGATACAACTACCCTGGCCCTCAATCGCCAGCCTTCAGGTCTTACTCTTCTTGAAAGTCAACAAGGCATCAGCTTCGGGTTATCTACATAACATCAAAAACAGGTCTGGTCTGGTCTGGTCTGTGGCTTGTCACTTTTGATAGCATTACTGGTATCTTATTTCCTAAAGTTTCTCTTAGATCTATGGTTTTATACAGAGCCAGTAAAAATGAATGACCAGAGCACTGGGGAGCCATCCCCACCTGAACGGTTATACCATCCAGGGAGGGAGTGATGCTAATAAGGTCTCACACAACTACTCTGCCTGGCTGTTATTAACCCATTTAAACCTTGTACTTAATCCTTTCTTCTCCTACATTCCCCTTCAGCACTGCCATTTCATTTGTTTTCATTAAAAAAAATAGAAATACCCCCTGAAACAAACTACCCACAAGAGAAAAGACAGACAATGTCCTGCTGCTTACATTCTCTGTGCTACGCTGCTGGTATAATCAGATTAAAATGTTCAAAAATGGATCATACTAAGATCATACATCATACATAATGGTGGATCAAGCTTTCATTGTCATAAAAACAGATAAATAGAAGTAAAAATGGAAAATAAATTGAATTTAGTATAAGCAGTAAAAACTTTTTCAAAGGATTAGCTGAACACTATTAACAATGATGCCAGGGGAAATACTTGATTGTGGATGCTGAGTAACAGCTCTGTAATTATGTTCTTCTAACCACTTTTTAATTATTATTTATTTTTACTAAAAAGGTCCTAAAGACTGGAGTCAAGACTAAGACTCTGTTGTGCCTAGTGCTGCTCATTCATAGAGATGGAAGTTTCCTCCAATCGTACCTTCTGTGAAACCAAACTCCAGGAAAGCAGATCTTCTGCAGACCACAACCTAATTACATCTTTCAGGGAACTGAATTTAAATCAGTGCCACAGTTCATAGCTGAGACCTGGCATTGAAGCTTTGGGACACACAAAATGGAAAGAACAGGAAAGAAATAAAATACACTATTTTGTGTTATTGAAGCCACAGGTTGGAATATAAATAGGTGAAAATGAAGTACAAAATTCAAAACTAAAGCTGAGAATTTCAGTGAAAAGCTGACAAAAGGAATGATGTTTTTAAAGTCCATTTACATTAAGATTTCTGGCAGATATTGAAATACAGCTTTTCTGCTGCTCTAATCACAGAACACTGCAGCATAAGTCTATGTGAGAAAAGAAGAAACATCTTCTGGCTGGTCCAGCTCAGCAAGACAATAATAATTCAACAAAGGAATAACAGCACTTCAGTACCCAACACTAATTCTGTATTAATTCAAAGCTATGTTTAAAATAGTGTGTAATTATCTTCAGATCTGTCCCTCTCAATCACAGATCATATATAGACAAACACTAGAAAACGCTGAAGAGGAGCCTTGCTCTGGCTGGGGAGGGGGATAGGAGCCAGGGCAGCAGCTTTCTGCCATCTCCCATTTAAATCTCCCTTTTGCAGATCACTTGGCAAAGCGAGCAGCAAGTTCAGTTCAGCTCGTGTTCATAGGCTTTAAACAATTTAACATCTTCCATAAACCCTGTGGCTAGGAGCTCATCGTTTTATGCACCAAGAGCTCCATTAGCCGAGGCTGTAAGTGACACTTTACATTATCCAGCCGCTTGCAGGTGCAGCTTTCTCGGTTTTGCTGGAGGTTTCTTATTTGGAGAAGAGTGCACTAAGAGGCATTAATTACGTTTCTCTCTTGGTTTTATAGACACTGATTTATTTCCATCAGCTCTTTAAACTCAGAGGCAAATCTTGTGCATGTAGATTCATTTATGCATACCAGGGCAGAAAATTAATAAAATTATTTGCCCGCTTTTGATGCCTGCTCCTACATTAAGTGAGCTCCTGCTTATATGAGTAGTAGCAATGGGATCAAGATTAATCTCATGCCTGGGTAGCAGACATGATTCATCGTGTTGGACTAAATCCCTGTAAGAGCTGGATTTTGGTTACCTCATGAAAAACTTCCTTAGGTGCACGCAGTGGTGATGTAACGAGACAAGGCATCCCAAGGTAACCTCAACACACAACCTGCTTCTTCTGACAAAGGCAATTCACTCTCTCCCAGCTCACCTTCAAGGAGGCTATATTGGGTGTAGGTGACAGTAAGAGACATTTTTGCTTGAGTAAAAACAGACTTGGCAAATTACTGCACTTTTATATTTGTTGTGGTACAAAGTATGCAAATGGCATCTTGCTTAGAAAAGAATGATGTGCATGTTATTTGATCTCTCCAACTCTTTCCTCAATTCTTATGGAATTCATCTACCATTTATTTATGCAGAGTCTAGAATTGGGAATTCATTCTCAAAGGAAGAGTTTCTGGCCGTCCAGGTATTATTTTCTTTTTTTTGTTTGTATTTTATTTGAAATGATAAATTATTGTGATTTTTTTGTGTGTGTGGCTTTATACTTTATTATTACCCCGTTTGATTCATTAATTAGAAAACATGGGGCTCTAGCAGACCTACAGGCTATGTCCCAGCTGAGGATCTGCTGTACCTTAATCATCCTAAGCAATGCTGAACTAAGTGCTTCTTGGAGACCTCCAGTGATGGATACTGTACATCTCCCACACAGCTCTAAAGCTCTTCCAAGAAGACTTTTTCCTGACCTGAATGTAATTCTAACCTGAATTTCACTTTCTGCATGTTAAGCTCATTACTTCTTGTCCAGCTCCTGGAGCACTGCAAAACTCGTACTCCCTATTTTCAGCAAATTTAAGACTTAGGTCAGATTTTCTAGGCCTCTCCTTCCACAGTTCATTCTCCAGGGTGTCTATGACTGCTCAGCATTTTCTTTAAGTGTCTTACCAATATATGTATATAACATCGCAGTTGAGATCTAACCACTGCTACATGTGTGTAGACTTAAAGTCTCTTGCAAATAAGTATTTGTATATACATGTCCCAGCCTAACCTATGGGTTTACAACAGCACAGCATAGTACACAGGGGTTCATGACAATGTTGCAAAAAGACAATATATAAAATTAGACTTTCCTAATTTTTCTGAAATGTTAATATCTGGGAAAACTTTTGCTCTAAGATTTCACAAATTAGTTTTCTCTAAACAATGCCATCTAAACCCCCCCAAAATCCAGTATTTTCAATTCTTATGTTATGAACTTGCAGTTTCTTCACTAGCTTGGTTTGTAAGCACTGCAGAAAACAACAACTTCTTGAGGAAAGCTGTTTAGAGATCCCATCCTCTAGCAAAGCCTGTGTCCGCCGCAGAACTCCACGCAGGACAACCACTTCTGCTGCAACCACAAACCAGAAACACTGTTTTCCTATTCCCACCCCTTCTAACTCTGACAGAATTATGAAAGAGGCCAGGTTCTCTGCTGGGATCTGGGCTGTCTTTTCCATTTAGGGTTACACTGGAGGCTGCTAATGCACGATGTTTTGTTACCATAATTAGGTTAGCCAGGAGCATGAAATAAAGTCTTACTTCTAGCTGACCAAATTAAGCTTGGCAATAAAATCAGCCCTGTAACTGTCATGGTGTCGTGCTGAAACCCCTCAGTGGCAGATTTGGCAACCCTGTGCTACCAGTGCATTCCTATGTCTTGCTAGTCAGTGTTTTCTAAAGTTTGAATTTAAGTCTCCAGTCTTCCTAGTTGCAAAATGGATGCCAAGAATTCCTGATTTAGCCTTTTAAGCCCATCAGTCGGCTTGTTTAACTGTTTAACATGACAGTTTAACTGTTCGTGGCCGATCACCTGTTTCTGTGGTAGGTTATGATGTATAAGAAATGCAATCAGGTGCAATTGGTGGTGCAGTTTTATGAAGCCACTTTTGTGATGAGAGAAACACAGGACTGCAATTTGGGAAGAATGTGAAATAGACTGAGAGCAATCAAAAGGGTAAGTCAGACCACAAAGAAAGTAAGTGGCAATATAATGTATTTGACAAGCAGAAATATCAAAGCTAATAAGGTGCAGCTGTGTGAGGCACAGGAAGCTGTGTTTGATTCTGAATCATTTATAAGAAGCCATTCAATTGCCTGACACCATATTAGCATATTTAAATAGTTTTAATCTGGTTTCATCGCCGTGGTTAAAATTGCTGACAAGGAGGGAAAATAATGATGAACAGAATCAGGCACAGCAAATAGTAGAACCGTAAATGGGCTTACGGAGGCATTAGGAACAACAGCACACCTAATACAACAGCAAAACCAGATCACAAGGGAAGAACTCAGGAGGCAAAATTTCAAGTGAACATGCTTTGAAACAGTCTTTCCTTTTCCAGTTTTAGTTTACCCTTTGAATTAGATCATAGCTGAAGTGGGTGTCGAAGGGGGTAGGAGATATATGCATCATTCAAAAGGCACAACTTAAGAGATATTACTTCTCAAGCAATTTGCTCAGAGGCAGCAACTCTGATATGTCCTGTACTGACTGAGATCTGAAGATGGGCAGAGTTAGCTGGCACATCACCAGTTCTGCCAAAAATAACTGAAAAGGCTGACAAGTGCTCAGAAACATCGGGAGCCTGAAAACTCATGAGACCCTTCTGAAAGCAGCTTTAAGAATTCTGGTTTGTAATGTTTTCTGATCTTAACTTGGAAAGTAGGGGAGCATTTTAATTGATAATTGAGAAACATTGCAAGTAAGGCTTTAAGGAAAAGCATTGATGGATCTTGAAGAAATTGAAAGACCTGGAAAGTATATCCTTCCTGCATGTCCCAAAGTAATTCAAGCAAAGACTAATTTCAATCCTTAAGCAAAGCACTAGCAGCAAACTCATTTCCACATTAAGAAACAACTGATGTGATGTTGAAGAGTATTCACAGTGTAAAGGAAGTTCCTCTGTATTCCCCAATGTCTGCAAAAGTCTATTTTGAGCAGCTGGGTTTCTGCAATCCCTCCTCATCAAAGCTTGGAGCCGGAGCAGCTGTTGTTTCTGGAATGCAAGAATCGCAGACACCAGCAGCACTGCTTTCCTGACAGACTCCCTTCCCGTCAGGCAGCACTGCCTTGGGTGCCACACACTCAGTGAGATGCCACCTGTCCCCACAGTCTCCTCCCCATAGCCACCTCCATATTTTACCATTGAAACACCCCAGAACATTGCAGCATCCCTATACTGAAAATGCACAGAGGATCTGCCTCTTCAGACCTAAAAAAACCCCAAATTTTGTTGGGTTTTTTTTTTAAATTTAAAAAAAAATTAAAAACCTGCCCTCTTCTAATGTTATACTAATATACAGACAGTGCATTGTGATATATAGCAGAATTAAGTTTATGTAGTAAATTTCAGGCCAGCATCCATGAGACCATCCTTCCTCTTCTCTGTAGGGTCTACAAGCCTTCAGAGGCTTGACAGAATCAGCATGTCTCCGTTTGTTCCTACCACGAGGGGTTATGGGGCAATGTCCCCAAAGCTTCAGTGCTGCCCCAGGGCTGACTCTTTTACCCTAGGGGCAATGATGAGGAGTTGGGAGCATGTGGATCACACCCAGCATCTGCCGCTGCGCTCCCCTGTAGGTTGTGGCTTCACCTGTCTTTATAGAAGTAGCTGAACTGCAGGAAAGCATGCTGAAGCTCAGTGGGAAGGTAAAACAAGCAGAGAGAAACCAACCGATGTATATTCAGACACCGAAGAAATACCTACAAAAGAGATCCCTCTTATTCTTGCAGCTCTATTTCCCTTTGTATCTTTTTCTCCTAAGCTTTTTCCATTGAAAATGACAGAAGGCGATATGTCACTGGGAGCAGAGATGACAATTGCAAACGGTAGGTGTTTGCAATAGAAATTGCCAACACAAATTTTGATGTCTTTCTCCCATGGAGGCCTTAGGAAAAAAAATGATGCCTTGGAGGTTTTTTGAAAAGCTGGAATATTGCAATAAACTGTAATGCAGTACAAGGCTATATAAAATTTATGGGGCACCTTTTATGAGAACATCCCAAGGGGCTTCCTATAATAGCTATAAAACAGTAAAACACATCATGGCACAGATTTAATTTTTAAAATGGCAGAACATACACTAATGATTTACCATCATTACTCTTCATTGGAGGTCTAAGAACACAAATAAAATGGTTCTACCTAAAGTTATTTTAGGTGAAAGGCATTTGATGTCTGAATATGGTTTATATTTTAATAAGTTTAATTGGATGATTAAAACAATACCAAAAAAAAAAACAACCAAAAAACCAAAACCAAACAAATATGATGTGTTTCAGCCAGGAAGGGTGTCTGAATTATTAGTCACTGTAATTTGTTTATTGCTCCCCCGGGTTACCCAGGTCCATCCCTCCCAACCTTACAAAGGGACAGCAGAGAGAAAAGCAGCTGAACAGAGCATTTTGCTTATGTGGAAACATGCACCCTTGTACCATCAAAACTGTCAAAATGCCTCTACCGAGGAAAGTATGTAAAGGAGAAGGAGGGTCCTGGCAAGCAATGGCAAGTAAGAAAAGCAAAGGAATATACATGATCAACGGCATTAGAAATGTCTTGGCTCCCTTTCACACCTTTCCTCCAGCATTGCTGTAACATTTTCCTCCTATGCCCCCATCACCACCCGGACCACCTTACATATTAGAAGTTGACTCACTGCACAATCAAGAGCTTTCCCTGAGCTCCCATGGGTTATTAGCTACAGACACTGTTTTCTGCTAAATGTGGGTTTAAGTCCTTTTAAATGAGAACTAGCAGCAGAACTCCAGCAACAAGACCGAACTGCAACTCTGCAAATGAGTTGTTTGAAGAAAGATAAGCCAAGCACGATGCAACACACAATTAATAGGCTGAATAAGTTATGAACTGACCTCAGGGAATAAAAAGTAAGAGAATGGTGTCTGTTTTTCTCTTTGATACAGAAAAGAGGTCAAAGCTGGAGAAAAAAAAAAATCAAAGTCAAAGACCAAAGTGGGAACATCAAGTCAGATGGGACAGTAACAATTAAACGCATTAGCAATTGTGAAAGCTCAGCAACTATATTTATCTGCTTCTGTACACTTAGGTTTAACACTGAAGTGACCGCCAGTCCACATGCTTAAAAGAACATCCAAGGAATCTGTAAGCATGCAAGGTCTTGAAATAACAAAAAGCAGCCTGGACAGTCTGCTGGGCCACTTCTGTTGGCAACCTAGGTTAGGTTGAAGAAACAGAGGTTTTGTTTTTTCCTAAACTCCAAGGTCCTTCATCCCACACTGGAAATGAGCTGAAGGACCATCACAAGGGAGTGTCAGGGGAACACAAGCTGTAACCTTGAGGCAGCTGTCTAGAGACAGGAAAGTCATTTGTCACGGACAAAGACCATATTTATGTGACATGCATCCAGTGGAATTGAAGAACACCACAAAATACAAACCCACACCCTTGAATTCGACCTGATACTTGACAGTGTATCTGGGAAGACTGAGCTGCAGAGATGCTTTCAGCAGAGTATCTGCAGAAACTGCCACAGCTTAACTGGGAGGGATGTGAGTGACAGGATTCCAATCTCCACACCCCCAGTACACAGACTGCTGTGGATGAGAACAAATGCATCCCAACAGCCAGGCATATACTCATCAGCCTGGAGAAGACTTCTCCTAGCCCTAACTCCTGGTACATGGCAGGCAGAACCATGTGCAGGATAATTTTTCCTCCTCAGAAGGATAATTCACAGTGATTTTCTGACCCTGTTCATGCACTTTTGACCACCTCTGTACTGCCTCAGAAAGGGGACATACAGACATATATCTTCAGTCTCCAGCCTCCACAGAGTGGAAATGCATTTTTTTCTCTTGCCTGGAAACCACTATAACAGTAAAGCGAGCACCTGGATTCCTCACCTTACCCTCCAAACACTTTTTAGAAGAAAGCACAACGTGAAGCCTGGTCTTGTGCAAAAGCAGATGAGGATTATATACTACAGTAAGGTATACAAACAGTCCAGCCAGACATCCCCCAAATCATCTTAGTGTCTGTCCTTCTCTCTGGGTGAAGCTGAAGAATGTCAAGTCCTTCATATTAGTTAAATAAAAAAGCTTCTGATCCCAAAACTTTCTGTGTATTTGCTAACAGGGAGGCAATTTCCACACCCACTGTCACTGAAGTCCCTGTAGATGCCACATGGCCTGAGTGCTCTGCATTGACAAAGGACACACACATCGGTCAAGCTAACAGAAGCAAACCTAGCCTGGAATAGGACTTGTCAGCCAGGATATCACCTAGCAGGCTTGATAGCTCTGACTGATCTAATAAGCTGTAAATTAACAAAATCTGTATGTTTTACAAAAATGGGTAAGGAATCAGCGCCCTGCAGTACTGAAATGATAAGCTCAAAGATACAGCATAGGAGAAAGCTCCTTATTGCTTAATCCTCAGCTCTCAAGCAAGCCAAGCGTAAAATCCTTTAATCAAATCTAATAACCTGGGATAATCTTCAAAATAATGACTGCAAGGAATAACACATTCCTGCATTCATTAAATCCTGAGATTTTCAAAAAATGGATTTTCTTTACCAGTGGCGTTAAAGGTATTTTCAGATGTTGCATTATGCATAACTTCCCACAAGTAACAAATATTAAAACAGACAAAATTTATTACACATTCTGATTGTACTCAAACTAGCTTCCTCAACAGAATACAGCTATTTTCTGTATACAGGAGCAAGTGACATGTAAGCGTAACCACACCAAACCCTGAAACATGATGCTTTTTGTGCTGAAAAAAATCAGAAGTATTCATGATGATTTATGAGAACAGAGTTATTAGGAAGAAAAGTGTCACTCTTGTCCTCGTTCCCTCAGAAGTTTTTTTTGTTGTTGCCAAATCGTCTTTGGGTGCTTTGGGCTCATATATATTCATCAACCCACAGCAGCATTTATTTCTAGGAAATTCTATCTACAAATACTTTAGAGAACTGAGAGCACTAAAGGCTGAAACATACTGCCTCACAGACAGCTTTCATGCCGTTGACCACAACAAACCCTGTCTTAACATAAACCATCTCAGAGTCTAACAAGAGCCATCTATGCCCCCTCTACAACTGGTAGGTGACAGATGATGGACAACTTAGTCCTAACACCCTGGCCAACTTCTATTTTCAACAATTATACTTTTTCCTGTTGAAGTTGCTCTTTCAGATTAATTCAATTCTGAAGCATAATGAATACTGGAAAAAAAATTCTCAGAAGCTGGCAAAATGATTTAATTTCATACTGTGAACAGATTTGTCTGTATTATGAACAAATTATCACAAAGATGTTTACTTTTCTGCTCACTCATCTGTTGTGAAGTGAGAATGTAGTATTTACACATTACAGAGTTAAACAGTTTTCAATCAAACGCTTATATCTGAATTTCACTAGCTGTTGGTATAAAGTGAGCAGTCGGCTATGGCATGTGATGTTATCCCTCTTTTCAGTGACTAGGTGTCTGAAACTAAAGATAGGGCAACAAACAATGATTACTGTCAGCATTATTTACATTCATCCTCATGTCATTCTGTTCACAAGCCAGTATGGCATTAGTAAGAAGGGTCATTGCCTCCAAACAGCCATGAAAATAAAAATCTCATTCATGAACACCGCAGAAAATTAGGCTGGAAGAAATCCCAGAGGGCATTAACTGGTCCACCCATGTCCCTGCCTGAGGCAGGATCCTTGGTGACATTCCTGATGAATATTTGTCAAACCTGCTCTTAAACCAGCTCTAATGATAGAGTATCCACAACTCAACTTGAATCTTCCTTGCTGCAAGTCCTTTTCTCTTTCTATTTTCAAAATACATTTACAGAAGATACTCTCTTCTTTTCTTTAAATAGAGAAAAGGAGGGGGGGGGGGGGATAATTAAAAATAATAATAAAATTAAATGAGGAAGAGACTATGTTCTCTTCAGCATTCTTTTGTTACCTTGAACAAGCCCAATTGGTTTGATATTTCCTTGTAGATCACACTTCTAGCTGTTCTCAGCTAGAGAACAGGTTATCTTTTTCTTCTCTTTCCTGAAGGACAGCACAATTCTTCATCTAAGGCCACCCTTTCACTACACAGAACTGCATTACATCGCAGACTGTGCTCCTGTTCACATGTCCCCTGTGACACTAAATGGTTTGCAACATCTTGCTGTCATTCACCTGTGTTTAGTTTGCAGTTCTCTATAACCTCTCTACCTATCTCTGAATGTCCAGATAGTTTTCTCATCCTATATTCATAGACTTGATTATTCCTACATAAATGTAGCCATTCCCTATTAAATACTATTCTCATTTTTCAGATCATACCTCCATTCTGTCAAGATAATTTTGAATTATGGTCTGTATCACACTGATAGGGATTCTTATCTCCGTATTCTCTCCATTGTACATGTCACTAACACAAACACTGGGCACAGCCAAACTCAGAGGACACCCCTGAAGAACTTCGCTGACACTATCCTTTCTTTCAACATGAAGTGCTTGTGTGTTACGTTGTTCTGAGATTACTAATCAGTGTACGGTCATCTCCCCTAGACCATACATCCCTAGTGTCCATCCACATTCTACGCCCACCAAGTATCCTACTTATCTCCAAGCACCCTCAGAAAAAAAGAAAAAAAAATGCTAAGGGCTGCTAAAATTGCTTCAACAAAAAACTTCTCATGATCATTTTGGCTGTGTTCTTCTACTCTAGGCAGGCATTTCACTCGTTGGGCACTGGTATTAATAGTGCTGTCCACCTGATGGCAAGTGAAGATCAATACAGAATAAAGCATTCATCACTTCAGGCTTCTCCAAATCTTCTGTCTATTAAATGTCAACGTCTGGACTTCTCATAACTAAAGCACCTTGCTATTTCATCTCACTTTATGTCTTGACCTTTTTGATTAGGTCAATGAGAGTTCTTGCAATGCCTTTATTCCCCTTCTTAGTAGCCTGACCTAGTTTCTACTTTCTGTATGCTTTCCTCCTGTGTTTGAAGTCAATGAAAGGCTCGTAATTTAGCCAAGCTGATGATCTCTTACTGACTCCTTATCTCTCCTCCACAAGGAGAGAGCCTTATTAATATTCCTCTTTAAGAAACTGCCAGCTTTCTTAAATCCCCTGTTCCATCAGGCTTGCCTCCCAGGCAACACCTACAAATTTTATGAGTGTTGAAGTCTTCCTGCTTGAAAACCATTGTTACGGTTTTGCTACTTACCTTCCTTCAAGTCCTATGAATCGTAGATGTATCATTTCATGATCATTCTCACCTAACCTGGCCTTTGTCTAGACACTACCAAATGTCTATTCCGATTGTTCAGTATCTAATCAAAGTTCATCCTATTCTAGTTATCTTAATCATCTTTAGCAAAGTCCACCAGAAGCATATTCAAAGAGCTTTCTAAACAGACTCTCTGAAATACATTTCTAATAACCTCCATAAAGACTTAGAGCTCCTTCTGCTTATTCTTCATCCTTCTTGCATTACAGTGATTACTATCCAGTCTTATGACTTTACAAAGAACAACCCAGCCTGGTTTTTACATCCATTTAAGTCATCACTGTTTATGCTACTTCTGGGACTGACTAATTCCAAGTCGAATATCTTCACTGGTCTCCATTTTTACTCATCACCATGTCAAACGTCATTGTTGGGTAAGGAAAACAAAAGCTTCCTGGTACGTAGCCATGCATTTACTTCCAAGATGCATGTTGGCATTCCCTGTACACCTGCCCCAGACTGAATGGCATGACAGTAATACCAGCTGTGCCCTTTTTTTTTTTTCTCATCCTTGCCTCTCCCCAGCAACCTTATGACCACTTTGACCTGCAGTGCTGAAACGTTCACTGGAGAGAATAAAAGCCCCACAAAAGAGGAAACCTGAACAAGTCACTGAAATTGAAACCTGTGTCTGTATGGCTGACCACAGCAGATTGACTTCAACAGTTCAGTTCAGTGAAAGTGTTTAGCTGCTGAAGAGAGGCAAGACGATCCAGCAGCTGCACCATGAAGGGACAGAAGACAGGACAATGGAAGAGGGGAAAAGAATTCACAGGGACAGTGGTGCTCTCTGGCTTTGGAGACTTTCAAACTGGACAGGCCAAGGCCCTGGTCCCTGAAGAGGCCAAAACTTGTTCTATCAAAGTCTGGAGCGCTGATTCTACTTTTTGCCTTGTTCCCTTCTTTCATAACCCTGACTTTTACTATCCACACAGTCAGTGTCATCAAGATTTCTGCCACACTTCACATCCCCCAGCACCGTCTCCCTGTTTGTAAGCATGAGGTTCAGCAGAGCGTTTCCCTACTCATCAGCTTCTCAATCATCTGCGTCAAGAAGCGGCCATCAGTGCCCTCCAGAAAGCTGCTGGGTTGCTTGTGCCCTGCTGCATGGCCTTTGCAGCAGATACCATGGTGGCTTAAGTCCACCGTGAGATTTAGGGCTTGTGAATGTCAGGTTTCTGCCAATTTTTTGAAGAAAGTCTCATTTACCTTATTTTTCCTTCATCCTGTGAATTCAATGTATTCTGTGAAAATTAATAGAAAAACTCAGCAAAGATGGAAATGTGTTTACAGATCCATAGCAAGTCTAGAGCCTTGTGTGTTACTTATTAAAAAACTGCAATCAGGAGGAGATGGAATGAAAAGACAAATTTAGGGACTCTTTTCGCTGAAGATGGGGTTATAAAAGACTTTCTTATTAAAAACCAGACAGGTTATAACTATTAAAAAGCAAGTTCCTGAGCTCTACTGGGATGGATTTGACACCACGGAAGTCAAGATATATACAGATACGCATATATCAAGCAGCAAAAAAAACAGTTATACAGAACCCTAGAGAAAGGCCAGGAAGATATATCAATAAGCATATGTAAGCAAAATTGTGGAAAAAACGCAATAGAGACATATTTGATGTATTTTGCAAAGGGTGGAAAGCAGGAAGCAATGCCAGAAACACAGCAATCAGCACAAGTGCAGGAAACGTTCCTGTTCAAGCCTGCACAGGCAATGGAAAAAAGGTTATGCTGTTGTGCAATGCTTATGCTCCAGTATACCAACAAATCAGTAAGATATGTTCTAAACACAGAAAGGATTTTTAAACATTGTTCTTAAGAGATCTTGTTAATTAAATAGTATTCCAATAACACACCTAACACATACAAGATGGACACAGAGGAACAAGTATAGCTAAAGAAGGCAACCAAATTAAGCACATTGGGAACTGCTAGGTTTCACCAAAAGAGTATCCTATGACTCAACACAGTATATCACCAAAACCACAGGAGTTCAGAAAAGATGTGGAGCCTGTGGCATCTGTTATACAAAAGCAAGAGTCGTTATTCGGAGAAGAGCCAAATCAGCAGATTTTATTTCTCCTGGGCTACCAGTGAAGCAAGGAGGAAGGCAATGTTATATCAAAATTAAAAAAATATTTGCATGCCATCTAGAGAAGCTGCTCAATATTCCTCATACAGTTTTCTAAAACAGGTTAGGTAAGTGTCATATGTTGATAGCTTGGGTGTACTTATGCAACTCCATCAGAGGGAGGTGGCCCTCCAGCACATTTCCCTTGCACAGTAAGTTCTATTGCAGTAGGCACCATTTTCTTCAACTTGGAAGAATTCTGGACTGTTATCTTGGACTGCACAGTTTTCAATTCTGATATGCAATTGGTCAAAAAGTTGCAACAGTGTCAAAATTAATAAGAGAAGGAGCTGAGCATTCCCTTTCCCTCAAGATGAGGCCATGGGATGCAGCAAATAATCCACAATGACACTTCTTGCAGCTTCTGTGCCATGAGAGAGAGCAAAATGGGAAAACAGTACTAAATTGATAAGCAGAGGTGAATCCTTTACATCCATGCCAACCTCACCATTTAAGCATTCTATAGGAATATGTTTGTCTCCAAAGAAATTTCACTGGACAACAAGCCAGACATTGTGTATCTGAGAAATGTGAAAGGGCATACTGATGGCATAGGGATTTGAGCTGCAGCAAACATTAGGAATAACTAAAGCAAAGGATCTTAAGCCATAGAAGAAGCCAAACCTTACTTTCAAGCAAGACCCTATCATTCTCAGGTGCAAAATACCTTGTCCCATGAAACTCATTTTCAAGTTATATTACATGTGTCAAGGCTAGAAGATAAAACAGTTCAAAAATCAGAGGTGTAAGTGTAAGCTTTCTGCAAAGCTCAGAGAACCTGTGCTAGATTAGCAAATGCGTGTTGATGCTACAGAACCAGAAGAGCACAAGAAAAAAAGAACCTTTTGGCATCAGCAGCAAACAACAACTTTTGACCTGTTGAAACATCAAACTCTCCTCACAGAAGCAGCAGGGAGGGCTGGGAACAGTGCTGCTGGGAGCCATAGAGCACGTTGTTTATTAGCCTCTTACACACCCACAGGTTTGAGAGCTACTTGAAGATGTGTACACAAATTGAAATAGATGGTACATTTTCTATATTGACCTAAGTAAGGATCTATGAATAACATTTCCAAGTTTCCTCTGGAATTGCATTTTCAAAGCAGAAACTAATCAATGAGCACTGGCTGCAAGACCCAAAAAAGAAACTCTAACAGATATCACCACAGAGAATTTTGCAAATATGGCAGTACTTCATCACAACTGAGGTTCAGCTTGGGTGCCATTAGTAATAGCAAAAACACTTTCAAGAGCAGCTAATGATCTGAAACAAGCAGTAAACCTGCATGCAAACATGATAAAAAGCTTTGCATTGAATCTGCAAGTCTGCAAGGTGAACCAGAAACAAATCACTTGAGGAGAAACATTGCAAATACAAGAAAAACAGCCTGTGCGCATATTTCTGCTATCAAAATACTAACACTGTTGTCTGGGATTCTTTTCAGGACTGAACAAACCAACTCCTACAGTGACAGAAAGGAAAATACCAGAATCAGAAAATCCCAATAAAGTGAGACAGTTCTCATTTGGCCATAGATAAATGGAGGCATTAAAGAAATACTAACGTACCAAAAAAAACCACCAGAGATGCTGATAACAAAGCATTTCAAACAAATGAAGAAAAGTGATTCCACAGTTTAAAAAAAAAAAAAAAAAAAAGAGACAAAAATTTGGCAAAATGGACAGTGCTAAGCCAAGCTATCATGTTCCAGAAAGAATCTTTTCAATCACGTCACTAATGAGAGATGAAGACAAGATCTTTAAGGGAATCAAGCTTTTGAGAGTCCTCAGAATTTGACAGAATCAAGTAAAAGGGGCAGACACCTGGTAATCGTGTTCTGACAGCTCAGCAGCGTGCTGCCCCAGAGGACTGCAAAAAGTGACCTCCAAAGGCTGTGCCCCCGTCCTAAGACACTGAGACACATTAAAGCTGCATAAAAGCCAACTAAAGGGGTAGAGCTTACTAGTTTAGTAATATTTCACTTAAAATCGGGTAGAAAGCAATCAAAAGACAGAGCAGTAAAGAGAGTTCTCCAGGAACAGAAGCCTCCTTTTCCCATGGTTTCTATATCATATATTTTGTTTTCTGCAAGATTTCATGTTCAAGTAAAGCAAACCAGCACTGAGCCTGGCCAGAATGTTGCCTGTGAGCAAATGTTTCATGGCCTTCGAGAGTAGATTTGGACTAGATATAAGGATGGCATTTTTTACCACATTTTTTTTTTTTCAGTAATATTTAGGGAAACACTGGAAGAGGTAGACCAGAGAGGTGGTAGATGCCCCATCCCTGGACACTTTCAAGTTCTGAGCAACCTGTTGGAGATTATTGCAGGGGGTTAGGCTAGATGACCTTTAAATGTCCCTTCCAATCCAAATCATTCTATGATTCTATAATCCTTACAAAAAATCCTTCCTTTAAATAAAATTCTCTTTGCTGATGAAAGGGTACAGCCAAGAGGCGTTTGTTTTCTGTCACTTTTACACAAGAACCACTCTTGTTAAACAGAGTTCAAAAATTATGAATGGTGATTAAAGAGATATTTCATAGCAAACTTCTGCACTGACTGCACACTGCTCCTGTAGTCCAAGTCACTCCCTTTAGTACTCTGTAACAAGAATGAGTTAAGTTTACATCATTCCTTATTACTGCTGCAATCATAGTCTTGAGACAAGATTCATATTAGCCATTTTCTGCTCTTGTTGCATGATTCATCAAGAAAATGAGGGATAAGAATTTCAGCACCTAATATGCTCTGTGAGTTATATGACTGTGCCAAGATTATTCTTCAGCTTTTCTGATCATTGGTAGTTCTCTGTCCTACCTTTCCCTGCATACATCTGCTTAAGAGCTGACTTATAACCTGCCATCACTTCATTTTCCTAGGGGCACCCTTCACTTCTGGATCTGACCAAGCTGTGACACCTCATAAGCAACCAACAGAAGAGAGTAAATCTATTAATGAAACATAGTACAGCCATAAATCTGTAACCAGCTGCGCTGGTTTTGGCTGGGATGGAGTTAATTTTCTTCACAGTAGCTGTTACAGGGCTGTGTTTTGGATTTGTGCTGGAAACAGCGTTGATAACAGAGGGATGTTTTCGTTATTGCCCAGCAGCCTCACACAGAGCCAAGGGCTTCTCTGCTCCTCACCTCACCCCACCAGCGCTGGCTGGGGGGCACAAGGAGCTGGGAGGGGACACGGGTGGGACAGCTGCCCCCCGCCCCCCCAGCCAAGGGGACATTTCTTACCATATGACATCATGCTCAGCACATAAAGCTGGGGGAGGAGGAAGAAGGGGGAGATGTTCAGTGATGACATTTTTCTTCCCAAGGAGCCATTACTGGTACTGTAGCCCAGCTGTCCTGATGGTGGCTGAGCACCTGCCTGCCCATGGGAAGCAAAGAATGAATTCCTTGTTTTCTTTGCTTGAGTGCGTGGCTTTTGCTTTAGCTATTAAACTGTCTTTATCCCACCCCAAGAATTTTTTCACTTATACCCTTCCGACCGTTTTCCCCATTCCACCAGCAGGAAGCCAGCGAGTGGCTGTGTGGGCCTTAGTTGCCAGCTGGAGGTTAAACCACCACACCAGCTCAACCCATTTTGGGGAGCTTGCTTCCAGCTCCCAGGTGAGGGCCGTAATACACATATAATACATTTGCAGAGTTAAAAGGAGACAGGGATGTCAGAGCACAAGGTTTTGTATGTATATACATAGTGCTGCCCTTGGTTCTTGTGTGTGAATCAGGTGGGGGGAGGATATAAAGATATGAGCACATATGTGTGAATTTATGTGGGTGTGGACATTAACCCTCCACAGAAAAATGAGGTATTTTGAGGTATTTTGTGTTTTCACTGCCTTGTCTTTACTGGAAAGGTCTTCTCTCAGTCCTCCCACATCCCTGTGCTTAGGGCAGAGTCAAGGGCAGCGACGTGCTACTTGTGGTAGAAGATCATCAAGTTAAGGACTACGTAAGTCTGTACCAAAGTATGTAAGACCAGGCAGGATGCATCCAAGGCTGCTGGCTGATGTCATTAAGAATCTGTTCTTTAAGTCTTTGAAAGGTCATGGTGACTGTGGAGGCTTCTGATGACTTGAAAAAGGCAAACATCATATACCTCTTCAAGGACAGCACCAAAGGGGAACTTGGGAAATGGCAGACCAGCCTTGCCCCAGCCCTGGGAAGTCTATGGAGCACACCCTTCTTGAAGCAATTTCCAGCCATGCGTGGGACAGGCAGGTGTTTGGGATCAGCCAGGACAGATTTGCCAGGAGCAAATCATACCTGACAAACATGATTGCATTCTACAGTAAGAGAAGACAAGAAAAGAGCAGTGGTGGTTGATATAGAAATATTTCAGCAGGGCATCCCATGATATCCTTTTAGCCACAGTGGTGACATATGGACCAGATGTGTTGTGTAAAAGATGAGTGGATGGCTGTCCAAATTGTTAGACACAGGGAGCAGCAGTAAGAGGTTAACAGCACCACTGGAGGCCTACGGCTCATGGGTTTATACTAGGGCCAACAGTGTTGAGCATTATGTTGACAACGGGACAAAAGCATGGACTCCAGTCAGCAACCTTGCAGATGACAGCAAACAGGAGAGAAGTAGTCGATACACTGGAGGGTTGCCATTTGGGGGGACTTAACAGGCTGGAGAAATGAGCTGGCAGAAATTTCCCGGAGTTCAGCAATCGCAAAGCCCTGTATGTGGGAAGGAATAACCTGCACGGTGGCACAGGCTAGAGGCCAGCCAGCTGGAAAGCAGCTCCACAGGCAAGGACCCGTGGGTGCTGGTGGACAAGTTGAACATGAGTGAGCAGTGCACCAAGTAAAAGCAACCAAATACCAGGCAAAAGCACAGACATCAAGTCAAGGGAAGTGGTCTTTTCCTCTGTCTGCCATTTGAAAGACAGCATATGGAGTACCATGTGGAGTACTGCATCTCACTTGGGCTCCCGTGGATGAGAGACACACAGACATACCAGAGCAAGTACAGCAGATGGCCACCGCGGTGCTCCAGGGTCTGGAGCAGATAAAGTACCATGGGAGGCTGTAAAAGCTGGGTTAGTTCAGCCTGGAAAAGAGAGTGGATCTAAGGGAGGATCTTATTACTGCCTTTAACTTCCTAATCAGGAGTGTTATAGAGAGAAGACACACCAACACTTCTTTCAGAGGTGAACAGCAATAGAACAAGGGCTAAGAGATGCTACTTCCCACCAGGAAAACTCCTATTAGATATACGTAAAAGTTTATCACCATGAGGGTAGTCAAAGCCTGGAATCAGTATCCTCAGAGGCTGAGGAATCTCCATCCTTGGAGACATTCACAGCCCACTTGGGAAAGGACCTGGGTAACACAACCTAACATTGAAGTCAGCCCTGCTTTAAGCAGGGACTTGGACCAGAGAGGTCTCTTCCAACCTATCTCACTCCATGACTCTGTGATATAAGAGAGATCAAGTTCAACACCATCCCTTCTCTGCCTTTTTCTGCAGCCTTACAAGGTTATTTGTGTTGCTGTCTCAAACACTCTCAAACGCACCCTCCTCAGGGAGCCTTCTTCCACATCTTTAAACCTTTTGAAGTATTCTAATACTGCCAATAATTGCATTCTACCTTTGTATTATGTGTAGAAAGTGGCACATTGTTCAATATGAAAAATAAAGTCACTCACAAAGTACATTCTAACAACAGGGAAGCTTAAAGTGGAATTAATGACTGATGAAACTACAATGAATTGAGAAAAGGGTAATGAGCTCCCTGTAGCCTCCACCGCGCTGCCCACATTCCATTATCTGCTAAAATCCTTCTCTTCAAATATCTAGATTAAAATAATATGTGAACTGAAACTAATGAAAACATCATCTTAATTAACACGATAGTGCAAAACAGTTTGAAAGTACCTCTGAATAGCAATGAACGGCAGCCCTAGATGCAAACAGACGTACGGCTAGCTGTGGCAGAGAATTCTCTTCTGTAATTAATTTCTTGCATGGGGGCTGATTCCAGGAAAGTATTTATACCTCTTCTTTATTACAGATATATTTTAATATTTCAAATTAGATGTTTTGAAACATTCACATCAAAAAAGATAATAGGCAGAGAAAGTTTTCTGGTTTCATCATAAACTTGCAGCCCAAATTCCAGTGGAAACTGTACAAAGCTTTTGAATATATTTGTGGAACTTTATGGCTTTCAGACAAATTCTCAAGCTCCTGCAGGCCTTCTAACAGCTGCCTCCTACACAGATGATATCACAGAGGAGAATGAAAAATAAGAAAGCCTCTATCCTGCTCCAAGACACTTCTTGAATACTAAATTGACTCCCAAATGGTATCACAGGGTATTTTTATAATTAGACATATCGCCATCCTGTTTCACAGTCACCATTTTAGAACAGCAGGATGTCTCTGGAGCTCTGATGGACTGAACAGTTGGGTTTAAACCATTGTCTGTGTTCTCAGGGGACAGATATTTACAGAATAGGAGAGAAGGTTAAATGTTATCACTATATTGGAGTCTTTGCTTAGGGAAAAAGATGATGTGGGTTTGGGGTTTTTTTTCACTGCGTATTGTGCTGCTGTATGTTGGACTGATGACTGATTTAGATTATTGCCCAGGTCCTGAGGCAGGCTAACTTGTGCACTAATATAATTTTATCTCTGGACACAGATTTAAGGATCTTTTAAGAGAATTTTTTTTTTTTTTCTCTGAGTAACTAAATCCAGAAAAAAGTCTGTATTGGTTAGAAGCGGACAGGAGGAGCAGGCTGTGTTAGCTGCACCACTACATTGTACTTCTGAATTCAGGACTGGAAGTGGCTCAGGGCAGGATGAGATACAGTTTGGTGTCATCTGTTCCTACAACCACATCCTCACATTGCTTTTTGAGCAACGGAGCCACTGTCCCAGCTCACCACCCTGGCAGGTACACGCAGGTTCCAATGAAGCAGCTGCTGCTACTTCCTCACACCTTTTCTGAGCTGTGCTAGGAAAGACGGAGAAGGCGTCAAGGGTAAATTGTGGAGAAATCACTCTCTAGCATAGTGTTTGCCACTCACCATTCCCTTTAAAGCCTGCTGCAATAACTGCTGTCCAGAGTCTGCTCCTGAGAGTAAAAATCAAATTTAAGGACACTGATGTTGCCCATCACCACAATATTATATTGCAAGGCACACAGCACCGGGGTCCTTGTTGCAAGGCAAGGTCATCCTCAGTATTCCTGCCCTGGCTTGGGCACTCTAAACTGTATTTCAGCTTGTTCACTGGGCAGCTACTGTGAGCTGGAGCAGAATAAAGCAGCACAAATGACAAGGAGATGTGAAAAGATGGCTAGCAGGCTTCCTTCATATTCCCCTCACATTTACAACAAATTCCAGGCTTTTTGAGTTTTCACTAGGCTGCAGTAATCACAAGAGGCCAAAAATTGCTATTCTGACCCAACTCCGTTTTTGCTGCCTGGCTGGTGCAGGCTCTATGGCAACAGGAGACACAGGCAGCCTCCTTGAGATATAGCAGCAAAACAAGGGAAAGGAAAACATGTGGTGTAAATAAGTGTACTTCCATGATACTCGCTGTGTACTGTCTCCTTATCAGCAGGTTAGTCCTGAGGGCTACGCACTCTGCATCTTCCTTCCCCTCTTTGGGTACCTGCTTCAAATGACTGAGATGTGCTAGATGATGCCTGTGAAACACAAAAGCAGTCTGCGGGGTAAAACCAGCCAGAAGGCACGCCTACAGCAGCTTTTCTCATATCCCATGCTACCTAGCTGTGGATTCGCACAGCTGAGGGGGACACTGGGTAGTGCTGGCTCAGCTGCTCACCCACCTTGCTGCATTAGTACATGTAAATCACGTCAGGTCCTTGCATGGGATGGGGCTGGTCATAGTTAGGATGCAGCCTCAGAGGCACTGTGCTGGTAGACACGCTTGCTCTTCTCTTGCTCCAAATTCAAATCCAAGCAAGTATGGGTACCTGGTGTATGTCCCAGGTGTATAGCCCACTCAAACACAGGACACATTCACATTAATACAAGTACATTTCTTTCAAATGCAGACCAAGAGCAAAACAAGCTCATAACCATCTACAAAGGACTTGAAATATCTGTTTTCTGCCTCTTTTTACAAAGGTTAGATCCCTACTTCATATTTCATCCATCTCCCTGGAACAGACAATTTTAGGGTGCAATTCACCTGACCTGTTGACTAAAAGGAGCACAGGCTGGCTGGGTTCAGCTGCAGATGACTAGATTACAGACATCTAGAGCTGAACAGGATGAGGTCACCCTTAATAACTGTACAGCAAACTGAACCTAGGAAGAATGATATCAGCCCTGCTTTAAGCTGTTCTGACACCGAACAGATGGAGCAGACCTCCGCTGGGGTTATCTGGAGCAATTCTGCTGACTTCTGTGGAGCATCATTACTTTCATGAATTAAAGACCTGGCTCTTTGACATGATTTCATTGCAAACAGCATTTCTAGAGTCCACTTCAAATTGAAGTCCAACGAAAGAAATAAAGAACTCAACTAAACTGGAAGAGATGATAATCCAGCTTTTTGCTGTCGTTTGTTTCCCCTCAACAAAACACTTGTAGATTTATAGTGATCAAAATAACAAAGTATAATATGAGTTCTGGGTGGTAGGTCTTTGCTCTGATGGGATATAGGCTATCTCAAAAAAAATTACGTCTGTCACATACTACAGCTACTGTTGTATGCATCGGCACATGAAATATGACCCAAATTCCATCTTCAAAGCTATCACAAGAAATATTGTTTGTACTGAGGGTTCATAAAGTGCTCTAGCAAGTTATTACATTTATAGTTTATTTTTTCTTACCTTAAGATTTATCTTCAATTTTTACTCAAAAAATCTGGGGCCAGAAATCACATTTGGGCTTAAAAAAAAATAATAATCTAACTCTTTTGCTCATTTCCTCTCAATTTGATAAATTAGTCTTAATACCCAACTTAGAGATACTTTCTCCAGAAATGCATAGCCACTGTACAACCACAGTCTCTTAAAGCAAAGAGCCAATATTTTAAGAATCATTACAGTAAAATGAAGTTTAGAGTAGACTTTAATATTCCTATTTCCCAGCTGTACTGCAGCAATCTAGCTGCCTTCACGAAACATCAGCAAATCCCATATCACCCTTAGTACTTGTTGGTCTTTTCTTCCTGGTTTCAGATTAATGTGCCCACAACAAAGCTCCATAATGAGAAAGTACATCTTCTTATTGCCCAGAGAGAGGAAGAAGCCCGATAGCTTCCTGAGCTCTGTTCCTATTACTGAAAGCCCTTCTTGGAATGTGCTGTGCTGGAGTGCTTCTAAAAAAAAAGCAAAGACTAATAGGACCAAACCCAGAAGTAAACCCCAGGTTACTTCTCTCTGTAGAAGCTTGTTTCACTGTGGACAGTGTAACCCCAGCATCGGCTGAGGCAAAAGAGACACCACTTGCTGCGGAGCAGAGGTCCCAGAGACTTGTTGATACTCAAGCAACACTGAGAAACGAATGTCTTGCAGTCATTACAAGCCCATTTTTCTTCTTTAATCTCATTTTAAATCCTTTCATTCCTGTAGCCCTGATGCTTACGACACCTTTTGGCCGGGATGTCTCTCTCTGTTATTGGCAGGAATCATGTGCTGTAGAAACTTATCCTCAGGGTACTCATGCCCACTGAGCTGGCTTTGACAACTCTGCAGAAGTCTCCTTCACAAGACGACATGATGTACACTCCTAGCAAGAAGATGACTAGCAATTTTCTGAACTGAGGGTTGCAGCTGAATGATTGTGTTTAATAGCCAAAAGTGGAGCAATTGTGTGAAATTGTCCCATCCCACCTGGTTTTCATATTTTTCTGTAGCAACAAGTTCCGTGGCTTAATCATATATTTGGTGGGTGAAAAAAATGTTTTAACTCTGCTGCCTGATAACACCAGAACAAGGAACACACAATGAAGTGATGAGGAATATGGATTAGTTACCCACAAGCTTTCTCTGAATCATCGGTGACTGCTGTTTCATCAGCTCTTAGGACTTGACTGGGATGCAGTGAAGAGCAGACAGCAAAACCTTTTGGGAGACTTTTCTACCCCTAAGCATGCACATCTTACTTTACAAAAAAAAAAAGAAGTTAATTTCTCTGAAGTTTTCAGATAAACAGGCAAGAGGAGAGAGTGAAAAAACGTAATAAAATGCTATACTTTACTTTAAAATTCCAGTGAAGCCTAAAAGGCAAAGCATTACATTATTAAGCTAAAAAGAATAAATATACATCTTCTCTATATACCTCAGGTGATGTCTTAACAATACTCTGAGATGGCTGTGGAACTGTGAAATCTAAAAATAGGAATATCCCATGGGAACATAGGACCACCTGTTCACAAGACCATGGAGATATCATGACCAGAGATCAGCCCATTACATTTTTGTCATCATCATTTTTAGAGTGGGGAGGTCAGAAAAGGGTTCACAAAGGATAAAGCAAAATAATTCAAGGTCTGTAAAACTCAGCTTTGCACCAAGAGATTTAAAAACGCTCAATTTGGCTTAAGTGGTGAATTAGTCTGTAAATACCTACTCAAAGGAGAAGATTTTTCTGACTTAACAGGATCTTTAGGTTAGCAGAGAAAGGCATAACATGGTCCAATGTCTGAAGTGAAACAAATTCCAGCAAGAAATAAACCCAAATTTTTAGGAGAGAATAATTAATCACTACACAATGCTTACAAATGACTAGAAGGCACTGGCCATTCCTTGCAGTTAAATAAAACCCACCTTTCTAAAACACATGTTTTGGAAAAATAACGTTTATTCAGGGAGACTTAGTACAAGACAGGCTTGACTAAATCCCAATACACTTTTACAGGCACTCCCTTTCTCAGTGTTTCTGCAGAGGAAAATAACACTGTGTTCAGAAAGCACTGCAGAAATTGTTTTCGAAGTGGTTCCTCACATTAGAGGCCACGTCATCTTTGTTTTTTCATTTGACATTTCTACAAGGCAGATGGGCATTAGCCGTCAACTGGGATTTCAATGGGGGAAGATGATGCCTGCCTCAAAAATGTTCAAACCTAATGCACAGCAAGGCAGCACAGTGAATGGGGGCAAATTTAACCCTGTGCCATCACCTAGCTTCATCAGCGTGAAAAACTGGGGGGTGGAGGAGCCAGTCCTTTCTGTTTTCACGGGCAGCATTCTTAGATTGATAGACACCAGTACTTTATTCCCTGACTACGCACAACAGCAGCCCACTCCTTCCCACTCTCTACCAGCACCCAGACCCTGTCAAGCCACTTTTGTGGTTTCCCCATTCAGAACAAGTACCTAAATCAACGCAAGCGTGCCCCCCTGTGCTGCCCAATAACTATAAAAGCCAGATGTGTACACTACCCAGACAAGCAGAATCTCTTTCAAAAGGCAAGTATGCAAGTGCCCTCTGGCTGCTTAAAAATCTGGGATTTTGTCTAATGACTTCCCAAAACCAAATTATACTCTTGCTTTTTACATCATTTATACAGTAAGTTGTCCATGCTTTCTAATTCTATAGGAGCACACTTCAAAAATAACTCCATGAAAAGGGGAGATATTTTAAATTTCTACAAAGTTCTATCTCCCATTTTTTACTTAGAATGAAAGTGTCTTAACAAATTATATGTAAAACAGGAATCAACCTTGCTCTCTACGTCTTCTGACATGCCAAAATGGTTTTTATTCATGCCCGTGGATGATGGATACTGACAGTATATTTGTCATCCAGCGAGTATCTGTTGAGTTTTACTGACACTTTACACTAAAGACAAGCAGAGAATTTTGTAGATGATCCTCCATCCATTCCCATCACTAGGAAACTGCCATCAATTTTCAAAAGATTTGGATCATGAATCCTGCTCCAACCGTTTTTCTAAGGTTGGTTTGAGACAAAAAGGGGTTGGCAATCACACTGCTCCGTGTGTTCTCTTAACATCTGAGCCACTCAGCCAGTGTCAGTGAAACTCTGAAGAGAGGAACTGAAGTCTTAAATGCATTTAGTCTGTAAAAGTTTTGTGAAAAGAGATTCCAGTGCAGAGGAAAGAAACTTAAATTAGTTCAGCATGAGTTTAATTATGGAGTTAGACATCAGAGAATCCCCCTGAGTGCAGACTGTTACAAATGCTGTTACAAATTCAGGAAAAGTTTCAGTCAGAGCCTGCACTTAATTTGATGGAGAATAATCCAACCACACAATATAAAGCCACAGGAAACCAAGATTTCAGTTCCCTTGGTGGCAAACCGTTGTATTTTTAAACCTGTCTGGATCTCAGTTTTGCAGCTCTTCTCAACGCTTGCAGGCTCAGCATTAGTGAGTTAACTCTTACTCACTCATAAGCCAACTTTACTAATATTTGGAGTTTGCAGGCTAGAAGACAAGGCGGCTATTCACCAGTAAGGTCTTGCAGCTTAATGAATTAAGATATTAAGGGAAAGCAGCTTAGACTCATCTAGAGGCTGCTGATGTCAATGCAAGAAGCACCAGCCCATTTCAAAAGGTTTTGTTAGAGCCTGGGGGATTTTTATTAGAGCCTTAGAAAATAAATGAGATTTAAAGAAGGATAAGGATCGCAATCAGCACACAAGATAACAATTCAAAAAGTGTGGAGTGCTGCATGAATGGTAGAAGGATGCCAGAAGCAAGAGAAAGATAAAGAGTAAGTTGCGAGGTAGGAGGAGACATTGCAGGCTCAGAACAACACGTGGTCTCTGAAGAGCAGGCAAATGAAAGAACTACCTAAAACACATCAGACTGAGAAAAGGAGGCAAGACAGACCAGCAAAGACAGTGACCTGAGCAACATCACATCAAGTAAAAGAAATGGTGCAAAACTATCAGAAAATGCTGCTTGTTCTGGCAAACACAACAGTCACCAGTTCTCTAGGAAAGGCGTAGCAAAGCAGGTGAAACTGTTTTACCTAAGGCCATTTTCACCATCATACTTATGTGCATCTTTTTCACAACTCAAGTTTCATTTTTCACTCCCTCCGAGACACCAACTCTCTATTGATTTCTTCATTTCAGAATATATTGGCCTCAACTTGAGTACAAAGCGGATTAAGATGACCACTGATGTAGCACAGTGGATTAGTCAGTGCTGACACACTCACAGCTACTCCAGTGAGGAAACGGGACCACAACGTGGCATACCAAGCTCACACTGAAAGCAAATATACAGAGCTGCAGTATAAACTGCCAGCCAGAGGAATGATCAGCCAGTCAAAGTGTTAGTTCCAGTAGAAAATAATAGTTTCCGAACCAAAAGCTTCAGCAGGAACATTTCTATTTTCTCAAAAAACATTTAATTTCCCCTCCTTCCCTGGCTATAAGTAAACTGAAATAAAGTAAGGAAAGAATAATAATATTAATTCATCTTCTGTAACTACATGTCTTGGTGTGTACTTAGCTTTTCAGTCAAACTCTTCTTCCATTTACTCAAGCCAAGTCCCAGTGACTGTTTACTTTGGTCCTTTAGACACCTTCAATAGGCGAGGTGCTGCTCTTTCCTTCACCCTGGTAAACCTGAGATCACTTCAGCAAAGCCAAGCCCTTGATTTATTGTTTTAAGAGAAGCTATTTTGGATCCACACATGTGTAACTAGAATGGAGGCTTTTCCCACTGACCACAAACAGAAGATAGGTACTTAAACCTTTAAGATATGTACTTAAAGGTTTGAAGGCTTCCAAGTCAGATACAAGACTTCTTAAGTTATGCTTTACGTATTTTGACAGAAACACACTTGTCCTTACTATTACTCCTTCTTGCTGCATCACAAGATCAGAGTTTAATACACTCATTAATCAAAATGTGACAGAGTTTAAGATCAGGCTAGCCACAGTTAATACACAATGGAAGCAAAGGTCTGAGCATGTTAACTTACTCAGCAAAGTTTGGGCAGGAGACTGACACCGGCCATTTGCTCAATGTGATGTAACAGGCAACAGCAGGGGATATATACACTCGGGGGGAGCAGGAGCAGTCTTGTGCATGCCTATAATGGGTTTGCATGGCAAGGTTTGGGGGGGCGGGGGGGTGTGCTACAAAGTTGGCTTTTGTAAGAAGATGCCAGAAGCTTCCCCCATGTCCAATGAGGCCAGTGCCAGCTGGCTCCAAGACCCGCCACTGGCCAAGGCCAAACACATCAGCAAAGGTGGTGGCACCTCTGGGATAATGTATTAAAAATATCTCTGCTAGCATGAGAGAGGAGTGCAATGCTGTGAGAGCAGCAGCCCTGCAGCCCCTGGGTCAGTGCAGGAGGAGGCAGGGGGGGCTCCAGGTGCCGAAGCAGAGATTCCCCGGCAGCCCCTGGTGAAACATGCTGTGCCCTCAGCCCATGGAGGTCCACGGTGGAGCAGATCCCACCTGCAGCCCCTGGAGGACCCCATGCCAGAGCAGAGGGATGTCTGAAGCCTCCTGGTTGCCGGCAGAGCTTGTGCCCTTATGGGGACCCACGCTGGAGCAGGCTGTTCCTGCAGGGCTGCACCCCATGGAAGGGGCCCATGCTGGAGCAGTGTGTGAAGAACTGCAGCCCATGGGAAGGGGTCACATTGGAGATGTTCATGAAGGACTGTCTCTGTGGGAAGGGACCCCATGCTGGGGCAGGGAAAGGGTGTGAGGAGGAAGGAGTGGGGTGGAAACAACATGTGATGAACTGACCATAACCCTCATTCCCCATCCCCCTGCACTGCTGGGGCTGGTGGTGAGGTAGAGTAATCTGGAACTAAGTTAAGCCTTGGAGAAGGGGAGGGGTGGGGGAAAGGTGTTTTTTCTGATTTGGATGGTCATCAGATAATTTTGCCCAAATTGAGTCTGTTTTTCCCGTGACGGTAATTGCTGAGCGATCTCCCTGTCCTTATCTCGACCCATGAACCTTCCATTATATTTTCTCTCCCCTGCCTGGTTGAGGAGGGGAGCGATAGAGCGGCTTTTGCGGGCCTCTGATGTCCAGCCAGGGTCAAGCCACCTCAATGCCTATGATAAACAAGGTTTCCTATATGTTCTTTTTAGTTGACTAAACAAGTTGTCATGATTTAATGCTTACAAACAAAATTCATTCATACCTAAGGGGTTTACTGGGTCGACAAGAGCTCAGTTCCACCCTTCCCATTCAAAAAATGAGGATTGGGTTAACACTAAGCTAAACCCAGGAGCAACACAGACCTCAAGATCAGGCTTAGATTGCCCAACCTTTGTTTTTTGTTGGTATTGCATCCAAAAACCCCAAAGCAAAGCTAAAGCACACCCATATAAAACCTTCTTACTTTCATATTCTGTTCAATGGCAAAACAAACTTGACACTCAGGAAAAACAAAATGCAATCAAAAAATCTAAAAATATCAGGCTATACAGAAAGTATTTGGCATGCCTTACCTAGCAGCAGTAGGTGCACCAGATGTGAGACACCATTGCTGTTGTGTGTTATTTACCACATTTGTCTATTGTAAACACTGCAGTAATCACAAATGCCATCTAAAACATGCTCCTCCACTGTACTCAAAACAGCTGAATACAGGGAAATAATTTTCACGCACTGCATCTGCTGACATGTGTCTTTCAAAGTGTTACAACTCTAAAAAGTGCTCTAAAAGTGCTCTCTAAGCTCTCATAAGGGCCCAGCTTTAGCTGCTTCCAAGGGAGGGAAATTCACACTGCTCCCGAACAGACTTCCCAGACTGCACTCAGCACGACGTGAATTCTGACCTCTGTCACTAATTTTGCCTTCAGAGTTTAATATCTGACATATTTTCTGCACAGTAGAGTCATCCCTGGAAGAACTGCAGGAGGAATCTTGGGGAAAGCAGATCACGGCATAAGCCAGTCACATTTATTTTCTTTGTGAAGCTGGGTCCTGGTCAGATACTTCTTCAGATCCACTCTGTCTTTGAAGTCAGCCTGACTGCAAAGTTTGCAGGCAATGGATAACTGTAACATTCAGGAGATTGCTTAATAAGATCAGACCCAAGCAATATGGCTTTCTCACTTGTACTTCAAAAAAAGTTTTGCCTCAACAGAATACACATAAACAACTAAATGTCATCCACGAGTCTATGAGTTAAAAGACCTCAGAAGTGACTCACAGGAGAAGTTTACGTTGGGTGGTGGGTCTCTGGTTCCACTGAGTCCTAGGTGTACTGAACCTGTGTAACCCCACGGTTACACAGCCAATTCTTTTCCCATAGCATTGCATGTCTCTTAGATTAACGACACTGCTGTGCTCTCCCCAAGGTAGACTGCCATTGCCTGGACTTGGGAAGTTAAAAACATCACACAGTCCAAGAAAACCTCTCCCCAAAGGAAAAAGGAACACATGATAATTCACACCACCTAGGAATTGGACCCAGTCATGTTTGAAGAGCAAGTTAAAGGATAACCCATTGTTACTGTTTGGTGTGTTGAATTTTCTTCATCTTGTTGGAAACCCTTCTCAAGACCTGTTCTAGCCACCTAGCCCTACCTGAAGAAAGGAGCTTTGCCTTCAGAGTACCTCTTGCAGGGATGGTGCTGTTGTAGGCTACAATGCCACTGATCTCAGCCTTGTGAGTGCCCAGAAGGTGACAGACTTCCTTCCCTTGGAGATCTTCTTCCCTTGAGAGCCCTGTACCCCTAGTTGTCCCTCTGCAGTGAACTGGACAGTGCTAACAGAGCTCCCACTGTTGTCCAGTTTCTTCTGAGGCGCTAGTCAATCCTGGCATAGGCAAGAAACACAGCGTACAACTCCAATCTTGCATGTTTAGCTTTTCCACTTTGAATTAATGTCCCCTGCTCTTGCATGCATAAAGAGAAACAAGGGGTGGAGGTATGAAGACATGGCATTGTTTTCCTGTTTAAATATATCATGATTTATACCCTAACTATGCTGTCTGTTTTTTCATTATTGTGACTCCCTTCAATTACGTCTTTTCTACTGTTCGTTTAGCAAGTCTAACTACATACTGATTGCAGTACCTTCTCAGACAAAAAACTTGGAGATACTAAGTAGGAGTGATAAGCAAGTTCATGTAGAGATCTGCATCTGTCATTTTCTTTCCCTAAGGGTGGTTCCAATAATCTTAAAATATCAGGTTAACACACAAACATATTAAATGTTATTATTATTTGAATGCTAAAGTGTTCTACAGTCAGATAAACTGTATTCCAAATAGACTTATTATCGAGGAACACCTACATCACTATTTATTGTTCCATTAGAGGCTACTGGGGTATTTAATATCAAAACCATCTCATTGATCTGAATGTCACATTTAATTTAAACTTGACTCAGAATAAAAAAAAAAATGCAGTTGCATTTAATTCATTATCTCTTACATCATAGTATTCTATGATCTGTGCCTGATCTTTCATCGTTATTATCAGCATCATGGGATGTATCCACTACAATAACATCTAGCGTTAAAAAATAAACCAAAAATTTAAAAAAATTAAATATAAATTACTTCATTGCTTCTGTCCTCAACTTTCTGTTCTCCATCTAAAGGCAAAAGACCAAAGATCTCTCAGAGATAAAAACTAAACAGGAATCCTAAGGAGTATGGAAAAAAGCCCTAATAACAACTCATCTTAATTTTATTAAAATAGCTCTGTAGCTACTTACCCTTGTCAAATTAAAGAAGGAATCCCCACACATCTGAAGTATGCTGGGGAAAAGCTGCTATCAGAACAAGCACAAGGAGATTAAAGTTTGTTGTGCCTGATTGCACCACATGCCAAATGAGGTGTTCTTTTAGTAGTCACAAAATACATTGAGCAGGGTAAAAAAAAAATGCTACAGAGAGTATGTCACACTGTAGAAACTTCAATTATTTGCTTTGGTCCCACTGAACTCTGTCAGACCTACACAGGCAATACACTTCACGAAGAGCATAGTATTTTCCTTAGCGAGGATGGCCTTTAAACTCTGGCCTAAGTGCTTGGCCTCACATAAGGATTTCTCATTAGGCCCCTGGAGCACAGTCATTTTTGACCTAAAACTAAGATCAATGTCTTAGTTGGTGCTTTCAAACCACCCACTCTGCTCTCATCCACATCATACCTCCTCCAGCACTGGGAAATGAAGCACCAAAGCTGCACACTGCACCATTCAGCCTTCCCTCTGCGGGAATCAATAACAACATACCCACTAACTTTAGTGAGACAGAAATAGACCTTCGAAGTCTGGGAGTTTGCCCTTAAGTCCAGCAATGCTTTAAAAAAAAAAAATATCAGACAAATGGCTTCATAGTATTTCCAACACATTTACAATCTGCCTTGTCTAAATGGTCCCAGTAGTCGTTTGAAAACAGAAGTCAGGTTAGACCTGAGGCCACTAGCAATTGACATATGCCAAATAAACACATTAAGATGTTATTTACTTAAAGCAATGTAGTTTCTGGTCAGCTCCCAAGAGAGAATCATCCACATACCACACATGCAGCGTGGCAACCCAGCGTGTGCTGTCCAAGCTAGCAATGAGTACAGCTGGGTCAGAGGCTGCTGTGTAGAAAAGTGGACTACATACCCCGTACTCCAACAGAAGGTAATGGGAAGGAAAAATAAAGGGAATTCTCTTTTTCTACAAAATTATCCGATTTCCAGAATTGGACAATTCTACATTGAATTGACAACATAAAGTAAACAATAAGAGTTTCGCTTCCCGCTGAAGACTTCTGAAAATGTGATTTACTCCTGGTAAATACTCCTGCATTCAATAAACAAATGACACGCAACAGAAAGATGATTCTGGCAATCAGCAGCGAACCAGCCTCAGACAAACTAGTTGTTGCCAGGACTTTACCTGTTAAGGCAAACACTGCAGATGCTCTTTGAATGTATCTATGGTCACAGACATGGTTTGGGTATGATATCCTTCCCTGAGGGATAGCTCAGCAGCAGTATGGTAATCTGAACAGTGACAATCTTTAATCTTATATATTATTTAGGTTTGCACTTAAATCTTACTACTTGTTACTCAAAAAGGAGGTTTTTAATACATACAAGGAACTAAATATATGTAATACATTCCTTTTTAGAAGTGACATAAATAACTCAGTATTTTCTTCCGATGAAAGAACATCAGACATATGGTAAGGCACTTGTGAGACACTTGATGTAGCCTTCGGACACTATGGTGAATTTTTCCTCCTTATTATCTTCATTGAAATGATCTAACACCCTCTTTTCCTCTTCAGCATCAGGCTTCTGACTGGTAACACTTGTGCATCACCACACAGTCAAGCACATTACTAACATACCTGCATTCATTGATTTGTCAAAAATGGAGACAGCTGCCTTTCACAGCCCCCGGGGCAGCTTTGCACCTGGCTGCCATGACCTACCTAAACAAACCCCACTGGCATCTGCAGCATAGGTGTCCTGCCCACCATCACGTTCCCACTGTCAGGAATGGCCCCATTCCTTGTTAAGGGTCTGCACATCACACAAGCAGGAACAGGGTGATTAGCTTCAAATTCACTCCTCTCGGCACAGGAGGGTTGGTAAAGGCATTCACTGATGTGGGCTTTGAAAAGCTTTTGGTTTACCAGCTTTCTCTTACCAGTAAAATCCATAATAAGGTCCCACTTACCGAAGTCCCCTGAAAAGCCAAGCAGGAAAAAGTGTTTTCCATGCAACAGTTTCAAAGGAAAATGCAAATTCATTAACGTCAATAAACCATGTCCAAGTCTCTTCCAACTGTTTATACACCAGAAAACCGTTACCATTGCTGAACACAAGGCAGAGAGCCCAAGACTGCAATCCTCTGTTTGACCGTTCTGTATCCATTACCGGATTCAAACAGTGCGTGCAGAAAGCCACTGGATCATGGTCCTCAGGAGGCATGTGCACAAATTCTCCTTCCTTTCGGTGTTCTAAGTTAACTGAATCAGAGAGGCTGGCAAGTACTATAGACAATTTGCATACCGTATCTTTCTAATCCTTTTTTATGCCCATTTTCTGGCTGCAATGTGGTAAGGTTTGGCTTGCTGATGAGACTATAGATTGGATTTTGTAATCTGCACCTGTGTTCCTGAAATAAATGTTTGTGTTTAACCCCCGTTTCATTTCTCTGCATCTTTAATTGACATCTCCTTATAGATGCTGAACACTACATTAATTCCATGACTTTCTGCATTGTTACAGAGCTCTAATGACCAGAGATGTCCCATTTGGCTAATGTCTTGTTAACACCACTCACTGTTTCAGCCACACTCAATCTATTAGCGGTACAGACCTATAGCCAGAAAATAGAATTATTTGGGAATATATGTGAGCATCCAGGTACTTATTCTTTGCTCCCACTCAGCGTTTGCAATCTCTCGTATCTGTAAAGCAGAAATCCAAAAACATTTCTCTATAACCATTCTGCAGATACAGTGTTGTGATGTTGACTTTTCTCTGTTTACTCTGTCCAGTATTACCAGCCAGGTAAAAAAGTCAATCAGCAGTTATCCCGCTCAGCCTAGACACCTACACTCACCCACCTCTTCAGTCTACTTGTGTTGCTCCAGGCTGGAGTAGAAAACATGCAAGATCAACATTTCTCGTAAACACATTGTTCTGAAACAAATCCTAACTTCTGAAGGCTAAACCCGGTAGAACTGTACAAGTAACTCATTAATTTGCTAAGAATAAGATGGCATCGCTGTTTTCAGAAAATCCGTATTAGTGACCAGAGCAAACAGAACCAAAATGAGCTTTCAGCAGAACTATTTTTCCATCTGCAGTTACATAAGGCATCACTGAAATAACTTAGTAGTACCTCCGATGAACTACTTTTGACTCTCTTGACAATTTCACAAGAAGAAAAGGTATGATTGACTACAATGCGTTTCAAAGCAAGGAAACCATCTTTTGTACTTGGATGTCATCTCTTACTTAGGAAGCTTCAACTCACCGTTCTGTGAAATCCGGAGTTAGGAAGCCATTAGCAAAAGGTTCGTTTCTGATGAATGCAACATTTTCTACTGCAGTGTATATATTACTAATGTTAACTGTATTCTGCACTTCTGGTTTTGTTCTTGATTTTATGTACAGTGATAATAACTACTGGCCCAGGGACCTTGTGCAGTATTTATATGAGCAATGGTGGGAACCCTTCCACCTATCATCTTAGCCAAGTTATTTTCTACTTGCCCATCTTCATCTAAATGTATTGCACTTACCCAATACTTCATTAGCACTTTGTCTTTTCAAGTACATATTTTATTTCTGAGAGATGTACTGCAGCTTACATGTCATTGATCAGCTTGCAGCCCACCTTGGTGATTTCCTTGAAGTTTCCCTCATTAGAGTCCCAATGCCCAGGTTTTTTTGATTACATTCAGAAGTGTTTTTACCAGGAAACTGCTCCAACGGTTAAGAGGATTTTGAATCTGTGGTATTTCCTTTTTAACAAGGCTTTGATAGCATCTGGAGGTGGAAATGGCTGTGGATCCGGGAAGCTCAGAAGAATGTTCCATTAGATTGCATCCATTGCTGATGCTAAACTGGCAGTTAACATTCTTGAAGTAGCAATTCTGCCTTCCTAGGAAGGGAACTCTACTGACTCCTTCTTCAGTGTCCATCCCTTGAGATGACATAGGTAGTAATCTAAAATTATTAAGTACGTGGTAGGCAGCACAACAGTTTATTGATACCTTTCAAATAAGTCTAAAAAAATCAAAGGGCACAAACTAGGCAACTCCCAGAAAAGCTATTCATCTGGCAATTTTATCACATTAAAAAAAATGGACTTTAGGGAAGACTGAAGTGTATCTCTGAAACACTTTATTACTCAATATCATATCCACTACTTTTGATCCTAGACAAAAATCATACAGTCATGCAACCCTTTTAAGAACAAGGGATCATAAGCTTCACTAGAAACTTCAAACTGAGGGAATTTCAACCACTGCTGATGTGGCAAGACCACCAACTGAGAAACAATTTCTTAGAACAGCCTCAAACCTGGCCAGAAAAAGAGATTAGTGCATGAAGATTACCATATGCACATGCTCTTTTACTTTCCAAAAATGATTTCAACCATGGGCTGGCTGTCCATGATGAGTACTGATCATACTTAGACACAGTGTCTGGGAAGCTATGAGCCAGCACAGGGGGAACACAAGCAGACTAAGTGAACTTGAGCTAAACTCAAATCAGTGGATTATTTATGTCTTACAGTTGGTTGCATTAGAGCATTAAAGGGCTTATGACCAATACAGTGGCAGAGATTTTAACATCCTATCAGCAAGGCAAGACATAAGCCCTGAAAGAAGGAAAAGCTTTGCATTTTCTTAAATGAGTGGAGATATGATTTTCCATGGATCACTGAAGAAAGCAATAATCGCCTTAAGTCTTATTGTAGTTTATGCAGGCAGAGTTTCTCAGTTGCTCATGGTGGATCTTCAGAAGGCAGCATGAAAATGGAGCAAATCATAATACATTTGTATAGCTTTGAAGAGCAAGACTGTTGAAACACTTTGTTGCCAAAATCCTTGGAGGAGATAGAAAACAGCAAGGTTATAGAAGGGATGGAAGAGTCCTTTAGCATTACTCACAGTCACTCACAGGGATCCCCCAAAAGTAACTGCAAAGGTAAGTGCGAATCTTGGAAAAAACGTAGAGATAACAGGGTGTATCTCAGTAGCTTTGTGCATGGCCAAAAATATATCAGCCTTTCCTTCACATACCTTATACATATATATACACACACCTTTTCCAACTGAAAAAAACCCAATACATTAAATGGTTGAAAAAAGCTTATTTTTTCTCTGCAGCCACTAATATTTGAAATCATGGATATACAACTATGTCTCCAAAACCTGCTTGTTTCTTTGTGCTTCAAAGAGAAACAATCCATTGTCTGATTATCTGACAGGCAGCAGCGAAAGTTAATTTAGAGTAGCTACTGATGGAAAAAGGTTACTGCAATCAAATAAATGGCTGGGACTTTGAAAAACGCAACCTCACTTGGAGCTGCTAATTTTAATACATTCACTATTCAAAGGAAAACAAGAATAAATATTTCCTAGAAGAGTCAACAACAAAGCTGTAGAGGGATTTTTTTACAGGGGCATGTAGTGATAGGGACAAAGGGGAACGTCTTCAAACTGAAAGAGGGGAGATTTAGATTAGATATAAGGAAGACATTCTTTACTGCAAGGGTGGTGAGACACTGCCCAGAGCAGCTGTGGGTGCCCCATCCCTGGCAGTGCCCAAGGCCAGGCTGGACGGGGCTGGGAGCAACCTGGGCTGGTGGCAGGTGTCCCTGCCCATGGCAGGGGGGTGGGAACTAGGTGGTCTTTAAGGTCCCTTCAGACCCAAACTATTCTATAATTCTACAACCCTATGATTTTCTTCCACCCAGGTGCTTCCCTCCCATACTGCGTAACACAGCAGAGCACGGTCAGAAAGCCATCCTTGGATCTGGAAGTTTATGTAACATAAGCTCTCAGTCACTTTTCATCTGCCAAGGAAATTTCAAAATTATAGGAAATCCATTTGTCAGCCTTCAGCACAGCAAAATGTTGAGGCACACCCAGACTAATTGCATGTATATTGAAAGGCTCTTAAACAATTATCTCCAACAATTACCACTTTCTGTAGAGTCAAGGTGAAGTTTAACTTTTCTTCACAGTGGCAAAGATGAAGATAGTGGAAAGACATTTTTGGTGACTGAATACTAATTATGTGCTAAAATTGCATGCTAAAAATTTCAAGGTGCTGTCTTAGAAGTAGAGCAGTCTCATCTGGGGTGTATTCAAGTCTATGACACAAAAGATTCACTGAAGAGCAAGTTATAACAAAAATAACCAGAACAAATTCTGTACTCAGAAGTGTAACTCACCTAAAAACATGTCAGAGAAAAAAAAAAAAAAAAAAAAGAAAATCATTTCATTCAGTGAAGTATGTTGGGTCTTGGATACCCAGTTTCACAGCAAATAAGGTAATCTTACCCCGTATCAGTCATTTTCTCTGAAGGGGAAAAAAAAAAAGGTTACTTTTAAGGTTATCCCAAGCACTGATGGGCCAAACCTTAGAAGAAGGTTGGATCTGAACTTTTTCTGTTAGAAATACCTTGTACCTAGTGACTTGGTACAGTGAGTACACACAGACTTCCAGAACCTTTGACATCCGTTTGCTCAACTTTTTTAAAAACATGAAATTTATTACATCCTTTCCTATCTCTAGTGCAGCAACAGAAAGAATGTTTTTCTCTGTAAATGGATTTGGGCAGATGCAGCAGCTTGCTGAATACGGATTCTGCTAAGGCTGAACTTCTATTAAAATTGTTAGTGGAACAGGTATGGATTTTTAAGAGTTGGTTTACGAAAACAAAATGTACTGAAATATATGAAAGGTGATAACATGTAGCATTTTCACCAATAAATAGAGGCTTGTGATGACTGACAGTACATTTGAAGGCAGTAGAAACATACATTTGAGATAAAAAAACACGTGATATACCAAGGGAAATGTTGTTTTCCTGGAAAATTGTCTAAAATAAAAAAAAAAAAAAAAAAAAGGCCTTTTTCTGCACTTCTCCATGTTTCTGTCCTAGCTCAGACCTGTTCCCCATGGCTGTGACCTGGTACCAAAAAGCCATTTAGTCCCAAAAGGTCACAGGCTGCATTTCTCCGAAACACATCAGACCAGGCTCCGTCCGCCAGCGCTGCACACAGAGTCCAAAGCGCTTCCCAAAGGCTTCGCCTCCGGCAACATGGCTTTGCTGAATGAGCATTTTCAAAAGAAAACCTCATTTTTCAGCAAGGCTTTTCAGGTACACCAGCTACTGTTAAAAATCAAATCTACCTCAGCTTTTAAATGCAACATTTATGATTTGCTAGATCCACAGATTAACTATCCATGTATTTTTTTCTTAATGTGCTGTTGAAAACAGGTCAAATCTTCTACAGTTTAGAAACATTGCACCTAGCTAAGGCATCTCTAAAAATCCCAGCTTAGAGATAAAAAACGAGCTCCAAAATTATCTGATGATCTCCATTTTGTGTGTTTAATCTAATTCTCTCCCCATATCCAAAAGCAATCTCACGTCCAGAGCATTTGAAGCAGCAGCAGCCTCTGCATTAACACCACTTTCAAATCACACATGTATTGTTTCCATCCTACAGAAATGATCGTGATTTACAGGAATAAGCACAATTATACTTTTATTTGGTACATCATTAAAGCCAGGAATGTTGTTCTATAAGAAACATTTAGACATAAGAGTGAGCCAGAGGGAACTGAATCTGTAGGCAATAGAGAAGCTTCACTGAAGGATTGCTGTAAAGAAAACCTGTTTCAGTTGCATTCAAAATATGTTGGTAAGCCAGGGCTTTGTATGTTTTCTGAAAGATTACAGATTCCTGAGAAAAAAAAACCCCAACCACAAAAAACCACCAGACTATCTGTGGCATAAACATTTCAGTATCAATTCTGGATGCTGGCTTTATAGGCTTAAGGACTATCCTACTCTTAATTATAAATAAACACACACCGTTTGTTTGTTGGTGTTTTTTTTTAAATAGAGATCAGTTTTTGCATATTACCCACATTACTGGAAGATGTCATTTTGTCTAATTTGCATCTTATACTGAAAGATAAACGGCACTTTTAGCTTTTAGTAAATTGTCCTGAAGGCTTTCAGTACCGCCTGGCATATTCAGACATAAAGCGTAGCAGAACTAGAATTTAATTCCAATAATGAAATTCCAATTTTATACTGTGATGAGATTAAGAAAGCCAGGTAACTTTACAAGCTAAATTATGGGTATGTAAAACTGCAGCATGCAAAACATTAGGCTACTACTTTATTACTCAATTATATATTAATATGGAATTAAAAGACATCATGGTGTGATTTCATTGCTAACCACATCTGTTTGCATTTTTTTTTTACAACCAACCACTGAGACCTCTCATAAGAAATTTCCTTTTTAAAGTCTGAATTACCATGCCAAGAGGAAATCTTTAAGAATTCAACAATCAACAGAGCTGATCAAAAATGTTTAATAATGGCCTTATACTGGAAAATTGTGTTCATTCAAAGTGTTCTCTTAGGATAATAGCAAACTTTAAGTGAAAAGCTTAAACCAATATGAATTAAAGGGGAGTGGGGAGAGAAAGACCACAAAATCTGCCAAAAAATACAGGTTCTAATGTGATTCAAGAGTCTTTCGGGGGGGTGTTGTGTTGTTTCTTCTGTCCTGGTCCTTGGGCCAGACCCCTGGCTGGGCTGTCGCTAATGAATCCCATACAGCTTCAAGGTGCCTCGGCTCAGGACCACAATTCACCCAGTCTAGTGATAAATAAAGGGCCCATCCAATTCCTATGTGCATTTTTTTTATTGATTGTTTTTCCCATTTGCAGCCAAAACACAGATAGGGTGGGAGCAGACAGATTTGTTCTTGTTGATGTGGACAGGGCATGTGAAAAAACTCAAGAGTCATGCCTAGTTCACAATGGTTGTGTGTGCATTGGAGTGTTTTTTCTGGTTCAAAGCAGCAAGGAGGTTTTGAAGTGAATCCCCAAATGATCCTGACTTCCAGATGCATTGGTTTGGTCCACAGTGTAGTGTTGCCACGGGTGAAATAGATTTCCTCTGGAGGAAACTACAGCACAAGCTCGTCCCCGGGTGTTCACCAAATCCCACTCCCAACCAGGGTTTGGGGATCCAAACCAAGGGCTGGTCCTTTGAACAGCTTCAAGCTATCTGCAAGGTGGAAATGCTCATTCCAGAGCACCAGGTTAAATTCAGTCTGAAATAAAATCCATCATAGTATGTAGCTCTAGTGGGGGGCTCAGCACCAGCAGCTCCAGGTTGTCTTTCCTAACACAGACATAGCCAGTTATTGTCAAATTTAACTCATTCAGACCAATAATTAACAGGCACAGGTGTATGCAGAGTCATTCTCACTGCTCCACAACACTCATATAAATCTAAATATTTCCACATACTGCTTTTATTATTATTAATTATAATTAACCGGTGTTAAAAACTGGTACGTGTGCACTGGTATAAATGCTGCCCAAAAGCACTGTGGAAATCAGCCTGTTCTCTTTGTCGGTGATAACCATCAGCTGGAGCATGAGATAAAATGTATGCACAGCAGAGGTGAAGGGCCAAAACCAAACCAATTTGCTTTCTCACCTTAAGGGAAAAGAATGGCATCACTCCAGACTTGTGCTGTTATTTAAATATTTTTTTCCTCCTGGAAGAACCTCGTGAGACAAATATCTAATTTTCTTGGAGTTCCCGAAGAGGCAGCAGTCATAAAACCTGTGTTTCAGCATCCTGCACACAAGCACAGGCAACGTCAAGCAGAACGGATGTCACTACGCTCTCACATAGAAGCAGAAACAAGTGGCCTGTGCCTTCCCTGTGCCTGCCAGCCAAACAAGTCAGCAAGAGGCAGGTGTGGTTTGCAAACAAAATTCACTTTGCAGCTTCTGAGCAGCTCTTAGTAGTGTAAAACATTGCAAAACTGAGCTCATATCTTAATGCTATAGCATCTTTGTAGCATAGTTTCTGCACGTTAGCAGCTAAGAAAAGAAATGGCAGCTATACACACAGCCTGAGCTGTGTGTTTACATCACCTTGTGGCTTTGACACCTGCTCTGGCACCAAGAGGGACACTCATGGCTCACCCACATACAGGAGCACCCAGGGCTTCTGTCAAGAAACAAACCTTCCTTGTGGGTGGCTCTGCAAACACACAGGGCAAAGATAATCCTTTTGCCTAAGACAAGAAAACAGGAAAGGAAACAAAAATAAAAAAGCAAAATACACTCACATGGGAAACTGCAGAAAATTCACCAAAGCAAATGAGTAGGTGGCTGTCCTGCCTCCAGATGAATTAGGGCACAGTCTATGTGTAGACGGCAAGTTCTTGTGCACAAGCTATGGTCAGTCCCTACTATCTGCTTATCAAAGTCAGCAAGGGAAGGGAGCAGTGGTAAAGGAGAAGCTCTTTTGTTAATTTTCCCACAAAGAGTTCCATTCTGGAGAAACTACTTCCCCACTAGCAACGTCCTTCTGAGACAGACTACACTAGGATCTGTGCTTGTCAGGAAAAACAAATTGCAATAGCTAAGAATGTGATAATAAATGCAGTGTCATCACCTCCAGTATTAAAGATGAAGTCATGCCCTACAATATTTACCTAGAAGTGATGCACAACATTTCCCTCCAGGCAGTAAACAATAGGAATTAATCAAGTTGTATACAAGGAAAGGGCATGGCATCACCTCTGCTAGCTGTTCTGCTTTCTGTACTTGTCACACCTTTTGCCCATTTCAATTAAGGAGTAAGTTTTTAGGGCAGCTGAACTATTTCTAAGGTAATAACAATGAGTTGACAAGCAATATTTATTTCTGCATGAAAATGGTAAACAGGGGACAATGAATACCTAAATTTAGCATTTTGCCAAGCACCAAATGTTGTTTTAGGAAGTGATATTCTCCCAGTGCCAAATCAGAAGTGAGAAAGGCATGAGTTATTGGATACACCTCTTTGTCTTTAATTTACACTGCACCTCACACTAAGGTCTCTGTAGCAGCCTGATAATGATGAAACCAGAACTAACTGGTAGTTGATAGCAGAGCTGAGCAAAGCAGAACACGAACGAGCTCTGTATTACCTAGCACCATTTGTCAACGGACTGTTATCAGCCTGAAATCTGCTGCAAGAGCAATCCCCGCGTGCTTTTTGGTGACAGCAGCGTGAAGGAGAAGATATTGCATGGGAGACAGCGGAGAGTCAAAGTCATGCAAGCTCAAAATCCTGCCTCATAAGCGAGTGCAGGGTCACACCATCTGTCTGGGCATTTCAGTGCCAGGCTGGCCAGTAGCCATTCGAGCCATTCAAGCTACATCAGGATGCATTGACAGCTGAAAATTCAGCTGCAAATAAAAGGGTCTTATATCATTCATTGATCCAACTCACCTTCCGACAAACACAAAAAGTAGCTGGGATGCAGGACAGAGAGGGGTTCGGGTGCTTGCTCTGTGGTACCTCTAGATGCATGCAGCTAAAACAGGGGATGAACCCATTCAACAGCACTTAGATCCCTGCTCATAGCACAGCTGGACAAAAGCATCCCATCTGGTTCACAAGAAGAGGGAGGAGTATCCAAATACTTGAGGAGGGGCAATTTCAATAGGAGACGACTGGGGTCACACAGCCAGAGGACTGGCAAGGCGATGGGAATATCTCACATGGCTGGCTACAACACAGTGCATAACTCCGACAGAGCTACACTCATTCACATGCACCTTTTTGCCTTTGCAGGAGCGAACCAGAAGGGACACTCCTTCAAAGGAGACACAGGGACTGAAGGAACAGTGAGATTGTCACCAACATGCAGCAGAAAACCCTGGGGTACAAATTTGAACTGCTGGGTAAATTTTTACTGTTTGTCAAACACCAGCATCTGCAGAGGTGGGAGTGTCCTTCAACATTTTGTCTTTGGCCTTGAAATTTTCTTAGCAAGGTGATTTAATTTTTATGGCAGATTCTGTAATCTAAGGTGAATTTAAGTCACATAGCAGGGAAGTAGAGAGGACCAGTGGCACTCTGCCTCTGATGGCAAGAAGTTAATTATTCACAACTCTTCAATCCTCATCACTGTCTATTCCCAGAAGTTTTGTGGTTCTCTATTAGCTCCTTAACAATCATTAAATTAATATTCCTCCTACTTTGTTTGTGGTACACCTCTCATTAAATTTAGATGCCTGCCATTCCTCTTGTGTGCCCCTACGGATAGATGTGATAGTTCTTCAGACAAAGTGGGCAGCTCTGTGAAGTGAGGAGGGCACAGAGACATCCCCACGCCCTGCCCACACCTTCACGCATCTCCCGCTCCCTCGAGCGACACTCATACTTGGATGCTAAAGCTCAACAGCAAAGCACGGGAGATAGCACACAGTGAGCGGCACGGCCCAAAAACTTGCCACCCATGCCACAGCTGCTGTGCCTGTGGAAACCTGCTGCAGCAGAGCTGGTAGCTCACAATCCCTTTCCTTCCCATTAAACGACCTTAAGAACACAGTCTCTGGCTTGCTGTAGATAGTCTATGCCAGCGATACAGTTTCTACTGGCGAGTACTGACCTTCTACCGACTACAAAGGGATCGCAGAGGGACTCCAAAGGTTCACGCAGCCAAAGAAACCTTACCTGGAACAGCTGCGGGCTGCCTGCAGCTACAGAAGGAGGCACCAGCTCTGACAAGCAAGGCCACGATGAGACCGCCACCTGCATCTGTGCCTACTTATTGTTTGCCTTGCGCAGCAAACACTTCTGCTGAAGACAACTCCATCTCTTTGGATTGTACCTTTCACCTTTCCCAAACATCTTGAAATGGTTGGGAGTTCCGCTCCCCCCCCGCCCCCTGAAGAAACCTACGAGAAAATTACATCCCATTTTCTACCTTCCATTTAAAAATTGCATGCCGTTTGCTTAACTTCAGGGGACTGTCAAAGATGCTTTGTTTTCTTTTATGCTGTTCTAACATCTGTTCCACCTTATTCAAGAAGGAGTAAGTCTTGATTTAAGGTGATACAATATTTAGTAAAATATATCTCCCCTTTGGACAAGATCACTCTTTTTATACTATAAACCTGGATAATTTCCTGGGAAACAGAATTAAGTAAAAACATAAATTACTGTTCTGGTCCTGATTTAAAGACTATTTTTCTTATTGCTCCCTGGAGTTCCCCGATATAACATTTATTTCAGTTTTCCATGATATTTAGCACTCTCATGAAGAGGAGCAGCCACTTAATGATATTAAAATATTTATTTCAGCAGTATGTTCATAAACAAAGAAAAGCTATTTAACCTCCTTTTATTCATCTAGTCCTAGTAATGTAGAAACACACTGCAACAATAGTGCTAGAGAAGCCAACAGAAAATTAATTTAATCTAAACAACAGAAGGTATAATAAAGAAAAAGAAGAAAAGCATACATTCAGTTTCTTAAATGCTTGGAAATATAATAATTATGGGAGAATCTGGCAAATGCTTTGTCTCGTGCAACCAGCTTTTCTCTTCAGCGTGCAAAGCATATCCAAAGCTGTGCCATCTGCCCTCTCTCCAGGTCCCCTGACACTTCTCACACAGTTTGCTGCTGGCAAAGTTGAGCCAGTCTGCATATGGAAGTACCCTCCAGACAGTCATGCATCCTTCTCCATGTCTTTGGGATCTGTGTTTGATCGTGCATGGACTTAGGCTACGTAGCAGCCTACACTAGAGCTTCAAAGTGCCTTTTGACCAGGGTGACCTTTAAGCTGTAGATGCTCACTTGGAGGTGGAGTGGGTCTGTGCTGCCCCTTCTCATTGCATAACACATAGCGTGCAACAGGTGCGGGGGCACTACAGCCCTATTAGCTCTACAGTGAACATGTCCAGGTCACCACTCAGGGAGTCTCAGCTTCACCTGAGGCTGTGCTCATGCCTTCAGAGGCGAGCATGAACATCCAAGGATGCTTCTGTCTGTGAACGGCTGCAGGCAGATCTCCTTGGGTTGTGACAGTGTAAGGTCACATAAGCAGTGGCTCATCTGGTCAGTCTTGGCTGGAGGTGCTATAAGTACATCCTAGCAATGCAATGTGTCCATTTTCAAGATGATGATGCTGGGGGTTTTTTTGGAGTGTTAAAGGATTTTTTGTAGCTTTCTACATCCTCAAAAGCTCTCAACAACAATACCAATATACAAAGTATGGTTGGCAGTAAACATGAGTGTTTCTAATGCAATCATTCATAATTCTCATTACAGATCTAGGCTTTCGGTACCTCTGACCCTGTCATTACATTGATCACGCATGGAGCCCTCAGGTCCAACACTGCAGCAGCCACCATGCACAGCACTGGTCTTCCTGAAGGCCTGAGCAAGAAGCAGGAAGACCAAAAAGTATTCATTGTAGGAACATGAGTAAGGGGGTTTGGTGGATTGCAGTTGCACATGTCAGAAGAGATGCTGTGGCAGGTTTGGTGCACTCCAGGTGACCCTTCAGTTCTGACAGCTTAGCAGGTAGCATCCTTCCCTGCACAGCGGAAGAACTGATGAAATACTCCTTCAGCCAGATTCAGAGTGGAGCATGGCTTTTGGATCTCTTCTCTCACAGAAAAGTATTCTCACTGTAGGACTTTAACATACACAAGGCAAACTCTCCTCCTCCCTTCATTTTGTGATGATACATAGATGTCCACATAAACCTAATCCCTCGTTACTTAACGGCCTTCAGATTTATTGAAAATAAGCCAAATATTTTTCCTAGACGTTTGAGTGACAAAATAAACCATACTGGGGATGGACTGCTACAGGATAAGAAACTTCTAGTAGTAAAACCCTCCACTACTGCAAACTTCTATAATCCCTAGGGGAGCAGAACTTTGTTTTGAATGGTTTTAGTAAATGAACAGGAAAGAGTATCTGTTCAAGTCATCAGCTCTCCTCTTGGTGGAAAAAACACTCTTAACAAGGCCCTGAACATGGGCTGGTAGGATGAATCCAATCCCATGACAAATACCCCCAGGTGGGCCTTAGGCTAGGCAGACCCCTCCTTCCCACGAGCTCTGAAGCACTGGCTGGAGGAGGCAGCAAGTTATCCTGCAGAGTAACCATTTCCCACTTTTATGGTGGGTATTCAAAAGCTTTTCTTGGCAAATGCCAGTTTTCTTGGCAAATTTAAACATCTCATGACTTCACGATTCACCTGTCTGCTTCTTGCAGGTTCTTAAAGGTAGAGAGGACCTTGCACCCACCACAGACTCCCTGGCCACAGGGTTATTAATATTGCACAGGCTTATTTCCCTGTGCTACACAATACGGTACATGCTGAGTTCCAGGACCACACGGGAAAACTCAAAGATACACATCAATGCCTTCTCAGTTGCAATGAAAGCCACATTTTTTTCCCCCAACACATCTTACAAGTCTTCATTTGGGCTTTCTTCAGCAGAGATCACACCAGCATATAGACATGAGAAAGGCCCTGCAGAATGACCAAGAGAAGAAAGACAGTAGCAGGGAAGAAAAGTTGTAAGCCCTGTCCGTGGCTAGGAATGGCAAACCAGTAGTTACATCCACAACTTTTATTTGGAAAGCTGACCTGTGCAGCCTTTGGATCACAGCCTGCACCTTCCTCAGCGGTCTCTCTCCCGCCTCTTTCTGCTTGTATTCGGTGTGGGCATCAACAGATGCCTGCACTCTGATAGCACAAGAATGTGTCTTTTTCTCTCTGTATTACAAGAAAAAGGAAGAAAATGGGCAGAACTGCATCTCAAGGAAAGGTGCATGTTTTGTGAGGCTCTGTCACTGCTGGTGGTGTAGTAGTTTTCTAATGACCCTGAAAGTGCAGGGCTGAGGACTCAGAAATAGTTTAATGTCTTTTAGGATACCCAGACTTTAGTGAGTGTCCTGCACACCACACACTGGACTTCCATTTAAAACTTATTTAGGGCATTATAATATCCCTAAATTATGCAGTGAATTTACCTTGTGCTTCTGTTTGTCAGCATGACTGACTAGTGGCTGAAAACATACCTTATTACCTTGGGAAGCTCAGCTTCTGCCAGATGTCCAGGGATTCCTTGGTTCCACTCAAATAAGAAGCTATTTCAGTGGAACAACACAATGAAGCTGCTTTTTATCAGATCAGAGACCACAATCACTAATTCAGTCAGCTCACAAGGACTCAGAGATCCAAATGTCTTTCTGCTTTTTCTGTGGGCTTTGATGAAGCTGGCATTATCATGCTAAATTACAGTTCAGGACCGCTGTGCATGTACAAATTTATCAGAAGAAAGCTATTAGATGTCTCCAGTATAGTGCCAATTATGCAGTCCCTGACACATAATTAACTAAGGCCCCAAAGCATGTATTTTAATCAATCCCTGTTCAACAAGGCACTTATGTGTGTGCTTTTAACTTCAACACATATCTAGCATGCACATAGACCCTTTTGTGAATAGCAAAAAACATGGGAGCTGCAAGAACTGTCCTACCAATGCTATTAGGCCAGCCACTACCAGGATAAGACACTAACCTACTTGGGTAATGGCTTATATTTTTTAAATTATCTATACAAATCAGAAGGCAAGACCAGTTTCTAGTGTGACCTAGCCACAGTGCTGTAACTATGGCAATTTAAGGACAAAAATACATGAGTTCTGGAGAAAATAGTATTCTTTACTACATGGTATGTAGCTGGATAAAACTTGCAAACTTTAGGCAGACGAAATCTTTCTTCAGCCTGGTAAAGCTGGGATTCATCCCATTTGACCTGAGCTGGTGACAGGTAAGCTATGCTCTCTAAACAAGTCACCCAGGATTTCTCAGCAGGCAATGGAGAACATCTCTAGATAGTAATCCATCCCACCCGAAGGTTTCCAAGAAAGGTAAGATGAATCACTCTGTTTCTGTGTTGTTGGAAAAGCCCACACAACTAGTTTAAACACATTGGCTTCATCTGACCAAATACACGTGTCCAGCCCTAACGAAGACATTCATGTTGCAGACTAACATGCCACAAAGTAGACCTCTAAACGGAGGTGGCTCATGGCCTAAACGTACTAATTTCTCTCCAGCCCAGCCTACATTGGCTAGCTTAGCTGCAGAGAGAGGGCTAGATTCAGCCCCATAACCACAGGAGCCCAGCCCTGTCCTGGGTGCCGTGGGTTACCCCGCACGCTCACCAGCTGCCACCCCAGCAGGGTGCAGGTCTGGCATCACTCCCTTGGCACCACTGCATAGCATGGGAGCTTAGGGGCTAACGTCACCTGAACCCTACGCAAGCAACACCCAACATTACCTAAAGGTGAACCCCTCCCTGTCTTCTGCCTTGTTAATGGCTCAGTGGGGCGTAGCAGATCTCCTTCTAATTGCCAGATAAAGCAAGAAACAAAAAATAGGTGGTAAAGGCGAAGGACTTGCACACCTAATGGGCTTTCTTAACCAACCTATGCAGCTCAGTTCCGCTGCTCCCACTTTCAGCTGAGATCAGGCACGGATCATTTCAGAGCAAAGTGGTGTATCTTCCCAGAAAGCAAAAGAACCTATGAAAAACGTGTACGGACTTAGAAGCTGCTATGCAGCCTGAACTACAGCAGTTTGAGCCTCTCTGTAATCCATTACAGCTGTGCAAAATGTAATAAAACTACTACAAAGTGCTCTAATTCCATTTACTAATAATCATAAAAGTATTTGAGATGTGTTTGATGAACCGTTTTGAAGATAGCATTTTCCAGAGATGATTTGTAGTCCAAAGAAAAGCCTTTAGTACCATATAAATTAGATTTTATGTACAACAATATTTAAAACCATTGCAAAGGAGGTGTTTTTGTTGTTTTATAGTCGCTGTTCAGTCTTCATTGAATAATTTGTTTGAAGAAAATGCTTGGCTTCTGAGTTCTTCCCAATGAATCACAGAGCAGGAGTAATATCATCATTTGTCATTTTTTATCTGCAGATGCCATTGTGTTCACTGTAGCTCTACCCAGTTAATCTGCAGAGCTTCTGATGAATTACATTTAGTAAGATACACAAAATTATTTTGCGTTTAACTAACACCCTGAGCCACTCCACTGACAAATCAACTCTTTACATGCTGCAGCCACACAAATGCTTTGCTTTTCCAGAAACGGAGGCTGGGTGTGCCAGAGAAATACACAGATAAATCAATCAACCATTAATGGATCTGCTGTAGCATAGAGATTGGCTAGTTTGCCAAGTTGAAAGTGACTGCCACATTTTTATTTTCATCTTACCATGAGCTTTTGCCACCACTAGGCACTCCCATAGCATCTTGGAGCATACGGCTGGTCTGGTGCCAAACCTAGAAGGGGGAGTGGGGGGGATCTTATGCATTTGCTTTATGCCACCTCTGATCTGACACTTCTATATAAAGACTCTCTTTAAAGGTAAAATTTCCTGTGCTCCCATTTCCTTCACAAGAGCAGGAGTTTCCTGGTAGCTCCTAAGAATGTTAGGCTGTCTGTTACACTGGATTTTCCATTATGCCAAAATATCAAAAGATGTGCCCACACCTTTGACCTGGCATGGCCTCGCAGAGCAAAGCAGACACCAAACACACCCCCTTGCACCCATGCCAGGCTGACCTCAGGCTTGCCTTAACCCCCCTCCCTCAGCCCACACAGGCATCCAAGAAAGAAGCAAATTTTCTTCTCCCATACACAGGATTTTGCGCTCACTTTCCATTTGCAAAGCTGGCCTATGAACCCTCCTCTCCCCTTGCAATGCCGTATGATTTGAGTCGCAAAGAAGTTCAGCTTTTCATTTGAAAAATAATCCATAAGAAACAGTGAAATAGTAAAATTTCTTTCCAGGATTTCTGGACATCCAGAAAGTTTTGAGCAAACCACTACCTCACCATCAAAAATCTCAGGGAAGCAGCAGTGCTGGCTAACACTCCCAGTGACATGTGGGATATGTTAAAAGGAGTATAGATTCACACAACATGCCTCTGCCACCTCCATTCAACTCTCCCCACCTACAGCTTGTGCTCGCAAAAAAAAGAACAAGAGAAGAAAGCTGGAAGTCTGAGCAGCACTGGGCTGCCATGTATTTTTTAAACAGTACGTACCGATACCTATGCTATCATCAGCTTTTGTTCCTCTGTTTCCCCTCAGCATCACAAAGCAAATGCCTTATCTCTAAACACCTTCCTCATCCCTGCAAAAGGAGTCTCTGGGGTAATCTCTAACAGCAGCCAGAGGAGACGGAAACCTCTGAAATTAAACACCTCTCAAGTTAATTTAGTCAGTTTAGAAACTCAGTTTCCAGCAGACAAAAAAGCACTTAACATGTAAATACGTCTTTCCATTTTGGCTGATGAAGGAGCAGGTTACCATCTGAAGCCACATATGAATTCAGTACAGATTACAGAGGACTGTAAACCCACCACAGACCAGCAGTGCTAGGATGAAACATGGAAATGTTGGTGACGCTCCCATCCCACCCTCCTTCACCAAAGAAATGTTTGGGAAATGTGGAGGGGGGAGAAAATTTCACATTTAAAGAAAATTCTTGGTGTATTTACTTATTTCTTGAATGCAAATTTATAGGACATCAAAGAAGTCACCATTTTCCTTTACAGCTTACACATAAAATATGACTGTGGAAAAGACTCCCTTCCAGCCATGCTATCTGACAAATGCATTACTAGTCCGGCCTAAGGATTTGTCTCTGCAGTGAAGTTTGATCACTATAACGCACCATGTACTTCTCGGTTGCTTACAGTTATACTCGTATGCCCCACAGACACTCCTCTAGCGTAACGTGGCCTTTTTTCCAGCTTAGCTTGTCATTTTAACCAGTTTAAGCTGTGCCAAAAAAAAAAAAAAAAATAAAAAAATATTTTCACTACAACAGAGAGGGACCTACAAGGGAGTTCTGTCCTCATGGTTACATTCTTATGATTTGCAAGAGTCTTAGCCACACTGTTGGAGATCAGCTCTGCTGCGTGTTGAATAACCACCATCCCAGGGAGAGTTTGGGTGGCACATGACTAAATCCAGGGTGTCTAGACCAGTCACAGCTCAGTAGACTCACTGTCCGCTTTCCTCCACCCCGCACACCATTCAGATCTCTGCCCATTCTTTCCCCTCCCCTGATACACACCACCTGCTCTGCGCTCCCCCCATATTTCCACCTTCCCACTCAAAGAATAAACTTTTTCAGAACCTTGCCCGTTCACCACAGCGCTCGAAGCAGGGGGCGGATCAGCAGAGCTAATGGTGCTCATGGTTTCTCCAGCCGCTGCTTCATGAACTCTTACATTTGGAGCAAGGCTTTAAATAAACCAAGTGCAGCCACCCAGGAAAGTCACCCCTATTTCACCACAAGAAGAGCAGTTGATTCACGCCAGTCAAGTGGGACTTGGTCCTCAGACCCGAGCAAGGCAAACCCATGTTCAGGAAATCCCACGTGTTCTTACTCTACAAAAACTCAAACAGAAATCATTCACAGGCACTGCTGGCACAGCAGACCAGCTGCGACTACCACCCAAGACTTCAGTGAAGGTTTTGGCTGCTTGGGCTCCATGCACCATACACTATTAGAATAGGAAAAGGAAGGGGAAATATTTCCATCTCTCCCACTTTAGTGTTACCTCTGTTGCTGGCAGGACAGCTGCTATGGTTTGCGCTTTCCAGACAGCAAAAACATGAAAAGAGCCATAAACTCTGACACAAAACCTTTGGAGTCATCATCTTACCTGCATTTCAAGCTGCTGCATCAGTACATCTGACGATGGCATTGACGCTCTCAGTAGTCATTCTGCTCTAGCACAACAGAGATCATGTCGCACCACTTAAGTAAACAAAATAATAATAATGAAGAAACTCCTATTCCAAAACCAAAGTTATCAACATATAACCAGAGTCCACAACTAAAGTCTCCCAGCACAAACCACACCTTGCATCACAGTGCGGTGTGAGCAGCAAATGCTTAAACCAAGAGATCAGAACCAGGGTTAGGAGACAGCTGCTGCTTATTCCCAATCAATGGGGAAGACTGAACAGCTACAGCTGCTTTTGGCTTCTACAGGTGTAAAGCATATGCTAGAAAATTGAGCTGAGTCTGAGGTGAAGTCTTGAAAGTTTGTATTTTACCTAATTTGCTGTGCAATTACAAAAGTACAAGTTTAGTTTGACTTAAGTATATTTCTGCAGGAATAAGCAGTGGTTTCTTTGCTGGGCAAATGCTCCTGGTGTAAAACTTCTGGTTGCCAACAGGGACAAAATTTTGGCTTCAGATCAAATCTTCAGGGTTTTTGTGAAAACAGAAGAAAGAAAACCTAGAAAAAACAATGGGAAATTGCCCTGGGGGAGAGATTTCTCAACTATTGTTCTTTGCATCCATTCTTCACTCATCAGCCTTGAAAAATTCAAATACCCTATCAACAGCATAGGCTACAATTTGAGTTTTACGCCGTCAGCAAGGTACTAACAGTGGGTGCTGAAGGGCCATGTATGACACGGCACAGCAGACGTGGCACCACCACCCAGACAGACCATCTGCAGCCTGGATTTGCAATCTGGACTGCCAGCACCCACATGCAGAATAACCTTTCCAGAGTAGTTTCACCCAGCCAGGGAAGATAAAAATAACACGAGTGACACGGATACTCAAAAAGCTGTCATACCATGCATGTAAGTAGTGGAAAACTCGCTGATCATGTCCTCATGCATTATTTGTTGAAATTTTCTGCCAGAGACAACAATTTCCAAAAGAGATGGAACAAAGCAAAATGAACCTCAGTTCTTATCAGAATGAAGCCAATAATTCTTGGCTGGTTTTTAACACAGTCAAAATGCCTGCTGTTTTGCTTAAGGAATATAGGATGCTAGAGGTAGGAAAGTTTTGAAGATGCTGTTTAATTTATCCTCCTTTCTCAGGGCAGAACTGATTATTGTAACTTAAACATACCCATCCTCCCCATCACCAGCAATGTGGGCAAGACAGCATCTCCAAAAGAAACATGTGATTCTTGAGGCATGAAAAAGATGTCAGATACTTCCCCGGAGGAAAATCACAAACCTGGCTGAGCTCAGCAGCAAAAGCTCTCATAAAGGAAACTCTCACACCTGTGTCCGTTCCACCAACTTCGGTCAAATCCCAGGCAGATGTAAACCCAGACGGAACAGACTGCGGGACCAAGATGCTGTTTACATGGAAAACCTGTCACTATGAAACAATTTTATCTGCAGCTGTCAGCTAAATCTCATTTGAGAGAATATGTCTGCCAACAAATGCCGAGTATGTGTTTGTGAAAGGCAGGTCTAGTACATTTTCAATGCCACTCCACACTTTTTAATGGGAGTGCTAATGTTTCTAGCGTATTACCTTCCAAATGTTGCAGCACGACATGCTTTATAGGAACTAATGAATCACACAGTAAAAACTAATTGCAACTTACATACTGTTGTGAACCGAGTTTTGCAACATAAAAGCAATCAGCCAGCAATTAAAATGCTAATACAGGGCTGAACTTCATATAACGGTTTGCCAAAACCTAGTGCAATGCGGTACTTCCTGGAGAATTTTGAACAGATGGAATTTAGTTAGTAGGTAGTCACTTCATCAAGCTTATAAACCTTACCATGCTGGAGGAGGGTCCCCACCATGAGGCATGACATATTTCCAGAAATGGTGGTAAAAGATGTAAAAGATCATTATAGATTTTCTTCTTCTGACTGGTTTTTCCTATTCACACGTAAATGATTAATAAACTCTTAGCAACTCAGAAAGGAGTGGTACATAGCAGATGCTCTTTCCAAACACAGGCATCTTGAATTTCTTTTTGTTGCAATGTAGATGGACTCCCAATGTGGTTGTGGTCATCATCAAACCTATTTTTGTTTTTAATTATAAAAGCTCCTTTTCACAGACTCACTAATGCAAGACTGTGAATTGAATAAAACAATTACATTTTAACTGCGTTCACCTCCCCTCTATCTCCTTTTTTCTTCATTACATTCCTAATACTAAGACAAATGAAATACATTAATTAATTCAAGTGGGGAATTATTAATTTTCAACATCATCAGCCTTGAAGCAATTACCAGTGGTCCTGGAAAAAATGCTGCCAGAAAGATGAGGAGCTAGAGACTGTGCCCAGTTCTAGCACCAGTCACATAAGCATTCGTTTTCCCCAAAGGAGAAGAAATATCTCAGCAAGGTATGATCCTGGGAAGTCAGTGAATTATTCTTTAGCAAGCCTCATTCATTGCAGGTTAGCCTTTAAGTTTGTTCAGTCATTATTGGTGGCAACACTGGCAAAGCACGAACAAACTCTAAGCTGAATTATTAACCCTTTTGTAGTAAGTCATCTGCAAACAGGAGCCAGGAAAGGAGACTGGAGTCGGCACTGGGAACTCGGCTGTGTACATGGTGATGCCACTCAAGGTCATGTCAGACACAAGACACAGAAGGCCAATGAGAGATTCAAAAATGTCCCAGATCTTGTCTGTTTGGATGAAGCTGTCTTTCAGCCACAGAAGATCTCGAGTAATGGGGTCTTGGCTCTCAGGTCCTTGCACACCCCTAAGCACAAAAGCAAGGCTGAATCACCGCCTGGTCCCAAGACATTAGTCAGGCACAGATAATTAATACAGATATCAAAAATGGACTGAACTGTTTTCTTCTCACTCGCCAGTACCTTTCATATCTTCCTTAAGGTCTTCCATTCAAAAAAAAAGCTATTTTTCTCACCTCCCTTACAGTCCCTTTTCCTGTGCAGTGCTCTCCTGGAGAGACCCTGCACCAAGGACCATGTTCCTTGCTTAAGAAATGCTTCATCTTCAAATGCCTGCTTTCCTTGTCTCCTCCTCACTCCAGAGCCTGAGCTCCAGAGCGATATGCAGCTGAGGCTCCCAGCTAAAGCCCAGCAGTAAACCCCCACGCTCAGCCACCCTTGGCCGCCCGTGCTCCCCTCCCACCCATCCACCCTAAAAGCAAACAGGGCACAAAGTGCAGCAACTGTCCCAAGGCATGACAGATGCCTAAAATGCAGCAGATGTCACAGAAGGTAAGAAATACCTCTCCAGCTGCTCCGAAGGATGGAAGAGCTCCTAAATGAGAGATGGGCTGAGGTTTGCTGCCGTGTTTCACTGCTGCAGCTCTACCAGCACCTCGGAACAGAAGGTGTCATTTTGAGCCTACTTTAAATTTATGAAGTAGTAAACCTATTGCACAGAGTGGCAAAAGGTGAATCACCATTAAAAGAGTGACCTGGACTCTGAAAGAGGTCTGTCAACAGAGGAATTGGAAACTTAAAGCATGACTTCCCAAATTACCACTCTGAGATTGCTTTGGAAGAAAATTGCCAGGAGGAGTGTGGGGACCGAAAGCACATTACACGTAAAAGTGTCTTTCATGACATCAAGGCAAAGTCTCCGTTAGCCAGGCTAGGAAAGGAGCAGGTTTCACAAAACATCTGAGTATTCTTGCAAGTTGTAGAGATTTGCCTTTACCTGTTCCCCCAGGGAACCCAAAAATTGGCAGGAGGGCTTATGATTCACTTTCAAAACAGAAGAGCTCTGGTGTTCACCCCCACAGGCAGCACATTGTGGGCTGGGATGACCTGTCTTTCTCAATGAGGGCTTGATGTTAAAAAAAAAAAAAAGCTGCTCTTCTGTCAGGTCCTCGGTACAGAGGAGAGGAGGAGTACCTTTATTTCACCGCAGTGAGCAGAGGCTGTGGCTAGGTGAAGGATACGCCCCAAACTGCACAACACCCTGAGTAATTCGCCCAGTGCCATCGTCGTTGCATCATTCTGCTTCACTTACAGCACGTCCATGAGCAAACAGGCAGCAAAACTTCCAATCCCTCCTGCCAGACACTAAGCTCCCAAGCCCACACACTTAACACTCGCCTATTTAGATGTCAGCTGGTGTCTACAGCACCACCACCACTTTGAAGTAGTTTATTCATCTTGCAGACATTCCAGTCTGACCCAGTTCTTCACTGTTGTATTGCTAACCGCGGCCCTGATACCCATGCATTTTATCAAGGGGGAAATGGCTATGAATAGCTCTAAGCAGTGCAAGTTGGCTGGTATTTCAAAACACGTTAATGAAATTAGTGTTGGTTTGTATCTGCTGAAAATCTGACACTCCTAATGTGTTTCCATACACATTCATGACAAGCTGTAAGCACACACATGATCTATTTTTTACCAGGCAGAAACAGCCACAGTGCACATTTGGAGCATAAATACACTGAACTTAAAGGTAAGTAAATTAAAGCAAAGCTGAGATATAAGTTGGACATGATAAAAAACACTACTGTAATTACAGTATTCAACTCTGTTGCTCCCCTCTGATGTCTTGGTTTAAATATTGCAACAGGGTTGAAGACATCATTTCATTGTGTCCTGGGAAGGGGCTGGGTCCAGACTGGGAGCCTTAAAAAAAGACTCACTCAATGACCTTGTGATACTTTGCTTTCGTGGAAAGCTTTGGGATAAATGGGAACCTGAACATACCTGAAGCTCTGCTGTCAAATTTTTGTACCTGTGTGTACCACAAAACATCTCAATGAGCAGTGAAAGCAGAGAGTTCTCCCAATTTAAAAAAAAAAAAACAACAGTATCCTACACAGAAATAGTATTTTCAAGGATGGCGCAACCAGATAAAATAGGTCTGTATTTTCCAAATTTACACTTTCTTTTGTTTTATTCTCATTTCTCATAGTTTTATTCTCTCTAAAATAGCACAGCAAAATTAAGGGAGGGAGGAAGAAAGGACTTCTGTAGTGAGCAAAGGGATTGCAATAGGAGTTTAATGTTCAGGAAGAATATGAAGGAGGCAAATGAGTACAGTTATGTCAAAAAGAAAAAGTACTAAAAAGTACTTTCTCTTATAACATAAGGTCAGAGGAGGAACCTGGCATGCCATATTTCACTCCTTTGCAACTGAGAGATTGAGCAGTAATTCTGCTTGTTGCCTCTGGAGCAAGTCCCAGGTAAGAAAATCAGCGGAAATCTCACAGCCTGCTCCCTCGCAGGAGGAATATTCATCTGAGATTGCACTAGCAGCTGGGGAATTTGCATGGGATTTCAGAAGCCACTCTCCCACCCAGGGCAATAGCTCTCACTGTGAGAGGGAGAAGCTCAAGGTCAGTATTGGAGACTTCCCCTGCGGTGGGGCTCAGCTGCAAGCCCCTGGCTCCCTGCACACAGCGAAAGACCCAGGTGGGTAGGTTTCACGTGCACCACAAGACCTATGGCACACAGGTTCTCATGGCCACTTCTCACCATCAGCACTGTGAGAAACAAGCGCCGCTCTTCAGCCAAACCAGAGGAGTGGAGCTCCTGGGATCACTGATGAAGCCCAACATCTAACTGAGAAGTGAGCTGAAATGGGAATCAGACTGTTGCAAGGAATCAGAAACCGGATTAATGAGTTTGGGGCTCATGCAACCTAGAAAGGGTAATTGCCCAGACCCTCCTCACCTCTGAGATGGGTTAAAAAATAGAAATAAATTACACAAATGGGTATTTTTTAATAGGCTTGGGCTCCTGCAGCAGGTCCTCATGCCCAGATCTTCTCCCCTCATAATATCCCCGACATGGGGCACTATGGCAGCAGTTGCCAGTTGCAGAATTTTTTTTTTTCAAGAAGCACTAATGACATGAGTGGAATTAACAGATACAGAGGCACCATGGACTGTGGTATATTGGCATCAGTAGATAAAGTTTGCTTCAGGTGATCCACAGAGATACCAGCACTGACAAGAAACCTGCTGAAAGAGGACAGAGCCATGGGCATAACCCAGAGCTCAATTCTGCCATATGAATTATGAATTTACATATGAAAATACGTAAAATGTTGGTGTATAGATCCAAGTTTCCTCAAGTCAGGTCAAGGTGTGCTGGTTGAAGCCACTGTTTGAGTGGCACTGGCCCATCCATGCTCTGGTGGACCCCACAATAGCTGGGAGAGGTGAAGGCAGGGAAATGCAAAGCAAGCATGTCCTTCATGCTTGGGAGTAGTCAAGAAAACAAAGTGAGATGGAAAGAGCTGAGGTCCCCGTGGAGGGTACTGACTTTGTACAAAAATAATGGGCAATGTCAGAGAGGTGAGATTTGATGAGGACAGAGACATCAGGTCAGTGAGATGAAGGCTATAATTGAATACAGCGAGGTGGCAGCAGAGGTAATTAGGGCTCAGTAAGCTGCAAAGGGCACAAATTAAATGAGGATAAAACAGAAGTTAAAGCACAAAGACAGTCAGCGTGCTGGGTTTCTTTGCCAACGGCAATCTGGATGATGAAGATCAATTAATTGAATTCAAAGAGCTGGGATGAGCCAGGCCTCCTGGGGAAACAGAGTTTGGGTTGTAAAGAGGAAGAATAGAGCTGGTGAGAGAACACCGGGTGGTACTAAACAAAAGTAATTTGGGCTCAAAAGAAGATAAGAGGGAGCTGTCATGAAAGAAGAAATTAGGAGACAGTGCTGGCAGTGCACTGATGAAAATGCTGAGAGAATTAGTTTGAGAAAAGGAACAGAGAGCAGGAAAACTAAACAGAGGAGAGAGGAACACTACCAGAAGTGGGAAGAATGAGGGACATAAATTAATTTGTGGTGTTGCCATGTTGCCAGACTGGAAAGGCGGGTAGTTGAAGACCTTAGCACACCCAGAACCTCTCCTCTAGTTGGTGGACAGCACACCCTCCGGATGAGCAAGCACTGGAGCAGCACTCCATCCAATGCTGTGTTCCACCTGCTTCCCTCTTCCCTTTGACCTGAAGCCATGAGGCATGTTAAAATGACCAGATGAAAGATACAGAGTCATCCTTCCTGTCAAACTATGGAAACTATCAACTGGAGAGGACCAAAGGCAATTTCCAGGATTTCCTTCTTTTCTACTCAGTCCTGCTGGGGGAGGTCTGGCTTTGTGGTCAGAAATTTGGCTGCACCGAGCCATTTCCCAACCCTTCCCAGGCAAATGGTGTTCTCAGAAAACAAGGTGCGAGGGTCTTAGCTCGGTGCTGGGGAGACTGAGGGTGAAGTCCCTGCTGGACACCATGGCTTGACCCCAACATAAGCCTGGCTGGGCTCTCTGGTGCTGTGTGAAGGCACCAGGCTTCAAAAGGGATCTGTCTTCATATTCCCCATCAAAAACTCCCAGAGGTCTTGGAAGCCCAAGATCTGCACTTTATCAGAGCACAGAGTAGGAGGAGGTAACTTTTAGGTGGATTAAATTTGGGTCTTACAGGTGTGGTAGACCAGGACGAGAAAGTAAAGGAGTTGTAAACAGATCTCTCCTGGTCCTCACGTTGGGTTCATTCCTCCCAAGTGGATCCCAGCCCAGGAACCCTTAGTGACTTCTGAGGCTCAGTGGACTCTGCATCCCTCCGGATCTGTAAGAAATGTCTCTTTCCTTCACCCTGACGGCTTGAATGTGGCTCTGCTCCCTGACACCCTCCAGATTTTCCTGGTTACCTCCTCTTTCTACAGCCCCGTTTCACGTCTCCCAGTCCCTGCACACTGCATCCTCACATCAAGGAGAGGTGTCTCCAGTTAAGTGAGCTCTGCGGTCTGGGAAGGAGCAGCTGCTCCCTGACCCAAGGACTACCAGCCTGGACAAGGTGATAAGGATGTCCTCTTCCTGCTGCTGCATAGCTCTCCACCTTCTACACCTAACCATAGCTAAATGCAAGATTCATCCCCAAACTTCTTGAGCTCATGTTAATCAGATCTGCAGCCTGGAAGGACAGCACAGCCCTGAGATTTTTCATAATCCTGATTCAAATAAAGATAAAAATAGCCCTTGAGAAAGCTATTTTTTCCATGGATATTTTCACAGTTCCCTCCACTATCCATCCAAGAGGTGCAGCAATGGAACTGATCCTAATTCTGCCAAAGACTGATGGTGGATATAGGCCAAATGCAGAAGTGAATTTACCAACAGAGCAAAACCTGCCAATGGTGCTGGAGATCCTCCCTTTCGTTTTAAGTTCCTGAGAGGACACACAGCAGGTTTGTTTTAAAACCATCTATGAAAGACTATGAGATGCTTTCCCACTGCATGACCATAGATAACGCTGATAAAAAAAATAATTTGCCACTTGAACAGTTTATAGCCCAGCCAGTGCACAATAAGGACAATGATAAGGACAAATGGACCCCTGCCTGTGTTATATTGGGAAAGAGAACGCTGAGTATTACACATTTGCTTTGTCTGCAGTCTAGTTACTGCTGTACTTGACCACCTTCATGAAGCACTCTTAGATATGCTGATTGAGAACTTTATTATCTGTATCAGTACCTGATGTTCATATTATTATTATTTAATTTTTGAGTCAAATGGGCTGATCTATAGCATTAAAACAACATGACCATGAACCTTTCATTTATTATAGGGATCCTGGTAACATGAAAACAGTCAAAAGAGATGAAGCTCCCGCTAGGCAGGGAGCTGTACACATATAGATCATGCAAACCTTGCCCAAGAAGTTCCTAAACTCAGAAATTCTTTTCTCTTTTTTTCCTGGGTTTTTTTATTGGGTTGTTTGTTTTTTTTTTCTGCAGGGTAGGAAGCCTGGCACAGAAGGGATTAAGCTTTAAACTATTTGTTTAATGGTTGCAAATCCTCCTCGGTGAAGATCAGATAAAAATAGAAAACCAGAGGAGAATATGGCTAAGATCTGACGTGAGAAACATGCCAAATGAAAACAGACATGGCTGCTGTTCACTTGGCCAAGAGTGCATGCCCACTGTTGTAATTTTGGACTCAGCAGCTACAGAGTGATAACTAGAACTGGCAGGGCTGGCACTTGTTCCCTCCCTTGGAGAACAAGAACCCAAGCCTTTCCACGGACTCCCAGCACAGGCTCATCCCTTATAGTCCAAGCTTGACTCAACACTGGAGAAGACCTTTGCAATGTTGGCTGCTTTTTGTCCACTGTACAGTGGAAAAACTATGGATGACATCTGTTTTTTCTCCTCAAAAACTGGCTTGGATTTCCAGTACTATTTTGATTAGACTGGTCCAAGTTATGCGATCAGTCCAATCTATATTCCCAAAACAAAAGATAGAAGTGCTCTGACTGGAGTCTGTATTTTCTGTCTGATTGCTTTTCATTTCACACTTCGTTGTTTTAATTACTTTTTAAGATTAAATATGGGGATTGTAGTTAGTTGTACTCGATGGATATTGTACAGATTTAAGGGTCATAGGAAAGGAAAGGAAAAAAGACAACTAGTACCTCATTTACTGTGGTTCCTATAACATGTGCAGTCAAGTGCTGAGTGAGTGTTAATAGAAATCGGGTTTGATTGTGATTAAAGGAAGAATTTGCTGAATGAATTCTTCAGCTCAAAAGTATGGGCTTTTAATTTTTTTGCATGTATTGAGCCTAAAAAAGCTGATTCTGCAAAGCTTTCTTGACCTCACTGATTGCAACCAATTATAAGATGGATGGCTTGGATTTAAAAGTATCAGTACACTGCAGCAGCTGGCCAAGTATGTCTTAGCTCAACAAGGAGACGATGGGGAGGAAGGGGACACATTATGGGTTTTATGATTGCTTTCATTAAGGCAGTAAAAATCCTGCTTGGCTAGACAATAAGCTCTTCTTTAAAATTAATAACAAAAACAAAGCTAGCACTTGCTTGCTATTATATTATTTAATTAATATAATTATTAATTATTTAAAAGCTGTTCCTTTTCTTTATTCTTATTCTCAACAGCACTGAGAAAGATTTGCACACAATCAATATGGTACCAGTGGTCTCCCAGCTTCCTTTTTTTTTCTCCTCTGCTATGGCTTAAGGAGAGATGCTACCCAGAATGACCAGTAACATTGCAAATGGTGGTTTCACAGGCGAACTGGTGAGGAGCAGAAGGGCTCACAGGATGTAGAACGGCTGAGGTGATTTGTAATGTTATACTGCATCTTGCACAGCTCTTACACTAGAACTCACACATAATCTTTGCTATGTTGGTATGAAAAACCCAGTTTCTACACCTAGGTGAACAGATTTCAAAGCTCCAGAGGATGACGGGGTAATACTCGTGAGGAAACAATTTTCCAATGTTCAGATATAGTCTTGAGGTGCTAGTGGTTACACAGTGAACTTTGTGATCTTAGCTTTTAAAAAAGAAAGCCCTGTGAAATTCCATACAAAGCAAGCAGTCCATCCATAAATGCATCACGATGAAATCTTTAACTGCACTTTCACACATTTTTTCCCTTGTGTGCCTAATTAAATGATGCACAAAGAAGAAGAGGTATGGCTGTAATTTTCTAAGTTCTTTATATCTGGATTTGCAATCTGAAAAATTTCTGACATATCATTCATGTTAGGAAATAGACAGAATAAATCCCAGTGTCTTCTTGCTCTGAGTTCTCTTTAGGCAGAGATATTGAATAAAGGGACTTAAATAAACTAATAAAAACACTTTTGAAGTCCATGAGAATCTAAATCAAGAAGAGGAATAATACCAACAGCTCTTCCTGTCCAAACCTTCGCTGATCGTGAAATCATTTCTCTGACAGTAAACACATCAGCATTTTTTAAGAGCATGAACCTGCTCGTAACTAACAGAGCATTAGCATCACTAAACATGAAGGCCAGCAGTCGGTAAGCACCAGGCACCTCAAGGATGCTGAGAGTTCTCCAAATGAGTTGAAATATCAATAGCTTATGTGTTGAGTCCCTCACTGCAAAACCTAATGAGAGTGTTTAGTTTGTCGTACATCATCGGCTTGATGGGGTGTATCTTGGCTGTCAAAGGAGTAGAGGTTACTAGCTGCACCATGAATGTGTCCACTTAGCTGCCTGAGCCCCACCAAGACACCAAGTGACTTCCTGATTTCTGTGGAGTTGTCTAATTCCTTCCCCCCTTTTCCAACTCTAATGAAGGTGGCAGCTCTGTGGCAGAGGAGGGAAATGAAATGTCAGGGCAATATACACAATTATATCACGCTGGAAGAAGAAAATAAAAACCACCTTTGAGTTTTATGAAGAATACAGTGCATTAACAGGAAGCAGAATAAAACTATTTTTTTTTACTTCATCCTGTTCATGTTCTCATACCACCCTTAATCCTCGAAATCTGAGTGTGAACACTCAAATATATTTAAGCAAATTTCATGAATGGAAATATGGGCTGAAGAGCCTTGCAGGCAAAAATTAAGTGGTGACAGGACCTGTCAGGATCCCCAGATGGCAGAGTTGTGCCACCTTGTTCTGCAGGTTTTGAAGAGGAGGATATTCTTAACTTTCTACTCTCTGTACAAAGTAAGTTTAGTATTAGTAGAATATGTAATTCTTTATTCTCATGCCCACAAGAGTGATGCACAGAATTCAATAGGCAGTTATAACCTTGCCCTACAATTTTTATTCTGTACTAGTCCAGTAAAACCTTACAGAAATACACTTTTTAATCAGTTCTATAATTTTTAGAGACACTCCTACAGAACGCTACTGACTTCCAGTTCAGAGTGAGCGACTGGAGTAAGGAATGCCACTGCTGAAAGAAGCACTCTTTACATCTCAGCTTTATAAATAGAGATATCTGACATTTTCTCATCTCTTAGTAGCAATTATAAAGCCAAGGCAATCTGTTTATATACTCTTGAACTAAAGGGTTAAGTTTCCTAAAATCACCTTATTTTACTTGCCGCTGCTTCTACCTGAAGACTGTTTCCCAGCCCTAAACCAAGTAAGAAAGCGCAATAAGGACCTTTCCACCTCTCAGCGAAAGATCTTTCACAGATGAGGTCTTCTAGAACGCTTGCTCTGTCAGATCTCATGAATGACTCATAGCTAACGAAGTGATATTGGCATCACAAAATCATAGAGATGAATAAATTTAACAAAAAAAAAAAAAGAGAGGGAGTTGGTAGAACAGGTGTTAGCTTTGCAAAGCCTGAAAAGTTTCATGGTATTTAAAAGGCCTTTTTATTATTATTATTTGTTGAAATGAAAAGGAAAGCCAGCCAATTCCAGGCAAAAATCCCCATATATGTAAACCCGCCAACTCTCCCTACCAGAACCACACATTCTATTAAACCAAGTACACCGACGGATCCCAGTGGACAGATGTCAGCCTAGGTCTCAACTGGGGCCCAAGGTCATTAATGGATTATTTTAACCCTCCACCCTTAGATTTTCAACAGGGCACATGCAAAGTGAAACTGCTTCACCGAACATCACCTCGCTGCAGCAAGGTACGTAGTGCCCAACCGCAGCGAGGAACATTCTGCTATGTAGGTTCTGTGCTATGCATTTAAAACCAAACAGTGCTTAAACAAATGGACTCAAGTTAATTAAATCAATAGCCCAAGCAAATTAGTTTTTCAAGTGTAAGTTTTATTAAGCATTATTTTACTTTACTGGGAGTCTATTACCAGGATAAGGAACTAGGTAAGGCAGTGAGCTAAACACAAAGCACTGAGCCCTCTGGGAATTTCTTTTTCTATTTGCCCAATATGCTAGTACTAAGCCTATTACTCGATTAAGTGCTTTATACAGTGTCCTCTCCTGGTTTACCTAAACTAATATAAAGAAAGATCACTACTCATCTGCATTGCACTTAGATTTTTATTTATACAATAAGTGGAAAAAGAAAAGAAAGAAAAGAAAAGAAAAGGAAAAGAGAAGAAAAGAAAAGAAAAGAAAAGAAAAGAAAAGAAAAGAAAAGAAAAGAAAAGAAAAGAAAAGAAAAGAAAAGAAAAGAAAAGAAAAGAAAAGAAAAGAAAAGAAAAGAAAAGAAAAGAAAAGAAAAGAAAAGAAAAGAAAAGAAAAGAAAAGAAAAGAGAAAAGAAAAGAACTCCACTAGACTTAGAACATTAATAGTTGGTTTTGTTCAGAATATGTAGCCACGTGAGTACAGCATGTTAGCTTATCTCAGCGAAGTGACAGAGTTTTCACTCCTTTCCTGCTGTCTTTAAATTCATACTCCCTATAGGTCCCTCTCAGGATGGTCGCGGACAGCTTTCAGATGTGACTGACCAAAAGAGAACCGCAGACCCCATATTTGCAGGGAAGAGTGGGGGTACCAGGCACCAAGACTTTGGATGTCTACAGTGAAGAACTTCAAAGCTCAGCTCATCACACCGGTGTCTCTGCATAGTTAATGGACACGGTTCATCTGATCCATTCTGGATCATGGCAGACACCACTGAAGATGGTGAGAGTGTAATTACAAGAAGATCCATCAGGTGTGCAGATGGTGCAGCCACTCAGAGACCTACAGGCCAAAGAAACCCAGAGATGGGATCGAGACGCAGGAATACTGAGGCTGGCAGGAGGCAAGCCCTGTTTCATTCCTTATAGTAGATCAGTCATAGCACGATCATAGGGACTCATGCAACACAGTAAGCATCAAGGAGAGATACATTAATGAATGAATAGCCACCACAGTTCAGACATTCATCATGATTCCCATCATGCTTAAATCCAGTTGACAGGATAGAGGTTGCTTGTTCTTTCGTAGCACATAGTACGTAAGTGGATGGCATTCTTGTACTGAACAAATGTTGCTCCTCTCCACAGCTGTGCAACCTTCAGAATAAAGTGGAGGTTAATCTGAAGGGAGGGATTGAGAATACAAAGCTGTGGAGGACAGGAGGGAGAATTAAAACAGTCAGTACTAGCCCTTCTGCAAGACATTTAGTGGCCAGACAGATTTGAGAGGAAAGGACTTTGTGAGGGTGGTGAATATTTCCTTTAAAACTACCTGCTCATGCTAACTTCTATAAATTTATCAGCCATACATTTCTTCTCAGAAGATAAACCAGGGAAAACAGATTGCCTTGACAGATGATTGCTTTCTTGCTTTAAAGTAAGGAGTCATACATACAACTTCTCGCACTTCTCAGTCCTAAATCCTGCTTAAGACTTCTAGGTTTGTAATCAAGCTGTGTGGGTATGGGCAGTAAATACGCATTTTAGATGTTCTTCAGTCTCCAAGTAATCACCTTGCAAGGTCTTCAAAAGGTGTCCACTGCTCAAGGAAAGGGCAGGGGTCAGGCAAACTCTCCAGGTGCAAGGCGGACACTGAATGTTCCCATTCCCTCTGCCAGCCAGCCCTGACAGTATTGGCCACAAGAATGCTAAGCTGAAATTACCATCCTGTCAGCATCATCTCCTGTTGCAATACCACGTGCATTCAGCTTATCTGCTGAGCATACTGTCAGTGCTATATGCATTTATTTTGGATCCTCTGGAATGTAGGAGGTGGGAAAAGCTGAAGCCCTGTGGAAAACCTCCTTATGGCCAAGAAACTGGTGGCAGCAATACTCTTTGGTGGCATAAGCACCATCTTGTTTAGCGTGAGAGCCACAGGAGTCTACCAAGAGTTCTGGGAAGGGTGGATAGGATAGCATAATGGTTTGCTGCAGACCACCGAGTAATGCAAGAAAGATGGTTTTGCAGGAAGTAGAGAATGGAAGGATGAAAATGAATTCCAAATGGGTAGCTGGATCTCCGGATTTAATACACCAGGGGTAAGGGCAAAAGTGAAATACAGATGGGCTGAGCTGCATCCCCAAGAAAAGTAAGGGGTAGGGGTGGGGAGAGATGGATTTGGTAACCAGGAAGGAAGCTGAAGGTCACGAGCGACTTTGTTGAAGGAAGTAAATTATCTAAACTCTCTGTGTGACTGCTTGGGCTGGAGCATTAAGGAAAAATAAAACAGACACGTTCACACTTAATAAAGTGGCTCAAAAATCATAACATTCCTCTCATACAAAAATTTCCAAACTCCCTAATAAAATTATTTCCTGGAATGGGAGGCAGAAGGGCAGGTATCAGTGGAAAGAGGGAGTTTTCTTAAATAACTATGACAACGTAAGAGCTAATTCCTTCCCCAGCTGCAGAAAAATAACACCACAACGTGGGGAAGGAAATTGGTCAGCTACCCAGAGGTTATTATCCATCCTTATTTCTTCTCTGCGCTCTTCTGTATTTTCTGAGTGGCACTATATGAAATGGCTCATGTAAATAAAGTGAAAGCACTTAGCTGAAATAGCCTCCAAGTCTAGTTAGTGTGAGTTTGGCAGAATCTCAGATCATTAACAAAATTTAACCCCCTACTACAGAACGCCTTTGGGCTCTCGGCAGTCATCACCATCCAATGCTGGCTGTCTGCCTGTCAATAATTAAAATGCAATCTAAGAAATAATGAGAAATTACTACTTCTGGATGCTTTCCTGATCGCTCAGCACCATTTGCCTGGTTCTGAGCTGTAGGAGCTTTCAGGCAGCTGCTACCCTTGAGCAGAGAAATGGCGATGTTTGGAGGAAGAGCTGCCAACAGAGAGAGGAGGCACAGCTCCCATGGACAGGTGGTTTTTTCCATCTGATGGCCTCCAAAGCTTTCCCTAAGGTTTGGTAACTTTGTGACCCATTTCACTGGTTAAGTAGTTCCTTAGGGCCAAACGTACCCAGATGTTTCTCTTCTCAGTGCCATTGCCCCAAGGAGCAGTGTTTGGTTAGAACACTCATAGCTGGAGATAACAATCTCAGTACTTACAACTCAAACACAGCCTGAGCTACAGGAGAGCAGGGGGTGCACCACATTGACTGAGGAGATTTATACTGAGCCTCTGGAGAACCAGGAAGGGAGTTTTGCTGACTCCCAGTAGAGTGAAGGGCTCCCTTTTCGTCCCACCTGGATGTAGTTGATAGAGCTTTCTCTCCAGGGAGGAGGGACAGGGCACACGCTGAGGAGTCGGGGGCAGGGGGGCAGATCTCAGCAGCAGCCAAGCATACAGAGGGGGCTGAGTTTAGTCTTCATTAATGTGCAGACTTCCTTGAAGTAAGGACCTGGGAAAGCCCTTGCTTACAGCATCCTTCTATGATATTAAATAACACCTCTCCCTTTTCATCTGTATTTACACTGCTCTAATGTCAGGCTGTCACGGAGACAAACTGTGCACATTTGGTGCTTAACTTTTCTTCATAAATCCTGCTGTACGGCCCTTATTATTATCTGTGCTTGAATTCTATCCAGTCCATCAGTGTCTCCCGGTTATGACCTGCCCAGGGAGACCAGAAAATTCCAGGCACACCAGCTCAGGCAGAGTGGAGGCAATGCCCAATGGTCCCATGGCTCCCTGCCACAACACCCACACTCTCACTCCCACCCTTTCCTACTACTCCTCACGTGCTTGATCCTTCCACTGAACCTGGGTTTTGTGCCAGGTTTTCCTTCTCTAAATTTCCTCTCATTTCACTTTTCTCTATCTCATGTTCTGACCTCCGCAGTTTGCTCTCTCAAAAGTTTTGTACAGAGCTGTAAAACATCACTGTTCTCTGGGATAGTGCACAGTCACATGTCCCTCCTTCGCTGGGAGGACACAGCAGTTACCTGCCTTTCCTGTGAATCTCTGGCACCCAAATTCGGTGCCATCAGACACCACAAATGCTTTGGCAAATTTGGTTTTGGGAAGGAGGAATTCTGGCATGACATGTTTAGGCCGTTCCTACTGCAATACGCCTTGTCCTGCTGCTGCCACAGTGTCGCTGTTCAGCGCGGTTTTACCAGGTCTATGAGCTTTACAATTCTCTATTAAACTCCTAGTACAGACTTACTTAACACATGATTAAGGAACTAAAAAGAAACTGCTGCAACAAGCATTTTTTTCCACTAAAGCCTCTGTATAGAAAAAATTGATAAGATGTCAAGTTTTTCCTTTAACCAGTTTATCTTCCCTGCACAGTTAATAGTAAGATCATCTTGAATAACTAATCCATGGCCCTAAAGCAGAAGCTATCATTTATTTTAGCATTTGCATTTAAACAAAATGATATTAAAATTCAGCAGAACATGATATGTAATCCAATAACCTAAGGTAATGTAATTCTAGTCCGTGTGGCAATCATTCCCACAAATAATCTGACGATACACAACTGGCACAATTTATAACAAGTTTTATTGTATTTACTGTTATGATATGACTAAAGTCGGTAATGAAAAGAATAAATGGTCTTGGCTTTAAAGAACTGATTAGCTGAATCTCAAGCCTTCCCACGTGAAAATTTCATTTGCGTTAGTACAACAGCTTTGTTATACCATCAAGGCTTCTCATTTTACTGAAACACCAATGTGTATCTTTGGCAGCTATTTGAGGGAATTCACTACCAAAGTTTATTTATTAGTGAAATATAATCCCTGGTAGGTCAAACAGGACTACTCTTACCCTTCGAGAATGTCCAAACACTATCCCAGCTCCCAGAGAGCCAGTCAATCTTATCTGGTCTTTAATTGTACCTAAATCTCACCACTGAAGACCTCCAAGTCTCGACTTTTCCTGCAGAAAGGGCTTTTTATTAGTGTGGCAGGTCTGCCTAAGGATGACTTGCATTACTGACCCCAACCTGATGAGAGCACCAGACGTATTTACATAAATCTAGGCTACTGACTTCAGCACCATGATCTGTGCTTGTGAAGGTAAGAGAATAAACCACCAAAAAAAAAAAAAAAAAAAAAGGTAGACATATAAGGAAACCTTAGAGTGCTGGCAGCATGGCAGCAAAGAGGGTATATTGTCTGCTTGCTATTTTCTTCCTCGTTGTCCCTGTGCAACCTTTATTGGCTGTGCCAAACACAGGCTTGGACAAACTTTTCATCTGACCTTGTACGGTCATTCTCATGTTCTTACAAATTGTTCATTCAGTAAAGTTTATAGTAGAAACTATTTCATCTCCCTTCAGGCTGGTAGTCAGCTCAGTTTTCCTATTACATGGACAAGTTACCAAACCAAAAAGGTGTAAGTGGCATATTTTTTTCTTTGTCAGAAAGATCTTTTGTACATAAGGCAGCCATCTACACATGAAGTGATGGAGTTGGGTAAGTTCTCTAAGGACCTTCATCTAGTATGGGGCAGCATGGAGTCTGCAAGACACTGGTAATCTTTAGGAGGTTTTCAAGCACCTTCCATGAAATGCTTTTCATTGGAAAACTGCCATTGACTCAGTGGGTTTTGGATCAGGTATCAGTATATATGAGAGGTTTTAATCTTCTGCATTAGTCACCAGGAGGGAAAGACATCAAACTCCTCTTGCCCTGGAAACACAAGTGCTGCACACACAACTTCTGTACCTGTGTGCTGGAACCCTTTGCGGCAATGAGGAAAATTAACACATCAGTAATATGCCAACGGTTGAAGGCAGCTGGCCTTGGCTGCCCCAAGGGGACCCCAAACCAAGAAAAATCATACACACACGCCTGAGCTGGGCATGGCTGAGACACAGGCTGAGGAAGACAAAAATCACCAATCCCACCCTCCTTGAACTGTCCATCCGAGAAGGTTTCTCCCTAACTATTAATGTTTGGGAAAGCTATGCCAACTGAATATGACAGTCTTACAGTGGGGCTTGTCAAGCAGCCTCAATGACAGGAATGTTACCCGCGAATACTGCAGGAGCTTCCACCTACGGCGAATAGATGATAGCTGCATCACCTGCCTACCAGCTGAAAAAACTGGTACACGCTGCCTACACGAGCTCAATAGGTCAGACTGGCTCAGCTGTAATGTCAGCCTGTCGATATAACGTAGCCTTTCTCCTTATGACTATTTTTTCAATGAATTGTCTCAATGCTGTGGGCTCTGTGACAGCTCAGGGCAATACATTGCAGAAGTTAAGTATTCATCAAATTCATTCAGCCTTCAGGTTCACATTTTCTACCTCTGAGTTTCTCATCCTCTGCTGTTGAATTATGGAGAGGGACCCACAATCATTTCATGAACAGGGCAGGCTACTGCTGGTTCTTATTCTGTGGGCTGGAGAAGACCCAGAGTTGTTTCAAGGTTACCCAGGGGAATAAGGGCACTCAGATCTCTGCTGATATTAGAGGACCATCACAGATGTTGCTCCTAAACCTTAACCTCTTCAAATCATACACTCTTTCTGCTTTATTGCTATTTCTTCCAGCCTCAGATTCTTTACCTCAGAGCAATAATTCCTTATAAAACTTCCTGTTGAAACTGCACGTGTTCCTGTACTTTGCATTTTATTCCTTGTCTATCCAGCTCTCTTTTGCCTACCTAACTTGTTTAACTGGTGCTTTACATCTGTAACTGCTTTGCAATTAATCTGCACTGCAAAAATATTCCATCCCTGTTACTTTGTTCTTTTTATTGGTTACACCTTTCCATCCCCCTACCTTCCCTGTTACTTGCCTGTAAAGGTGCCTGTCCAATTATTGAGGTGACACTATAACAGCCCACATCTTCCAGGGAGCAGAGAACATGAGTCCCCATTCAGTTCCTGGGAACTGCTGTGATTTAATGAGTCTGAAAAGAATCTAAGAGCGCATCTGCATCGCACCACGTTGAATGGAGCAGAAATGCCAGGACAAACGAAGACCACCTGGGCTCCACAACAGCACAGCCCTGTCTATGAGTACATTAGATTTACTAAGAGGCAGAGATTATCATCTTGGGTTTATCAGTGTGATAAGAGCAATTAATTTCTCTTAGGCTCTGGGCTAGCATCTCTACATGCCTCAGTAGGTCACATGGTCTGTGTCTGCAACAGATGACTCCACATTAACCTGCTGATGTTTGCACTGAAATCAGCTACAAGGTATAGATATGACTAAAAGCAGGACAGATCAAGCAATGATCTAGTGTAGCTTTGCACTAGGGAAGGGTGCAAGGGGGTTAAGGAGACAGGGCTGGTTTTGGCAGCTCAGGCAAAACTGAAGCTACTAAAACCAGAACCTATCCGTCCTCTGCTTGATACCCGTGTTCCTGGGCCACTGATTGCCGCTTACGTAAGTGAAGGGTGCTGCTGTCCCACCAACCTGCTCTGCAGAGGTGTCCCAAATGTGGCATTCAGCTCGCAGCCCTGGGAAGGACAGGCTGCCCGGGCATGATGCCTTCCTTGCATCGGTGAAAATGTTGATAGATGCTCCACATGGCAGAACGTTCACCATCAGCTTGGCTACTGAAGCTAGCGAACTGGTAAGCAAGTCTGCAGACAATACAAAACAGGGAGGCGTGGCTGATGCACTGGAGGGCTGTGCTGCCATCCAGAAGCACCTCAATAAGCTGGAGAAATGGGCCAACAGGAACCTCATGCAGCTCAAAAAAGGTAAGCACAAAGTCCTGCACCTGGGGAGGAATATCCTCATGCACCAGTATGTGCTGAGGGCTGACTGACTGGAAAGAAGTTTGGCAGAAAAGGCCCTGGGGTCCTGGTGGCCACCAAGTTGAACATGAACCAGTTCAATGGCAATGTGCCCTTGCAGCTAAGAAGGTAAATGGTATCCTGGGCTGCGTTATGAGGAGCATTGCCAGCAGGGGATGGCACAGTGCTAAATATGGGAAATACTGGTCTGAAATGTTGCTTGAATAGGGTAGAAACATGCTGGCTCATTCACCAGCCACCTAAATAGCCTTCCTCTGCTACAACCCCCGTGTATGCTCCTCTGCAAAAACGCCTGGCCCACTGTGTGCCCCTCCCAAAGCCTAGTGCAGGGCGAGTCAGGTACTGTCTATAGAACTCTGCAGAAACAAGGCTTTGCAGGACTGGAGGAAAAGGTGTATTTTTGCAAAGAACTTCTATTTGCAATTCCTGTGAACAAGCCAAAGGTCAGTCCTCACCTCCGCCCATCTCCCCAGCATAACACTGTCTCTCTCCCAAGATATGACCCAGATAGCTTTCTCCACTTAAGAATGCAGTGACTGCACCATAGCTGCCCTTCAGTCATGCATTTCTTAGGTTCATAGATCTGTAATGCCAGAAGGGAACTTTATGATCAGTGAGTATGCCAGCAGCGTAACACAGGGTATAACATTTCACCTGGTAATTCCTGCATAAATTCTGCTTGAACCAAGCAGACCTTACCAAGAGAAATCTAGCCATGATGGAGAATCCACAAAACCATTAGATGCAGTATTACCAGGGCCGTTACCCCATAAAGAGTTACTTCATATTGTTACCCTGAATATGTTCAGCTTGAAGTTCCAGGCATAGGATCTCACTGTGTCTTTACCTGCTCATTTCACCAGTCCTCTGTCTTCAGTAATTTCTTTCCTGGTGGGTGTTTACAGTCTGTGAGTAAGAAGCGTCTTGCTTTCTAAGTAACATTCCTCTTGTAAGATCTTCCCTAAACTCAGATAATTTTACAAAGACATTTGTAGTTATTCTAGCAGTAATTACTGCATTGTGCCTTTATCCAGACCCCAGGATCATTTCTGACCAACAGGCACATGCAGCAAAGAGCAGTAATATCACTTTCTTCCTTCTACTCTGTTTTCCCCTGGTTATACACCTGAGGCTCCCCTTAGCTCTCTTTGCCGCACGATTATATTGGATAACTGTTGTAGGGTGTTTATTGACTATGACCTCCCATCCCCTCCCCAAGTCAATGCCTTCCAGGAGGCAGCCCCACATCCTGTAAGCGCTATGCACATTTCCACTTCCCAGAAGCATACGCTGGCATTTGGTTACATTAAAAGCATTTGTTATTTAAATCATTCCAGCTTACAAAACAATGTATAAATGCCCTTCCGTTACCATTATTCACAACTGCCAGCTATTGCTCCAAACTGCAAACGTTGCTAGTTATGAGCTAATCTCTTCCTTTAGATCATTTGTAAGTGTATTACACTGAGATACACCCTATGTACAACTTTTCACAGAGATCTCCTGGTAAGTCAGCTTTTTGAGTCATTTTGCATGGTTTAATATGACATTTATTGTGAGGCTTAATAAATGGTTTAATGATCACTTAATATCACTGGGAGCAATTTCTGTAATCCTCTCCCCAGAGTCATTGGTCCCAGTTCATGTCATCCCCCATGGCAGATACACCAAGGATTATTTTGGCCCACAGGTATTTCAAGAGATACATATCCCTCTCTTTGGGAGTCCTGAGCTATGCCGTAAACATCAATACAATTTTAATCTAAAGCCAAAGAGAGCAACAGTACAGAGCTACGTGTGTGTGCCCATACACACCTCTACGCACATCTATAACCACGCAGGGCATATACATTTGCCAGATGTGTGGGTATGCAATCTTTACCCGTGTCTCTGGGCAGATGTATTACAGCAACGTATCACGAGCAAAGCAGCACTCTGATTAGGACTTGTGGTGACAGATTACCAAAACCCGTCACTTGGACTGCAAACAGCTCCCAATACTTCAGCACACGTGTACATGATATCCTACATTACTAGAGGAATGGTCAGTACTGGGGCAGGTGTAACTTAGGAAGCTTTAGCTTCCTATATATACTTCAAATATGCAGTCAAATGTCCAGCCCTGTCCAGTATGATTATACCGTCGATTTGTCAATAGTTGTTATAATACCCTGTATTTTCAGGGTGCATCAGGGTCACAATCCGTATTAAGGATACGTTCATACACAGTTTCTAAATGGTCACTCATGTTACAGACGTGGCTGTTCAGCACTGTGACTTCCAATAACCCCTGTTTGGCTTTTGCAATTCCTTTCTGAAGTTTGAAAGCCAAAATCAGCCCTTGGCAAGATACAACTCCATTGACTGCAATGTGGTGCTATCACCTCAGATCTCCATCTGTGACTCAACTTTACATTCTGTGGTAACATCCTTCTTGGCAGGCTCAGGTAAAAATTTCCAGGTCCCATTGATGGCTCAATGGCATGAGGCCCCATGAGTTACAAGCTGAGACCTCATGGATTTTAATAGGTTCTCCTCCTAAAAAGTTTTGATGCTTTGGAAAATCTGCTTTTTCCAGCTGCCTTTTGTTTAACAGCAGGATCCTCTGTTCCTGCAGAGGTTCTGTTTCAGTTGCTGCTGTTACAGTGCTAGTGAGTATCAGGGGGGAATAAATAACTGATCTGTTTATTTTGATGACTCTACTCGATGCATCTGGATAGAAAGATACAGAGAATTATTGTCTGATTATGTATTCTTTGGCATTAATCTCAGTAGCTGAAATGAAATGTTGGGCTATTATGAAGTGTGAATGAGCTTCTAATGTGATAAGGAAGGTTAAGATTTGAGCAGTGGCTTGCTTTTCTCGTCGTTCATCTTCAGCATACCAGATGGTGTGTCACTGGGCTTTTATTGGTTCTTTATCAATTTTATTAGCCATATGATTTGATTGATCTTATTTTGCCTGAGAAAAAAAATCAATTCAAAACATATAACTTACAAGAGCAGCTCCCTACCTTAAAGAAATAGAAGGGCCTAATAAGCATTAAAAAGTGTCAAAGATCAGAGTGCTTAGAGGCGTTCCAAAACAACAGGCACATCGCCAAGCAATGAGGCCACCCGGAGAGGGAGGAAGAAGGACGTAATTCATCAGATTGGAGGAGATTGACTGCTCCTGGAGATGCAGCTGAGAACAGGCATCAAGGTACAACATTCCTGCAGAAACGGCAAAGCAGCACATGCACCGCTGTGCACACTCCATTGCTCAGGTGGGAAGCAGTCTGCAACACACAAAGCCCGTAGCCTTTGGAAGCATCAACAAGGAATAAAGAAGCATGTCTAGGCTGCGGTTCACCTGAACAGCGTTTCTGGAAGGGCTCTCTTTCAGGTGAGGAAATATGAGGTGTCTGGAGAAGGCAATTTTCAAGGTCCCTGCCATCCCTAGGGACAGATACCAGGGGCAGTCTGCAGCTAGGACAACAGCTTCAGCATCCAGCACCACCACCTCTGCACTACATCTTGCCAGCGTCTACATGGAAATGTCAGATCTCCCATTATACTCAGAGAGAGCCAGCCCATAGTCAGTGAAACCTAAGAGGTATTTGTCTCATCCTACATTTATGCATAGCTGAACAGCTCTCTGCATTCTCCTGGCTCCAATAACTGGATCTTCTTGGATTAAAATGGGAGTTCAGGCACCTGGCTCACACACAGCCACCTTGATTTGAGAGCTGAACTATCCCTAAATTTAGGACAACCTGAATCCCGCCAGCAGATTCTGAAATCAGGGCTAGAATACACCTCTTTTTCCAAAGTTAAATCGTTTTTCCATTCCATACTGGAGTATAGTTGAGGCAACTTTTTATAACATTGACATCCTATATTAGGGGATATAAACCACTCAGACTGATGGCCACGGCTCTTCTACAGTAGAAAATGGGCACAAACAGGTACCAATACCACTGTGCTGCAAGGGCAGTGCCAACCCTAAAGCCAGCATGGGGATTTATAAACTGCTACATCAACCTACCCAGTGCCAGGGGCAAGCGAGTGCTCAGCGATGTGGTTTTATGCCTCACCCCCTGACAGAGTAGTGCCACTGAGCTGGAGGTTTGGGGACGGAGCAGCTTCTTTCACATCCTGAGAGGCAGGGTTTTTTCAATAGCGCTTGCCAGAGCACATATCCTATTCACAGCCATATGCTCCTCCAGCATCCAACCCCTTCTGAAACACCACCTAACAGCTTCCTGATAAGAAAGAGTGTTTCGTAGTCAAGGTTAAAGCAGGAAATAAAAAATGAGCACTGCCCCCCCTCCCCACAGTCCAAATGGAACAGGGAGAGACACAAATAAAACCCCCAGTCAAGAGGAGGGAGGAAATGCTGATGAAGAGAGAGTGTGAGTGAACATTATGAATCCCATTACGCTTCTATCTCGCGGAGCAGATTGCTGCAGGCAGGAATTTCTGACGTACAGTCTAACTTGCTGTAAAGTCTTATCACATATAAAATTGCAGTAATCATAATGCCAAGGAATGAGACAATGACAAATGAAAAAGCTTTCAGAAGTTAATGTTCACAACACACTGCCAGCAAAACACACAATCTATTTAATTAGTAAAATGCCATGAGATACTGTTCAATTCTCCATTCAGAGAGACTGTGAGTAAATATGCAAGAGTGTTATAATACAATGAGATGGCTACATTAAAGATTGAAATATATGTGGCTGGTGAGATGCAGACACTGCACATTAAAATAAACACATTGCATCATAAATTTAACACACTTGACATCATAATGGGCAATGAAAACTATGTCACCTATGAAAACAGCTGCAGATCCTTTAGAACCAGCAGCACTGACTGCTGCAGACTTACATCGACTTTCTCAGTCTCTGGTCTTAGTACTCAGATAGTCGGAGTCCACAAGACCAGCCAGTCTAAGATGAACCAAAGGGCCTTTGGATGGAAGGAATAAATCATTCACTGATGCTGTGGTGTCAATTCTCGAGTCACACCTTATTGCTCCATTTTCTTGGCTCTTTGCTTTGCTCCTTGCCTCAGTTTTGATAGTAAATCCCACACTCTAAATCAGATACAATCTCACCAGCCTCAGCCTTTCCTAAATGCTTTTCCACCTTCTTCCTGTCATGCCTGGGGGGGGGGGACGGGGGGGACTAGCATGTGCCTTGGTCTGTTCCTGGTGGAGGTGTAACTCTGGTTGTAATCTCCACCAGGTGCCAGCAGTTCCTTAATATCCCAAGTCAGGAATGGTCACATATTCCAAGCTCCTACTTCTTTGGCCACAGATTCTTTCTAGCACCCCCAAACCACTCCATTGCTAAAACTATTCTTAAAACAGGATCCACACTTCACAAGAAGCCCTAGAAACTAGCCTCAGCCCTCATGAGCTTCTCCCAACCCACACAGATGCTAACGGGCAACTTTTATTCTGGGGAAGCTCACCTGTGCCAATGTCAAAATCCCAATTGCCTTTGTTGTGCCGGGTCCAATTGACTGTGGAGGGTTCATCACAGCATTGCTGAGTTTCCCTGGAAACGGATGCATTAGTATGAGCGAGTGATGACAGGGTTACGATGGCAGACTTCAATGCAGCAGCCACTGTCATCAATTCAGGTCCCTGTGCATATTTTAGACCTTTCTGTTGCATTTCTCACATGCGGCATGGAATATTTAATATTCATGGGACCCCATGTGGTCCTCAGCATGTCTGCCCAGCAAACCATATATTCTGCTCCATAAGCAGTAACTTTGATTTAACATTGCTAGTGTCTCTTCCTAAATCAGTTTTGATGTCTCCAACTTCATACCATCATATGTCTGTTTCAGCAAGTGATGCTATGATTCACAGTGAGAAATCTGGTTCATCAAATATCTATTCCCTCACCTCAGTAATTATTTTTAATGGTTGATTTATGCTTTTATGAGTAAAGCAGATTAAATGCACAGCGCAGCACATTTCAGCGTGTGGTACATATCTACTACTTTTAGGATGTGGATTTGAGTAGGTATGTCTTTCTCAATTCCAGGATTGACTGACACATCACAAAATGTCACTTCATTAGGAGACAAACAGAAATAATCCAACCAGAACAATTTTTATTGATAAAGTGGAGCAGAGAAATATCAGGGTCACTTATCATTTTATATGTGGGGAACAGGCAATGAAATCTTTATCGGAAAATTCTCCCTGACAGGAATGCACTTAATCTTGTCAGAGATAACACAGCCACAGTAATATATTGCTTGATATTTATAATAGCTACAGCAGATAGCCCTACCCAAACATGCTGTTTCAGCAGTTCACAAGGCTTAAACTACTTTATGTCAAATGCCTTTGAAGATTTCATTTCTCTCTTTTTTTTTTTTTTGCCAGGAAAATCCAGTATCCAAGCATTTCTTATGTGCATATTGCAAATTCTCAGCTTTAAGACAGAGCACAAGTGGTGCAATGTGTTGTAGATCACACAGGTTTTGCTAGGACTCTGGCAGCTTCAGAAGCTGCTGATGCATGGCATGATGACCTGCAGTTTCAAAATGGTGTATGGGATTCCTTTAATAGGCAAAAAGCTAGCAGCAATGCTCATAGCACTTGGCTTTTATAAGTAGCTTAAGCCTTTGAAAACCAAACTGCCTTTGCATTGCTCCAGAAAGACATCCTTCTTCTTGCTGTCACACCAGTGACTCCTCAGGAAAATAACAGCATGGTCAGTAACCTACAGATGGGGCCCATCCCAGTCTGATGCTATCCCCAGTTCCACGATGGAAAACTGTCTCTGTGAAAACACCATGATTTGTGTAGTGTTCTATACATTGTCTTTCAATTACATTACAATAGTAAAGTGACCTTATCTTTCAGCCACTGGACTGGAAGGAATCCAAACCAGCCTCCTCCGACAGATATTTGTCTATACCCGTTGACAGATACCTCAAACGCTGACAGCACTACATCCTTCTCAGTAAATTTATTCAGTGTTTCATTACCAAGTTTTTTGTGATGACTATTTTAAATTCTCCTTGTAGCAACCAAAATCCATCAATTCTCCTCTTATCCTCCAGGGAACTGGAAAATTCTTGGTAGCAGTGCTCTGTGTATTTGATGACTAGTACTGCTCCTCTTCAGTCTTAGATTTGGGCTGAGCAACTGTAGTGTTGTTTTCAATCTCTCCAAGTTATCGTTTCTATTAATTTACAGTAAGATTCAGTTCCAGATGAATGAACCTATACGTAAGTGATATCTACAGCTCTATACGTGGAAGCCAGGTGTCTAAGATCCCAATGTAGCTGACAGTCAGTCAACAGAGTTTAGAGAATGACTCCATTCACTGTAAAGCAGCCATCTCCACTGACCGTTTTGCCTACATCTTCATCAGCTATCACAGCCTAGACATCTGTTTTGCCTGCAGATGCTTACACTGTAGCCATAAAATCTTTGGTATCTAAACCAGATATCAAACGATCCCCGTTTACTTTACATTGTTTTCCACCGAACCAGTGGAGTCAAGCCTCTGGAGCAGCTCCAAGACTTCCAGCCCATACCACTTGGCTTATATCTCTGAACAATTGCATTCTAAACGTTTTCCCCAAAATTAAGCTTTTTACAACATATATCTGTATAATAGGTTATTTACACCACAGACAAACTATCCAGAAAACTCCTGTCCTGGCCTGAAAACATTAACCTGGCAGGAACTTTTCAGCCACAAAATTTTGTAATGGAAGATGTCCCAGGACTGGGAACTTTAATCTCTTTTGAGATTAAATCTGAGACTGTGCAGCCGTTTCAGTGCTTTGCCAGCCAGGAAACAACCATAGCAGTACTGGGAATCCCTCTGACCTTTCCACAGGGCCAGATGCAGTTGCGATACACGGACTGCACAGATACATAGCCGTGTCTTTATCAGGTGAGGTGGGAATATGCTTCAGCATCTGGTGCTCATCAAGGTGGACTCTACCTTTCTTAGCCTGTCCACTGTAAATCTGTGCTCGTACGTACAGTCCACCAATGCAGCTGTGATTAATGTTGTCACAGCCTCTCTCTCCTACAGAAGAGTTTCATCTGGGTACTGCTACCCACACAACCTGAGCAGCCCCAAGACTGATGCTATCAATTCTTGCACTACAGAAATGCTGAGCCCTTCACAAACACACGGTGAGAGGCAGTCCCTGGGCAGGCACTTGCAGGCAAAATGTACTTGAAAGCAACAAACAAAAGAGAAAATCATTGCCGGGTCCAGGATCCCCAGTCTGGGATGAGATCCCTAGGAAAAAGCATTCTTCCATCTCCCCACTCTCTCTCTCTCTTGCTCTATACACACATCATCTTGCAGACTCGAGGGCCACTTTACCTGCTGAGACTGGCCCCAGCTCCTGGCAGCTGCATCTGTGATGGGGAGAAGTGAAAGTCAGTGCATCTTAACTGGCAGCGTATTTCTGCAAGATGAGATTGGAACTGACTTCAACAACAGCTGCCAATTGAAGCATCTTTGACTGCAGATAAGGAAGAAAATTTTGTTTTCATCTGTGCTCCCCCACAGACCAAAATGACTGACTAACATTCCTAAAGAGCATCTGAAAAGCAATTCTTGCAGAAGTCACTTGAGAGATAGGAAAGGGCAAACCACACCTTGCCTCTCAAGGTTGTTCAGAAGAAATATTTCAAACTCACAGCTGAGGTGCAGCATCCCCCCTTCAGGATGGAGCTCCCCTGAAGACAGGGATGGGAAGCAGAATGAAACTCCCATAATCCAAGGAGAGTGGCTGGGAAGCTGCCTGGTGGGAAAGGGCCAGGGGCTGGTCGGCAGCAGCTGAACATGAGCCAGCAGCATACCTGGGTGGCCAAGAAGGCCAGCAGCACCTGGGCTTGTATCCAAACCAGCGTGGCCAGCAGGACTAGGGCAGCGACTATCCCACCACTTGGCCCTGGTCAGGCCGCCCCTCGAACCCTGTGTTCAGGGTTGGGCCCCTCGCTACAGGAGGGACACTGAGGGGCGGGAGCGTGTCCAGAGCCGGGCAGGGGCTGGGGAAGGGGCTGGGGCACAAGGCTGGTGGGGGGCGGCTGGGGGAACTGGGGGGGTTAGCCTGGAGCATAGCAGGCTCAGGGGGGAAGCTTATCGCTCCCTACAAACTACCTGAAAGGAGGGTGTAGGCAGGTGGGGTCAGTATCTTCTCCCAGGTAACAAGTGATAAGACAAGAGGAAACAGCCTCAAGTTGTGTCAGAGGAGGTTTAGATTGGACATTGGGAAAAAAATTCTTCACTGAAAGCGTGGTCGGGCATCAGAACAGGCTGCCCAGGGACATGGTGGAATCACCATCCCTGGAAGCATTCAAAAAACATGTTGATGTGGTGCTTAGGGACATGGTTTAGTGGCAGAGTTGGCAGTCCTGGGTTAATGGCTGCACTTGCTGATCTTAAAGGTCTTTTCCAATCTAATCTACTCTACACTTCTACAATTCTCAGCCAATGTGCAACTGTGCCATGTAGTGTTGTGCAGAAGCTGAAGCCTAGAGCTGGGAAAAACTTTCCAGACAATTCCCTTCAAAAATCTCTGTTTATGAAAGTGAAATTTCGCATGAGTTCATTTAAATCATTTTGAGGAGAAAAAATGAGGCAGTTTTCCAGGGCTCCGAAGTATTTTATTCTGTCATTTCTAAATTATTTGGTATTTTGTGTGTTTAAACTGAACATATTTTTCACCCTGAATATATTTATTTTTAAATGGAAACATGGGAATGATGTTTTTCCCTGCTCAGAACTGAGAAAGAAGGCTCATAGTGATGGTGGAGTTACACAGCCAGTTCTTCCCGACCCTCCATGGAGTCAGGTACTTGACCTAGCCCTCTGCCTATGGAAGTCTTCCCAGCACCACCAGTTTCCTGCACAGACCTGGCTGGGACATCACATGAGGCAGCTGGAACTGAAAGAGTCATTGATTTCATCTGCACTGAAAAGTACTCCATGCTCCACTTGATTTTAGTGCTGCTTTTGTGCAGGAGTCTTTTAGACTTGACACCAATTACCTCCACTCACAAAAACATCTCCTGCAGCCTTGAATTACAAATGCCAACAGTCCAGTTTTAAGACATTACATTTTTGGATCAAGTTGCCATCTTGCTGTAAAAGGTGTACAGGTATGAATCCATTGCACACATCTGAGACATCTCACTATTGCTCTAGTTCAACCAACTGAATTTTGAGGTATAGGCCAGCCAGGCACTTTGTTTTGTCTCCGGCACATCGAATTTTGTGGAGGTACTGATATTCAGAAATAAACCAGCCAAAATCTGGACCAGAAAGGAAAAGGGTCACAAGCTGCACTCTTGACACATCTAAAACCTGCACGTGCTGTAGTCCAAGTCACACGGTAAAGGCAGGAAAACAGGAAGGTTTGGGGGCTTGATGGCTTTGTCACAGAAATCCTGCGTGTCTCGATGTACTCTGTTGACTCATGCTCCACCTCAGACCTTCCACCTGTAAACCAGGAACACCAGTATTGCTGGGCTTGTGTGATCTTGTAGAGTTTATTTCCTTAAGAGTTGCAAGATCATCTGAACATGGGAAAATGCTAATTCAAGACTCAGCAAGCACTGAAATTTTTTAACCAAATCCAAAATGTGAGATGAAGGAAAAGCTGCTGCAAGGGAAAACCTACAAAGTCTTCACAAACTTTTAAAGAAAACAGACACAGAATCCTTCCTCTGTGAAGCCACAACTCCAGCAGGAAATAACTGGGGTCAAACTGTTGAAGTCAATGAGCGTCATCCCACAGACAGCAAACAGCTTTGGGTCAGGCTGTTAGGGAGCAAGCACATGAGCAAATGCGCTTCTCATTTGAAAACACCACTTACATACAGCTCTACCAACTTCAGACATCAAAAAGGAGATTTTTTTAAACAGATATTATTTGCCTTTCTGCTGTAGCCAGAAATCATCGCAAGGGAAGCTAAAAAATTCCCCTGTCATGGTGACCAAACTTTTTCTGGAGATCAGACAGGCAAACAAACTCAACAAAAAATAGTTTCTTACAGAGAAAACCTATTCCAAATCTTTAAATGTCATTTTAAAATCACTTTGGAAAACAACAGTTGTGACAGGTTGGTGATATTAAGACTACTGTTTAAAGAAGCAGCAGGGCTGAAACAGCACATATCTTAGACAAAGAGCTCCCTCTAGTAGCTAATCCAATAGCGTTCAGTAGCACAAAACTATTCCTTGCACCACAGAGCAACACCGCACATACACCAGTTGTACTTTACAGGAACTATTGCAGTGCAGTGGATACGCAGTATGAATGTCATCACCCCGCAGGTTAGAGAACAGCGATAAAAATGAACAAGTCAGTCATTAAGCACAGCTTCCCGAGATGTCACTTCTGAGGTTATTTCCTTAGTGTTAAATCCAATCTGGCTTAAAAGTGGTTTTGCCACTTCTGTTAACTCTCTCGGCATCTTACCGGAAAAAAATAAAATCACAGCTTCAATACTGTTACGTCAGTCTGTGTAATGCACCTGTTTTCCCCCCAGGTTCGCCAGGAGATGGCAAAGCAGAAATGGTTCGATTACCTCTGAGGTGCAGCCACTGGGGGAGGTGAGGCAGGACCTCTTCAAACGCCTGTGGCAGCACTAGCCAAAGGATAGCTCCCATTTTTAGAAAGCAAATGTAGAGAGTCAGCCTTCCCCCACTAACCAACACACTGGAAACAGATTGTGATACACAGCTACTTACCGGCCAGGAAAAAAGGACAAGTACTCCTCCAGCAAAATACTCATGGGAACCTAACGAGGGCAGTGCCTACACTCACTGCAGCCATGCTAATTAACGTCACCCTGCAATCCCAAAAAGGTTGATTCCACCTGCTCAAAATCTCTCTGAATGCTGATAAATTCAGGGTTGAGCCCTGGTCTACCAGCCAACCTGCTGATGGGCCTGTTGTCTTGTCCTCAGCAGAGGTGGGGCACAGGTCTTAAAGCAGCTTGACTGCCCTAACACCCCTTGCTGAGCTTGCACAGACTCAACACGGGTCTGAGCTACCATCCCTGCTTCTTAAACACCCACATGCCCAGCAGCAACATCCCTGCTCTGTGTGTTACGTAGCAGGTAAGAAGTAGGTTCAAAGATTGGCTGTAGGGGCTGCTGCAGGGGCTGGGGAGGTGGGAGAGGAGATGAAAATAGTGGATTTTCCAGAGGGCAAAGAAGGTTACATTGATGGAGAGAGAGATCATGGGGATGGGGTCACACTCCCCAAATCTAGCACTTGCAAAGTTTGGGCTACACGGCTGCAAATGATGAGGACTCAAGTCATGTTTTAATCCTGTGGCAAGGATGTCAGCACAGTTTATGAGGAAAATAAAGTACAGCTGCCCTGTATTGCCTTATCGAGCAATAGAGAATTTGGTTTCTTGGTCAGCTGCATCTGTCTGGTGGTGATGTCTGAACAGAGAGCTGGGTCTGGATCTCTATCAGAGCTGGACAGGGTTGCGATAAAGACTGGGGAGGCTCCTACATTAGGAGCAGACAGCCTCTTCCTTCTTCTGTATCATGGAGCACAGACAGCACCATGTGAAGCCATGATGGGGGGTGGCTGGGGGTCTGTAATACCATAAATCCACACCTAGACAGTGCCAGGTATTTCAGTCTTTGCCTATTTTCCCCTTGTTGAGTTTCCCCGAACACAGACACTGTTTCTCAGAAGTCATCATGCTTGTTCTTGATTTATAAGCCATGAAGGAAGAACTGATAAAGAAAGGAAACGGAAGTAGGGCTTAGAGTAAGACAACTTCTTGAGACAGATCTGCATCTGCCTCCTCCCAACCCCCCCCATCAGACTCAATTCAGTATTTCTCTTTGTTAGGGCAACACCTAACCATTTAATTAGAATCACCATAAAACTTTAGCTTATAGCTTTATACAACTTTCCCTGAGAAGTCCTACCTAAAGAGAAGAAAGCCAGGAAGGGAGAAGTCAGATCTATTAATCATCCCAAGCTGTATCAAGACACTTCTTTTCAATTAAAGCTCTGTATGAATCTGCACAGTGCTCAGACTCAAGCCTGCATGTTTCCTCGCCACAAAACAAAACTGTGGTTAAATACCTACTCCTAGCCATGAGAGCTTTATGTACAGAATAGCAGTTGGACTTCAGAGATTAACTGCAAAGAAGCTTCTTCATCTAAACTTAATTAATGTGTGCTCTTATCAGGTTTTAGTAAATTACTGAGAAATCACAAGCACTATATAGAAAAGTTTCTAGAATAGAAAGGTCTAGGATTTCCTTTCTGGTAGAAAAAAAGATAAAAAATTGCATTCCTGTATACTCTCTAATAGTCTAATAAACTGCAACTATCTGATTTTCTATTAAAGGCCAAAAGGCAAGAATTCAAACAGAAATGTCTTCTATCACTAGTTCTGTACATAATGTGTCCATGCAATGAGAAAGTTAATTGGTTTCATGTTGCTTGGAGTGCACATGGAAGAAAATGAAAAGAACCCAATTGCTATCTCTAATTAGAATTTCTGAGGAACAACATTGTAGAGATGGATTGTCAGCATCCTCAGGCATTTCCTACTCATGCCAGTCAAATTTATGCACCCCATTTACAATCAGTACCTTAATTCCCTTTCCATAACTAACAAACTAGTGCAGGTTGTTAGTTTACTTTAATTCACAGAGTCACGGGGATGCTAACACCTATCTACCAACCAGCAGCTGGCTGGTCGAGTAAGTCACCGCATTGCAGTGATGTCCAAACACTGCTAGATGGAGTATTTCTATTATGAAATTAAACCCATTGCAACCATCACCTAGGAGGCCAGGGTACTTCTGGTTAGAGGAGAAAAGAAATAGATGAAAGACAGCAAAAACATTTTGCAAACAACATGGCTGTTGTAAAACATTCAAACGCACAAGGCAGCTTTCATGAATACCTCTGCTTTACTCTTAGGGTCCAGGGGCAATTTGGGCTGGACTCGGTTACCAAAGACGGTCTCCCTTTACTGCATTGAATCCAAACAGGAGGCTGCCAAGTCAAGCACAGCATAAGCTGGGCAGAAGGGACAACTGAGGGATGGGGCAGGATGAAGTGAAATCTCACCCCTGCCAGGCTGTAGTTCAGAGGCGCTTTCCTGCTTGCCTTCAGTCAGATCAAAAACTAAAGTTTCTTCATTATTCCACGACAAGAAGCTTCAACTTTAAATTACCATCCAGCATCACTGCTGACTGTATCCTGGGCTGCATCAAAAGTGACGCCAGCAGGTCTAGGGGGGTGATTCTGCCCTGAGACCCCACCCGGAGTGCTGCATCCAGCTCTGGGGTCCTTAGCACAGGAAAGGCATGGACCTGTTGGAGTGAGTCCAGAGAAGGCCATGAAAATCAGAAGGCTGGAACACCTCTCCTATGGAGACAGGCTGGGAGAGCTGGGGTGGTTCAGCCAGGAGAAGAAAAGGCTCCGGGGAGACCTTATTGTGGCCTTTCAATACTTAAAGGGGCTTATAAGAGGACAAAATTTTTTGTAGGGTCTGTTGGATAAGACAAGGGGTACTGCTTTTAAACTAAAAGAGGGTAGATTTAGGCTAGATAGAAGGAAGAAATTTTGTACAATAAATGTGTTGAAACACTGGAACAGGTTGCCCAGAGAAGCTGTGGACGCCCCATCCCTGGAAACATTGGAGATCAGGTTGAACAGGGCTCTGAGCAATCTAGTCGAGGTGAAGGGCTCATTGCAGGGGTGTTGGACTAGATGACCTTCAAAGGTTGCTTCCAACTCAAACTATTCTATGATTCTATGATCATGTGTCCACTCTAAGTACCAAACTACGAAAAAGCTGAACTTACAAAAAGTAAGAAATTAGAAACTAGGATATAGAAACTCAAACCCACTGTGGTTTTTTCCCTTCCTGCTACTCTTTCCCTACACAGCCTAGCTAGCTAAGCAAGTGGAAAACTCCTGCTGCCACTTAGCAGCTTTCCCAGAGTTAACTGGTTTTATTGAAAGACAGAGGGATTCCTAGATGGGTCAGCACAATTCTGATTGTAGTGGAGACCCATCACACCTCTCTTGGGCCAGAAGACCCCTTGGTCTGGGTACCTGGATGCTAACGAGGTGTTAGATGAGTGTGGTCTGCAGGCTGACAAGTCGCAGAGGATGGATACATGCGCACAACAACAGAGAGGCTGTTACACCCAGCGGACAGCGTGTTCTGTCTGTGGCACAGGCTGACAGACTAAGGCAGGTGTAAATAAGAGCTGGCAGTCGGTACCAGCTGGCAGAACTAAAACACACTATCCTACAGGTGTACTGAGCTATTTCTCCCCGCTCGCTTGGTGCTGCTCACTCTAATGTTCCCTCAGCTTCAGAATGTTGAGTTTTTCTAAATACATTTTTCTGCAAAAGCACAAAACACCACCCTGCCACCCCTAACTATTTTAACGAAGGGTTTTCTTACCAGACATAAATGTTAATTAGAGGAGCAAATAGCTACGCAGCAATTTTTGTGGTTGGGAAAAGGTGCAGTAGACTATGTGATCTGTAGCATTTCTATGCATACAGTGTTAGTGTATATATCACCTAAACGGAATGTAAATTGTAGCTATGCATCAAACGCTGGATTGTATTCTAGCCTCTCCCGATTGCACTGACCAGAAGCTGCTATTTACACCCACCAGGTTCAGGATCCTACACAGGCAGCAGAGAAGAATTGAGACCACTCTTTCCCAAATAAGCTGCAAGATCCCCTTGGATATTGAATCCTCCTACCCCACCACCTCTCCTAAACTTTGTTCTTCTGCAGATAACAAAAATAGAATATAAGGAACAAGCAGCCTTCCCAGACCCAGTTTAAATCACCGCTGAACATTATATTCTGCATTTGATCTCCAGTGGAACAGCAAGCACTGGACAGTGCTAGGTGGAATCATTACTGAGAATTTCAGATCCTGCTAAGACCAATGAGTGACACAGTTTGACTGTATAAAGGGCATAATAAAATGGCAAATTCTGTCCATCAGATTCACAATTATCAACATTGCCTGAAAGATCTCCTCTGCTGAGTCCCACTCGCTTCTGAAACGGAGAAAGTAAATCAAGTCCAGATTCTGGGACTGCCTCCACACATCCATCAGGTGCCCTGGTTAAATTTCAGGAAAGAGCGCTGAGGTGAATGACAGATTTTTTTTTTACCATCTTCAAAAACCTTGAAAAAGCACCTCTATTAATACCTGGCTATTTCACTGGTCTGAAAAGTATAACTAAAGTATGCTTTAAGAAGAAGCTGTTACAGCATACAGGGATTCGTAATTCAGCTCAGGGACAGCTGTAGCAGAATTAAGCAGCAAGATACACAAAATAGAAATGACCTTGAAAACATGGCAACATACCATAAGTACTTTACCTACACAAAAATCAGAGTAATGAAATAATTTGCTGCCCAACAGCTATGACTTTGTACCTTGTAGGCTAACCACAGTGGTGCCATTTAATTCTGCTTACACAAATGTTAAGTGAAGAGTAAAAGGTTTGCGTCAGTTAAAACATCATGCAACGAACTGGCCAGAAGCTTGGATTTGTTTTAATTATCAAGTGTAATGGCAGGATGTTAACACTACAAGAAGGATTTAAAACCGACTGGAAAGCAGGACCCGAAAGGTTAATGGACACTGTTCAAGGTGGTGGTGGTGGTGGATGGCAGTTGGGAAATTTTTTGTAAAAACTTTTCTCACCAAAATTAAGAAGACCAAATGTTTTCAAATTCTTATTCAAGTTAAGCACAACAACAAATAGGCAAAAGTAAATCAGCTCTTTAAAAGCATTTGTACTTTTAGCAACTTCTTCAGAGAAAAGTACAGAGCAATATAAATACTTTCCTTTGTGATCACACGGGATAAATCAGTGCATCTTCTCCCACATTATGAACCTGCAGGGGAGCTCAGGTTCTTGCTTAGGACTATCAGAAGTACTACGGTAACCAGCAGGACAAAATGCAATGCAACGATAAACCTAGCAATCTCCGAAAGAAGATGGATACAGAATTTCACCCAGCTTGTACATGCACCTGTGGAACAAACACAGGCAGAGAAAACAGCATCAGGTGCTCATGGGCTTTATACTAAATGTCAGCACAACCTTCCTCCCCGTCCTTCTGTGTCCCACAACTCTTTGTGTTCAAAAGTCAACACAATCCAGAGTAATGCAGCCATTTGAGTGATTTAACACTACTTCTGACTCCCTAAGGAAGCTCTTACAGTTATGCCTGACATATTGTAACAGCTTGACTAACAGAACTGCACCGTGCTCTCAAGCAAAAGGATAAACTGAAGACAGCTTCCCCAGTACCAGTGAGTGACAGGAGATCCCGTTGGCAGCCACTGTTGTTGCTTTTCTATTTTTTAGCCTGGAAAAAAACAATGGTTGCTTGATCCTGTCTGCTACCTTCTCCCCAGTGCATGCTTTCTGTAGGTGACTCCTTCCCGGGCACCCCAGAGCTCCACCTCACTGCCAGCTCCACCTCACTGCCAGAAACATTTACTGTCAAGATCTTTCCCAGCCAAGGAGGTAAGAGACATTTGCCCCTGTGTGTGTGCTGGTGTCTCCAAAACTTGCTCTAATGCTGCCAACAAATAACCACAGAAAGAAACATTATTCAGGAACATTCACCCATGAAATACTGGTCCACTACAACCACCACCATCTCAGAGCCATGCTATGCTTTTCAAAGACACCGGTACAGCACATAGGAAACCCATGCAATTGATTTCCAGATGCCCAGATGAAGAAAATGGTATTTTCCTGAAGAGCATCAGCATAGAGTACAAGGACTGATGTTTGAGCTGCTTGCATGGCTCCTGTCAGTCATCCGAAAAGAGCGAGCATGGGCCGAGCTGCCGCACTTCCTCGGGTGCATTCACAGGGCACATTCTTGCAAGGAACCTAAAAGCCCCGCAATGTGCTTGGCACTCCCGATCAATGCAGCTGAAAGACCTCTTTCACTGTAACACCCTACACCCTCAGGACAGCCAGTTTTATTAAGACACTGTGTGGGTAGTCCAGCAAATCACCCACCTGTAAACAATTTAATTAGAAGCCTATCCTGAGAGTACCGTGCCTGTACAACAGCAGCCCACAGCAAGAGAATATTAACAGCCTTGTGTGTAAGCAGGGAAAATGCTCCAGCCTGGGCTCGGAGAGGAACCTTTGATACTTCAGCTCTGTTTTTACCACCACCACTGAGCCTTTGTATGCTCTACAGCAAAGTCATTTACTGTCCTCTGCCTCTGTGAAGGGGCCATAAAAATATTTAGTCACCTTGTACAATCCTTGACTTGCAAAAAGGAAGCCCTCGTGGAAGCAGAGGGTGTTTACTGTGACACGGAATAAATTGTTCCCTGTTATGAGCACACCCTTTTTAACCATACAATCCACGATGTGGTTTGAAGAGCAGGTGTAACAGTACAAGCAGGTGTAGGTAACAGCATGTGTCTTTTGCTTCTTTGGAGTCATTCTTTCTGGGTTAACTTACTTTCACCATTAGAATCATGTCTTTGTGATGAGCAACTTGGGATGCACCTCGAAATTCAGAGACTTACAGCAGTTTGATGTCAACGGCAATTGCTGTTGTTCACCTCAGAACGTAAATGGATCAGCCAGGTAACGACCTTACAAGAAGCAAACACAACTGGAACAGCCCACTTGGCAGTAATTTTCAATGCAAGACAAATAGCTGGATATTGTGTAGCTGAATAGCTTGAATGGTCATCATATATGATGGTCACCATATAATAACAATCATCCAAACTTCATATGGCAGCTGAGAGCAGGGGAAGGGAACACGGCATTCAGTTTTATAGCAACAATGAAAACACGACCGAGGTGTAGTTGTCCAAATGTCCTGAATGGCAAGTGCTAAGCTGACCACAGTGACGCTTCAGACTGGCTAAAAGTGATTTTTGAACTGTTGGCCAATGAACTTGGCACTAGTCGTTTATTTGTTAAAAATTTATCTGAAGGGAATACTGGGGACTTCCAAGTTCTTCTTTACTTCTGCTCGTGCTACACAGCGAGCAGATCACACAGGGACTTCAGACGACACCAGAGGAACCACAGCACAGCTTTTTCACCAAGCCCTTCAGCACCACATCACCCACTCTGTGGAAGAACACGAGAGGGACTGCTGAACCGGGTATCATCATCCAAGCCCTTGTCAATACTAGTCACGTTCTTCATCAATACCACCGGCAATCCATCAGAGGTGCCAAAAAGAGCAGGCCAGCTGTTGAAAAGGCCACCTGCAGCAAAGCCATGGCATGGCTGTCTTAGGTCTAATTCCCATCAAGATTAAAATAAAAATAAAAGATGAGGCTCACGGTAACGGTGCTCCTTTGACCCTATGGCACCTTCCACCTTGGTATCCATGTAGCACACAAACACGGAAAAATAGGCTCTGCTGGAGAGCTGGCTGCCCTCCTTCCCCCCACAAGGTTACTCAGGCTTTTAGTCCCCATCTGTTTTTCAGTGCACACATGTTTAAACTCTAACGCACTGCTCTCCTCCTCCTTTTCTGTCTGCTTTTCCTTGGAAGCTCTAGTTCTTTTTTTGGAAAAGGTTACAGCAATCCCAAATGGTATGAAATGAATACATAAAGCTATTTAGGAGTTTGGTCTTTGCCTTCAGTGGCAACAGATACAGACCCAGGAACAGGAATTACACTCACCGGTGAACAGCTGCCTTCAGGATAATAATACAGAATCCCAGAATCCGAACTCCCTATTACTGAACTACAAAGCTATAATACATGCCTTAGTTGATACCCTAGTACTTGATAAATCACAATATAGCAAGTCATTGCAGCACTGCTTGTTAGAAGACATGTTGATAGCTCTGTGAAGATAAGAAGCAAAATAATTTTAAAAGTAGAATCACGAGACACAAACAAGGAAGGACCCCAGCTGCAGTCTAGGAGTAAGATGATTTCAAAGATGACAAAAGAAGATCTTTAAACGTAAGCAGTACTGTCGGAAACAGCAGCAATGTGAAACAAACCTTCCCGGCTCTGATCCTGCACAACAACCCAGCGCCTTTGAAAATATATAATATTCATACTCATACAAATTACACCGGGCAGTTAAAATACAGCATCACGAAGTACAACTGAATAATGCAGAAAGGAAAGAATAAACAGCCACAGTTTATCTGATCATGACCGTTACACTCAATTTAGTGCTACTATCAGCTGGTAATTGGTAAATGGATGTCTGAATTGACTCAAATTCAGGACAACATGAAAATGTTAGCAGAAATTTCATTAAGAAATGCAGGGTCTTTCCCTGCATTTACTCTAGGAGTAAACAGGTTTTCTCAGCCTTTCAGAGGTTTTAGTCCTAATCTGATGCTCTCAAGACTCAGAAAAAACCCAGTGTTTCTGGAGAAGGGTTAGCAAACATCAGTTCTTGTCAGAGATCAAATAAACCACCAAAAAATCTGAGCCCAAGCTTGTGACACAGATTTGAGTTTCTCAACTAAGTTCAGCTGCGTATCTTGATGTAACTCCATGGAAAGCAACAGGCAGTGCCACAGAGTCATTCCTCTGACCTATTTTAGACTGCGCAAATTGCACTCACAGGCACATAATTCTCTCCTTGGACTATAAAGCGAGCCAAAACTGATGAGCTCAGATTTAGGTATCTTTGAGAATCGTGAAGTGGAACAGATTAATTCTGTCCTAAAAAAATAGCACCGCGTCTCAAAATTATAACCCCATTTTCTCAGCAAGCAACAGTGAGTTACTTGAATATCCACTGAGGAATCAAGAATATCAAACTGTTCTCCTCATTGAAAGCTGACACCTTCAGGAGAAGGAATGGTTGTAAAATAACGAGTTTTTCATAATACTTCCCTTCCCAGGTGGATTTGCTCACTTCTAGCTCCACGCTGCTGCCCTTCACAGAACTGCCCAAAGAGCTGAAAAAAACACAACAGCATGGTTGACCAGATAGGAGAGGGGAAAAAAAAAAAAAAAAAAAAAAAAAGGGAAAACTGGAGCAAAAGGTGCAAGTGTTGACCAGGCATGCCAGGGTGCCATATGTTTACTCACTGTTCCCATGATAATATCAGAGATCATCTGGATTTAATAAATTTATTATCTGCTGTTAGTTATTGCCATGAAGTTCTGGTGGCATGCTGAGTGCATCACTGACAGTACATAATATTGGTCAAAATATTAGATTTATTGGAGCTTTGCTCATAAAATCAAAAGAGCTCTTTGACCAAACTCTTTTAAGAAGATTTGTCAAAAGAAATGAAAACTTATTCTCCAAAAAAACTGAAACAAAACAAAAGAGGTGAGGGAAAAAAACAGTGAGAAATCCTGGAAGCACAAGTGCTAGGCTGTAATCCCAAAGGAAAGGTAAACCCCAGCCAGAGCCAGCCTCAGTGAAAGTGCAGCTCAACAGTCATAACTGATTTGTAATACTTACATTAGCATCATTTGGAAAATAACCATTTTAGTTTGGGGATTGAAATGCTTTATTTTCTAAACACAAAAAAAGATTCTTTTCATGAAAAAGTGCTTAATAAAAAATGGGTTTTAGACTTAATGAATCTGGTTAAGAGAATGCTGAGCAGCCCATCACGAATCCTCCTTGAGTCTTATTCACTAAACCAGACCCACTTTGGGACAGCCAAAGCTAACAGGGACCGTGCCTTTCCCATGAGCTCATTGATCCCAGTTCAGCTCCCAGTTGTGCTGATCCAGAAACCGTCCCCATAGTTGATGCTGCTTGATATGTTATTAGGAATTTTCACAGAGCCCGGAATGGGGGGAATGAGGAAAATGGATTATTCTAACTTATTTTAAACTTCCCTCATTTAAAGAAAGGTAGCTTTTACTTTGATGTCCACACTATATGTGTACTCTTGCCTGTCACGTCCATTCTCCCGCTCATCAGTGCTGTGCCTCATTACACTTCTGCATGATCATAAAATCCAGTAAACAAACCATTTGCAATGCTGTTTTTTCCACCCAGCCCTTTTCTTGTCTTACATGCATTTAAAAAAAAAAAACAACAACAAACATTAATGCTTAATTCAGGGCATCTCACTTCAAGGGACAACTGCTTTGAAAAACTACAGAACTATCCCTCTAAAGGCAGCAGAAGCCAAAATGCAATCCTGAAAAAGGTAACCTGTAAGCACCGACCCACGGCACATGGTCAGAAGCTACGGGAATGATCTCAGGGGGCTGCTGCTTGGCCTGGTGATTTCTGATGGAGCAGATAAAAAGTAGCTGCCAAGAGGCAGATCTGCTTCCACATAATTTATTATTCACGTGTAAAACTTTAATGTACCTATTTGAACAATTAAAGTGTGCTCTCTGGAGCGTAATTGTCTTTTTGATGCTGAAGACACAATGGCTCGTGAATCAGTAAGTGCTGTGGCCAAGAACCCCAACACGCATTCAATCACAAGTTGCTTGCTTCTCTGTACACACCCAGGAGGAAGAAGCGGCTTTAATAATAGACACCATTAAAGAAAGATTTTAAGAAAATTAGGAACCTTGCACAAAACTCACTGGGCTTCTGGGACAAATTTGCTCACAGCTGGAAGCTTAATATGTTTAAGGGTGGCTGATCCCACTCTAATACAATTTTTATAAGATTTTTTTCCAGTTCTGCTATAAAAGCCTGTGGCACAAATCATGATTGGAACAAGCAGACCTTCCCTTGGGAAAGAACTGAGTTGGCTTTGCTGCAATTTACTTAGTGTATTTTTTTTTATATTTATATCTGTGCAGTCTAACTGCTTGTAGTACTGATCTGTTGCCCAATTACATTTAGCCCCAGAAGAGGAAAGGGGAATTAATTTCAGTGTTACCTTCAGTTATTAAAACTTGGAGTACTTGTGACCCAGCGTCTCTAACTCACAAGACAGATTTAAATTACTATTCAGTGAAAGATTTGCTTTCTTTGGTTTTTATTATGAGTATACAGCCTAGCCTCTGAAAAAGAAAGCAATGCTTGGCTTTGAAAAAAATGACACCACTGAACTTGTCATCTGCTGACAGTAACGATTTATTTTTCAGTGTTATTCTGCTGCTATGCAAACCACAATGGCAACGGCATCTAGCAGCACATTTAATTCTGATTTACAATTTCATTAACTTTGACCAGTTTGGGAATGCATAGGTTCTAAAGACTGCATCCTGCCACATACCAGGAATTGTATTCCTTGTCCCAAAAAATGACTATGCAAAGAAACAATTTCTGGCAGAGTTGCTCCAAAAGTCTTCCCCTTTCCATTCAAAAGCGCCATCCTGTCACAGCCAATCTTTTTGTTAATTTTATCATTTCATCAAAACATCCATGCAAGCTTCTCAGCTACAAGACAGATGAAAACTGGCGCAGGGGGGGAACAAGGAAAACACCATACAGACACAAAAGGAGAAAGAAGAATTTTGATTACAATTTCAAAGCAGCTTCTGCTTGAAGAAAAAGACATAAGAACTTTAATGTTCATGCAATGCACATAGCAGGCTAGTTCCAGCTGCCAGGCCTTATTTGTGGCAATACTCCAGAACAAATTGTTCGATTTATAGTTCCGTAAAGCCATCCAGAGAAATGTAAAAGTCAAGCTGGGTTCTTTTTCCTTCTCACATGCTCCCATCAGGAGGAAAGATTGTCAATGACAAATTAGATCTAGATTCATCTCTGTAATGAAAGCCTTACTGAGGTTAAATGATGGTAACTCATGTGAAATAGTGAAATGAAAAGACTAAGGAAAAAACCCTGTTAAACATGAAAACCTCCAAAACCCACCTCCCCGCACTACAGAAAGTTAAGCATATAAGCTGACCTGTACCCTTACATATGTACAACTTATATATTTACTATTATTCTGACATGAAGAACCATAACACTGGCTTAAAAATTACAGTGTTTTTTCAAAACAAACTGGAGAGTCTTTATTCATCATTGTTATCTGACAGCCCAAGGTTCACGTTTCTTCAGTAACTATAGTAGAAGCATTCTCCTAAAATGTAAATGAGATTAACGTAAAAAACATGACAAAGATCCGGAGCCTTAAGAAAACAAAATAGCCTGATGCCAAATATTTCAAACACTCTGCCACTGATAATATACAGGTACAATTTATGCTGGTAAATGAAAAAGTGCCGAGGAATATTCCCAGGCACCGGAGTGCCATCAACTACACTGTTAAATTGTAAGCATGATCCATAGTACCATTTTGGCCATGGCAAATTGTCACTGAGCCAACTAATAACAAAGCACAGCTCAGGAATTAACACAGGCCAGAGCCCAGCCCAAAAAGCAGTCCACGTGTAGTCACTTTACTGGCAAAGTCAGGAGAGTTTAGTAAGAACAGGCTGTTTCAGGCAAGTGGGTCTCAGTGCTGAAGAAGGGCTTTGAGCACGTTTCGTTTACAAGCATTGATAGAAGCACTCAGAACTGACAAAGGAAGCAAGACATCGCATTTTGAAGTTAATATAAGGTTTGATACTACCTTTAAAGAGAGTCATCCAAGTTCACAGAAAATTAAATGGCATTTAGTTTACTTGTAATTTGGCAGAAAGAAGCCTATGTTTCCCATTTGGGGATTCAACTAACAGTTCAGCTCTATTTGCTACTTCAAAGATGATCCTTAGTTACATTCTCATCCATTTTAAATAGCATCAGTATTGGTTTATCCTCATTACAACTAAACAACTGCAGTTCTTCAGAGAACTGCTGATTGAAGATGTTCTTGGAGTAAATCATTTTCAGATACACAGAAATAAAATGTTTGAATTCTACTCCTTGTGTAATATGCAACAATATATCATGAGGGCTCCCACCTCCACTCCACAGATATGGAGAATCCAGAGCACCTAGCCGGGATGTCTCTGGTGTGAAAGAAGAGCACAGAAGAGAAGTTTAACAGTGCAAGACTGTCTCCTGAAGCCTGTTTTTACCCCCTTAATACTCCAATCTAAGGATTGTCTACTGAAGATCTGAGCCACCCTGACCAGTCACTGCCAGGGTAAGGGTGAGGGTTATGGTAAGGGAGGGAAACAAGCATAATATAACACAAAAACATTCTGCTGGACAATATCCTTCAGTGACATTTCCCATGAAAGGTCACTAGCTCCTTAAACCCGGTGAATTGTAAACTGCATATCTGTGAACTGCATGTTCTGGGAAAACAGTTTGTAATCCCCCTATTAATCCTTGGCATCAGGGCACACACAGTATAATTATAGACTGCGGCAGAATAATTTGAAAAACTTCATTCCACAGGGCCATAATTATATCCTAGCTGTAATCCTTTAATTGCCAATATCATCTAATGCATTATAGACGTACCATATGACCAGGTGAACAAATGTGCTAAAACATTCTGTAAGCAAGCCACAGTAAAAGCGATAGCATAGCCAGTGATGCAGGCTATTAAACAAAAAGCACGATTAATAAGCATCAGAACACACAGACCAGAAACATCAGGACTTTTACTCTCACTTTGCTTACTTGTTGCACCAACAGATGGTCTTCAAGAGTACCTGACTGGATGCACAAATCAAAACTACTGAAAGACATCTGTCATAAACTTCTGCTTATGTCAAACAACCAAGCAAGGGACAGAAACAGATTTCTTGCAATTCTTTGGAAAGAAGTTACAAGGATTTAAACTGCAGTAGACGTTGATCCAGTTCTAAATGAAGTGAAACCACAACAGTCTGTACACCCGTGTCCTGCTCAGGACTGTTCTTCAGGTCATCTTTTTATATTCTCCACACTAACATTGTCAATGATTTTGGTTTTACCCTGGAAAATAAGAGCCAAGGAAGGTGAAGGACTTTGCTTAAACCTTTTACTTGTCTATACCCTAAGACCACGTACAGCATATAGGACCAGAAAGAAAAAGCTTAAAAGGAAACGTAATTTGGAGCCTAGCTATTATTCTCAGGCAGGTAATGCGGTGTTCAAGAATCTCTTCACTGATCCAAGAGTTACTTGTATTTTTTAACCAAGGACACTATGACAAATGCATAACAAACAGTTCAAATGTAGAAACTTGAACTTGCCCACTCCAGCCCCAGACGGAGATCCAGCCTCTCACATGTTCCCCTAGCGCAAGAGACTTTGAAAGTAGGAGACGTGACTTCAACCTGAAGAAGTTGACCTTCCGCTGCTGAACAGAGAGCTTTGGCTGGAACTCAGAGGGAAAAGGAGAGTTTACCACCTTTGGCAGAAGGGGCAGGCAACTCTGGAGAACTATACGGTTGTAAGATTATGCAGGGTGAAGGTTAGAGAGGTGAAAGCCCGGCTATAACTCAGGCCAGCCACTGCTGCAAAAAATAACAAAAAATGTTTTTACAAATACATTAGAAGCAAAAGGAGGGTCAAAGACAATCTGCATCCTTTATTGGATGTGGTGGGGAACATTGCCACAAAGGATGAGGAAAAGGCTGAGGTACTTAATGCTTTCTTTTAATAGCAAGACCGGCTTCCCTCTGGGTACTCAGCCCCCTGAGCTGGATGACAGGGATAAGGAGGAGCAGAATGAAGCCCTCACAGTCCAGGAAGAAATGGTCAGTGACCTGCTGCTCCACTTAGACACACACAAATCTGTGGGGCTGGGTGGGATCCCTCCACATTCGGGAGCTGGCAGAGTGCTAGCCAAGCCAGTCTCCATCATTTATCAACAGTCCTGGCAAACTGGAGACATCACAACAGACTGGAGGTTAGCCAATGTGACACTTACCTACAAGGAGGGCTGGAAGATGGACCCAGGGAACTACAGGCCTGTCAGCCAGACCTCGGTGCCGAGGAAGGTTATGGAGCAGGTCATCCTGAGTGCCCTCACAGGCATGTGCAGGACAACCAGGGGATCAGGCCCAGCCAGTGGGGGTTAATGAAAGGCTGATCCTCCCTGACTAACCTGATCCCCTTCTATGACAAGGAGATCCACCTAATGGCTGAGGGAAAGGCTGTGGATGGTGTCTACCTAGACTTTAGTGAAGCCCTTGACACCGTCTCCCACAGCATTCTCCCGGAGAAACTGGTGCTCATGGCTTGGATGGGTGTGCTGTACGCTGGGTAACAAACCGGCTGCACGGCCGGCCCCAAAGAGCGGTGGTGACTGGAGTGCCACCCAGCTGGCACCAGTCACGAGTGGTGTTCCCCAGCGCTCCGTGCTGGGGCCAGTCCCGTTTAATCTCTTTATCGATGACCTGGACAGGGGGATCGAGGGCAGCCTCGGTCAGTTTGCAGATGGCACCGCGCTGGGTGGGAGCACTGCCCTGCCGGGGGGCAGGGGGCTCTGCAGGGTCTGGGCAGGCCGGGCCGAGGGGCCGAGCGAGCTGTGTGAGGGTCACCCCGGCCCCGTGCCGGGCCCTGCCCGGGGGTCACACACAGCATCCCCCCGTGCTCGGCCTGGTCAGGCCGCCCCTCGAACCCTGTGTTCAGGGTTGGGCCCCTCGCTACAGGAGGGACACTGAGGGGCTGGAGCGTGTCCAGAGCCGGGCAGGGGCTGGGGAAGGGGCTGGGGCACAAGGCTGGTGGGGGGCGGCTGGGGGAACTGGGGGGTTAGCCTGGAGCATAATAGGCTCGGGGGGAACCTTATCGCTCCCTACAAACTACCTGAAAGGAGGGTGTAGGCAGGTGGCAGTCAGTCTCTTCTCCCAGGTAACAAGTGATAAGACAAGAGGAAACAGCCTCAAGTTGTGTCAGAGGAGGTTTAGATTGGACATTGGGAAAAAAATTCTTCACTGAAAGGGTGGTCGGGCATCGGAACAGGCTGCCCAGGGACATGGTGGAATCACCATCCCTGGAAGCATTCAAAAAACACGTCGATGTGGTGCTTAGGGACATGGTTTAGTGGCAGAGTTGGCAGTCCTGGGTTAACAGTCAGACTTGCTGATCTCAAAGGTCTCTTCTAACCTAAATGATTCTATGATTCTAACCTAGTAAGAAGTTTCCTCAACAGCTGTTCCTACCACAAGATTAGTACCTGTAGGAGGCAACACCTGCTACATTGAAAAGGCTGAGCCTTGCCAAGTTAGAGAACGCTGAAGAAGTGTAAGGCAACCCCCATCCTGAAACATACCCTGTTTCTGGATCCAAAGTTTCCCTGAAGCACTTCCAATGTTTCACAGAAAGGACAAGAATTAGGACACAGTCCTACCTGGCATTTTCTAGAGGCTGCCTCTGCCCCTGCTCATGAACTAATTTCAGTCACCCGAAGTCCAATCAGGGGACACCCTTATCACCCAGCTGCCAATTCTGTACTGCTCTGTGGGCAGGGAGGTGACCACCACCTCAGAAATGTATCTTCCATTTTCTTTTGATGACATCCTTATTGTAACTGATACAAAGCATCTGTCCCTTGCACCTACTAAACTACAGATTACCAGTAGCAACAGACTTACAAGCAATACAGGTTTACATTAAAAGTATCTCTCTTTCATATACAGTATCTACCACCCGTCAAAGGCAGCAAACCATTTTCCTGTCACAAAAGTGGCTGCAACTCTTGTCATTACCCTGCAGGGTGCTAGAAAAACAATAGCACAGCAAAGTGCTGAAAAATTGCTCAAGATGAATGCAGCCTCACAGTTAAACTGCACTGCTCCTCTATTTACTTATGTACAACAGACATAATAGGGCACCACTTCTTAAAGTGGAAATGTACGTGATTGCAAAGGCATCAGAAACTCAAGATGTATGGTGGCAATCACTCTCCTAAATACCCTCTATTTTCTGACTTTTCAAATCCACATCGCTCCTTTTGTCTCCCATGTGGTCAAAGGGTTAAGCACCTCTCACTACTGGCAGCTTTGTCACTTCTTTGCCCTAATTACAGAAGAAGATAAATTGAAAATGAGAAAAAAATCCTTCGTGATTTTCCATATATTCATTTATAAAACTAGATGCTGTGTTTGTTGGGAAATGTACGATCTTTAATTTTAGAAGAGCTGATGTAACTTGGAAGATGCAAGAGTTTCCTGGGACCACAAGCAAAGCAGCACCAAACTTCAAACTAGACACAAGTGAGAAACAATGACTAATAACATAACCTAGTTACATTCATTAGCTCAAGAGAACTTAAAAAGGAAACAGCACTAGAGAAGCAGGTGAAGTGACAGGGAGTTTAATTATTTACACATACTTATGAACCCCATGCCTCTCCCCAGCACAACACCTAGCTTTTATTGTAATGTATTGGTAGAAAAAAATTCAAGTCTCATTTAAATTCCTAAGGAATTAAAAAGCACTCACTCTTCTTCCCAATCTCACCAGAGGGAAAGCTGAAAAATAACCCAAATGTCCTATTTTATTATGACCTCTACTTCAACAATAGCTGAAGGCAGCAGACAGATTCTTCGACTGGCTCCAGAGCCTTTCATCTGCCTGGCAGGAGAGCGCTGCAAGACACAGGCACCACTTAAATCGCACTGCATCTGGAGGGGTCAAAATTTCCTTCTGGAACAATGTGACAAGTGCTGGTAGACATGAGATAGCCATGGCCTCACAGGAGCTCTGCGCTGAATGCTGTGAGAACACAGCATGGCAGCTGTTAGTGTTTCCTGAGGCACCTCTAAACTGCCGTGCTAGCACACCCTTACCTGCACGTAAGTTGCAGTTCACAGGAGTTACCCTTAAACCATTCATAAAAACAAGTAGAAAGTGTAACCAACACCTAACAGGTTGGCGCAGTTAGACTAGACCTGTGAACATGCAAGTAGGACTGCAGAGGTTGTTCATTTAAATAATGTTAAGGTAAAAAATCCTCAAGTCGTTTGGAACCTAAAGCCAGCGTAACACTCATCCTTCATCACTTTTCATGGGTATAGTGCAGTGAACTCCATCAGCCCTCCTCCTCAGTGAGTCCGCCTCCCTCAATCACACTGCCTGAGCATGTACTGTCCATAGCGCCCAAAGACCAAAATCAGGGTGGAAATTTTTTTTCCTCTAACTTTGAGCCCTTAAGAATGAGATGCAACATCTGTGTAGGCATCACAGATTTTTTGTAGTCAACTGAATGGAGAAAGCACCACCAAAGAAACCAACCTGAGTTAGATGCATATGCTAGGATGAGGTGCCTTACCCTCAGGACATAATTCTGCTACTCTCTTTGAAGCCAAAGTGCCCATGTCAGACATCTGCCCTAAAGATCGGACAGTTATGTCAGAGCAGACAAAGGCATTGTTTAAGATGCAGTCCTAAGGAAAAGGATGAGGGAAAATGCATACAGAAATGAAGTGACTTGCCCACAATGATGCAGCATGGTCAAGACTGACACAGTAGGTGTCGGTAAGAAGTGGAATCTAGAACATTACAGGTTTGATAATGCCAAAGAGAAGTCTCTTCCACTGACTTTGGGTCAGGCCCTGAGTGTCTGCAGGAGAATCATCAGATGTGAAAAAGCAAGAACAAAAGGCCAGAGAAGCAAGATACAAATACATACTGTTCTGCCTCTTTCTTGTATCATGTACATTTAGCTTGCAGAAAATAAACCTAAGTAGTTGAAAAATCACACAGACATTCCCCTTCACTAATTTCTTTCTGTTTTTCCTTATCTTTTGCAAAAATGCTCTTGCTAGAGACCAGTGTGTGTAAACCGGCTATTCCTTTGACATGGTTTTACCCGAGTTTTCATTGACCGTAACTGACAGCCACCACACAGCACTCTTTAATTGCAAAGTGTATTGCATAATATTAGGCAGAGGCCTATGTATCTCTGCTCAGTGTTCCTGGTGTTTTTAAATAAGGTTTTCACTTGTTCCATCTCCAACGCTTGTTTGACACAACAGTAATTTTTCCAGATGAGAGAGGACCCAGTGATCATAAAGAATGAATTATTTACAGGAAGATCAGTACTCCAGTTCATGTCAAGACTTCACTAATTGTAGTTAAAGTACCACACTGAACATATACACAATGCTCTTCAGGTTCATAAAAGCCTTAAGTGCTCTTAAATACTACTTTAAAAAGGAAGAGGCTCAAAGGATCAGTAGCAGGAAACAATACCTTCCACTTCCAGATCATTGACTCAAATCAAGTCAAAGTTAATCAATGCTCAAACACGTTATCTGCTAATTGGTTGATGAGGACAGCTAATCCCCTTTTCTAATGGGCAGATGGTATCATAAGCCATCAACAAAGTCAGAAGCCCTAATTATAACTATGCAGATCAGGCTGAACTTCTTGTTGCAGTTTAGCTTACCTATGCTCTGTCTTTACGCATTCCCACCATGGAAGCAATGCTGTTCACCTAGATCTTTACAGTGCTTTTCAATAGATTTTCAAGGTATTTTACAAGCCAATAACAAAAAAAAAAAAAAAATACACACCAAAGCAGAGGAACAAACTTCACAAGACTCATTTAGCAACCAGTAGCAAAGCTCAAGACCAGTTTAGGTGCGGGTTCATTCTTCTATTCAGTAAACTTGCAGTTTCACCAAATATGGTGCACCAATCTAATGGATCATTGCATTCAAGAAAACTGGGGTCGGGGGGGGGGGGGGGGGGGGGGCAGTTTTCTGCAAGGTTAAAATGTCAAAGCATCTCACAGAAGTGTCCTGTGATCACCAGAGCCTGTTCCAAGGACAAAGCAGGACCACGACTCCTGCAACAGCTATTACAGCAGCAAACTATTACACTCAGCAAGCTCCAGAAATCTGCCCTGATGCATTAGGCTTAGAGACAGCACTCTTTAAGAAGTCACACTTTGCAGAAGTGCACTCGTAACTGCTGGTGCTCCAGTGTCTGGAGGTAGACTAGACACCTTCTGGCTTTAGGTCCTGGGTTCAATTCCTTCCTCTGTCCAAGAGGATTCAAAGCCAATGCACAGGCTCCTTCTCAGGTGAGGGAAGCATTTTCAACTTGCTGTTCACAGGTCATTGTGATTATTCATTAACTGTTTGCAAAAAACTCCATAAACTGTAACTGAAAAGGCAAGCTTACTTGCCAACAAGCTTAAAATTAACCCAACAGCAGTCAGCAAGACAAAAGAAAAGGGGCTAACAACTCACATCTGTATTTGTCCTCCAACACATCACACATCTTTAATTGTTTTCTGCCCAATTACTTTTTTAAACTTATATGGTCTGTAGTGTGGTAGGTAGGTCAGCCTTCCAATAAGTTGAAGAACAGAGACTCAGCTTCAGGACATTCAAACGTCCTGTATTAGCATTGTTGCTGTCGATGGGGTTTTTATGAAGAGTGAACATGACCACATTTCCTCATTTGTTTCTAATGCAGGTCTTGCCTACTTTTTGAAAAAAATTCCACCCACCCCAAAAAAAAGGGTACCCATGGCTTGTGTCAGAATTGTTTAGCAAAAATACCACCTCCTGCTAACTGTTAGCTCAATGCCAGGCTAAAACTGGTTGCAGACCACATGTAACTATGCCACATCCCCAGCATTCCCTATTTTGTAGCACCAAGTGAGCATGCCAGTGCTTTAGCCCACACTTACTCAGTGCACAAGTAAATCTTCCTCTGAAGCCTCACTCCAGCCACATTGTGCTCATGGTTCTGGATTCTGCTGCACAGGCCAAAACCCCAAGTAGCCAGCAGTGCAGTGACAAACTTGAGACAGATTTCAATATAGACAAGCTGATGCGACACTGGAACAAGCTGAAATAGTACACATTGTGTTAGATTACCCACTTTTTCTTAGTGAGAGGATTGAGGAAAGCATGCTTCAGTGTGTTTCTCCTGAGAGCTGAGCTTTAAGTTCAAAAGCATTTGGAATCAGGCTTGAGTCGTGGAGTCCTATTTGGTTTAATTTCTAATTTATGGTGAACAAATAATTGCTTGGTCTCAATCCCTCCACGCAAGTTAAAGCCAAATTGATGCGTCTTACAAAATTCTTACTGGGCTACACGAACTGTTACAAAACCTCTGCTGAGAGATCAGAAAAATATCAGCACAGACTGAACAAGTAAGATTTCCTACTCTATTTAGGTTTAAACCACAGAACAAATGTGTCCATAACGAAAGAACATGAGCCCATGTAACCGTACCAGAGTAATTAAGCCCTGGAACAGGTTGCCCAGATGTTCAGGAACCTCCATTCACAGAAACTTGAAATTTGACTAGTCCTGAGCAACCAGATCTGACTTCAAAGTAAGCCCTGCACCGAGCAAGAGTCTGGACCAGAAATCTCCAGAGGTCCGTTCCAACTTCAGTGTTACTATGATTCCACATACACTGACATACAAATGGCAAGCTAACCTTGTGCGATGAAGTGGAGGAGTATGTAAATCAGACTACCACAAACATTTGTAAAGATGTTAACAGCTTTTATTTCACTGGTGCAAGGCCCGTGCGTCATCCACCACTCACCAACATCAAAACAAAACATCATCTTCTATAAAACAGTTTCAGAAAATTCAAAACAAAGTAACAGTGGCTATAATGAACTTCATACAATACTGTAAATCACTTTGTTTGTGTCATCCAAACATGAACACATCAGTTTCTAGCATACATGGCTTGCTTGTTTTTGTTTTTTTTTTGCCCCAAAAAAATACCAGCACAACTCCAATACATGCCTCACACCTGGAAATGTGTAACATCACTCCATGACATTGATAGCTGTTCGTGCTTAGAACTAATCATCAAATCATCCTACCGATATCATAAAATACAAAATTATATGAAAAACCTACATTTACAAAGTACAGTCCCAATCCTGCAGTCTGAGCTATTTGGGCAGGTACCTGCATCCATTCCAACTCCCCTGAAGGCAATGTGGTATTTAGTGCTCCATTGCTAAGAGACTTGATTGCAAAATCAGGGCACAAGTGGGAAAGGCTTCAATCTCTCCACAAGCAGTAAAACACTGCCTTCTTCTTCTTCTAGATACAGTTTCAGTAGTATTTGCACAACCTCCTAAACTGAGACTTACCTATTTTCAATTACCTCACATTTAGGAAGAGAGAAGGATAGGCTTTAAAGTAGTCAGCAGAGAAATGGCTTTTACTGAAGTGACTTGGGGCTGTAAGTTGTGCTTTAGTGCACGGTGGTGATCCAAAAGCTTCCAAGAGGTAACCACATCTTGCTTCAGTATTTACAGTATCTGCTGCCTTCCTCTGCATTACATGAGTTTCTTCACCAGCAAGGTATCAGCGATCTTGTTTCCATTAGACGAGCATTATGACATGACTCCAAAAACAGGATTATGACGACAGATACTAGGGCCATACTCTTCATAGTCTTTCTTGGTGTGACATACTTGGAAAAACTCTGGCTATGAAAGTATAAAACAAAACCCCTCAACAGCATAAGAATATATAAAGTAGGAAAACCAACAAACAAACGCCTTAATATTTTCATAAATTGCAGCTTTACGATGTTGTATTACATTTTTTAAATGGAGTAAAACGAGAAGTATTAGGATGTGAATACAATTAATCAAGAACAGTTTGTCTGAACAGAAGACTGCTTTTAAACACAGTAATGAGAAAACCCACTTTGGAGGGGACAGGAATTACTCCCATTTTCCTGTATTTGCTTCTCTCTCACGTTTAAGACCATTGATTTGGATCCTATATTCCTGAAGTCCTAACTAATCCCTACTGCTGACTTCAAGAATAAAGGGACTACGTTGCAATTATCATATAAAAACTACTTCAGAATTGTGTCAAGTCACAATATCCTTACTCAAGTAAAGCTCCCACTTGCCCTGTAAAAATTTTACTGAGATAAAAGTTGGGTAAGGATTCCAGAATGTGACACAGTTTAGGCTGTCACAATGAAAAGGTTTAAAACTTAGCACTTCAACCAAATATAGCCAGAAGACAACATAATACATGGCAATATAGAAAAGACAGAACAATTTTGATAAAGACTTACTGTTGAAGCCAGCATGGAACCACCGAACCAAACTGCATAACGCTGCATGTGATGTGTTATCACTTGAACTTCAACTGGTTTGGGCTAAGAAAAACAGTTTGTATTTAGTTGGTTTATATTTTCTGGCAAGATACTTACAAACAGAACATACTCAGGCCCACACATCTTCACCCTTCCATTCACATCACTATCTCACACTAATCACTCAGTTTGTCATGTTCCCTAGGAGACTAAGTCATAAAACTCTTCATGATTAGTATGCAGAAGGACACAACAGTTAAATCCCTCTTGCCTACTGCTAAAGATCACGTATCTCCTAGAAGGAAACCAGAATTGCCCTTAAAAGACTACAAGAATCTTACAGTTACTGTGAACAAAGACATATGTCATACATTGCAAGGCTACCAATGCATTTATGACCACAAACATACACACTATTAATTTTACAACACTGCATTTTCACTAGTGAGGTGAAAATTTTCAACTGTATTTCTTTCACTACTTATGTAATTAATGCACTTGAAATGCTTGCTTACTTTTATCCGACCACCACTGAGCTCTTCGCTAAGCCGCAATCTCGCGTCCACTACTCTTTTCAAATCCCTTTGCAGTCGTCGTCCAAAGTCCCTGAACATCGTGGATCCTCCCGAGAGGACCACATTCTGTGCAGAAATTAAAGACACATTCTTTAAATCCATCTTCAAGCAAGTTTTGCAAAAAGCCAACACTGCAGAAGTGACTATTTGGATTGTAACATCATTAGGAAGCTGACAATCTACACAGAAGACCTTAAGCACTGCTCAATTTCTGTAGGAGGTCCATTTTTTTTTCTCCTTTAAAGAGTTTTATGTAGAACATGTTATTACAACAGAGAAGGATTTCATTAAAACGGTGAGCTAGTACCCTACATGTGCAGAGCAGCAGAAATAAGACACTACATCAAGTTTCCCAGGGATGCTCATAGTAAGCAGTTTTAGCCCTGATACCAATAAGGCTCTAGACGCATCATATTACTCTTAGTGTCTTTCAAAAAGCTGTCAAGTTTTCCAGAATTTATTTATTTTTATTATTTTAAGAGTTAAACTTCTAACATAGCAACCAGCAAGTCCAATGATTCTTCAGAAAGATACCACACCTCCAAAGAGGACTGCAGTACAGAGAAAGACACAATGCCTTTTCATTTGTCTTATCTATACCTACTTGCCTGGTATTACATAGTTTTCAGAGCAGAATCGAAAGCCTCTTCTTCTGGACTTGGATTCTAAATAGGGGGTTTAGAATGTCCCATCCTTAATTATGATAATGTTGCAGGGTCATAGAATAATGCAAAAGTCATTTCAAAGGTGGGGCAATTCAAAACAGAAACTCTAGAACATAACATCGGTGGCAGCAAAAACACAATTCATAATCAGAAAACGAACCCTGTAAGACAAAAGTGCATGTGTGCCCTTGCATATTGATGCAATTGCAAACCAAAGTGCCCATTAGCACTTACCAACACCACTTACATGCCTTAGATACGTGTCCACAAGGAACTCAACTGAGATCAAGAGTTCATTATACCCAGGTTAAGCGATTATCTCTCAGTAATAGTTTTTGACACTACAGACCAACACTGTGCAATGTAACAAAAGAATCCCTGAACCAGTGCTTTCAGCCAGAAAGCCTGCACAGAGGTATGCAGAGTTAAAGACATGCTTAATAAGCGTTCACACTTGCAGGGTACAGAAGTAACTGCTTGGATTTTAAGCAGCAGATTACAAGTTACAAACAAGATTTTCCTTGTTAAGTGAGAAGAAAGCTGTTTTGTTTTTACAAAAAAAATTATCTCTCTGCGCATCATAAAAACCATTACAGTCAGAAAAACTCATTTCTTCACAGCTTCAGATTATCTACAGTATAAAAGAGTGCATAGCAAGGCAGGTATACTTAAAAGAAAAGCACACAATCCCCATAACATTACTGAAATATTTCCCAAAAGAAAGCAAAACGGGAACAGAGAAGAGCAAAGGAGCCATACGTATAAGCAGGAGCCAGAAACCACAGCTGGTCCTAAAATTTAAGTAGGAGGGAGATTCCCACTGTTCCCCCCCATACACAAGAACATCTCTTCCCCTGCCTCATAGTGGTCATGCACTCCACATGGGAAAAGAAAATTGCTAATGTGGGGGAAGACAGCCACCAACCTGAGTGATGAAATAGCAATTAAGGAAGATGCCATCAGAAAATATTACCTGGAGATAATGAAGTTGGCAAAGATGCTGACAGCAGTAATTCTATTAAAAGCAAATTAAACTTAAAGTGTATACTCCATAAAGTGGACAATGCTACCACTAAAAATAGATTTTACAATATACCTGGGAATAATAGTTTGAATACATCTGAGATCAACTCATGTAACTAAAGATTTAGCAGTAATACTGGGAGAATCTTTTATCATTCCAGGTTAAAACTAAGAAGTTATACTTTCCTCAGATTACGGTTATTCAAGTACTTCTAAACACTGAAATAAGTTTAACAATAATACTGGTCAAGGAGAACAGAAGCACTAAGGTATATTTGTTGAAAAGGTGAGTCATCTCATTATCACGTATTCGGACAAGCCAGGCTAAGCAGAATTTTGGATATAAGTACCTAGGTGACACCAACTGCCATTATAAGATGGTTAATTATACAGTTCACAGTTCCCCTGCTCCCTGCACTTCTTGTCAGCACTGGGCCGAATCCGTGCTCTTTAGCAGCAGGCTGCTCACATATGGGCTTCAGTAAGTTATCACAACTCAGCAGGCCAGACTTCTGCAAGGAGATCAGAAGCCAGGTAGTCCTCACTCGCAATGAAAGCGGAATCCATACACATTCCCCACCCCTCACTTACAAAAGACCCAAAGAAGGTGGGAAAAGATGGTCAGATAAAAAAAAAAAAAAAAAAAAAAAAGCACACAACAAAAAAACACCAAGAAACCACTCCCTACAGCAAATACCTTCCCTAGAATAACACTAATTCCAGTAACTACTTAATGAAAAACATAACAATGAAGCCTGCTAAATATGTCTGTGGAGAAAGCTTACGAGTGATGTGTGGACTTTCAGTCTGCCTGGGCATTTTCTGGCCTCTTGTCAAAAAAAAACAATCAAGGAAGTTATGATTTAAGTATCTGTTTCCAGCTGATTCCTTTAAACAAGACTTCTGATCTTACTCGGCTCAAACACACTTTGGCTGGTTTAACAGCTCTAAGCAGACCTCAGGTTTCAGAGCTAACACTAATTACCATATCATCTGATGGAAAGCTCCAGCTGATTTCTACTTTGATAGCTAACTGGCTGAAAATTTGTTTCAAAAGAATGTGTTCCCTTAGAAGAGAGGGATGAAGACCTTTCCACACACCTGAAAAAGCTAACCACACTAAGTAAATAATGAACGTAGGCCATTTCTGGAAGGAAAGCGAGGGGGGCAGTGGGGGGGAGGTAAACACCACAGAGCTGGCAAGAAATTCCTCACTTCTCATCCATCCCCTTTGCTTCTCTTATGAACTCTAGGATACTGAGTTTCTCTCCATACCATTTCTGGTACTATGTACAGTGTAATGCTGCAGAGATATGAAGCTACCTAACCAAAAAAAACCAGCTACGGTAACAAAAATCTCTAAAGTTTACATTAGAATTCCAAAAAGTAAAATTAGCTTCTGCAGAGCTCATCTCCACCAAATACAAAATGCAGAACTGGTATGTCCATCTTTACACCGCATCTGGTAATGTGGCATAAGCAAACTCTCAGCTGGACACTTCAGATTTCACAGCACCAAACTAAGAAGCATCCACTGCTTTTGTGATAAATATGAACTTAAACAACACATCCGTTTCTCTTCCATCCAAATGCTAAATTAAAGTTGTTTAACGTGACACAACCACACCACCGCAGAGATTTAATGAGAACAATGTATAACCGTTAATAAAAATTACTATGGGTAAAAACTGGAATGTTCACAAGCTGAGCATGAGCAAGTGAATCAAGGTACATGCCTCTTAATTTAGTTAAAACAGGGCAAATATTTCCTAACATTGTATGGAAAGCACAATGAGAAATACTATACATATCAAACAACAAACATTATTAAGAAGTAAATTTAGCATGAGAAACTTTAAGTAAGTTTGACTTTTAATGATGAGGAAACAATTTCTGTTTCTTTAAAATCATCATTTTCCACGTTCATTTAAGAGTTTGAGTAACAGCAAAAGATCTCAGCACAACTTATGGTTACGCTGTTCCACAGAAATATGCCTGCACTCAAGACACAAAAGTAACCATGGAATGCTGCAAATGTACTGAGCTACTGTTAAAGCAGCTAGCACAGCTAATATTACAAATTTAATTACAGCCGGGACAGGAATAAACAGGGCTTCTCCTCAGTGCTCCTGTGCTACACCAACAGTTAGTTAATCACTTGGAGCGTCCGCTTGAACCAGCAGGAATACCGTTGCTTTCCCATCTCTTACATCAGTGCCGGTATGACGCAGATCCAGTGGCCCGGCAGTCTCTCCAACCTTACCTCCCCCACAGAGCCTCCCCTCTCTCCGCTTAGTAATTACTAGCAAACGCTGTCATTCTGCTGAAGCGTAGATAAGCAAAAGTCAGTTGAACCCTACCCAGTCTTCTGGTTGGGGATACCTACAGTTTCAGAGAGGAAAGGCAAGAACCGATCCAGCAATAAGCCTGCCCCCCCCGCGGCTCCGGGCGGCACGGCACGGCGGTACGGCCCGGCACGGCGGTACGGCAGCGCCATCTACTCACCGCACAGCGCACGTGAAGCTGTTCTCACGCACCCGATGTACCGGCAACTTAAGGCAGAAGCGATAGTAAAGGAATATTTACTATTCCTTTAGCCTCCTGCACCCCCGAGCTCCCCAAGCTTTAAGGATGGTTCGTTATAAGCTGGGCAGTCAAGCTCAGCCTTCCAAGGGAACACCAGTACAGCAAGCGCAATCCAAATCCTAACTGTATCAGCAAGCTCAAAAGTTCACTGTCATCCACAACAGCCACACACCCAGCTAAAACATCTCCTCCTCTAAGGAAAAGAGCCAACATAGTTAAAATCCTGTCTCCACGCACCTGTGTTTCTACTAAAAGCCTGGATGATTTATCTACAATAAACTACCACACTTGCCAACATGCTACAGTCCCCACCTCAAGCAACGTTTTTCAGCTTGAGAAACTAGCTTAAAAGTTTGAGGTTGAGGGTATTCTAACTTGATCCACCACGATTTGCATCATGAGTATTTAAATATGCTTGGCTAGGATCTTACAGAGGTATTTCTGAAAAAATTTGCCTGGTTTCAGATGTCACTTATCTCAAACTCTCTCAGCCATGTATTTGTGCCAAAAACATAGCAGAGAAAATTGAAAGAAATCGATTGTTGGGACAGCCCATGACCCTACACTTACATCCTTTCCATCAGTAGAAGGCACAGGCCTCGTAACTGTCAATACTGTTCTCATCTCCTGTTACCACCTGAACTCTTGAAGTATCTGGGGACAGGCTCTGGATGGGGAAAAAGGAAGATGAAGTAGAGTTTGGAGAAAAAGTGACAGTTTTTGAATCTGTTACCAACAAAAAATACCATTTACTAGAATATCAAACAGTTTTTAGAATTTCTGAAAGCCCTTTGTCTACCTTCGAAGCTATTATTACCATCTTCACTAGGTGGCGACTTAAATTCAACTACTCTTTTTTTTTTTTTTACATTAAGTGTCAGAAATTCATGCCCTAACTGACAAATGTTAGGACAAGTTTCAGAGCATTTCCAGGTTGAAAAGATACTTTTTAATAGCATCTAGTATTAAAAACATCCAACACTAGCATCTGTTGTGGCTGTACCACAAAACACGTTTCCTACTGATGCAAGCTAGGTGTGCATTAGTTACACCGTGTTTAGTAGTATGCTCATAGTAACCTGAAAGCTGGGGGGAAGGACTGTGTTATTCTGCAGACCATAGTCACCATCATGCTACTTCTCTCTCCCTCTAATTTCTCAGCATTTCTGTGATATCAGTTATGCTATGTGTTTAAAGATAAGTGTAAGGAAAGGTGTGGAACAGTATTTTAAGAAAAAAGGAAGCTACAGAATTCTTCCAAAAAACCAGAACTAGACAAACCACCCACCATTTTTCCCAAAGAATGCCAAGGGTGATGTAATGCCTCACAGAGCCCCACAAAAGCATGGCCACATTTCTAGCTGCACACAGGATGGCTCGCTTTTCAGTGGGATTCAACACACAGGAATGATCAATATTCACAAGGATGCCAGATTATTTCAGCCATGTGGCAAGACCCAAAATTCCTGCTCTACCATTTCACCTGAGCACTCACTGTAAATTTCATTCCACTTGCTGAAGATTTGGGTTTGTTTTAAAAAAAATACAGTCCACTTATTTCTTCAAATTTCAATGCAACTCCCTTGGTTCCAAACCCAGCAGCCTACGTCTCTTCTTCCATTTTAGCAGAAAGCAGCTCATCCCAAGCAATCCAGAACTCTCAACTCTGTGTTACAGACACAGAATAAGAATATAAATCAATTCTTCCAAGCAATCACATTAAGATGGTGTAATCCTAAGAATTAGAAGTGTGCATTGCTGGCAACCACTACATAGTTACAAAAGGCTTCATCACATGTGAAAGAATGTTTGTGCCTGGTATTGAATAGCTACAGGCTATGGGGTCTGGCTGAAGAAGTCAGTCTTCTGAAGGTCTTGCTGGTCCAAACATCAACATAAGGTAAGATAACTGGCTTCATAAGAGAGACGTTGATTAGACTGGGGAACAGGGATACTGGCAATAGAACTGAAAAAGAAACACAGGACATCAAAAGTTGGGTTATGAAGCAATGCTTCAAAGGCTACCTACCACATATAAACTGCAAGGATACTTGTGGGTATTTTCTGGATGAACACTGAGGAAGAATCCAAATACATTTGGTGGAAACCCAGCTCCAAAGCCCAGGGTCTTGGCTGGCCACCATGCAGCACAGTGGGCAAGTGAAATTGATAAACCACAGAAAGCAAGAGAAAGTGTGAGTGGTTTTCTGCACCTATATACTTCTAAACAATGAGAACAGAGATGCTCGAAGCTTTGCAGTGAGCTTGCTCAAAGAAGACAGTAACTATTAGCATTAATAACTACTGACATCTATCATTACATTCAATAGATAATTGTGTAACACTTTTAATTAAGCAAGTATAATGAAAAGCAAAATGGAAAAACAAAGTCTCATTCAGTGGTAAGCCAAAGGAAAGTTATTTGCCCACTGATTATGGTGAGGAAAGAGTAACGTAACCTCAATTTTTAAATACCACATTTCAGAAGCCAGTACTAACCCCTGCCCTACCAAGCAGTTAAGCTATACTGTATGGCAACTTTGGTCTTTCAGGAAAAAAGCACAGACCCCAAGCACAACCAGACACTAAAGAGTTTCCTATAACCTTCTGCAATACACCTAAGCTTGAAGCCATTGAAGACATCTACTGCAAAATTCACCCCACATACAAGCCTGTTAAGTAGTTTAACTTCCCGTTTTAAACTGCTCCACGGATTTGCTCTGAAGCAAATGTCTCCTTTGCTATGTCTCATTCTAGATTACACAGTATGTTTACTAGACAAGTAGAACAGACTGCAAAATTGTACTAGTTATGAATTACCCTGAGATACGATTTAGTTGGAACTTAATACTCATTCTAATAGGTGAGGAAAACTACCACCTTTTACATGAGCAAGCAAACTTGTCCATGCTATTACTTTACACTGTGATTTCCAAAAGGATGCTGCTGCACAAGCAGAGAACAACCGGGAAGCATAGGATGTGCTGCCAATACAGAAGGAGCTTGCCACAGGCTATGTCTGTCAGTACCTACCTTTTAATTCCTTAAAAAAATCAGTGACTGAAAGTACTCTCTGGACTACACCCCAGGCAAGTTTAAGCAGGCCTAATTATTGTCTCCTAAAAGATTTTAAGCCTTCATGTACTTTAATACTGGGTTCAGTACCTGGCTAAAACGGCAGAGAATGAACAGATACAAGTCAAGACCATGAAAAAAATAAATGTATTTGAAACCACTGCTTGATGTAAGTGGGGGGGTGGAGGGATGAGACCATGATGTAACCCTTAAACAGGCGAAAGCCAAAAACCTTAATGCACAAGAACTCACATTACAAACATCAGATACAAGTAACATCTGTCTGCCTCAGTTCCTCAGGGATAATACTTCAAGCCACCGTCACAGATAACCCTTATTTAAAAAATAAAAAGCAGCAAATACCAAGTACTCTTCATTCAGAAATGGCACCTTTTTTAACCTGAACTTTATTTCTAGTCAAAGTTCACATTTCTCATAGTGGGCGAAGTGATAGCTATGCATATGCTTCACGATGATGATAGTTTTCAAATAAGTTAAATCTTACAACAGAAAGACCATACCTTATATAATGGACGTCGAACATCAATAGGACAGTTCTGTATAACTTCATCAACTACATCCGAAATGGATTCCATAAAGTCAGGATTAGCAAACTAAAATGAAATAGAATAGGCATTAGATTTTCCACCCAAAGAATGGAGAAACAAAAAGGCAGAAGTGAGACTGCAGAGAGATTTTGTAATAGCACTTTTAAAGGGAGCAGGTGCAAATCAAAGGCAGTATTACTACTGCTCACCACTTATTCTACATTATAACAAACCCACTTCTCTACACAAGAAATGCGAATTCCTTTTCCTGCTGAGAAATTCAGATTCTCTTCCTTGGTCATAAATTCACTGTTCACGATTTATGTACTATGGACCTACTATTGCATGTGACATGAGTGAGTTCTCCTGAAATATTAAACATACCGTTCCTTTGCAGTGTGATCCTGTCTTTCCTTTTAAGTGAAATCAAAAACATCAGTGTGCTAATCAGAATGTTCCCCTGGAAAAAATTTTCAACCCTACTGAAATAATTCTGTTAAATTCCCACCAAAAAGTTGTTTTTCTCCTAAACACACAAAATCTCTAGTATTCAAAAAGGCATAAATACTCCAAGATGTTGAGTGGAAGCCCCCATCAATGCAATCAATACAGTGCTAATGTAAATTTCTGCATTTATACATACGAGAGAGTCAGAGTTGCTAAAGCTGGAAAATATTCTTGGACTAGTGGCAATTTTCCACTTAAAACACAAGCTTTAAAAAATAAAACAGTTCATAGCCTAGGGTTTGCCCTTTCAGAGATTAAAATTTGAGAAATTAATTATTGATACATAATAATATATTATTATTTAACTTTAAAACTTTCCCAAAGGTCTAGAAACTATTTGGGATTTACAACTAAACAAGATAAAGTATCTAACTGGATGAATAACAAAAGCCAGAACACAAGTATACATTGAACTGAAAGAGAAATTAGCAAAGGAAGTTGGCTTGGAGATCAGGAGCCATAAGAATGATGTGAAAAATCCCCAAGAATTCAAGCTAACTTCCATAGTAAGAATTAATCATGCAAGAAGCTAAAACATGAAGCCGCATAAATTAAAAGAGAAGAAAGAAGCGGTGTTGTTTCACACAGAGTTCTCATCCGAACAAGCTACAGCTTGAAAACTTCTCCCAAAGCCCTGTATAAAGATATTGCTAAAACAGCGTGGCAAAAGGAGTAAGTAGAAATGAGAGTTATGGCATCCAAAGCAGAGTAGAACATGCTCCAAGAATGGGGACAAGAGAACTGGCATGTGAAATTGCAGTCTGCTACCATATGGTTGGAGAATAGCAAGTAAAATACCTAATTTTAAAAGTGGAGAAATGATCTGGATAACTACAAACCCCAAAGCCTAACTTCAAGAACATTAAAGACTTCAGAACAAATTTTGTAAACTAAAAATAGGAAAAGATTACAAGACAGCTTTACCAAAGGCAGTTTTTACCTAGCTAACTCGATACCCTTTGAAGTGAGGAGTTAATGAAGTCCAGCGAGAAATTCTCTTTGGATGCAGTACGTATCATCTAGTGTTTTTCTTGTCTAGAAAGTCAGTTCAGTGTTTGGTGTTTTGTTTTTTTTTCAATACAGAGCCAAGAAACTATCAAGAAATGAAGAAAATGGAAATTAGTCCTTTATCCTGTTCCTAACAGTCTTTGAAGGGACTATGGAAAGAGGAACCATTAAAATGACATCTGACATGGGATTCAATGCCTCCCTGTAAGATCACATCGGTAAACAGCAGGGAGCACAAACTATATAGCCCAGAGGTTTAATGTTGGCACAAGATCAGATGGCTACAAACTGACCACAAAGATATTAACAGTGGAATTTAGACAAAAGGTGAAAGAATGAGGGTTTTAATACTTTTCCAATAGAAGGAGGGTAGACAAAGGGAAAGTTCATCAATGTTAATGGTGGATCTTGATTAATTTTTTTAATAGTATTACAGGTTATGGGTGCCTGCAATAAACTCCATGGACTGCACAGGAATGGAGAAAACCTTTTCTGCTATGCTGTAACATATTAAAAATGGACTCTTTCCTCTCCCACAATATCACAATAACCTGAAGCTCACTCAAACTGAACTACCAAAACCCTGACAAACTAGGTATTGCAATGTTTCCCAGAATGTTACTTATGTACCACATCACCAGAAATTTCAAAGGACTTCCCTCAAGGACAATTTTAGCATCCATGCTTTAGAAATTGACTCAGTATCAGAAGTCAGTGTCCAACATTTAGATTATCATCAATGTAATGCTACCATGCAGAGTAGTGACCAAAGGGACTGGCAACATAATCAGATACACAGTATAAAGGCATACTGGTTTAAACCAACGCTGAAAGAATGAACAAAAATACTATACAAAACCTGTAAGTTCAAGCAAGTTCTCAATTTTAGGTTGCCTTTAAAGAAGCGGAGGAAGATGTTTTAAATGTTACATGGGACATTAAAAAAAGTATTTGTTTGTACTGGTTTTGGCTGTGATAGAGTTAATTTTCTTCCTAGTAGCTGGTACGGTGCTCTGTTTAGGATTTAGGATGAGAATAATGTTGATAATACGCTGATGTTTTTAGTTGTCACTAAGTAGTACTTACCCTAAGTCAAGGACTTTTAAGTTTCCCGTGCTCTGCCAGTGAGGAGGTGGACAAGAAGCTGGGAGGGAACGTGGTCAGGACAGCTGACCTGAAGCAGCCAAAGGGCTATTCCATACCACAGAACACCATGCTAAGTACATAAACTGGGGGGAGCTGGCTGGGGGAGGCCCCTGACCGCTGCTCAGGGACTGGCTGGGCATCAGTCACCAGGTGGTGAGCAACTGTATTGTGCATCACTTGGTTTTTCATGAGTTTTATTCTTCTCTCTCTGTTTTCTCCCTTTCATTATAATTCTTCGTAGCAGTAGCAGCAGCAGTATATTTTACTTTAATTATTAAGCTGTTCTTATCTCACCCCACAGGTTTTACCTCTTTTCCTGATTCTCCTCTTCATCCCACCAGGGGAGCGGGGCGGGGGGGAGTTAAGAGAGCGGCTGTGTGGTTCTTAGCTGCCGTCTGGAGTTAAACCAAGACACTGCCCGGCTCACATTCTTCTGTGCTTAAATTCTCTGAGGCTGCACGGGGCTCACAACCGGGAGACTCCCTGAAATCCTTACTTCCACCTGATGGCGCACTGGCACCAAAAATGATAGTGCCTCCCTCCCCCCTCTCTTCACTCCCATAGTAAAGTTTCTATAACTTAATATGGCTAATCCCTATTCTTACCTCAGGATGAAAGAAAATTTCAGGTCCAAGGAACCTTTCATAACCGACATCTATAACAAACTTGGTTTTGTTGATTGCATTGATGCCAGTATACTGTTTGATCCATTTCCGAGGATCTCCATCGTACTTGGCAAATTCTTTCACTATGTCAGGGCAAATGTAACAGTACTTCTCCTGTTAATAAATACCATCCATTTAAAAATGTCAAAAAATGATTCCATCATTAAAGCATAACGCAGTCAAAACACAAGAATTCTCACCCAAATGACTACCGAAGACTCAACCCTACAAGACAATGCACATTTTTTTGAATTTGTGAAATTCCATTGAAATTCAAATTCATTGAAAAAATTAAACTTTTGTTTCAAGCAGATCACATGCTGACTCATCTAGTCTCTCTCAAAATGAAAACATCGCAACCATTAGGTCTGTGACGATAGAGAAGTTTAATGGCAAGCCTTCGTTGCAAGATCAGACCCACACAATCACCCTACTAACATTACATACATTTATTATATTAAAAAGCAAACTTTAAACAAATCTAAAGCTTAAAATGCTGATTTAATCTGCAGAACATACTCACTCTGAACAGTCTAGCATGAAGATTTTCTTCCTCTTTCTCCTTCCCCCGCACTTGATTGGATAAACTAACAGAAGCTTGTGTAATTACAATACACTGCCTACATTTGCATTTTTAAGAGAGCCACTGGCAACTTACTAAAGCCAAAAAATTAGCTCAAGTTTTATTTATGTATTTATTAAGAGATAAAGAAGGGTGTACCTTTATGGCTTTTGCTGTCTCCAGAGATTGTTCAGGAGGAATTCCCACCTCCCTTTCCCTTAGGAGCTGTTGAATAAAGTAAGTAATATCTCTACCTGCAATAGGAATATGTTTGATGCAACTTCCAATTACGTAGCCTTCTGCCTATGTAGGAGGAGAGGAAAAAAAAATACTTAGGGAAAAACCTACCATGTATCAATCATTAACAACAAAACTAACACTCATTTTTATAATATTCTGTTTTCATTTTTAATTAGAAGTAAAATCTTGAAACTGTATAATTACTCTAAAAATGTGCAACCCACTGCAAAATGGGTATTATTTTTATCTAAAGACCTTGACTTCACATATAAAGAGATATTATCTAATAGATACACATGTGATAAGACAAAAAAATCTTGCACATATTAGAAGACAGTCTGATCAGATGGTTTCTTTTAGGCATAATCTGAAAAACAAATGTAACAAATACATCACTTGTGTCCTGTTTGAGAGTGAAAATTAATAGGAAAATGTATAAAATTTATTAAAATTCTCAGACAAGAAAACCAAAATTAAGTAGTATCTAATTATAAGCACAATAAAAACCTAAAAACAAGAAATCTATTTGCGGAATTTTTTTCAAGACACATTTACTGAAAACAATGATACCACTGAGCCAACATTATTTCCTCCCTTGCTTTTTTTTTTTTGTTTGTTTGTTTATACTTTTCAGAGTTTCATACAGTAAATGCTGGTTTTTTCCCCAGTATTTCCCATATGAAGAAAATACTGAGACCAGGTTAATACCAAAATGCAAGACAGAGTTAAAGGGAATCAAATTTTCATTTCTAAAATAACTGATCATTCAAGCATACTATATGCTTCAGAAATACACGAAATGACATCAGCAGAACAGATGTCAGTATGCACAGATAACTATATTTTTAACATCATAACTTAATTAAGCTGTATGAGATTAACCATGTGTATGAACATGCATCTGTACAAGCTTGTACTCGTTTCCACACAAACAGAGTTCACTAACTTCTATGGTACAATAAAATCATATAAAAAGCACACGTTATCAGCTATATTAATCAAAACGCAGGACATCAAACAGTTAGGACATTTCTTGTCAGATGCTGGTGGCATGCAGGAGATCCAAAACTGTGATAAACATTATTACTAAACTAAGAAACCACAGTAACAGAAGGCAAAGTTTTACATAGAAATAGCCTTTGAAAGATGGCCTGACAATTCCTTACTTGTGACCTTTCTATAATGTGCAAGCTACATCAGCTGCATAAATAAGCTCACATAATACATACTTTTCAAAACATCTCATACAACCAAGCAACACTAAAAATTTAAAGTTTCATTTCACACTACTTATTTAAATTTATAGTAAATAAACCCTGTAATTGTCCAAACCACTAATAATTTTAAATTGCACCCTGCTACCTACCACAGGAATTACGTGGGTCACTCCATCACCACTATCAATGACAATTCCAGTTAAAGTACGTTCTCCAACCTGCCGTGACGTCCAAGAGGCTGCTAAGGCCAACACTGCCTACATGAGAAAGCGTTTATATTTAGAAGAAGGCAGAGTGTGCTAATTTACAATCAGTAATATTTACAAACAGAAAATACTGTTTCAAACATTTTAGATGTGTGCCTACGGACTATACATACTGCAGCCATACTGTTCTTTAGAAGTATGTATTTGCTTTGTTCACCTGAACAGCAATGTAAAGTCCTGGTATGTTAAATGATTCGAACATGATTTCTGCAAGATACTCTCTGTTTTCTGGTGTGTTCAGCGGAGGCTCTGTCTAGAAGAAAAAAAAAAAAAATTAAAAGGGAGTTTTGAAAAAGCACCCCAACAGAGTCCTAACAGTTCATGCATTGATTAGCTTGGCATGGTAATCAAGCTTCTAAAATTCTCAGTGCACTCAAAATAGAAAATTTCAAACAGAATTTAAACTAAGTGACTGAAGCTTCTCAAAACCAAAATCCAACCTGTAGCAGCATGCATCGCAAAATGAACGAAGTTTAGTTATAATGCAGCTTCATAAATTACATTTTTCTCCCTCTTTTCACTGCTCCCCCCAGCTGCTGAAGAAATAAAAGACAAAGAGAAAAACTCTCCAACAGAGCCTTGCACTTGCAGTATTATTTAGTTATCCTCTCACAAAAATATTTTCTTGCCCAGGCTCATTAACTCACCATTAAAAAATAGTGATCCTCAGGTTCAGCTCGTAGGTATTTAAAAATGACCTGCTCCATGAATCTCTCCATGAGGTCCCAGTCTTCAACAATACCATGTCGTATAGGCCACTACAGCAAGAAAACTTGTCAACACTCTAGGCCACACAAGGATAAACAAACCCAGACATAGGAACAGCCTAAGTCCCCAAACCCTTACATCTTCTGCAAGAATGAAAACACCTCATCTCATGGTTATCTTATCAAATACTCCATTTTAATTTTAATTTAGAGGTACTATGAGAAGTTATCTCCTGCTCCCAGGTACTTCAAATTGTGATTCTATCTTACAAGACTAGAAGCCAGAATCCAGACTCTATTCCTAATACTGCTATTGCTCTATTGCAGCACTGTTTTAATCTCTTTTTGTATAAATTTCATCATTTATAAAGTTAAGAATCATACTTTATTTCAGTACACCTTCCAATCTATTAAAAAAAAAAAGACCATATAGGCTATTTTAAATTAAAATTCTCGCAGGGATAATGTTTACATTTTGTTCAACGTTAAGAACACAGCTGACATTTAAGTAATACAGTAGGATGTATAAAATATGATTTCTTCCACATAATTCATAAGCTGGTAACATTTTGTAAGCTCAAGAAGTCCTTTACTAAAGCATGGAAAATGTGATTCACAGAAAAGCTGCATTGAAGACAGCCCTCCACAAAACAATTGTGACATTCCTTGAAGCAAAAGCATCCAACACATTCCCCAGTTCATATGCTGTGTTAAGAGGATACACTTTTAGCAAGATTTTAAATATTCAGTGTTTATGGCTGCACTGTATCAATGGATGTTTACACAAGGGTTCAAGCACCAATCACACAGGACAGCACTACTAAAACAGACATTTTTTTTTAAAAAAAAAAAAAAAAGGTAAACCCATGAACCAAATCAGATGGTTTTTTTTAAAGCAGCAAAAAAAGTAAATGTTTTAAATGGTTATCAAGAAGTTTATCAAGAAGTTCTAGAACATTATATAATAAAACATGAAAATTTGGAAAGACTTCTTGAAAATACTCAATGCTTACCTTTGTAGCATAGGTAGGTTTATCTATGGCTTCATCTCCTATGAAGAAGTCCAGATCATCAACACCTTTCATCACCCTCCTCTGAGCCTGGTCACCTACTTTGGCTGATTCTCGGATTGCAATACCTTAAAATAACACACAGGCCCCAAAATGAAAACAAAATTAAAACACCTAAATACCATGCAATGAATATTTATTTACTTCAGGATTTTTTCCAGAAATAAAAAATCCGGATATAGAAAGCATACTTTGCAGAAATTATGTAAGTGATCTACTGACAATCCAATATAGCAGAGTTCATTCTCACTGTGTCACACAGGATTCTGGTCACCCATCCCTCATTCATGTAAATAACTCTGAGGAAAAATAGTCTTAAAAATGTGTTATGTTCCAGACTACAGCAGTCACTAAACCTGTGCAAGTGCAGCGCTCCAGGAAGCAACGTGATTTTCTGAGTTTCAACTCTAGAGTCAAGAGAAAGAGCACAGGTGGAGAAGAAAATAAACTGTACTTCAGAAAAAAAGTATTGGAGTCATTATCCTGGTTGGTGAGAAGGAGGAAGTGGGGAGGGGAGAAATCAATTTCCAGTGCTACGAGAAATCTTTGGAGACACTTATGCTTCCCATTAGCAAGCTGCAACTATCACAGAAATTATTAGATGATGGCTGCTATAGGCAAGAAGATGAGACAGCAAAAAACACAAATCTGGGGCAAGCTATAAATAAAAAAGGAATAAAGCACTCTTAAAACATAGCCTTATTTATATACAGTTCTCTTTTAATGGGTCATAATCAGGATCCAAATAACATACAGTAGAAAACGCAGACAGGCATCATCCACAAACACACCAAATACTATCAGTGTCAAAAAATTACTGACAGGCAAACAATTCTTTTGGAAACACATCTAAGCCCCAACAAGTGTATAGTTTTACTAAACAGGATTTATAACAAATTCACAGGAAATTCCTGCTAACCAACTTCTTTAACATAAGGCATTTAAATTTTTACCAGTGGTTTAGGTTTTAATTTTTTTAAAAATAACTTAAAATAGTAAGACTGTAACCAGTACTGCAGCTACATCTGGTAAAGAGCATGTCCCCCTCCCCCTCTCTGGCCCTCAATGACCTTTATTATTTCTTTATCTTTCTACCTTCTACTGTGAGTAGCTACAAGGCAGTCTAGATGCATTCATAAGGAGATAATTGGCAAAGCTTATGAAAAGTAAAAGGCAGTGTTTAACATTAAGTAGAGATAAGCATGAGATAACAGATGACATTATAGATGCAAATATGTAGTCAGTGCTACTATTTATAATTATATATGTAGCATGTGAGAGAAACTATTAAGACAACAATTAAAATCAAGAACACCAGAAAGGTATAACATTTTAAACAAGTTTAACATACAAAAAGAAATTCAGAGTAAATCTGCTCAACAAAACATGTTAAATATGCAAAGTCATTTTAATGGATAAACGCACACCCAAAAAAACATTTTCTAATAGGAACAACTTTCTTGAATATTAAACTGTCTACAGTCCCAGACAATGTAAATAAGGCAGACACCACCTGCACTTTAGTGCTTAATTTGACAGGAAACCTTCCCCAGATTATCCGGGCAGTAACCATGGTGTCAGGTAGACAGGAGGTAAATTACATTCTGTCTACTCAAGAGCCCTGGCAGAAAAATAATGGAGATAAAAAGGAAATTGGACTAGAGTTCTCTTCATCTTTGTCATAGCAACCAAGAGCTGATTTAAGGAGCAACAGCCCTAGCTAACTGCAAACAAGGAGTTCTGTTTAGCTACGCTGTAGCCAAAGATACTAACGCAATGAGTATCACTTGCCAGAGGGACCAGGGGCTAGGAAGGTGGAGCTGGGAGTTGGAAAGCACATCATTCCCTCATGGAGGTGTTCAGTGATAGCAGCGTACACTACAATTTGGAGGACAAAAGTTTACTCACATGATGGGATAATGAACTGAGGTTCTGTATTTCCTGCATAGCCAAGTTTCGTATACCTAGAAAAGAAATGATCAAGAAGTTATTAGATCCATTTAGACTATGGGAAAAAAAACCAAACCACTTTCAATTCACTACAGCTCTTGAAGCGAAGGCCAAGCAATCACATACCACATCTACATTTTCTGGGTTATGCTTTCAAGTGTCATCCTGCTGAGAAGAAAGCTCAGAAGTGGTAAATATTTTAAGGGGTTATTTATTTTTCAAACACCTTCAGCTTACAAATTTTTGTAGTATTTGAAAAGTGAAGATTCATCTCTTACTTTCTCAATCTTGTTGACCAGCTCTGACAAAAGACAGGCAGGCCATATTCCACCCTTTTGTGCAGATCTCATCTTTCAGAAAGCTACCATGACCAAAGATGTCATTAGACTTTGCATATCTGTTTAACATTGTCAAACATAGGAAAAAAAGAAGTGTGTCTTAAGTACAAACCACAGTTGAGAACTCCAGTTGCAATCCTGATACAATTCCCTTTTGTGCCTTACACAAACCACTCTGTCACAGGTACAGCATCTGTGTGTGGTAACATACATACTACACCAACACATGCATTGATAAAACGCTTTAAAAACGGGCAGCAGATGATATAAAGCATTTTCCATGTCTTTCAATATATATGTAATATATATTTTAACCGGTAAAGGATGAAGAGAAAAAAAGCAACTGGTAACTTGGGGAAGAAAGAAAGAAAAGGAATTTTCACACAAAACCTAAAATCTCTGCATGGTGTTACTCACTGGAAGCTGGTTCAGGTCTTCAGCAACTAGAAATAATTAACATCACACACCATAAAAACCAGCTCTAATTCCTGGGGGGGGGGGGGGGGGGGGGGTGTGCAAGGGATGGGATGGGACACAGACACGACAATCACACACACAGACAGAAGCAGACAGAAGGATACACAACAAAACAAAACACAAACAATTAAGGAAGAAATTCAAAAAACAGGGGAAAAAAACCCAACAAAATTAACTTAATGGTTGCAGAAACTGAAGTCTTTCTCTAGTATTGTAATTACACTGGAATAGAAGTCCAATAAACAGCGTGATTTGAGGGAAATCAGCATTACTCACATCCATTTTTACCATGAGAACTTAAACCCATGAAATTCTTAAATGTCATCACTCCATCCTAAAGTATATTTAAGGTCTCTGTCTACATCCTACACTCAATATTTGCAAACAATATTATACCATCGATAAAGCAGAGAGTTGCTTCTTCATTAACAGCTTAAACAGTAAGTACCCCTTTATGAGAACATTTGGTATAAAAACACTCATTAAGAATCAGTTTGCTTAGCTAAAGGAATTAAATCAAAACTGATTCAGCAATGACCTCGGAATTTAAATACTGTATTTTCAACATCTCTTCAAAGCTATAGCTTCAACAGACTTCAAATAATAGTTTAAAAAGCCATTTTCCCCAAGCATAAAAAGATGAGGACTGTGTTTTGGGGGCAAGGGTTTATTATATTTTTAATCATCATTGTATGGGCATATACTTTCAGCATAATCCAAAATGTTTATGCATACTTTCTGTGACTCTCAAAAACTTATAATCAGGACATTAGACCGATTTGTAAGAAAGCCATTACTATTAAGAATTCTTCTTGTGATTATTATTGCACAGCTTCTTCCCCTTTTAGAATGAGGCTTACATAGAGAATATTATTAAAATATAACAAGCAACAACAGGAGCTCCACTGGGATTCAAGATGCATTACAGGATACTTCCTCTTCATTTCTCTCTCTGAAATGAGTTTTGCTCAAATACACATAGTGAGGACCAAGGAAACCGTTTTTGGATTCAAGAGACCTAGTTCTAAAACTTAGAAATGGCAATCAGGCAGACACCTCGTGAAAACAGCCCTTCAAACCCCAAAGACAAAAGCCAAAGTCAATATATACATATACATGAATACACCTAAGCATGTAAGTATGCACATATACTTTTTATACAACTTACATATATGTGGGTGAGCATATATATATATATAAAATTAAAAGGTTCCTGCAATATAACCAGAACTCACTTCTTAAATTAGACTCTGGCCAAGAGTTTAGTTTGCCATTCCCCACCCCCAGCTACACGCATGCTAAATTCATACCCATTTATTAAAAAGAAAATACCCTCTACAAGTTAGCTTGGGCTATCAGTCTGCAATAGCTTTATCTTCCCTCTCAAGCAGGGATCAGATCCCTTTACTACAATAACTTATAAAGTTACCAAAGGCCTACAGCTCAATATTTTACAGATTTATTTTTTCACTAGGTGAATTAATCCCAGTTAAAGCTACAGGATAAGCTTATTTCTAAGTATCAGTGAAAAAGTTCTCTTCAAAGAACACATCTTACAGAAGAGAACATCTGGGAAGATTTCTTTTGCATGGCACTAATCCATGGAGGATTAATACTAAATATATTAATAACTAAATTCTCAGTTCAATGTTAAGGCAAGGAAAACAAAGGCTGTTCAAAAAATAAATATCTATTTAGGATCAAACAAGAGATGGACTCTAACAAGCTGTATTTCAGGTGTTGTGAGAAAGCCAAATAGGAAACTCAAACTACTCTCAAAACCACTGAGGAAGAGAAGGAAAAATGATGCAGTTGCACTTCCCTCTCTTACCCAGTAGCTTATTCACTCAGGACATGGCAGATTTGGTCCCAGATGTTTCTTCTGCCCAGCAGGACGCAAACACATTCCACCTTCCAGAGCCATACCCAGGAGTACATTAAAGTGTTTGGGTGACCCACTTCCAGGACCTCCTACAGAATTTTTTCCCTTTTATACAAGATATTTAAATATTCATTGACCTGAAAGGCTCTGGACTTAAACAGTTAGAGAGGTTACTACCTGGTCTCCAGTCCCTTCTCCAATGAATATTTAAGCACCTAAAACATGGGTTTCTTTCTCCTGGGTTACAGCCTAGCAGACTAATGGTAAAGCAACATCTTGTGATCTGTAAATTGCAGAGACAGCTGTAGGGAACATGTAGATAATCAGTACTCCAACTTAATTTCATTATAGGTAGCAGATTTATTGCCAGTGAGATGGGAACCTACTGGAAACTCTCCAAAATACAGGATACCAGAGGCTGCATCAAAGATTAGTAGAAAACTGATCCAATAGACTAAGGCTATTTCATGCAAGTGGATTTGGAGGATCTACTCATCTTTTTTTAAAAAAAAAAAGAATCACTGGAAATTATACATTGTTGAAACAAGGAGTTTCTAAAAATAGTGTTGTCTCCTACATACTATTTTTCCCAGGTGTTTAGTTAGTACACAAATCAGTTTCACTAGCTTTTGCATGAGGAATAGGTCATCCTAACCCTGTTCTCTTCTGAAGTCCTACCATGGAAAGACAAAAAACAAAAAAAAAAACCAAAAAAACCCCCCAAACTTATGTAGGAAGAGGCCTGCAAAAATATACAAATGGACAAAACTTGGAAGCAGATGCTGCACCCTCAACCACTTTAAAGAGCAGAGATATGTTTTGGAAACTTACTAAAGCACAAGAACAACAAAATTTAGGCATTTACATTCACAAACTCAGGTAGTTGCTTTAGCCATCTCAAAATACCAGACATCCAAATTTTCTCTGGACAAGTATGTAAAAGACCAAAGCCCAGCTGTGAACATTTTAGCATTTCTTCAATTTCTTTTGCTTTTTGGTTCAGGATCTTTAAAACAATGTGTTACACCCACACACACAAAGAAAAAAAAAAGCTCTGAAAAAATAGATACAAACTGACTGAAAGCAGCAAAATACTTTAAGAAAGTCCTATAAGCAAACAAAAAATAACCTTTGTAAAGAGAACACTTTCTCCGACAGCAAAGACGCTAAATAACTAAGAGTTATTACTGCCAGAACACCTCTGATGCAGTGCTGCCATAAACAGACTATGCTATCATTATTACAAATATGCCTGAGAAACTATAAAGAAACAAGTTCTTTATAACAATATGGAAAGGTACTTTTGAAAGAAGGATGTGATGAAGGAATATGAATGAAGAAAGAAGGTATGAAGGAGGAAATATCAAACAGAAAAAAATATGTTTGCACAATTTACCCAAAAGCACCAGCAGCCACTATAAGAATAAAGCGTACATTAGAGCCAGTGGGTTTTTTTGAGAGTCTAGCACTTTACAGGGCTGAAGCTTGTGATTATAAACAGCAGTTAATTAACTCAGGCTCCTTGGATCCAGAACAGCAATTACAATAATGCCTGTTCACAAGCCTCACATGTAAGAAGCAGCGGTAATACTTGGCTAAAGCAACTCATTTAGCATCAGAAATATAGTAAGAGAGGTAAAAATAAACATCTTCTGAGGTTCCAGCTATCTTTAATAGCCCAGCAACAACAACAAAAAAACCACCTAAAGCTTCAAGTTTTAAGATAAGTCCAGCTCACTTCTCCCAGAAATCAAGCGTTTACCTCTAAACTCACCAGTAAGATTTTACCAAAGTAATTTTTCTTTAGTAAAAGAAAAATTGAGCGACTTCAATAAAATACACCCAAAATAGAAGTACTCCTTAGCGACTGCAAATACACACTCTGAAGGGGAGAAAGATATTTTAAGACAACTTTGTTCTGCACACCCACC